>NC_143530.1:10682841-11282841 GCF_031878675.1 Megascapheus bottae
CCCTGTGTCCCCACAGAGAAGGCCCCATCTCAGGGACAGCATAAGGATCTTGGCATCCAGAATTTATTCTGGGGAATGATGTTGGAGGGTGAGGAGTAACGTTCATAGACACTAAGAGAAAAAAGGAAGCCAAACAAATCCACACCCCATTTCTCAGGGCTGCAGAAGGCAGGGGGGAGTATCCATGGAACCCCAATAAATCTGTGTGTATAGTTCAAAGTGGCTGGGGGCCAATGACTATAATCCTAGATACTCAGGAGGGTGAGATGTGAAGATTGCAGTTCAAAGCCAGCCTGGGAAAGAAAAATTTGTGAGACCCCCAACTCAAGCTACCAAAGAGGGTCAAGTGAAAAAGCTAAGGGACAGCACCCAGGCCCTGAACTCAGCCCTAGTACCAGCACAAAAATGGAAGGAAGAAAAGAAGAAAGGGAGGGAAAGAGGAAGGAGGGAAGGAAGGAAGGAAGGAAAGAAGGAAGGAAATAAATCAAGATCTGTACAAACTAGAGAGCAACAATTGTTTATTTCTCCTGGCTTCTGGCAGCAACTTCCCAGTTCCCACAGTGAGGAGGTACCAGGGCACAATACAGTTCTCAGTACCTGTGGCTGCCACCAGTGGGAATCCAGTGTGAGCTTGTCACCTTACAGGTGTTGCAGCCATCTCTAAATAACACTAGCATCCATCAGTATGTCTGAACTGTGGTAGTAACTAGACCTAACACAAGACCTTGTGACTTAACTAGAGAATAAAGAAGCCCCGTGGTTATATAACAGATCATAAAACTATTTTGACAGCTACAATTCATTGTCGTTGATTCCCTGAAGTCCTGTGCATTTCACCAGGCGTGTCTAAAATCATCATTCCACCTGGGTTCTTGGCATTAGGAGAGTCTAAGACACCAGCAAATCAAGTCCTACTCCCTGGTCCTTGTATCTTGTCTCTCTGGTCCAGAGAACCTGGGCATGTTGCATAAATGCTTGGAGGCTGTGTTGAGGGTGGCAGGAGACGGCAAGGCTGGACCAGAGGGGCCCAGGGCGGCCCCGCTTTGTCACCCTGGCCCTGGCCCTCTCTGTGCAGATAACACCTGCCACTTTGAGGATGAGAAGATCTGTGGCTACACCCAGGACTTGACAGATAACTTTGACTGGACGCGGCAGAACGCACTCACCCAGAATCCCAAGCGCTCCCCCAACACTGGCCCGCCCACTGACATCAGTGGAACCCCAGAGGGTGAGGACATGGCCTACTGATAGGAAGAGGGGATTGCTCGTGTGTGTGTGTGTGTGTGTTTAGGGGTAATCTAGGCCCATGGAGCCCAAGTCTGAGGATGGAGGGAAATGCCACCTGTCCTAGGGGGATGAGGGGCCCCAGGCTATGGGCCAGCCTGGGAGGGAGGGAATCTTGGCACAGCGTCCTGTTCCCTTCAGGCTACTACATGTTCATCGAGACATCCCGACCCCGGGAGCTGGGGGACCGCGCCAGGCTGGTGAGCCCCCTCTACAATGCCAGCGCCAAGTTCTACTGCGTCTCTTTCTTCTACCACATGTACGGGAAGCACATTGGTGAGTGGGGACAAGGGAGATGGTGCAGCCGCTGGAAGAGTAGCACCTGAGGCTGAGGTCTGAGCATCGTAGCTTAGCTGAACCACAGGACCTTGGATGGAGCGTGGGAGAAATGGAGAGGCAGCTGAGGTTTCAGAGGAGCGAGGCTCCCTAGATCTGCAAATAAAGAGGCTCCAGCAGGAAACGGCTGAGAAAACTCCGGGGAGAGGCAGAGAACTCAGCGTGTGTGTCTACGGAGAGCCTGTGAGGCTCAAGGCTGTATCCATAACAACCTAGAGAGGTTAAACCTTGCCCAAGACCACACAGCATAGCAATCTGGGTCTGCCTGACTCTCTTGATGCAGAGTACTTCCTTCTGAGCCCTGAGAGCCAGTGCCGCTTCCTCAGTGCAGGTGAATAGCTCCTACTCTGGCCCATCGAGCCGCCCTGTGCCAGGAATGCAGTGTGTGGTGCAGGCACAGATGAGGCAGTGGCAGATGGGACAACGAAGAGCATCAGTTAGGAAATTGTGACCATGGCAGGAAGGACAAGGACCACGCAGCTGGTAGCAGGGAGACCTGCCCAACTTGGATGGTCCTGAGGACCCCAGAGGAGATGGAGGCAGGAGGCGGCATTGTTGGAGATGGGGGGGGGGAAGGTGATGTCTTTCAAAACGGTGTTCTAATTAAAAACAACAAACTCTCCCTTCCAGATGTGCCAACTATAGCTGCTCACATCTCAGAGGCACTAACAGACTAGATTTAAGGGCAAATGTCCAGGGATATTCTTCCCTCTCCTCCCCTCCCCTTCCAGCTATTCTTCCTGTTTCCCTTCTTCCCTCCTTCCTTCCCTGTACTTGCTGTGTGGTTGTGTGTGTGTGTGTGTGTGTGTGTGTGTGTGTGTGTGTGTGTGTGTGTGTTCATGTAAATACTGAGGCTTGAAATTGACCTGGGCATTGTCCCTTAGTTTTTTTCACTCAAGGCTGGTGCTCTACCACTTGAGTCACAGCTTCACTTTGCGCTGTTTTTGTGTGGTTAATTGGAGATTAGTGTCAAGGGCATTCCTGCCTCAGCTGACTTTGAACTGTGTGATCGCAGATTTCAGCTTGCTGAATAACTAGATTACAGGTATGAACCACCACCTGGCTAGAGGTTTTTTGTTTTGTTTTTGTTTTGGGTTGTGGGGCTTGAACTCATCATATGCACTGCCCCTGCCACTTTTAGCCCCAGCTCCACTTCTGGTTTTCTAGTGGTTCATGGGAGATGAATCTCACATACTTTCCTACTTGGGATGGCTTTGAACAGTGATCCTCAGATCTCTGCTTCCTGAATGGCTAGGATTACAGGTGTGAGCTACAGACAACAGGCTAGATTGGTTTTTTTCTTAGCAACAACAACAACAAAAAGTCTCACTTCCCCTTCAAGGCCCTTGGAGTTGGGGTAATTAGTGGGGAAGGAATAAAAGAGGAGAGGGTTGACACCGAACCCCAGGGGGATGTGGACAGGGCCAGATCTCCAAGCTGGAAGGAGAAAATGGTCCCTTTGCGATTAATAAGCACCTCAGAGACACTGGGTCTTAGGCTCTTGTTCTGGATAGGGCATAGCCCTCTAAAGACTGTGGTGCTGGTGAGCGGCCTCACATGGCCTGTGCCTTTGTGGACTCTTCTCTCCAGCAGGCTCTGCCGCTGGGAAGGGGCTGTTTCTTGGGGGAGGGACTTCCTTTTGTCCTCTCCCACCCTGCCTGGCAGCTATCAGCACCAGCTGTCCCTAGACCTCGGGTTTCACTGGCTCTCATTGGTTCCAGCCAACTCCTTTCATCCAAGGCAGGTAACATTTGGTGGCTCTGCCCCACTGGGAAGGGGGTCTGTGTCTGGTGCCGCAGATGGTGAAGCATTGTCCATGGGCAGTGCCATGGAAATGCCAGCCACCAGGCGCCATCTAAGATTGATTTCCTCTCCCTCTGAGCCAGTTCTTTCTTTTTTGCCACTGGGGAGCTTGAGCTGAGCTGGACGGGGCAGGGAGAGGCATTGGCATTGTCTGGGTGCTCTTAGCCAAGCCATGAACCCTCCTTTTCCAGTCCTTCTCAAATTCCAGATCCTGGGGGCTATGGCAGATGGGCCCAGTACCCTCAGGCTAATGTCTCCAACCCTTCTCTCTCTCTCCCTCTCTCTCCCTCCCCCCCTCTTCTCTCCCTCTCTCTCTCTCTCTCTCTCTCTCTCTCTCTCTCTCTCTCTCTCTCTCTCTCATTATTTTATCACAGTCATATAGACTATGGACTAGTATCTTTTCTTTACATTGATTATCTCTCCCCCTCCCTTTCTCCCCCATCCCTCCCTCCCTCTCTCCTCTACCTCTTGGTTTTTTTTTTGTTTGTTTTTTTGTTTTTTTGTTTTTTTCACCTCTTGTTTTTTAAGTTTGCACTTTGTCCTGAGCATCAGTATTATAGAGAAGTCCTGGGCTGGAAGCCCTAGCTTTCAAATCCTTTCTTTCCCTTCTGAAAATCATGTATTGTTGGGGTGTGCCTTGTACCCTCTGGGGACTGGGCTCTTTAAGATGTCCTTGGATTGGGCCGGGAGTTTGGCCTAGTGGTAGAGTCCTTGCCTAGCATGCACAAAGACCAGGGTTCAATTCCTCGGTACCACATACATAGAAAAAAAGCCAGAAGTGGTGCTGAGGCTCAAGTGGTAGAGCTCTAGCCTTGAGAAAGTCCAAGGACAGTGCTCAGGCCCTGAGCCCAAGCCCAGGGCTGGCAAAAAAAAAAAAAAGATGTCCTTGGATGACTCCTACACACACACACACACACACACACACACACACACACACACACACACACTCACACTCACCACTGCAGGGATGGGCAATGGGTGTTTGAGGGTCAGATTTGGTCATTAGCAGGGAAGAAGAGAAACTAACACGTATGAGCTGCTGTTTTTCCCCAAGTGGCAAGGGTGATGAAGGGGTCCTGAGGATGAGGAGAAAGGTCCAGGCCAGGGTGGATGCTGGAGGGAGGTGAGGATGAACGGGGCGGGGGAGGGGGGGCTCCCTTGCCAGTTCTCAGCACCCCTGCGCCTCTTACCACGCACAGGCTCCCTCAACCTCCTGGTTCGGTCTCGGAATAAAGGAGCCCTGGACACGCACGCCTGGTCCCTCAGTGGTAACAAGGGCAATGTGTGGCAGCAGGCCCACGTCCCCATCCACCCCAGCGGGCCCTTCCAGGTGAGGCCCCGTCCCGTCCCGGGGGTTCCTAGGGGCCCAGGAGGAAAGTGGGTAGGGTATGGGGGGCCTCCAGGTAGATTGAGAGGAAGTAGGGGGGACCTCTGGTTCCCTGCAGCTGAACTTCCCCAACTCCTGCCCCCTGCCCTCCGACCCCGCCCCAGATTATTTTTGAGGGGGTTCGAGGCTCGGGCTACCTGGGGGACATCGCCATAGATGACGTCACTCTGAAGAAAGGAGAATGTCCTCGGAAGCCGATGGACCCCAATAAAGGTGCCAGACGGAGAAGGGGGCAGGGACGCCATGTCTGGGGCTGGGAGGGAGCGGGAGGAATGGGGTTCAGACTGTCTGGGGGGGGGTTGGGAAGGCGTGTCTGACTGAAGGTACAACCACATGGCCTACCTTATCTCATTGGGGCATGTGGGCCACAGGGAGTGCCCCCCCCACATCCGCCCCCTCAGGAGTTTACAGGCCTCTGTGGCCAAGTCTGAGCACCTTTCCCCGCCCCCATGTCTTCAGGTGTGGGAGGTTCAGGTGTCCCCAAGCATGCGATGAATACCTGACTTTGCCATTTCACCGAGTCCTCACCAGGGCCCTCTGGGGTAGCTCATGTTATTGGACCCATTTTACACATAGGGAAACTGAGGCATCAGGTAACCTCTGTGTGTCTTAGTGGGCTTGAGCCTGACAGGCTGAGTGAACTCTCACAGCACCATGCTACCCCACGTCTGTATGCGCTGAACAGCCAGACCCTTCAGGCCTCCCGCTGTCCCCTTCAGCCAACCTGCCTGCCTCTCCTCTTTCTCCTGTGCCAGTGGTGGTGATGCCAGGCAGTGGAGCGCCCCGCCAGTCCAGCTCGCAGTTCTGGGGACCCGTGGCCATCTTCCTCTTGGCGCTGCAGAGATGATGAGAGCTGCTCGGCCCCCGCCCCGCCCCCGGCACACCAAAGTGTCCACATCTTACCAAAGACTGACCTCCCGCCAGCCGGGGTGCCCAGGGGCAGGGCAGGGCCAGCCCATCAGGGAGGAGGGGCTCTGCACTGGCTGTGAGGACGAGCCAAGGACAGAGACAGAGGCCCAGTGCCGAGGCCCTGCAGACAGTTGTTCAACACAGGTACAACTCACCACACACAGAGAATATATTAAAGCACAAGTTTTTATCCCCCCTGCCAGCACCTTCTTTACTGCGGAGACGGGAGACCTGCCTGACTGGCATCTGTCACCCAGGGACCTCTGCGTGACATGGGCCTTGTCCTGGGCACGCTTGCGTGTTTCTGACCTTCCCTGGTCTCTCCTAGCTCCAACTGAACACCAGTCCCACCGCTTTGCCAGAAGGGAGCCAGAAGTGGGCAGACACAGGCGCCCCTTCTCAGACTCTGGGACTCCTGGGACGGAGGAGGAGGGCCAAGTGGGACTTGTGAGCTCTGTGACTGTCCCCATCCAGAGGGGACAACAAGAAAGGGGCTCCTGCTGCACTTGACTGTTCCAGAATGGGAGATGAGGAGGGGCACCCCAGACCCCTCCACCCTGTTTCTGGAACATCGTATTCCCTCCTCGCTGTGCCTCCTTTGGGAGGAGCAAATGTGAGGTCTTGGGCCTGGACATCTGGAGTCCTTCCCCACTCCTGCACCAGCCGGGTTCCCAAGGCTACAGCACCCCACCCCAACCCCACCACCTGCCTCTGCCCCCAGCTGGGACTGAAGGGGCAGATGTGAAACCCTGCTTCTGTGAGTCCATGCTCTTGTGGGACATGGAATTTGGGAGTGGAGCGAGTGGGGCCTTCATTTCCCATGAGTTTGGCCTGATGGTGCCATGGACAGAGAGTGGATGGGGAGGGCAGAACACACCGTGGAGTGGGTCTTTCCCTCCTCCCCAGGCCCAGGCTCAGTGGAGGTCAGCAGAGCTGGGTGATGGATGAGATGGATGCCAGTCTTTTCATTCCCTGAGAGCTGTGAAGGGGTATCCTGGCCTGAGATGGGCAAGATGGACTCTAGATCTCCCCTTCCCAGCATCCCCCTCCTGACCCCCACCCCACAGTCATACAAGAGAGGAACCTCAGCCCCTCCCAGGGTGAGTCTTCATGAGTGAGTGTGGGAGTGTGTGTGTGTGTGTGTGTGTGTGTGTGTGTGTGTGTAGGTGCCATGGGTATACATGTGCAAGCGGTCTGTGTGTGATAATAGGAGTGTGTGAGACTGGGTCTGTACCCCATCTCCATGGGTGTGTGTATATCAGTATGTACAACCATCCTCTGGTGGTATCTGTATTTGTGGGGTGCTGGCAACACAGGCCACTTCTTACCCCAGTCTCACCTCCAGCTGCCTGCCTGGGCCTGCGGCCCACCCTTCACTTGCTGTGGACCCCAAAGTGCTGATAGATGAGACTGTTGAAGGTAAAGTACCTTAGGTGGGGTGTCCTGGGGCACCTCCCAGAGCATTCGGTGGGGACAGGTGTACAGAAGAGGCCTGCAACCCAGGCCAGTACGGTCGTAGCCAGGAGGCAGGCAGGACACCAAGGCCCACACTGCCTAGTCTTGACTCTGCCAGGCCTGTGTTGTCATCATCACCAGCAGCTGTTGGTGGGCAGCCAGGCCAGGCTGCAGCAGAGATTTCCTGGTACCCAACCAACATGGCTGCTTTCCTGGCCCACCTAAGGCCTCGGTGTGATGGTGAATGATTCCAGGTTCTAATGCGCCTGCCAGGCAGTGTTTCCTAATGACCCCGTCTGTACCCTGTTGTCCCAACTAGACTGTGAGCTCCTCCTCTGAGCCCTGACTCCTCTCCCTCCTCCTGCCCATGCCAGCCTAGAATGGAAACCACACCGTGGAACCCACTGGACAGTCCTTCCATGTCCTGGTTGCGCTATGACCTGCATTATCTGGGCACAGAAAAGGTTGTGTGTGGTGTGGAGAGGGAGGCAGCTTGTCCATGCCAGGGCAGCCCTGCCTTCACAGTGCTTGGCCTGGGATCAAAAAGAGAGGCTGCAGTCCCAGGATGTATGTGTCTGTGTGTGCTGGCATGGTGGGCGTTGTAGGGGCTGTGAGTACCTACAGGTGGGTGTGTGTCTGTGCGTCTGTGTGTGCATCTGTGGATGTTTGTGTGCATTCTCGGGTGACTGTGTGCCAGTGTTGATGAACCTGCGTGTCAGTATCAGGCTGGGTGACCCACAAATATCCCTAGCCCTGGGGAGACCAGACTGGCTGGATCCAGTGTCTCTCCCCAGTGGCAGCCTCGCCCTCTGGGTCAGGGTGACTGAGGCATACTGTGGCCTTAAAACAGGGACTGTGGAGTTGGCCCTCTGGGTGCTGGGACCCTTCTACCCTGTTGTGAGGGGACAGGAACGGAACCCTCAGACCACCGCTTGACCACCCAGCACCTGGGATCATCCATCCTCCTAGCCCATCTAGCTAGCCCGAGCATGGAATCTCCTCCTCCTACCTCTGCCCTCTGCCATGGGCCAGCCCTTTTCCCCCATGCTCTGCCAGCACCGGCTATCAGGAGGGGGTGGTCTCCAGGGCAGTGCTGTGATGAATCAGTCTTGTGGTGGTTTTGAACATGAGACCTGAAGGGGCAAGGCTGGCTCAAGGCCCAACAGCCAATGTGAGTAGAGGCAACTTCTGGAAGACGGTCCCTCCACCTGCCCGATGGTGTCACACTGCAGGCCACTGCTGGGACTTCCCACTAAGAGAAGTGTCCAAGGATCTGCTCCAGATGGCTCCAGGAAAGGCCTGGTCTCCTTGCCCCAAATTCTGGCCTCTGCTCCCACCTCCTGGAAGGCACAGGCCACAGAGCTGCTGCCACGCTCACTCACTGGCTGAGACCCGTTCCCACCAAGGGCCTGGGCTAGGGACGGAGGTCAGCATGTCCTTATGTCCTCAGCTTGCTGGCCTTCTCCTAAGGACCAGAGAACTGGGGAGTTCTGACTCCATCATCTGTCTGTCTTGTCTGTCTGTCCATCCATGGACTCCAAGGATGTGATGGATGAACCTGCTCTGAAAGTCACCACAGCTGCTAGTTGAGGCTGGATTCTCTCAAAGGCAGGGAGGCATCTCTTGCTGTGGTATGTGTGTACCGTATGCATGTGTATGTGTGTGTGTATGTGTGTGGTATGCGACGTTCTGTGCTATATGTGTGTTTGGTATGTGTTGTATGAGAGATGTGTGTGGTGCATGTGCAGTGGTGTGTGTGCATGTGTGCGTGCGTATGAGTGTGTTGGGGTGGGAAGACAGTTGTTTCCTGGGGAATCCCTTGACTTTTAGAAGCAGAAGCAGACATATAACCAGTGCTCAGAGAGATGGCACATGCCCCTCCCCAACCCCACCTCTGTCCTTGTGTGGCCCGCCCTCCTTGCCCGGGGCCTCCCTTCCGGCCCCCTCCACCCTCCTCCCTCTGCCCCCCCCCTCGCACCATCCCATCTCAGCCGAGCACTGTGGGGGGAGCCCCTTGCCTGGGGACAGCTAGCTCACCAAGTCCTTGCCCCCAACCCCGAAGGGTAGGCAGGAGGGGACCACTCCCGCCCTGGGCCTCAACAACTTGGGAGAAAAGCCAAAACCCCTCTTGCTCAGGCCCGTGTGTCTGACCCCCATCCTACCACCAAGGTAAAAGCACAACAGGAGACCCCCCCTCACTCACGGGTGAGACACACTGGGGTTGTGATTTTAGCCACACGACCCCATCCTCACCCCTTTGCCTTGCTCTCCGTCTCCTCCCAGCCTCTGTTCCCCATCAGCCCTATTCCTGAGCCCCCAATGTAACCTCTAGTTGCAGACGCGGTTGTTTCAATCAATAAAGCTGCAGTGTTCCAACTTCCCCGGCTCAGGCTGTGTGTGTGGCCAGGGGGGTAATGAGAGGGTGGGAGGGGGCTGGGAGAGTCCTTCCCGTCTCCCAGGACAGCCTTTCTTCTCCTTATTCCCTGTCCCAGGGATCCTCATGGCCTGGACAGTACAGACCGTGCCTTGGTCTGTCCACCACAAACCCAATGTCCTTATACGTTTGTTCACTCCACAAATACTGGCCACATATTGCCTTCATGGAATCTGTGTCGTGGGCGAGGTGGACATTATGTGAACTCTGTCATTATGGATGTAACTCAAGCTATGAAAGACGATTGGGGCCTCCAGGGAAAAACATCATTAAAGAAAGAAACAGAGAAGCAGGAAAGAAGCATTTAACTGTATATCATGGTGCGTACCTGTGATCCCAGCCCCCAGGAGGCTGACACAGGGGGATCATGAATTTGAGGAGAGCCTGGGCCACAAAGCAAGGTTCTTACCTTAAAAATAAGTAAGTAGAATTAAATTTTAAAAATTAAAGTAAAACTGGAAAACTTAGAAGGTCTAAGGAAGGGAAAAACAGGACAAAAGAGGCACCAACTTGGCATGGTACTTGACATGCTCTCAGGGTCACCTAGATACCCATTGTTGCTTCCCTCAAAATCTCTGCAGCAAGGCTACATCCGACCTAGGACCCTTGCTTTTGTTCGCCTTATGCCATGAAGGCATCTTGGACCTTTCAGAGCCATCTGTCCACCAGCCAAACACCTCTGCCAATGCCACATTGAGGGAAGAATCTCTCAGTGGAAATTCTGCCTGAATTTCCAACCAACAATCATGGGAACAAAATCATAATACATTTGTGCAAAGCCCAGTCACCATTCCTCTTCTGACTGACTCATGGTATCTATTCACAACTTCAGCTTGTCAGGCATTAATGACTTCCACTCCCACTCCCGGCAGCTGCCAGCCTTCACTGGCTCAACTTCTCTAGAGACTCTCCCACAGTTTTGTGCCCAGCCATGTGCAGTCATTGATTGGCTGCCTTATTGTCAGTTCCCACCCCAATCCAATCAGCTGGATTGGAGGGAGGGACTGTAAACATAAAGCATGGCTACCTCGGAGCTGCCATTTCTAGAGGGCTTATGGACTAGCCCACTGGGGAAGGGGACTCCCTTCTTTCACCCTTCCTCAAGTGACCACCCAGTCCCAGGGACAGAGTCTTATGATCCAATCACCACGAACATCCTCTAGTTGACCTTGTCCATGCTAGGGCAGATCCTGATACAAACGATTCGTGTTGGTCAAGTGACTTACAGAACTAGAGACCTGCCATTCATGATAACCCAAGTTAACAGAGTAGGAAACTGAGGCTCAAAAAATTGACGAAATTGCTGCAGTTCATAAAATTCAGAAGAAGGGCCAAGAGGCAGGGGATGGAATCCAGAATTTCGGTTTGGAAGTGAAGAGGGGACTGTCTATTCATCAGACGCCTCTTTGTCCCTGGTGGTCACTTGCTTTTCTTACTCCTCTCCAGGGGCTAGGAGAAGCTGGATCCTTTGGTCAGGCACCAGTAGTCTGCTACAGGTGGAAATGATTCCTGCTCCTGCTTTTCTATTTCTAGCTGCCTGACCTTTTTGCATATGTCCTTTGTTGAAAACTACTGTAACACCTTTTTAGAAAGAGGCTTGGGTATATAAATAAATCCAAGGGGGGGGGAGTCGAAACTGTTCTCCTTGAAGTCACCCCAAATCCTGGGCAGAAGCATCCTTCCACAGCTTCTCCAGCCTCCTCCTTCTGCACTCATCTTTCCTGGGCACACAGCCCCATCAACGCCCAGCATGACTTCTTCCTCCGAGGGCAACTTGGCAGGTGCCCCCAAATGTGAATCTCACCACTGAATTCATCACCCTGTCTCCTCGGCTGTGTGGATCTTCCCTAAAAATATTGTAAGCTGAGTGCTAGTGCTCATGCCTGTGATCCTAATGACTGAGGAGGCTGAGATTAAAGATCCCCATTCAAAGCCAGCCCTGGAAGGAAAGTCTGTGGAGACGCTTATCTCCAATAAACCCCATCAGACAAGGCAGAGGAAGAACTGTACAGCACCAGTCTTGAACAAAAAATATCAGGCAAGAGTATAAGGCCCCAGGCCAGGAGTGTGGCCTCGTGGTACAGTGCTTGCCTACCATGCATGAAGAAGACCTGGGTTTGATTCCTTGGTACTACACACATAGAAAAAGCCAGAAGTGGTGCTATAAGTCAAGTGGTAGAGCTCTAGCCTTGAGAAAACCTGAAGACAGTGCTCAGAGCCTGAGTTCAAGGCCCAGGACTGACAATAAATAAATAAAGCCCTGAGTTCAGGTTCCATATAGGAATGAAATTAAAAATTCTGAGCGTCCCACTTCTGGCAGGTCCTTTACAGCCAAAGCTGAGCTGAACGGGCTCTGTGCTTTGAGAACCCCAGTTTAGATTGACACAGGGCTCTAAGCAGAGTTGCAGCCTCAGGTGACTCTCAACCCCACACCCACCCACCAACTCACTCCCATCTTCAAGCAAACCTTGAGTCATTCAGAGATGTCCAGAGCAGATGGTTGGGAGAGAATGGCAGACTGGAAAAGAACATGCCTGTTACCATCTCATTTTTTTAATACAAAATATGTGCATAAATGGAAATGTGTGTGTTGCCTTTTTTTAATTATTATTTTACAAGCCTGGAAAACTGGGATGTGAACAGTAATGAAATTTCTGAGGCTCCTGGTTCACATCTGTAGGCTTCTGTATTGTCTGAATATCTTTGCAAGAATGTGTATTATTTTTAATAACCAAGGGGGGGGTCTTTTTTTTCTGAGAAAAGAGAAAGGCAGAAGTCATCAGAGACAACAGATTAGAACCAAAGGTCATTTTCTGCCCATTGCATTATTTTTTTTATTTATTTATTTATTTATTTATTTGCCAGTCCTGGGCTTGGGTTCAGGGCCCGAGCACTGTCCTTGGACTTTCTCAAGGCTTAGCACTCTACCACTTGAGCCTCAGCACCACTTCTGGCTTTTTTTTCTGTGTACGTGGTACCGAGGAATCAAACCTGGGTCTTCGTGCATGCTAGGCAAGCACTCTACCACTAGGCCAAACTCCCGGCCCCCCATTGCATTATTTTTATAAGTATCCATCACAAAGTTTGAGAAAGGGTGCTGACTTCCAAACCTCCTCCTGCTGATTTATTCAAATACAAATATTCATACAGTTAGGAGGGAAGAGGAGAGAGAAGAATCAGGTTTAATTGAGCAGAAGCAGGAAGGACAGGATACAGTGCCAAGTGTGAAATCCAAACTCCAAACTCCTTCCAGAAGGAAACAGGTAAACAGCAGCATGATCCTCACAGCTGTGTAAGTGTAAAAGAGCACAAACGTAAGTGTGCACATCAATGTGTGCTTGCATGTGTGCGTGTATTGTGCTTACACCCATGTGCATGTATTACATACCTGCAGTGAAGTCTCTGGCAGCCTGGCCTGTAAAGCAAGCGGATAATTGCAATGCCCTGGGTCAATGGTTGCCCAAATCAGAGGAGAAAAGGCCCAGAAGCCTTGGAACAGTAGCCCCTCTGCCTTCCCCACTTTCCACCTTCCTTCTCAGCTTCTGTGTCCACAGCCACAGGCTGTACCACTGAGGCACAGGGTAAGAGCCTTGTGGACCCTTCTGGCAGCTGACAGCTCACCTGGCAACTCTCAGATGTCTCTGCTGATCTCTGCCTGGTGACAGGGTGGCCCTCATGCCAGGAGAGATGGGCAGGGCACTGGGGAGAGGCAGACTGAGCCCTGAGATTATGGCACAGGCACACAGCAAGCCATGTGAGGCAAGGCTGGCCAGCCACTTGTATGGGCCTGCACCGGGGTGAACCCGAGAAGGGGGTGAACTTGCAGTTTCTCTGGGAGTCAGTGAAATTCAAGAGTGGGGTGTCCCAGCCACACAGCTCCCCGTCTCTCCTCTCTGGGAGGAGGGCAGGGGTGGGAGCCCAGGCAGGGCGCAGCCTTGGCTGGACGCCCGGGGGCGTGGGCCCGGCAGCCCGCGGCCAGTGGAGCGGAGCACCAGGATGCAGGGCTGGCAGCTCGGCTCGGGCTCCCAGCCCAGGGGCGTGCCCTGCTCGCACCAGTGACACCAGGCTGCAGAGGAGGCCCGGGGTGGAAAGGGGGGGGGTGAGATGGGGGGTGGGGGGCTGAGTTATGAGAAGGTGAGTGTCAGGAGCACTGATCGCCGAGCCCAACTGAAGAATGACAGTTGGGTGGCTTCAGGGAGCCAGAGCTGCAAGGGGCTGGGGGGTTAGATGTGCATTTGGGAAGCAGCAGCCCCTCCATCCTGGTGGTGCTAAGGCCCAAGAAACCCCCAGGAATCTTGGGTGGGGAGAGAGGCCTGGCCTGGCCTTGAGCATCCTTTCTGGAATAGGGACAAAGAGGGAGGAGCTGGAGAATTTGGAGCAGAGAAGGTACTGGATGATACCCCCCCCCCCCGAAGCACACAGGACCTGCTCTCCTAGGGACTCCTGGGGTGGGGGGGGATGACTTGCTGACTTCACTCCCCAGACCAAAGGCAACTGGGGTGTTGACAGCCAGTTTCTGGGACTCAAAGGTCCTGGCACAGGATGCCTCTCTCCCCACCTCCCTGACACGGGGCTCCACACACCCTTCTTTCTTTGATCTCCACCCTCATTTCCCTTGAAACAGCCTCTGGGTGATAGGGAGTGTCTGAGGTCCACTGCCCACAGGCCTGAGCAGGGGACGCTCCTCCTAGCTAGTTTCAAGATGTGTCACCTACTATCTCACTTGAACTCATCCCCACACCTACTCGCCTTCTTGCCATAAGGATTAACATAGAGGTTCAGATCTCTCGCAGAGACCATAAATAAATGGACATTTATTTCCGTCTTCCGTAACAGTCTAAGGAGTCAAAGTTTGGAATGACATCTTTTGAGGCATCTGCTCTGGTGTTCCTGGTGTCCTCCCGTTCACACAGCCAACACTTCTCACCCCGGCCCATCACATTCCAGCAGGGAGAGAGAGAGAAAGTAAAAGGAGGCCCATGGTCCCTTTTAAAGCTCTGACCAGGAAGTTATCCGCCACACACACTGTGCCTGCATCTCATTGGCCAAAACAATTACGCTTTTAGAATGCCATGTGTTTAAGCTACCAATTTTTGTTTTCCTTTAAAGAAGGTGAGAACAAATATTGGCAAGGGTGGACAACTGACAATCTCAGGGATATTTTTTGTTTACTTATTCATCCATTCAACAAACATGTTGAATCATTCTAAATGGAAAGCACTATATGAAGTGCCAAAGCCAGGCCCCAGATTTCAGGCTCCTCCATTTGATATAGAGAGGATACAACCCTAGATGCCTTGGTAAACACCTGCTCTGCCCACACAGCACTCCTAACAGAAAGGGCAGGAGTGCCAGCCACATTGAATCAGTTGTTAGTAACTCTCTTTCTCCTCATGTCCTCCCTCCCTGACCGAACCCCAGAGGAAGGGAGGCCCGTGCCAAGGAGTGACAAGAGTCTGGTAAGTGCATGAATGAAGAGTCAAAAGAATGTATCCGAGACTGTATTTTCCAGTATGGATCACAGGAAAGTCTTTGGTCCTAAAGAACCTCATGTGTGACCTGGCAACTCATCAAAAGACAGATCAGAAAAATAAAACAACAACAAAAATGTCAGCCAGTGGCACATGCCTGTAATCCTAGCTACTCAGGAGGCTGAGATCTGAGGATTGAGGTTCAAAGCCAGCCCAGGCACTAAAGACTGGTGAGACTGTTATCTCCAATTAACCACTAGACAAAATCAGAAGTGGTGCTGTGGCTCAAGAGGTAGGGTAGTAGCCTTGAGCTGAAGAACTCAGGCACAGCGCCCAGGTCCAGAGTCTAAGCCCCATGACCAGCAAAAAACAAACAACAAATGGCAGCTTCAGCCACGTGCCATGGCTAGAGCCTATAATTCCAGCTACTCGGGAATGTGGGATGGGGGTGGGGAAAGGAATTATGGTCCAAAGTTGGCCCTGGGACAAAAAGTATAGGACCTATCTGAAGTATTACTAAAGCCAGACATTGCTGGGGCCTGACTCAGGAAGTAGAACATCTAACCTGGCAAGTTCAGTATTACCTTCCTCCTCCACAACAAGAAGACCAGGAAAGAGAAGTTAGGCAGTTCTGTGTCTACTATGACCAATGAACTTGGCAGAGGTTGTATTGTGACTTCTGAGGTGAATATAAAAGATGCTCCTGGTGTCTCCCTCCACGGGGGCTCCTTGAGGACTAAGCAGTGTCTCCCCTCAGAGTGGGCCTCCTTGCTAACCAGGCTTCTTCACAGAGACCCTTTGCAGTTCGCTTTCCCACATAGAACCCGGGCTGCGGGCTTCTCAGTTCAAGGCAGGACAAGCTGTCTACCCCCTCCCCCAAGCCGAGCTGCTGAGCCGCTGAGGGGTGCCCCAAGCCTGCAGATGGCAGCCAGTAATGCTCGTGGGTGTTTAAGCACCCTGGGAGTGAAGTTTAGCCTCATTACAGCTCGCTTGAGAGAAGAGCCAATTAAAGAGGCAATTTTCCTGGAGCAGTCTGAAGAATGCATTGAAATGGTAGCCAGGCAGACAGCGAGCTCGCACCTCCCCCATCTCTACAGACCTGAAGGGCCCAATAGAGCCTCAGTCTCCTGTAATCTCCCAGACACCTGCTGGGGTACCCCACCTAAGACCTCACATCTCCAGACACATCCGTGAATACACACACACACACGCTCTACCCTGGCTGAACACTGGCATCTGTGAAGTCTTTAGCTTCTGGCTGGTGGGAAATTCTTCTTGAGCACTAATTGCCTTCTTTTGTGTCAGAAGTTCCTTTCCAAGGCCATCTTTGTGAAGAAGGAAAACAGGAAGCTCCCTTAAGAAAAGCTCAGAGGCCCCCTTTGGCCTTCCTTTCTCTACCCAGGGAGTCCAGTGCCTTCAGTCACTAGCAAATAGAATGAAGATTCTTCCCCGTCCCCCCTTCCTGGACTGTCTGTGTTAGTCAGGAACTTGACAGGAAGTGAACGAAAGAAACCAGGTTTAAATGGTTGAGCCAAGGCAAATGAGGAATAGGGATATCTCTCACAGTCAGAGGAGCCTTGGAGACAACTTGCTCATCACAAAACTCACCCCCTCTTCCTCTGGTTTCGGGGTCTCTTGGAGCCTCTCCCTCACAGGTCAGGGACCAGGAGTGAACTCCTCTCCCGCTCAAGCCTTACTTTCCAAAGAGCTGAACCTCTTCCCAGCTCAAGTTTCCAAAATCTCAGGGAAGAGTTCTGATTGGCTCAGATGTGAGCATGTGTCCATTCCTCTACCAATCACTGTGTGGCTAAGGGGCGGAGACTGGAGAGAAGTCTCTGCCACTGGAGTCTAGGCTGGACTGCTGAGGTCAGTTCCCCATGGAAGGGCAAGGCCAATCCACAAGGGCAGGACTGGGCTGGCTGAAGAGTGGTCACCAGGCAGAGGGGCCTGGCATCCTATCTAATAGCTCCTCTACCTCCTCTCCTTCATTGGAAACCAGCCTGAGCCATGTTTCTCTCAGCGTGCCATGATTTGCACAGCTGGTTAAGATTTAAACACCAAAGTCTGGGCAGTTGAGTTCCGGGAGGAAGGTAAGGTATAATTCATCTGCTGGGTTAAAGCTTGGATGTGTGATGAGGACAATCCATGCCCAGTGTGCAAAGCCATGTGCCCAGAGCTAAAGGCAGGCAGATCTAAAAGGCAGAGTAGAGTGGGCTGAAGCAATCCAGGCAGGCTTCCTGAGGAGGTGCCATTTGCAAGCCTAGGTGGCGTGGTTTGGGCAGCTCTGGAGAGAAAGCCCTTGTAAGTGGGGCCGGTGCACTGCCAGAGGTAGGTAGGAAGAGAAGAAGCAGCTCTCGGCATTTTATCAGCCGGCACAGCTGAACCTAGGACAGAAAAGGTAGGTGCAGAGATGGCGCAGGCTGGACTCTACCTTGTTGGCTTTTTAAACAGAATTGATGTCTGGAGACAAGCCAGGTTTCTGGCAGTTAGTTTCGCAGGGTGACAGTGCTCAGGCAGGTTAAGGGGAGGGGTGCAGCGTTGAGGGTTGAGATCAGTGCCACCCTGTCATCTCCTAATTTAGGCTTGGGAGCTGCCTTGTAGAAGCAGAACATAGCACAGTAGCTGGCACATAGTAGGTACCAACAAAGCAGAGTAGTACCCATTAGGAGAAGTACCCATTAGGATGCTGGTTGGGCTTTGGCATTTGATGGAGGGCATGTGGAAGGAGACTGGAGGGCTGAGGGCCTACTGTGTGCAGGTATGAAAAGATGTGTTTTGAGAGGCCCAAGTTGTCTCTGTTTGGGTCACTGCTCTATCCGCACAGACACAGTAGAAGCTTCCTTTTTCTTTTTCTTTTTGTCAGTCGTGGGGCTCAAATTCCAGGCTTGGGTGCAGTCTCTGAGCTTTTGTGCTCCAGGCTAGCACGCCACCACTTTGAGCTTCAGTGCCACTTCTGGTTTTCTGATGGTGCATTGGAGATAAGAGTCTCCCAGCTTTCCTGCCGGGGCTGGCTTTGAACCACTGAGATCCTCCAATCCCAGCCTCCTGAGTAGCTAGGATGACGTCGCCTAGCGCTTCCTACTTTTTTTTTTTTTTTTTTTTGCCAGTCCTGGACTTGAGCTCAGGGCCTCAACGCTGTCCTTGGACTTTCTCAAGGCTAGAGCTCTACCACTTGAGCCTCAGCACCACTTCTGGCTTTTCCTATGTATGTGGTGCCGAGGAATTGAACCCGGGTCTTCATGCATGCTAGGCAAGCACTCTACCACCAGGCCAAACTCCCAGCCCCGCTTCCTACATTTTTGATGAGTCTGCAAGGTAGCTGAAGACCAGATAGAAAGCAAGGGAATCAGGGGACTCTACTGGCTTCCATGCCAATGTCTTCAATCAGCAGCCCCTGCGGCCTGCCTTGTGACGGGGGCCAGGCGGAGATCCGGGGTGCGTGGACGCCCCCAGCTGGCACACTGTGCAAAGGTCCGTTCTGTTCTCCATCCTGGTAGGACTCTGTTAAGCCCTGTGCAGAGACCTCAGGAAGGAGGGGCAGGACCCCAAGAGGCTTCTGGGGCCGCTGGCACCTTGGGACCCCATGCCACGCACTGCTCCTCCCGGTAGTCTGAGGGAGGCAGCCCCGCCGCAGTGGGCAGCCTGCTAATTAGGACGCGGTCTTTATGACTCACTATTCCGAGATGTCATTTTCTCCACTTGGGGTTGGGGGTGGAGATGGCACACACAGTTGTTTTTAATTACATTTGGTTTGCTAATTTCTGATAGAAAATAAATATTTACCGGGAGCCATATTTCTTCATTTCACGCCAGCTGACTCTCGAGTTTTATCGGGATTCGGAACAAGCACCCCCCCTCCCCTGCTCCCCCCTCCCCCCCACCCTTGCTGGAGTGACACTTGGGAGCCTGGTGGGAGCAGGGAGGGGAGAGGAGAGGGAGTTGGAGTGACAGAGTGGGGACCGGCTTCTGTGAGTGGCAGGGCCATGTTCAAGCGTGAACCGCGTGGAGGGGCTGAAGACATGAGAAACTCCTCGGTCCCCATCCTCAGGAAAGGAGGCCGGAGGCCAGAAGTGGAGAGTGGAGGCTGGAGGCCCAGGCAGTCCCAGTCCTGGCTAGCAGGCCACAAGCCTGTCCCCATCCTAGGGGGACATCTAAGGACGCTTTTTGCTTTCACATCCTATGATGGGGTGACGCTGGCCCCCAGAAGGCCAAGGACCAGGAGACAGGGACAGGCAGGAGATTTATCCATTCCTGTACCTTGGATGGGTCTTTGAAGGCCAGGCCATGGCGAGGAGAGGGGAGAAAGGGGAGGAAGAAGGAAATAGGAATGGGGAAGAAAGGAAGGGAGGAGGGGGAGCTTTCCCAGCAGGAGCTGAGTCTGCTGGGAATCTAGGACTTGAGGATTTCAGGGGACACACACAAGGCAATTCTCCCATGCTGCAGAGGGAGAGAGGACCCAGAGCCTCTTCAGCTGGAGTTTCTGGATCTCAACATGACTGAGATCATTCTTTATTTTGGGGGTGTCCTGTGCTTTGTAACACCCCAAGCCTCCACCTCTTTGATGGTAGTAGCACCTGCCTTCCACCCAACCCAAAGTTGCCTGAAGACATTGCCAGATATCTGTGCACAGCTGCCTGAAGTTGCCCCTTATAACCCAGCTGGGAAGAAGGGTGGAGCCTCAGGAAGAGGAGGCGGAGCCAGCGGGGACTCAGCTGAGTAGTGAAGGGAGAGAGATGAGGAGATGTGGAGGCAAGAGAGCGGAGAGGACCCTGCCCCCCCCCCAGCCCACTTTATAAATCCATGTTAAGCCATGACTGGTTTTTTTTTCCAATTACATTTCAATTTAGCTCAATTACTTTTCCATTATTGTTCAAGCGACTCCGTTTTAATTGAAGCTGCTGGTTCTTATCTCTCTCAGTCTCCCCCATCCAGAGAGGAGGGAGAAGGAGGGCTGGGGCGGGCCCAGGAACCCAGAGCACCTTCAGCAGAAGATCAAGCCCTTGAAAAATGGCCCCACCCCAGAATGGCCAAATAAATCTTCAAGGGGGGACGAGGAGAGCCACAAGGAAAGAAAGCTGTGACCAGCACACTTCCCAAGGGCGGCTGTCCTCTCTCCGTGGTGCTAGTCAGCTGTGACCCGAAAATAATACTTGTCTCAACTCCTTCAAGAGAGTTGTGTTCACATCTCTTCCATTCCAGTGTGACATTACAGCAGTTCTATTTGATTATTAGTTATTGTTCATCTCTTCCTGTGCCTGCTTTATAAATTAGCATAGGTAGGTTTGTACAAGGAACCAAACAGTATATACACATGCCCACTCAGGGTCTTGCAATACATATGACCATTGTAACCGTGGTCTATATTTTTCCTGTGGGGGGGTGTGTGTGTGTGTGTGTGTGTGTGTGTGTGTGTGTGTGTGTGTGTGTGTGACAGAGAGAGAAGGAGAGAGAGAGAGAGAGACCGGGGTTTGAACTTACAGCCTTGTACTTGCTGCTGGCACTCCACCGCTGAGCCACACCTCCATCCCCATCTCTCTCTGGCCCTCTTCAGGACAGTGCCTCGCTTCCTGCGCTGGCAGGCACCTGGACCTTCTTGTAATTGCTGGAATCACAAGCCCCTATCACTCTACATCCAGCTTTCCTCACTGAAGAGAGAGTCTTGCTGATTTTTCGGCCTGAGCTGGCCTCGAACCATGATCTCACCAATCTCAGCCTCTCGTGTAACTAATATCACAGGCATAAGCTATTGGTTTGAGCTTTTCTTGCCTCATTTCTTTTTTGTAGGTCATGGGGCTTGAACTATGGGCCTGGGCACTGTCCCTGAGCTCTTCAGCTCAAGGCTGCCACCCTACCCCTAGGCCTGGGTATTGTCCTTGATTTCTTTTGGCAGGGCTACCAACCTACTCCCAGAGCCACAGCCCCACTTCCCATTTTCTAGCGACTAATTGGATATAAGAGTCTCAAGATCTTTTGTGCCCAGGCTGGCTTTGAACCTTGAGCCTCAGATCTCAGCCTCCTGAGTAGCTAGGATTACAGGCATGAGCCACCGTGCCCGGCTCTTGCCTCATTTTTATTAGCATATATTATGTGTGCAAAGGGCTTCCATTGTTTGTATCCATACATACACTTACTGTGCTGTGAGCAAACTCAGCCCTCTGTTACTCTACTGTTAATCCTCGGCACAGAGACAGTATGTAACCAGCCCAGAAAGTGACCTGTCCTCTGGGTGCAGCTAACACCCCCAGAAAAATTGGGGCCCTCTGTGAAAGGAAGCTGGGAACCAACACACTGATGGGGGAAGTGGCTGGGCTGGGCCAGGGCTGAGGGAGAGGGGCTTGCTGTGGAAGGTGCCTGGTTTGAAATGTATTGACATTTTCCTCCCACAAACATTCTATTTTATTTTATTGGAAACAAACTCCCAGAGGAGATGCGAGGATAGTACAAAGAATTATTATTTTTTTGCTTGTTTTGAACCATTGGAAATAAGTGGCACAGTAGACGCCCTCTGACCCCTGAATTCCTGAGTGGCATCTACTCCACACAAGGGCTGCTCGCATTTCTTCCTCTGATCCTCAGCCCACATTCAAGTCTTGACAATGGTTCCAGCTCTCCTCCAGCCTGGCCTGCAAAAGGACTCAGTCATGAATCACGCCTTAGCCTTGGTTCGGCTGTCTCCACTCATCAGAACGGCTTTGATCTTTCCCAGGCTTTCATAACTTCCACGCAGTTCAGGATCACAGGCGAGCCGTTTGCTAGGAAGTGGCTCCCACCCCCACCAATTCCAATTTGTCTAACGGTTCCCCGCGACCAGATGCCAGGGAAGCATTGTTGTTCAAGAATATCAGTATCTTGGGCATTAGTCGTTCTCACACATCCCGGCTTTCCTTCCTTCCTTCCTTCCTTCCTTCCTTCCTTCCTTCCTTCCTTCCTTCCTTCTTTCCTTCCTTCCTTCCTTCCCTCCCTCCCTCCCTCCCTCCCTCCCTCCCTCCTTCCTTCCTTCCTTCCTTCCTTCCTTCCTTCCTTCCTTCCTTCCTTCCTTCCTCCCTTCCTTCTTTCCTTCCTTCTTTCCTTCTTTTCTTTCTTTCCTTCCTTCCTTCCTTTTTCTTTTCTTTTTTTTTTTTGCTTGACCTCCGGGCCTGGGCATTATCCTTGGTCTTCTTTTGCTCAAGGCTACCACTCTACCACTTTAGCCACAGTGCCACTTTGGCCTTTTTCTGTTTATATGGTATTGAGGAATCAAACCTAGGGCTTTATGCATGGGAGGCAAGCACTCCACCACTAAGCCATATTCCCAGCCCCCAGTTAACTTTCAATGCGTCTCATTTCTGGTTTATTCCTAGGAAATATCTTTTTGAACACATACACACAAGTGGATTTCTGACTGATTTCCAGCATCTAAGAAAATGAAATTTCTAGCTGGGCACAGGTAGAACTGTAATTCCAGCTACTAAGGAGGCTGAGATCTAAGGATCTTAGTTTGAAGCCAGCTTGTACAGGAAAATCTGTAAGACTCCTAGCTCCAACTAATCACCAAAAAGCTGGAGGTAGAACTGTGGGCTCAAGTGGTAGAGCGCTAGCAAAATAAGCTCAGGAACAGCACCCAGGCTCTAGGAACAGTATACACACACAGAGTTTTTGTAGCAACCTTGCAACTCTTCTGTGAGTTTATTATTTCAAAATTTTAATCAGAAAGAGAAAGAAAGAAAGAAGGAAATTCTTGCGGAGGGAAAATGTCAATACATCCCAAAGCACAAGAGCTCATTTCTCAGGCAAGCTGCCTCACTCATGGCCTTGAACTTCTCAGGAGTTCTGCAGCTCCAACCAGACTTACACATGTTATAAATAAACTCAGGCTGAGTGCTGGGGGATCACACCTGTAATCCTAGCTACTCAGTAGGCTGAGATTTGAGGATTGTGACTCAAGCCAGCCTGGGCAGGAAAGTCTGTGAGACTCTTATTTCCACAAAAAAGCCAGAAGTGGAGTTGTGGCTCAAGTGGTAGAATGTTAGTTTGCCTTGAGCAAAACACACACACACCACCACCAGCACCACCACCACCAACAACAACAAACACCTCTGTAATTGAGGAGGTTATTCCAGGAATATAAGGTCAGTTCATTATTTAAAAATCAATCCGTGGGCCGGGAGTTTGGCCAAGTGGTAGCGTGCTTGCCTAACATGCATGAAGACCCAGGTTCGATTCCTGGGTACCACATACGCAGAAAAAAGCTGGAAGTGGTGCTGAGGCTCAAGTGGTAGAGCTCTAGCCTTGAGAAAGTCCAAGGACAGTGCTCAGGCCCTGAGCTCAAGCCCAGGACTGGCCAAAAACAAACAAAAATCAATCAGTGCAAACCATCATATTAGCCTAGCCTATCAAACTGAGTGAAAGTATGGTGGTTTTCAGCTGAGTAATCACTGGAGACTGAATAGGAAACTCAAGGCTCAGTGCCCCTTTATTTCTCCCCTATTTCCACCTGGGCACCCCACCCCAGGGGAGGCCACTGATCCACGTGTCATGTTTTGTCACACTCGGACCCTCTGCCCATCAGGTGGAGGGGAATGTCTGGCCCACGGGCTCCCTGGGGACGTGCTGGACACAGGCATGCTTTACCTCAGCTGCCCACATCACCTGTATTGGTCATTTTGTATGGCTTGTACAGCAGTGACACTATGAATGTCCAAGTGGCCTTTGGCTGGAAGAAGAAGGTCTGCCACTCTATCTATAATGTATTTCATACTTTTCTTTTAAAAAAAATCCGTTGTGGGGCTTGAACTCTGGGCCTGGCCCTGCCCTGAGCTCTTCCGTTAGGGCTGGCGCTCTTCCTCTTGAGCCATAGCGTCACTTCCAGTTTTCTGGTGGAGATAAGAGTCTCATAGACTTTCATACCCAGGCTGGCTTTGAACTGAGGTCCTCAGATCTCAAGCCTCCTGAGTAGCTAGGATTACAGGCATGAGCCACCCAGTGCCTGGCATTTCATACTTTTTTTTTTTTTTCCTGTGGGTCTTGGGGCTTGAACTCAGCCTGGGCGCTATCCCGAGCTCTTCAGCTCAAGGCTACCACTCTACCCTTGGGCCTGGGCATTGTCCCTGAGCTCTTCAGCTCGAGGCTACGCCCTTGAGCCAACCCCCACTTCCCGTTTTCTAGAGGTGAATCGGAAGTAAGAGTCTCAGGTCCTTTTGTGCCCGGGCTGGCTTTGAACCTTGATTCTCAGTTCTCAAGCCTCCTGAGTAGCTAGGATTCCAGGCATGAGCCACTGTGCCTGGCTTCATATGTTTTTAAAAGTTGATGTAAGGGGCTGGGCACTCAAGGGGCAGGGTGGTAATCTTGAGCTGAAGAGCTCAGGGACAATACCCAGCCCAGAGTTCAAGTCCCACAACCGACAAAAAAAAGTTAATATAAGGGCTATCTGTGTTGTGTGCAGTTTTGCTCATATCTGGAAATTTACCCTCATCGCACGTGGGCACCTTGTGTGGTACCCCATGCAGCAGGGGGCTGTGCTACAATGTACATCGTCATTCTTCTTAGTGGACATTTTATTTGTCTCCAGATCTGTGGTTTGTACAAAGTGTTACCAGGAGCCTTCTGTCAATGTGTGGGGATTTCTCTGCTGAGGGAGAAAGTCCTGTCCAGCCCTTGCTACTTCCATTCCTTTTCTCCCAGAGTCCATATGGAGTAGTCCTAATTTTGGTGGTGGGGGCGGGGAGGGCCGGGGAGGGAGAAGAATAACTTAACAGGGAATACCAATGACAGGGCCATCGAGTCCCATCAGTGCCTAAACTAAATGCAGGATGTCCACTCTGGGGGCGGGCGTGGTTAGGTACTACTGGTGTATGTGACCCCTCCCTCAATGTTCTGTCCTATCCAGAAGCTTCTGTCTCCCATTCTTCACCCAGTTCCTGCAACTTTTTTATTTTTGCTAGTCCTGGGGCTTGAACTCAGGGCCTTGGCTCTGTCCCTGAGCTTCTTAGTGCTCCATGGTAGCTGCTTTACTCCTTGAGCCACAGTGCCACTTTCCCACTTGGGGCTTTTTCTGAGTAGTTTATTGGAGATGAGAATCTCACAGACTTTTCTGCTTGGGCTGGCTTTGAACCACGAGCCTCAGATCTCAGCCTCCCGAGTAGCTAGGATTACAAGTGTGAGACAATGTGCCTGGTTCCTGCAACTATTACAATGGACTCCAGAAAAGCCACAGGGAGTAGGGGAGGGGAGAGGAGAAACCTCCACTATCACCTCAGTGAAGAGTGAGACATACAAATAAGGGGCTGAGAGGAGGTAGAAACAGAAAAGGCCACTCAGCTAGAGAACACGGGCCCTCCTCCACAGAGAGCTAGACAGATTTCTGTCAGTGCAGGTGGGCACTGTGGGTCGCTGAGATGGCACATGTGTGTCGCAGTGATACAGGCGCAGCTGCTAGGCAGGTACTCGAGTCAGTTGCGCCATTGGCCCTTTTACTTTTTGTTCACATATTCAGGAAAGGCCTCAGACTTCTACTGGGTTGGCCTTGGGTCATGATCCTCCGACCTCTGCCTCCTAACTAGCTGGAATACCAGTTGTGAACTGCTCTGCCTGGCTGTTGGTTTGTGAAATGGGGGTGGAGGGATGTGAAAACAGCTTTCTGCCTTGTTTGTATCTTGGAATCTCGCCCTCCTGAGTAGCTGGGTTACTTCTGCCCCAAGTAGGGACTGAAGGTGGAAGATCTCTGATTCCAGACCTGGATCCTGTGGAGATGAGCTTGGCATGAGACTGCACTGCTTTTTTGCTCTTGCTGGGAATGGGCAGAAGTGGCAGGAGCACCAGGGCCAGATAGCAGGAAGGACTTCCTCCTATGACAGGGGCACAAGAAACAAAGACAAAGATTCCAGTGCAGGTGGAGTTTGGTGCTGGGAAGGATCTGTGCAAACATTTGGTGGGACCTCAGGGCCCAGGTGGCATCCAGCGTGAAGGTGGACAGGAGAGGGGTGGGCCACCTCTCCTGTGACCAAGACCTGTCCATCACCGGAGGAGAGAGAACGCTCGCCCGCCGGGGCTATGGGTGGAACGTAAGCCATCCCAGAAGCAGCACAGGCTGGAACTGTGCTTTAATTGCTGTCGTATGCCTTGCCGTGGTGGCATCGTCCAAGATTCCTCTTCTGCCTGCCCTTGGGGATCAGGGTCTCCACACACCAGCTCCTCACCACAGCCAAGGCCCAACGTCAGGGAGCCAGTTAGGGCCCGCTGGGTCTCCTACCACAGAATTCAGGCAGCCTAGGCGGGCAGGCCGGCCACGGGGGCCCGGTGGAAGCGAGCCACGCCCATCGGCCTCTTCCACAGATCCCGGGAGCTGACAGCCCCGAACACCAAGCGTTAACTAGTCTCTGCTAAAAACACACAACTCTATTAAAATAACAGCATGCTTTAGTTAATTATTCTCCATAGTAATGAGTGTAGGAATGTCAGTCACCCAGCACCCAGCTGTCAGATTGAGTTACCTAAAACCCCACTTTCCACTTGTCACAGCAAACCACTCCTCCCAGCTAACCCTCAGCTTTCAGTGGCTTCCACGAGTACCTAGGACAACACCCACATCTCCGCCATCCTGCCCTCCCTGTACCTCTGCATGTCCTGTGTCTTTCTCCTTCAGCTACCTTGAGACTCAGCAGATCCAGCTTCCTCCATGAAGGCTTCCTGGGAGTAACAGTTGTGCCTTTTATTTATTTATTTATTTAGATCAATTGTGGGGCTTGAACTTAGAGCCTGGGCACTGTCCCTGAGCTTCTTTTGTTCAAGGCTAGTGCTCTACCATTTGAGCCACAGTTCTAGCTCTGGCTTTTTCTGTGTATGTGGTACTGAGGAATCGAACCCAGGGCTCCACGCATGCTAGGCAAGCACTCTACCACTAGGCCACACTCCCAACCCCTGCCCCAACCTTTCTTGTTTGGGTTTTTTTTTTTTTTTTTTGTCTTTTATTTTTTCGGTACTAGGGATCAAACCCAGGAAGTTACACTAGCTAGGCGAGCACTTTTGCCACTGAGCTCCATCCGAGCCCTGCCCTAACCTTTCTTAAGGAGCTGCCCTGTTCTGATTCCCTGAGGTGCTCAGCCTGGCTATGTGCTGGAGCATGTCCAATACTGTGACAAACACAACAAATCCTGACTCAACCCTAGTTAGCAAATAAAATCTTCAAGACTGCCCTGAAGGAGCGCAGGCTGTCCACAGGGTTTGTATAAGCGAGGCAGGCAAGTGACCTGAGCTTTAGGGCAGGGATTCAAGAGGCCGCTGGCCCCCAGCACCAGGAAAGGTGTTCTTTGGAGGAAAAATGTCCCAGCTCAATCTGTCAGCATTTCTACAGATTCAGCTCATACAAAACCTCACCAAGTTCTCCAGTTCTTATGGAAATGAGCCACCATGCGTGAGTCAGCAGATACCACAAACAACGACACAAATGCCCCAAAGTTCTAGGTTAGTTGACACGACACTGATTGTGGTAAAATAATTTATGCATGAAATACAGGGGAAATGTAGTGCTTTTTTTTTTTTTTTTGCTAGTCCTGTGGCTTAAACTCAAGGCCTAGGGGCTGTCCTGAGCCTCTCTGTGCTCAAGACTAGTGCTCTACCACTTGAGACACAGCGCCACTTCCAGCCTTTTCTGTGTATGTGGTACTGAGGAATCAAACCCAGGGCTTCACGCATGCTAGGCAAGCACTCTACCACTAGGCCACATTCCCAGTTTGATGTTTGTGTGTTTTGTAAATGCTGGTCTTGGGGCTTGAACTCAAGACCTGAGCCTTGTCCCTGGGCTTTTGTTCTCAAGGCTAGCACTCTACCACTGGAACCAGAGCTCTACTTCTGGCTTTTTAGTCATTCATGAGAGATAAGAGTCTCATAGTCTTTCCTGGCTTTCAACTCCCATCCTCAGCTCTCAGCTTTCTGAGTAACTAGGATTATAGGTGTGAGCCACCAGGACCCAGCTGGCCTTGAACTCTTGATCTTCCTGCTTCTGCCTGTGGATGGCTGGGATCCCAGGCACGGACCCAGCTAGAGGTCTACTTTCCAGACCAGAAGCCTCCTCATCCCACATGGAGGGGCAGGAGGGCGGGGGCAGGAGCGATGGTGCTGAGTCTGGAGTTCACCCCAAGGATTAAGAGCTTTTGTTCCCTGTTTTATTCTAAAACTTAAAACCCATTTGATAGGCTCTTCCACAACCAAAATTTCAGAGATCTGATGTGCACAGATCAAATCACACTTGTAATCCTAGCTACTGAGGAGGAGATCTGAGGATCAAAGTTCCAAGCCAACCAGGACAGGAAAAAGTCTGTGAGACTCTTATGTCCAACTAAACACCAAAAGGCCTGAAGTAGAACTGTGGCTCAAGTGGTAGCTTTGAGTTCACTTGCTGTGACCCCATGTCACCCAGGGAAAGGTTTTCCTGGGAAGCTGAAGGTCGAGGGGAGGGCTCAGCCCTCACCACAATGGGATGATGTCTCAGCCCCACCAGGTACCCCATTTCAATGCAAGGCTAGCCCAGAAAATAGAGGGAGAAGAAACATAAGGTTCCCCTTCACTGAGTGCAGCCCTAGTCCTGTCCCAGGCTTCCTCCTCCTCTTCCGGGTTCCATTCTGCAAGCTGTACAAAGGGACCTAGCTGATGTCACCAAGCACTTCCAGGATCTTGTTGGCCCTTCCCACATAGCATAGGCTGGAGATGCGTGCGTGCATGCATGTGCGTGTGTGTGTGCGTGTGTGTTATGGTGAGCATGTGTGTGTTTGTGAGTGTGCATGAGTGTGTGTATGTGTATATTCGTGTATATACATGGGTGTACACATGCATGGATGTGCACAGATGTCTGTATGTGAGAGTGTGTGATGTTCACTGCCACTCCCGGAGGCCAAGCAGACCCCACCCTTCTGTCCTGGCCGCCCATCTCCTTCACACAGGCCCAAAGACTCTGCAGGATTGGGGGCTGCAGCAAAGGTGTGGGGTGAGGGGAAGGCACATCTTCTGTGCCTCCTCATCAGGGCCTTCCCCCTTCACCCAGCCTGCCAAAGATACCACAGCTGTCCCTGAGCCACTCATCGTCTCTCTCCGAGCTGCTCAAATGTCCACCTGATTTTTTTTTTGACTGCACCAAAATAGCTTCTTAAAGCAGTCCCGGTTTGCTGCTGAGCTCTAACTCTGTTCCCTGCACCCCTGCCCAAGAGCCTCCCCCTTCCCCAGTTCTTCCTCCCTACAATGAGACCTGTTCATCCTCCAACCTTTACCCTCACCCCTCATCGTTCCAGGGAGCCCCCCCACTCTCCCCTCAAAACTCAGGGCCTTTCCTAGCTCCTTGCCTGCTGGGATAGGATTGGATACAAGACCTTCACAGGCAGAGAGGCAGGCAGGCAGGCAGGCGGATGGATGGATGGACAGACAGACTGCCCACTGCAGCCCAGGCTGATGTGTAGTCCAAAGGGCTCTGATTCGGCAGGAGCTCGCAGCCATAGCACCCCAGAAAGGACCTTGCAATCCTCAGGGGGCAACATATCCAGTGGGAGCCGTGTTCACGCAGGCGGGAGTGGGAAGCCACGCGTTTGTGATTCAGCGGCCTCCTTGGCTCTCGTGACGTTTCATACACAGCTGAGTATCGACAGAATTCTCATCTCAGCTGCTAAATGCTGCCTGATTTTCCTCTCTATTGCGGACTCCATTTTACTTAACTGGCACCCGTGGTGTGACAAGTGGACACCCTCCCCCGCTGAACAAGGGAAAGGCGCCCCTACACCAGTGGTGCCTGGTCCACAGGGAGCTGGGAGGGGCCAGCGAGGAGAGGCTGAGGATGGGCCTGAGGTGCTCCTGGAGTTCAAAAGGTGTCACCCTCTCCCCCAACTTCACAGTCCCACCTCAGTCCTGACAGCTTTTCTTGACCCCTTGCAGAGAACCCAG
This sequence comes from Megascapheus bottae, assembly GCF_031878675.1. Classification (NCBI taxonomy): domain Eukaryota; kingdom Metazoa; phylum Chordata; class Mammalia; order Rodentia; family Geomyidae; genus Megascapheus; species Megascapheus bottae. The sequence continues at coordinate 10,712,822 of NC_143530.1, forward strand.
AACAGAACCCCCATACGTACTGCTCACCCTCCCTCCTTTTCCCTCCTCCTCCCTCCTTTTCTCCTGGGTCTGTTTTGAATTTAGGACTGCTAGGGTAGTCAAGTCTAGAAGGAACTCTGGAGATCTGTTTATTTATTTTAATGCCAGTACTAAGCTTGAATTCTGGGCCTCATGCTCTTCTTCTTTTTTTGCCAGCCTCAGGGCTTGAACTCAGAGCCACTTCCTGCTTTTTCTGAGGAGTTTATTGGAGATAAGAGTCTTATAGACTTTCCTGCCCCAGCTGGCTTCCAACCATGATCTTCAGCTCTCAGCCTCCTGAGGAGCTAGGATTATAGGTGTGAGCCACTGGCACCTGGATGGCTCTTTTATTCACGATGTCACTCTACCATTAGAGCCATGTCTCCACTTTTGGCTTTTTGCTGGTTAATTGGAGATAAAATTCTCACGGGTTTGTCTGCTGGGGGCTGGCTTTAACTGTGATCCTCCGATCTCAGCCTCTGGAATAGTTGGGATTTACAGGCATGAGCTACCAACTCTTGCAAAGATGGAACAGTAAGTCCCAGAGAGGAAAAGGGACTCATTCCTGTCATATGGGTGCTCTCAGCACCTCTGTTCCCAGGCTCCTCCCTCAACAATCATCTCAACCTCTCCTGTCCCTCTGTCCCCAGCCTCAGTTGGTATCTCTCTGTGTTGCATGTTTCTCCTGCCGACAGGCCCAATTTGGGACGTTAATTAGTGATGAATTAGCAACGTCTGTCCCAGCAGTGGCTTGTCCCGGGCACCCAGGGACTCGTGAAAGGGCCTTTGCCAGCATCGTGGTCCCAGCTCTTCTCACATCATTTGTCTGTGGCGGCTCCGGGCCTCCCAGCCCGGCGGAGGACAGCGACTTCATCTTTGTCAATTAATTATTGAACGGTTTATTTCGCACTGGGAGGGGATAAGAAGAGGGAAAGCCGCTTGTCGGAAATCATCACCATAATTACACAGACACCGCTGTGCCCCATCGTGATGCCCCCGGAGCCGGTGGGGCCTGCGTGGCCTGGGGACAGCGCTGGGTCCCTCTGTACTTACTGACCCTGTCAGCTTGAGCTCTCAGGAGCCACCTCCCAACACCGGCCAGAACCCAGAGCAGAACCAAGCAGGGTTGCAGAAAGCCACGGCTGTGGGTCCTTCATGTAGGGGAGACGAAGGCTGCCTTTATTCCTTCCTACCTGAGCGTAAGGTTCCTGGAATTGGAACAAAATGCAGTGACAGGGTACAAGGTTTTTGGTACTCCAGAGAGAGCCCAGAGTGTCTCTCCCACTCACTCCTTGCCTCTCAGTCTCTGTTTTGCTCTCTTTTTGCTCATTCCAGTCCAGTCACACTAATCTTTGTTACTTTATGTGTCAGGCATTCCCCTTACCCCAGGGCCTTTACACACCCCATTCCTTCTGCATAGAGTGCTCTTTTCTCAGAAATCTGCACAGCTCATGCTAACACCTCCTGCAGGTCGTTATCAAGCCTGGCGTTTCAGAAATGTTCCTAAAAGCTTTACTTAAAATCATTCCCCTCATCCTGACATAGCTCCTATCTCTTCCTGCTTTATTTTTTTCCAGAACATTTCATCACATTGGACTCATTTACTTCTTATTCTTTTTGTTGCCATTTTTATTATTTAGTTTATGCTGTCTCTAACTCACACACACAAAAAAGTATAGGCTCCACTTCAAGGGGTGGGAATGTTTGTCTCCACGACAAGCCACCATCCCTCTCTCCAGCCAAGAGAATCCTGCTTAGCACAAAACAAATACAGTTGATCATTGTCAAATGAGTGAGGGAAGGAAAGAAGGGAGGAAAGAAAAAAGGAAGAAGAGAGAGAGGGATGGAAGGAGGGAAGGAGGGAGGGAGGGAGGGAGGGAGGGAGGGAGGGAGGACTATTTGTGTCATGGGTTCTGAATCTGGAAGGAGAATTCCGGGAGATTCTTGGCAAGGCTGGGCACTGCTGCCAGGGAGGAAAAGCTCTGGAAGAGTCATTTTCGAAGCAAAGGTTCAAGCTGATCGCATGTCTGCACAAGCCTCAGGCTGGCGTGGTGGAGGCAGACTGGTCCCCACCCCCCCTCGGCTCTCCCCAGGGAGGGGACAGGATCAGGAGAAGTTGTAGACTCTTTGATTAACTCCCCAGCAAGAGTCCCCACGCCTGTGACTTCCTCGGTCCCCCCAGGCTGGATTGGGGGACAGCGGGAGGGCTGGAGGCTGGGGGAGTGGGGAGAAGAGGGGAGGGGGTGTGCAGACAGGAAGCAGCCCTCACTCCCAGCCAGCAGAAGCAGAAGGAGTGTCCTGGGACTTGGGGACTGATGGAGGGACAGGGATGTAGCTCCCGGGTCATAGACACCCCCCTCCCGCCACGCTCCCCTCTCCTTCTCTAAGCTCAGCTGGCCCTCCCCACTCAGAAAAGAAATTGGTGATTTTTTCCGAGCCAGTTTTCCCCAAATCTCTGGAGATGCTGGAGCTGCTGTTTCCATGGAAACCTTCCCCGCCAACCTCTCACAAGGTGGAGCTGGGCAGCGCCCCCCCTCCCCACCGCCCTCACCGCCCCCAGCTCTCATCTGCAGGGGGCCTCCAAGTTGAGAATAACGCCCCCCCTTCTCCTTGCCCCCTCCTCTGGATTTCCCACCTAGCCAAAGGCAGCAGGGTTTGTCTCTAGACCCGAGCCTGGAAGACCCAGCTGAGGGGAGCAATGAGCTGCTGGGAGGGGGAGGAGAGAGAAGGGAGGGGAGCAAGCTGTAGGTTCCATCGGCAGCCCCCCCCAAGACTGAATGAGTGGTGTGATTTTCTTTCCACAAAATCCCCCCAAATCCCCATTTATCTCTGGCCTGTTCATCTCCCAGGGGTCCCCTTCTCAGCCCCAGTCCCGCCTCAACACATCCGGAGCCAAGGCTCAGTGAGCCAACAGCAACAAAACCCCATCCGTACACAAATGCCACACCACACACCCCCCCTCATCAACAAGCAAGAAAGGGCTGGGGGGACACTGAGGAAGGTCCCCAGCCCGCCGATTTGTGCCCAGCCTGGCTTCCCCACACGACTCCTGCAGGTCAGGATCCTGGACAAAGGGAAGGGAGGGGACCCCTTTCTGGGTGACATGACTTGACTTCCCTGATTGTGGTGGTGGTGGTGGTGATGTGAATCTACCACACCATAAAATTCACAACCCTGTTCAGCAAAAATGACATGCTAGAAAGCCAGAAATTCAAACCAGCACCAAGCCTCATGCTGGTGGCTCACACCTGTAATCCTAGCTACTCAGGAGGCTGAGATCTGAGGACCGCAGTTCAAAGACAGCCCAGGCAGAAAAGAGTGCAGGATTCATCTCCAGCACCAGCAGTGAGTCAGCGTGTCCAGTGAGAAAGCTGGAGACGCCGAGTTCAAGCTCCAGCCCTGAAACAAAGACAAGAAAAAATAGCATGTATTCAACATTAAGTGAAATAAGCTAGCTCGAAAGGTGAACAATTATATGATTATTTGAGATGCAAAGGTAGGATGGAGAGAGATGGATGCCTGGAGTATGGCAGGCCGGGTGTCTGGAACTCTGGGAAGGCCTTCGAAGAGGCACAGAGTTTGTTTTAGAGATGGTGGCAATGTTCTAAAATTGATAGATAGTTGCACAACTCTTTGAGCACACTAAAAAACATTGATTTGCTTGATTTTATGGCATATGAGTTATATCTTAATAAAGCTATTGGGTTCTTTGTTTGCTTGTTTTGTAAGTGACCACAGCATCACAGAGTACTTAAGAGAGAATAAAAAAGCAGTGGCGAGCTAGGTGGGGTGTAGACACTTTTAATCTTGGCTACTGATAGGCAAAGGTGGGAGGGTCTCAATTTGAAACCAGCCCCAGGCAAAAAGTCCAAACTGTATTTGAAAATAATAATAATAGTAATAGTAATAGCTCAAGTGCTAGGTTCTAGTGCTCTTGTCTATAATCCTAGCCACCCCAGAGGCTGAGATCTGCGGGCTATGGTTCTGAGCCACACTCCACCCATTCTGGGCAGGAAAGTCCCTGAGACTTTTAGCTCCAACGAGCCACCAAAAAGCCAGAAGTGGAGCTGTGGTTCAAGTGGTAGAGTGCCATCCTTGAGTGAAAAATCAAAGGGACAGTTTCAAGGTCCTGAGTTTAAGCCTGAGGACCAACACGCACGTGCATGTGCACACACACACACACACACACACACACACACACACAGGCGCGCGCGCGCAAGGGCACCAAAACAAAAAACAAAGGGCACAAAAGGGCTTGGGGAACGGCTCAGTGGTATGGCACCTACTTAGCAAGCAAAAGATCCTGAGCTTCAGATTCTTTCTGCCTTTTCCTCTTGTGTGGCTGGACCACAGGTGCATACTACCAAATTTGGATCCATCCAGTGAGGGTTGGGGTTTTTTTTCTGTTTTTGTTTTTGGTCAGTCATAGGGCTTGAACACAGGGCCTAGGTGCTGTATCTGAGCTCTTTACTACCACTTTGAGCCACAGTGTCATTTCCAGCCCTTCCTGTAATTCATTGGAGATAACAGTTTCTCTGACTTTTCCCACCCAGACTGACTTTGAGCCATCATTTTTAGAGTAGTGAGAATTGCAGGTGTGAGCCACCAGTGCCCAGCTAACCTTTCTTCTTTATAAATGACCCAGTCTGTGGAATTCAGGGACAGCAACAGAAAACACAGTATGCCACCCACTTTCTGTCATGATCTTACCAAACAGGCTCCCCTTGTATCCACAAGATGTTTTCACTGACATGGCTCGTTAGACTCAGGCTAACTTGAGTGAGTCTCAAATCCCAGCAGAGTCTGGCTGGATCTGTGCAGCAGCTGAAGCCTCCAGCCCCCACCCCCCAGAGGGGGCTATTTTGCTGGGTGTTCACGGTGTCACTGGCACACTCACTAGAGCACCACACAGACTGGGAGATGAGTTCTGTCCTCCCGGGGTATGGTTGTGATTCCTCAGTTAAGTCATTTCTCCTCCCCAGAGCCCATAGTGATCACTGACTAAAACAGGCACTCCATACACATGCCACCCGATTGCTGTATGGTTTGGAGATGCTGCTACTAAAATATTATCTAGAAGCCAGGCCCCGGTGGCTCACACCTGTAATCCCAGCTACTCAGGAGACTGGGATCTGAGGATTGCAGTTTGAATCCAGACAGCAGGAAAGTCTGTGAGTCTCTATGTCCAATTAACCAGCAAAGATCCAGAAATGGAGCTGTGGTTCAAGTGGTAGAGTGCTAGTCTTGAGCACAGAAGCTTAGTGACAGCACCCAAGCCCCAAGTTCAAGATCCAGGATCAGCACCAAGAAAAAAAAAATCTAGAGGAAAATGTCAATATACCAATCTATATATTTCAACACACAGTGGAAAGATCTTTAGGGCGTGCTGTAAAGTTTAAATCTAATTAAAAATAAGTGAAATTGGGGCCAGGAGCGTAGCCTAGTGGTAGCGTGCTTGCCTAGCGTGCATGAAGCCCTGGATTCGATTCCCCAGAAACATGTATACAGACAAAGCCAGAAGTGGTGCTGTGGCTCAAGTGGCAGAGTCTATCTTTGAGAAAAAAGTGTCCAAGGACAGTGCCCAGGCCCTGAGTTCGAGCCCCAGGACTGACTAATAATAATAATAATAAGTGAAATTAAGAACTCAGTATAATCGGGTGCTGGTGGTTCATACCTTTAATCCTAGCTACTCTGGAGGCTGAGATTTGAGGACTGCAGTTCAAAGCCAGGTCAGGCAGGGAAGTATGTGAGACTCTTATCTCCAATTAACATCAGAAAACTGGAAGTGGCACTGTGGCTCAATGTGTTAGACCACGAGCCTTGAGCAAAAGAGCTCAGGGACAGTGCCTAGGCCCAGAGTTCAAGACCCATGACAAACAACAACAAAAAGTGGATCTATGTGAATAAGAAAATATAGTGTGCACCACCTCTCCCCACACACACTACTAGAGTGGCCTCCAAAATAAAGACATTCAATGATGTCATATATGAAAAGTGTTTGGCAGACAGTCCCCAGGTCATTTAGCAGCTCTGTAATATGAGTCTTTGAGGATCCAGCCTCTTATCTGTCCTTCAGATGGCTGGCTTATTGCCTACGGTCACAAAATAACTGCCGTTCCTCCAGGCATTCCACCCTTACTCAACAACTTTCTGGAAGGAAGGAAGAAAGGTTTGCAGGCTTCTCTACAGGTCTCCTTGGTTCTTGGAAATAAGATTAGTCATAGCAGCCCTCCAGCATCTGATTGGCTAGAACTAGGTTGTCTTGGACCAATCAGGAGTAGTTTGGTTAATCCAGACCAATCATGTTTTACTTCCTGGGACCAGCGATTGGATTCACTTTCTTGAGCATGTTGGCCCCTCCTCAACAAAAACCAGACTTCTTCCCACTAAGGAAGGAGGGGTGGCATTAAGTAGTTAAGCAGCCACAGGCTTTCATGGTCCCCCTAGGATGCTCTGGATATCTCATAGTACCCTTGCATCTGAGCTCAGGACACCAGGATGGCTAAGGCCTGGCCAGGGAACTGATGGAGGCTTGATGCCTTCCAGCATCTCCCGGAACTGCTGGATCTCCTCTCTCAGCTCTGCCCTCTTCCAGTTCCTCTGCCTCCCCCTGGCTCCTGCCTGCCTGAGATGTCTCTTCTCCAGCCCTTCTCAGCCTGCATCAGAGCGAAGACTCACTTTCTGTCCTTCAGCCACTCAGAAAGGAACCTGACCAACCAGCCTCTGTTTAAGTTGGGGTTCTCTGCTAGTCTGGGTGCTAGTGGTCACCTCCTGTCCTCAGGCTGGGAGGTAGGGTCGATCAGGATGGTGAGAGGGCCCAGGAGGCTGCAGGAAGCCAGAGATGTCCAACTAGGGGACACTACAGAGCCTGTGAGGGTGAAGGGAGCCAGGCAGGAAAACAGGATAGGATCTGAGATGTGACTAATACAGCATGCAAACAGCCTGTTAAATCTGTTTGTGTCCCCTCCCCTACAGAGTCCTAAGTTCAAAGCCAGCCTGGGAAGGAAAAACTCTGTGTGACTCTTTTTTTTTTTTTTACCAGTCCTGGGCTGGGACTCAGGACCTGAGCACTGTCCTTGGGTTCTTTTTCTCAAGGCTACAGCTCTACCACTTGAGCCTCAGCTCCATTTCTGGCTTTTTTTATGTATGTGGTACCAAGGAATCGAACCCAGGTCTTTGTGCATGCTAGGCGAGCACTCTACCGCTAGGCCAAACTAGGCCCAGAGGGAATGTGTGGGAATGTGTGGGAATGTGTGGGAATGTGTGGGAATGTGTGGGAATGTGTGGGAATGTGTGGGAATGTGCATGCACAAGGCGTGGGAGGAGTCCTGGCTTCTCTTTCTCTCAGAGCATCACCGGGGCGTCTTGAGGCCTGGGTTCAGGGAGGAGGTAGGATACACAGGATCAGGAAGCCCCATGCCCACACCACGTGGCCAGCGTGGACCACAGCTCAGAAGCTCAGGGTGGGGCAGAGGAAGCAGGGTGTACCTGGGGGTGACAGGAAGGAGATGACACAAAGTCTGGGAGCCTGTGATGGAGGAAGGAGACACAAACTGGGGATGCTGGTGTATCTCGTCCATTTCTCATGCCTGTGTCTTCCCATTGAAAGCCAGCACACAGTAGGTGCCCTCTCCCTCACCCCCTTCCCTGGGTCCAGGCACCTCGGGGGCAGTAGTCAGGACTCCTGCTGCAGTGAATGTAGGAGAGGTGGGGGAGTTGGGGTGCTTTCTAGATCCTCTGGTCCCTGAGGACAGAACAGAAAGCTCCTGCCTCTATCCAGCAGGGATTTCATTAGGAGAGCTAATTAGTGGAGAGCGCGTGTGCGCGCGCACACACACACACACACACACACACACACACACACCGGCCCAGGGAAGCACGCACGCGCATGGGAGCTTGGAATGGCTTTTGGCTGGTCTTCTGCACTGTGCCTTTCCAACAGGACCAGGCTGGCTGGGTCCCCAGGGCAGGCAACCTGCTCTCATACACCATAGATTCGTGTGCACACTCACACCTGCCCTGACACACACAGCCCTGAAGGAAGTGCATCCTTCCAGTTCCACACCCAATCCTCAGCTCTTCTAAAAGGTTCTTTTCAGCTCAACTCCAGCATCATTAAGGGATGAAGCCCACTAGCTCCTTACACCACACCAACCTCAGCTTTCTGCCCTTATGCCCAGCCCCTCTACAATATCCTCCTTCCATTCCTTGGCTTTTTCAAAAGAAAATATGTTGAATGCTATTGGCTCACACCTGCAATCCTAGCTACACAGGAGGTTGGATTCTGAGGATTGCGGTTGGAAGCCAGCTGGGCAGGAAAGTCCTGAGACTCTTGTATCCAATTAACCACCAAAAATCCAGAAGTGGAGCTGTGGCTCAAGTGGTAGAGTGCTAGCCTTGATCATAAAAGCTCAGAGCATGTAGGCCCTGAGTTCAAGCCCCACTACTGGCACCAAAAAAAAAAAAAAAAAAAAGAAGAAGGAAGGAAGAGAGGGAGGTGAGGGAGGAGAGACAGGAAATAACGTTCTGAAAAATCCCACTAGACAGGTTTTCCAGGGAGAGAATGTCCCCAGCCAAACACAGGGCAGGACATCTGTCCCACGAAAGCCATGGTTCTGGGGAACCATGTCACATGATCACAGCACATGGCTTTAGATCAATGCTCCAAGGATTCTTAACCAAGCTGTCTGGGACTCGATCTTCTTGTCTGCACAATGGACATATCGTTTGTACGTAAAATGAGCCTCATGAACAGGTTGAACGCAGAACCCAGCAGGTAGCATGTGTCCAACAAATGCAGCATTTCTTATCATGGAGACCAAAGCCAGCAAGTCGCCATCCAGCTTCCACTTTGCCCTCCGGGCGTGGCTGCCTCTTGCTTGCCTTTCCTGTCTCAGAATAAGGAGACAGGTTATTAGTACAAATTTGATCAAAATGACACATGGATTAGCATGTACGCTTCAAAGTCTAATTCTGTTTACTGTTCTAGGGGAACATGCAATTATTACAGGAGCCGGGACAGAGTGTTTTTTAATAACATTTCTTGTTAAGATTTAATTACAGGAAATTGTATTTTCTTAATCACTGAGAACTCAACTGGCTAGGAAAAGAATCGTGATAATTTTGTTTGCAGTTTATTAAATCCTTAGGATATTCTTTCTCTCACATTTGCTTTCATTATGTGCTGCAGCTAAGTGCTTTTTAACCCTTGCAGTTGAGAAGAGGCCATCCCCTGCCTCTCCTACATTAGGAAAAGTGCGTTCTCTTGTCTCAATAATGGGCTGAAAAGTATTTTCGGGATACCCGCCCTCACCTTGGCCTCCCCTGAAACTTAGCCCTGTGGCAAGAGCCACCATGGAGATAGCACAAAAAATGACAGTGTCGGTGTCCCTGGACCTCCATGGGCCAGGGTCCAGGGCAGTGTGCTGAGAGGGAGGTGGCTCTGACAGAGCTCATGCGCCTCTCTCATCATCCCTCTCACCCCATACTCCATCTCTAATTTGGGGAGTGGGTATCAAGGCTTGTGGGGACTCAAGAATTTGTGTTTGCTCAGCTGGAGCTCTACCACTTGAGCCATGCCTCGTTAGGCTCCTTTGCTGGATAGTTTGGAATTGGTGTCTCATGGACTTTTCTGCCCAGGCTGGCTTTGAACGTTGATCCTTCAACTCCCTGCCTCCTGAGTAGCTAGGATGGCAGGTGGGAGGTAGTGACACCTGTCCCATCCTGTCTCTTAGGGATGCAGCAGAACTCTTCTTACTGTCCCATTACCCTAAGAGCGGGTGATGCAGAAATGTCCAGGACCAAGCTCTGCCCAGAACACCCTGCACACACACAAACCCGTCCGCGTAGAAGGGAGAAGACCCAAGGTGGGGCTCAGAGAAGCCACCAGCCACCCTCTGCCTGCTGGAAGCATGCTGGGTAATTCAGACAGTAGCACCCACACAAGAGGAGCAGGCCTACAAGGTGAGCCCCATCTGGATCTGGGCAGCCAGGCGGGGTGCTGTAATCCCAGTACTTGGGAAGCGCAAACAAGAGGACCAGGAGTTTGAGACTAACCTAGACTTCATAGCACAAGCCAGTCTCCAAAAACAGAATTCCCCAGCCAAAGAAAAACCTCTCCACTTCAAACTCCTGAGATCTCAGAAGAGAGAACGAGTCTATCTGTCTGCCTGCCTGGCTCACTGTTTGTCTCTCTCCTTGGTCTCAGTCACATCGCCACTTGTTCCCCTAATACATAAAGCTTGCAGCCTTTCTCCCAGAAGTCACGGCCCTTTGGCCAACAAGTCCCACTTATGTCTAGCCTAGAGTGCTCCTGCTTCAAAATCAAACCACATCCGCTTGATCTTTTGGGACAATGAGGCAGTGACTGACAAATCTCAGTGGACTAGCCTGACCCCACCCCACCCCCACATACACCTCCATCTGGGTCTCTACCTGGCACCCCGCCCCCCTCGCCCAGTGGCCTCAGTTCCTTCCATGTCTCTTTGGTCCCTTTGTTCTCTGGGGCCAGGGAAAGCAAGCTGACAGTGCCAACCCCCGATGGCAAAGTTCAGGACATCAAAGAGCTGCAGGAGAGGTGTTGGATAATAGATGGCGGAAAGCATGAATGATACATATGCAGATAAATGATGGATAATGGGCCTGCATGATGTACAGGCAGCGGGCTGGTAATAGATGTGGGTACGAAGAGATGGATGGAGGAGACGGTGTGGGAGACAACAGATGCACGGGGCGGCTGGAGGGCTGCATGGAGATCCCTGAGGACACAAGCAGTGACACTGGATAGAAGGGGACACAGTGGCATGACAAGGTACCAGAGGAAAGTGCCATCAATGGAATGACACCTGAGGACCTCCATACCTTGTTTGGTGGCTACATGGAGGGTGAAATGAATAAGCCGGGTTGTGTGCATTGTGCCCAGAGATGACAAATATCTGGAACAGCTCGGGGCGTTCCCCACCTCGTGCTAGGGCCTCCTCCTGCAGCCTTGGCTGGGTTCTCTGGCCCTGGTGGTGGCCTGGCGGCAGGTGCTATATACCACTGGTGGCCAAGCAGGGGAGCCCACAGCTAGGGTGGGCACAGAGGGCTGGGGGATAATAGGGAAGTAGGTGTTTAGTTCTTTTCAGACCAGGCCACGTGACCCCTGTCCACCCTCCCCTTCTTAAATAATGGCCCTGGTTGAAAGCTGTCCCTAAGGAAGGACAGGAGAGAGATTTCCTCTTGGGCTGCTCGGCCACCAGGGGAGCAAGTCTTTGAAGCCCACGCATATTTCCCCTTTTCCGGCCTCTTCTCTCTGCTGTCCCTCTTGTCCTGCCTGAAACCCGAAACCTCGGCTGGGCTCTGGTGGCTCACATTGGTCATCCTGGCTCCTTAGGTGGCTGAGATATGAGGATCATTGTGCTAAGCCAGCCTGGGCAGGCAAGTCCATGAGACTCTCATCTTCAATTAGCCACCAGAAAACTGGAAGTGGAGCTGCAGTGCAAAGTGGTAGAATGCTAACCTCGAGCAAAGAAAGCTCTGGGACAACGCCCAGGCCCAAAGTTCAAGTCTAAGTTCATGGCTTCACTCACTCAGTGGAGTGAGGGCCGTAGCCCCCTGGAAGGGACTGACTGAGGATGCTGCCCTGGCTAACCCCTCACCTCTCTCCAAAACCCCTACAAACAAGACTCAGAGATCTTCTACAGAGAGGCCAGCTCAGGAGGCACAGGGGGGGGGGTGCCTAACACAGCCCACCGGGGTCCTGGAAAACAGGGAAAGCCACATAGAAGACAGATCATGAGATGGCAGAGGAGGGGAAGGCAGTATGTGTGTGTTGCAGGGGGGTCTGCACTGCATGTATTCCCCTTGAGATTAAAGCCAACAAATGCAGCTTGGCACAGGATTGCTGGATGGGTTTTGAGTCTGGAGGAGTAGGCAAGGTATAGGGGGGCAGGATAGTGGGGCTCCTGTAGGAGGGTGGGGGAGGGGGAAGCAGGTAACGTATTGCCAAAAGCACCAGTGAAAAGCAATGAAGGAGCCTTGACACTGGGTATCTTATTAATGATCAGGCTGGCAGGACACAGGGAACATTTCCACTGTGTCATTTCCAGGGCACACCGTGGGCAAGTTCAGGGAAAGCCCTAGGGTTGGTAAAAGGGGGGCGGGCAGAGAGGCATATGGACTGAGGCAATGCTGGACCACAGATGTGGCCTTGGGTGGGGGGCAGCTCCATGGGGGGTAAGGAGGGGGGTACAACCCAGGACAAATTACCTGGACCCGCCCTACAGAGTCCTAAGGATGGGGCCACACAGCCAGAGGCCTGAGGAAACATTTTTAGGAGTGAGGTAGACAATGTTGAAAGAGAAGGAGAAAGGAGGGGCCGGGAGTTTGGCCTAGTGGTAGAGTGCTTGCCTAGCATGCACGAAGACCCGGGTTCAATTCCTTGGTACCACACACATAGGAAAAATAAAGCCAGAAATGGTGCTGAGGCTCAAGTGGTAGAGCTGTAGCCTTGAGAAAAAGAACCCAAGGACAGTGCTCAGGCCCTGAGTCCATGCCTAGGACTGGCAAAAAAGAGAGAGAGAGAGAGAGAGAGAGAGAGAGAGAGAGAGAGAGAGAGAGAGAGAGAGAGAGAGAGAGAGAGAGAGAGATGGAGAAAGGAACATGGAAAAGGAGGTGGGCACTAGAGGAAGAGGTGGAGTGGAGGACTCCCGGGAAGAGCCTGGATAAAAGGAGGAAGGCCTACCCCAAAGATGGAGGAGCCAGGCACTGGGCAGGAAAAGACTCTTATCCAGAAGTGGCTCTGTGGCTCCAAGTGGTAGAACACTAGTCTTGAGAGATAAAGCTCATGGACGGCTCCCAGGTCCTGAGTTCAAGCCTCATGGTTAACACAAGAAGAGAAAAGAAGAAAGCAAGGGGACCAAGGCCAGGCCTCACATTGGATTTCAGAGCAGAGACATAACCCTGCCCAAGCCTGAGCAGAGAGTGAGGGAAGATCCCATGCTCAGACCATGTGGCTTTGTGTTCTTTGTGTGTGATAGGAGAGGAGAAGGTGAAGAAGACTTTCCTTCTTCCTATCACAAAGGCCCAGTGATTTGTACTTGCCTACCCCACAAACACATGTGCTCCTGTCATGTATTTCAGTCGGGATGGGCAGAACTCTTCACTAACAAATACCTCCACAATCTCCATGGCTTAATGACCATGAAGGCTTCATTCACAGGCTCTGCTCCTGACAGTTGTGCCCGAATCCAGGCTAGTGGTGAGCCCTGGCGCAAATCTCACTGGTCATCAGACCACAGGGAAAGACCAGCTAGTGAAGGGTCTGGCGTATGTAATTAAACTCCTTTGATTGTAAGTGCTCACTGGCTCACATTGATCTTGGAAACCGGGGATCCAGAGCTATCTAACAACTAGCTCTAATGGGCAACACACACACACACACACACACACACACACACACACACACCTCTTTTCTTTATCCTTTTGTACCCATCCATTCCCTGGACCCAGCATTCAGCAACAAAAATCCTCAGCTCAGATTTGGAGGTCATGGAAACTTGCACCCCTTTTGATTTAAGCCCTATCAGCTGCTTCCCAACTCTGTTTTACTCTTGGTCCCCCATCCATATCCCCTCCATGCTCACTCTTGTGAGCCTCCCCTCTCTCCCTCCTGCCAAGAAGAGATAAAAGACACAGCTGTGTGCTTATCCATGCTGCTGCCTCTCTCTGTCTGTTTCTGCTACTTGTGCAAGTTCCCAGAGACTCTGTGTCCCATCCCCTCCCTTCCTTTCCATGCTTGCCTTGTGAGCTGGCTAAGTGTGAGCTACTGGTGTGCGAGGAGGCTGGCACCGCTGGAGAGACAGGAAAGTGAGGCCCAGAGGGACTTCAAGGGAAAAGGCAGACCCGAACAAAGAGGCTCGGGGCTCAAGTGACAGGCACAAATGGACAGAGACAGAAGAGAGACGACGAACAGTGAATTAGAGAGAAGCAGAGAACGCAGCAAGGGACGGAGACAGCTGGAAAGAGATGCAGATTGACCGAGACGGATTGTGACAGAGACGCTGACAGAAATAGGTACACAGGGAGAGCCTGGACAGAGGGATAACGGCGGAGAAGAGCAAAGAGACCAAAAAGATTGTTGTACTCAAGCTGGGGATGAAGTGTGGGTGTGGGGGGGGGGGTGGGTGTGGGTGGGTGTGGGTGTGTGTGTGTGGGTGTGTGTGTGTTCTGATTTTTAAGCTATGCTATCTTTCATTGAGATGGACTCCTGAAAGCAGGCACACAGATATCTTTAAAGACGGGGGAGTGGCCACTGTGGAGGAAGGGACAGGGCTGTGAACGCTTGGGTACAGGCAAGGATTTCCAAATGTGAAGCCTCAGCTCTGTCAGAGGAGGCTGTGTGTTCGGAGCTAACCCCACCACACACACCCCCCCAGCTGCCTGGCCTCACCTCCCCTGGCTGCCCCTGGCTCACCTCCTCTGGCTGGGACAAGCAGACTGTTAGAAAATAGGAGAACGTTACCAGAAAACCATGCAGACATCCAGGTACAGAGAATAAAGACAGGGTTTATTGCCAGCAAAGAGACCGGCATGACCCCTTCTCACACCAGAGAAGAAGGTCCTGGCTATTGCGTTGGGTGACCTCTTACAACCTCCAAGATGTAGGACATTTCACTACCTCAGATGGTCGGCTGACCCACGGAGTGACATCCGGGTGACTTATATGGCCTATGAGGTTTAGGGGGGCCTGGTTGCCTTATATGGTTGCAGCTCAGCACCCAAGGACGATCCCAGGTGAAAGGAAGGGGGTGGTGGCGGTGGCTAATTATTTATTACCTCTACTGAATGGGCCTAGAACTGCTAGGGAAAGAGCATGCTAAGCTATGAGAAAGGGAGCCACTGGGCCCCCACCAACGGGGACCCTGGGGAAGAGCTAAGATGAGAGAAGCAGCCCTGGGCAGGGGTGAAGCAATGCCAGGCTGCAAAAGAGAGGCAGATTCCTGACCCTGATGAGCAAAGACTCATCCTGATCCTTCCACATGCAGTCCCGGAGTGCTGCCCACGCCAGGCTCAGGGACGCTGTGGGATGCAAAAGTCCAGGACCCTGTGTGGCTTTTACTTGGTGCAGCAGACAGACCACAGCATCTCAACTATGTACCTAAAACTGGGGCTCAGCTAGGCACTGCTCAGAATCTTAGCTACACAGGAGGCCGAGATCTGAGGAGCAAGTCAGCCGAGGTAGAAAAGTCCCTGTGAGACTGTTATCTCCAACGAACCACTCAAAACTAAACAAACAGAAGTGGTACTGTGGCTCAAAGTGGTACAGCACTAGTCTTGAGCAAAAGAGCTCAGGGCCCAGGCCTTGAGTTCAAATCCCACAACGAACGAAAAACCAAACAACAACAGAGCTAGGTACTGCGGAGGAAGCATGGTATAGAGAGAGAACGCGGTGCAGGGCTTCTTGGCTGTGGCCAAGAATTTCCTGATAAGGAGGAACCACAACCCAGGCAGGGACAGAAGGCCCAGTACTGGGACAGGGTGTGCAGAGAGGGGACTGGTCAGGTGAATGGAGCCCAGGCCGGACCCCAGGGCATGGAGAGCAGTGTGGATAGTTATCTACTTACTGTACTGGGCACCCACACCCCGAGGCACTGAGTGGAGCTCCCTCCTTCCCCGCTCCCCGCACAGGTGTTAGGGAGAGGAGCACTGTGAGACAGAGGAAGACAAGCTATCTCATCAGGCCTCACTCAAGATAGTAGTCCTCCAGTAGCCCCAGTAGACTGGCCGGAGATGGGGCAACCTTAAAAGGAGAAGAGGGGGAGAGGACTAGTGGGAGGAAGTTAGGTCATGAGGGGTGGTCCTGGAAGGGGACTTTGGCCTTTTTGTCTCTTCTGATTCCTGGCTTACCCAAGGTAATCAGGCCTCCTCTATCATGCAACTGCTAACAAGATACACTGGGCTGCAATGGGCCCAGCAACCATGAGCTGAAACCCTAGGCAAAATAGACGTTTCCTTCATTTAAGTTGGTGTGTCTCAGGTGTCTATTAGAGCAATGGAAAGCTGCCCGCGTGCTCCTCCCCTCCTGCCTGCCTAGGCCTCACAGCAAGCTTCCAGACCTTAACACACGCTGTGCCTGCTATCTGGAGCCCTCTCCTCCCCATCTACTCCTCTGCCCAGCCCCCAGACAGATACCCAAGCAACCTGCCCAGCCAGAAGTGGTGAGACCTGGATTTGAACTTGAACCGCAGACTATTCATGCACAAAGGCCCCTCGTTTTTTCTTGCCAGCTCACCAGGCTGTTTCTCTAGAAAATGACCCAGGAATTGAGACAGACTGGGGGAAGTGGCACGTGGTGAGTCAGGGAGAGAGGGCAGTGAGAGGCAGAAATAGGAAGAGACAATCAAGTTTCTACTGAGGCTGAGCAAGTAGTGAAGCTTGAGATGAGAAAGAGCAGCGAGGAGAACCAGAAATACCGACAAGAACAGAGGGGGAGCTCCTCCCCTGACCCCCCCCTCTTCCTCCTCCACTTTCCCTGCCTCTGCCTCAGGAACCAGCCCGTCACTTTCCGTGAGCCTTCTTGGCTGGCCTGACCTCTCCTTGGGAAAGATCTGGGCTTTTTTCTTTTCTTTTCTTTTTCTTTTTAAGAGAAAAATCTTGCTATGCAGCCCAAGCTAGCCTCAAACTCAGAGTCACCCAGCCTCACCCTCCTGAGTTCAAATGCTGCCTGTGTCTATACTTGAAGGGTAGAGAGGCTCAGTACTTGGATGAAAGCTCTGTGGAACTCCAGCAAGAGGAGGTTCTGTGGTGCCTGTTCTGAGGGGTGAGATGGGGAGCCATCCTGCCAAGCTAGGGGGCCTAGGTAGCTGCATGCGGTCTCTTGGCTTCCTGCCTGGAAGGTGATGGGGCAGGGAGGCTGTAATAAGACATTTGAAGGCCTTTCAGACACCCTGAGAGGTTGCTTGGGACATGAAAAGCAAGTGGACTGCCAGAGGTTTTGCTTCTCCATTTAGCTGGCAAGGATTTAATGAGGGGGCTATCACTTAGCCCCTCAACCCAGCTGGATGAGAAAGAGCAAACCCTCCCCCAAACCCTCAGCCAATTCTGTCCCTGCCCCACCCCCACTGGCCCCAGGACAACCCTCCTCTCACAGCTTGTAAATTGTTATGGCTCAATAAATGAGTCCTTAAATGTCACTGTCCAGGGAATTAGAGGGACCTGCCAGCAGGTACTGCCCTGGTAGAGGCTGGCAGCAGGGCCCCAGGAGGGAGGGAGAAAGGGAGAGTCAAGCTCCTGGGAGGGCACTTGGATATGAAGTCAGGGTTAATGAAAAATGACCCCTCCCCTATCTGATCATTATCTCTAATCATTATCCCTGCTTGATGGGGGAGGGGGAGGAAGAGAGGAGGATATGGAGAGGAACTGTCATTAGAACAGACTGCAAGCATCAAGCTAGCCTGGCCTGGGGTCCCTTATCCCGCTCCTCCCTCCTCCAATGCCTGCCTTCTCTCTTCTGCACTCCCCCCTTCTCATCTCTCCTCCCTCCCACCTCACCCCCTTGCCTGCCTAGGTAGATGGACCCTGAAGGCAGGAACCAGAAGGAATCTGAACAGGGTCAGCCCAGGTCAGAGGGCCCAGGTCCAGGGCACCCGCAGGCACTCACTTCCCACCTGCTACTACGAGGGGCAAGAAGAGGTCTCTCCCGTTCTTCCTTCATGGGCCCCCTTCACCAGAAGGTCTTCCCAGCCCCCATCCTTCCTCCCTCCTCCCCTTCCTCCCTCTCTATAACCTTTGCCCGTTGTGAAGTAAACCTCACTTCCAGAAAAGAGCACACATGTCGCAGTAACTCATGGCTTAGTAAGAAACCCCAGAGTGGCCACAACCTCCATGGAGGTCCAGCTGGGACCCTTCTCCCCTCCCCCCCCTCAACTTCCCTGAGGGGCAGGGCCATGCCTGGTGTGTCCCTCCACGAGGCAGCTGGGTTAGGCCTGCTTCTGAACCTCAGGTAAGTAGAATCCCGTGTTATGTATTCTTGGTCTGGCTTCCATCAGCTGACCTGGTGATATGGGCCTGATTTGTCCGTGCGGTTGGCATAGTCACAGCTCATTCCTTCTCAGTGTGCTAGAGGGCTTGTCATTGTCTCCGAGCTGTGGCACCGCCATCCATCTCCCCAGCCCATGTTTCAACAGCTGCCACATCTTAGAGCTTTGGGCCACCTGCACAGTAAGGAATGCAGCCGGGGCCTTCCTGCCAGGAAGTGCTTCCTAGCTCTGTTCTCTATTTCTCTATCCCTCATGCTGTTGGTTTGCTGTTACTGGTGAAGTTGAGGGATAGAGGACAGGGACCCTAGAAATAAGCCTCTTTCCTCCCTCTCGCTCTCTCTCCCTCTCTCTCTCTCTCTCTCTCTCTCTCTCTCTCTCTCTCTCTCTCTCTCTCTCTCTGTCTCATCACAGCACCACTTCCAGTTTTCTAGTAGTTAATTGGAGATAAGAGTCTCAGGTCCTTTTGTGCCCAGGCTGACTTTGAACCTTGATCCTCAGATCTCAGCCTCCTGAGTAGCTAGGATTACAGGTGTGAGCCACCATGCCTGACTTAGAACACCCATTCTTTTTTTTTTTGCTAGTCCTGGGCTTCAGCTCAGGTCATGAGCACTGTCCTTGGGATTTCTCAAAGTCAGAGCTCTACCACTTGAGCCCCAGCACCACTTCTGGCTTTTTTCTATGTATGTGGGACTGAGGAATCGAACCTAGGTCTTCGTGCATGCTAGGCAAGCATTCTACCACTAGGCCAAACTCCAGGTCCCAAGAACACCCATTCTTTTTTTTTTTTTTTTTTTTTTTTTGCCAGTCCTGGGCTTGAGCTCAGGGCCTGAGCACTGTCCTTGGACTTTCTCAAGGCTAGAGCTCTACCACTTGAGCCTCAGCACTACTTCCGGCTTTTTTCTATGTATGTGGTACCGAGGAATCGAACCCGGGTCTTCATGCATGCTAGGCAAGCACTTTAACCACTAGGCCAAACTCCCGGCCCCAAGAACACCCATTCTTAAGAGAGAAAAACTAAGGGACAGTGCCCAGGTTCTGAATTGGCACAAAACAAAAACAAAACCGTGTGGTTCATTTCTCCTTCGAAGGCAAAGCCTACTTGAAAGCCACGGAGGCCTGGCTAATAATAGCTCTCTGCTCTAAGGATCTGTAAAGCAGAGGAAACACCACGAAAGCCAAAGCTGCTTCTTTTTGTTCCTGCAACATGAAAGCTCCCACAAACATGCCGCCTTCCTCAAGAGGCAGGGGAATTGTGTGCAGAAAGTACTGTGGCTTTTCATTTTTGACTTGCTGTTTTGATCCTCCTAAGATCCTCAGAGACAGGGGTAGGGACTTGTCTGACTCCAGGAAGTGGGAGAGGTGGTACTTCCTCTCCCATGCTATTGAATGCAAGCCCTGGACCAGGCAAGGCTGATACAGCCCCTGGATGGCCTGGTGGAGAACAGAGCTCAAAGGTGAATGGTCCCAGGTGACCCTGGTCAGGCTCACCGTGGAAAGAATCTCAAGGACTCAGGACAGTGCTCAGGCCTTGAGTTCAAGAATCTGAAGGACTGGCTTTAGCCAAGTTAGGCAAATGAAGCTCTGTGTGTGGGCTCACTCTGCTGAGGGGGTGGGTACGTTATGAAGTCCCCTAAGCCCCAAGGTCACAATGATGCCTGTTGGACGCCAGTGGCTCAGACCTGTAATCCTTTCTACTCATCCAGAGGATCAAGGTTCAAAATCAGCCAAGGCCTGAAACCCTACAAGACTCTGTCTCCAAAATTACCAATCAAAAGCTCAAAGTGACTCAAATGGTAGAGCTCTAGCTGTGAGAAAAAGAAAAAAAAAAGCCATGCAAGAATACATGAGTTCAAGTCCCCATAATCACACAAACACAATTGTTACTGATTTCTGAAAGAGCAGATTGGCGCCCGAGGAGATAAGTGTGTAAGATGTGGGTGACACTGTGGGGAACCTAGCAACAGACCTTAGCCCTAGTGAACAAATTCAAATGTGAATTGTATGGGTTTGAAATTCAGTACTAGAAAGGCTACGACAGGGGGTCAGCCTGGACTAAGTAAAGAGACCTTGTTTCAAAAAACAAAATAAACATGTGTTGATGGCTGACTTCTGTACTCCTAGCTACTCAGGAGGCTGAGATCTGAGGATTGTGGTTCAAAACTAGCCTGGACAGGAACAGCTGTGAGACTCCTATCTCCAATTAATCTCCCAAACACCAGAAGTGGAGCTGTGGCTCAAATGGTAGAATGCTTGAACAACAACAACAACAACAACAACAAAAAAGGTCAGGGGACAGTGCCTGGGTCCTGAGTCCAAGTCCCAGCACAGGCAAAAAACAAACAAAAAGAAAAAAAAACTTTGCAAGCCAAACAAAACGGGCCAATGGGCCACCTGGAGCTGTACTGGCTGAGATTTATGGTCCCTTCTACCATTCATCTCTGATTTGGAGCTGGGCTTAATGGTACACACCTGTATTACCAGCTACTCAGGAGGCAGAGGTCAGAGGATGGAGGTCAGAGGCCAGCCTAGGCAAAGCTATAACATCCTATCTTAAAAAATAAACAAAAACAAGGGTGGGGGGAGGGGGAAGGTTGATAGGGCAGCGCCAGTGATAGCGTGCCTGTTTGGCAAGTTTTTGAGGTCCTGAATTCAAATCCCAGTACCACTAAAAAAACCAACAACAACAAAAAAAACAGTGGCTGGGAGTTTGGCTTAGTGGTAGAGTGCTTGCCTAGCATGCACGAAGACCCGGGTTCGATTCCTCGGTACCACATATATAGAAAAGCCAGAACTGGTGCTGTGGCTCAAGTGGTAGAGCACTTACCTTGAGGAAAGCCCAAGGGCAGTGCTCAGATCCTGAGTTCAGTCCCCAGGACTGGCAAACAAACAAACAAACAAACATAACCCTCTGTTATCTGCATCCAGGCTCTACCCCTCAAATATAGCATGTAAGGTGGCTGAAAGTCCAAGGCCTCCTGATGCTGCCTCCTGTTCCACACATAGGGTGTCTTGCAAAGGGTGTGTGTTAGCATGCCCTCAGCCCCTCCCCCAAATCCAGCCTGGCTGGAACAGGCCTTCAGCCCTGGCTCTTCCTCCCACTTCCCCTCCTGCTCTTACTAAAATAGCCCTTGTCTGCTGGGCCCTGTGGCTCACGCCTGTAATCCTAGCTACTCAGGAGGCTGAGACTTGAGGATCAAGGTTCAAAGCCAGGCTGGGCACTAAAGACTGTGAGATTCTTATCTCCAATTAATCACTAGAAAACCGGAACTGGTACTGTGGCTCAAGGGGCAGGGCAGTAGCCTTAAGTTGTAAAGCTCAGAAACAGTGCCCAGAGTCCAAGCCCCGCGACCAACAAAATACATAAAATAAAATAGCCCCTGAACAAAGGACAGGTGCCCTTTCTCCCTCTTCAGTGAGGGAGGTGGCCTTGTCAGCCCCTGCTGACAGGAAACTCCTTTTGCTGTATGCAACTGTGTCCCTGTGGTCTTCTGGGCCCACCGGGGGGCCTGAGACTGGAACTCAAGTTGTCACCATCTGTCCCCTGTGCAGTGTTCTGGTGGAGGACAGTGCTGCTGGGAGCTCTGGCGGAGGCACTGCCCCTTGCTGGCCCTCTCCAGTCTCAGGTCCCCTGCGGGATGAAGGGTTTGGACTGAAGCTGCACCCTGGGGTGCGTTTAGCAGTCACGTGACCCGGGTAACTTCAGTCCCCCAGGCTCCCCTCAAGGCCCTCACCACCACCACCATCACCCTCATCCCAGCTAACCCTGCGCACGCCTCCTCTGTGCAGACACTATTTATTCCAAGTTGCTTTACCTGGACAAAGCCATTTTGTCCTATGATCATGTCCAATGTACAGCTCAGACAGCGGGGCTCCCGGAGGTGGCGTGATTTCCCATCACCCCATCTCTCCAGGTTTCCTCCTGGCCGGATAGCAGCCCCTCTCCGGACCCCGCCTCCCCCCCCCCCCCGGCCGAGGGGGCGGGGCCCAGACTCGGTGGGCGGGGCGACCCCGAAGTCCCGCCCACAACGTTTGCGATTGGGAGGTGGGGCCCCGCCCTTTCTAGGATCCTGTCCTTGCAGCCAGCTCTCCTCCCTTTCCAGGCCACACGCGACCTTTTCGGCTCCATCTTGCTGCGGAATTAATAACATGTCACCAAAGATTGGAAAAGAGATGAGAGGACTTCATTTCTGAAGTGGAACTATAAAAACAAGGAGAGGAGAGGACGAAAGAGCTGCTCAGCCCTGTGACAAAAACACATGAAGAGGGCCCAGGCCTCCTCTTAGATGCTGGGCAAATCCCAGGTGAAGGGACGGCCCTTGCCAGCTCCATGTGGCAGTGGTTGGCCCTAAAGCTGGACTTATTGGCACCCCTGCTATGGGAGACAAAGCCACCAGCGTGCCTGGGGCTCACAGCTTGTGGGCTCAAGAGGGAAGAGAGATGAGGAGCAGGCTTTAGCTCCTCATCCAGACACGTCCCGCTGAGGACCCTCTTCCCTGCCCTGTGACACGGGTCAGAGGAAGCTTTCTTCTCCACAGCCTCCTTCCTCCCCCACCCAGGCAGAACAGTCCCATCCTCCTTCTGCCCTATGCTTGGGTTGACTACCTAGCTTCAAACCCTGGTCTTGCCACTTGATGACCTTGAGTGAACCACTCTGTCTTTCTGGGTCACGGTCATCTATGAAATGAGACAATAGCTGGGTACCAGGGGCTCACATCTATAATACTGACTAGTCAGGAGGTGAGGTCTGAAGATTGTGGTTAAAGTTAGCCTGGGCAGGAAAGTCTATGAGACTCTTGTCTCCAATTAACCAGAAAACCAGGAGCTATGTTCAACAGACAGAGAGTTAGCCTTGAGTAAAAAAGGTAAGGGTCAGTGTCCAAGCCCTGAGTTCAAGTCCCAGTACTGAGACAAAAGGGTCAACATGGAACAGCTGTGGGGTGCCTGAGGGCCTGTAGGGTCCCTAGAATTGGGTGATGTGATCTCCCAAGACCACAGGCTCTGGCTTCCCTGTAGTACAGTCCTCGTAGTAAGAAGGTGACTCAGTTTTGGGATATCAACCAAATACTCCAAAGTCATACAGCTCATTCCAGACAGGAGGCAGCTCTCATGGCAGACTGATTGATGCCTGTCCACTCTGCTGCTGAGCTCTCTGTCCAGTGACCTTGTTTTGTTTTTGTTGGTCATAGGGCTTGAGCTCAGGCCTGGACACTGTCCCTGAGCTCAAGATTAGCACTCTACCACTTTGAGCCACAGAACCACTTCTGGTTTTCTGGTGGTAAATTGGAGATAAGAGTTTCACGGGCCAGGTGACAGTGGCTCGCGCCTGTAATCCTAGCTACTCAGGAGGCTGAAATCTGAGGCTTGTAGTTTGAAGCCAGCCCAGTCAGAAAAGTCCCTGTGAGATGCTTGTCTCCAGTAAATCCCTCAAAATCCAGAAGTGGCACTGTGGCTCAAGTGGTAGAGTGCTAGCCTTGAGCACAAAGAGGCTCAAGAACAGTGCCAGGGCCCTGAGGTCAAGCCCTCCAACTAACACCAACAGCAACAAAAAAGATCTCAGCCTCCTGAGTAGCTAGCATTACAGACACGAGCCACTGGCACCCAGCTCTTTACAGATTTCTTGAGTTGGAGAAGCCACAGGCTCAGGTTTGTTGGATGGATAATCACAAACGCGCCAGGCTGATCGTTCTGGCCCGAGCCCTCACTCCCACCTTCTCAAATCCTCCTGGAGCCTCCATGATCCACATTCCCAACCAGCCATATGCTCAGTCTTCTCTGCTCCCCTGCAGAACTCAAACATGAACCCCAACTCTAGCCCTAAACCTTGGCATCCGTTAGATCCTCCAGGGGAGTTTTTGAAGCAGGAATCCTGGGGCTCTGCCCCCCACCCCAAGTTCTACAGGAACATCTGGAACAGGAAGACATGGATTGTTCTGGATCTCCCAGTGATGCTGGTGGCTGACAAGCAAAAACCCAGTCGTGGATGTCCCCGAGGAAGGGGCAGCTCCCTTTCCTCTATGAATCCCACAGCCCAGCGTGGGGGCTGGCTCCAAGCAGATGCTCCATAAATGCTCATTAGTGGCTGATGGCTGACTGCTTTGGGCTACTCTCTTCCTGGATGGTTAACAGATGAGTTGTTCTTTCTCTCCAGCAGGTAAGGCCAGGACTAAGTTTACTCTACTGTTTGACAGTCTGGGATGGAAGAAACAGAGCCCCCAGAGACAGGACCACACACAGGAGAAAGACTCTGATAGCCATGTAAACCTCCTAGAAATACCCCCCCCCCCAACATCGCTTACCACCCAGGACTGGTGCAGGGCTTTGGGAAAGACTCCCCCACCCTCCCAGCAGAGGGCCGGAGCCTGGAGGTTTGCATGCACAGTGTGTCGCATGTCCCTCACGTAGCAGGTGAGGGCCAAGCCCAGGTGCCTGTGCAGCCAGGGCTCAACACCTGTGGCATCACCATGGCTTTGCTGCAGCAAGTGTCATCAAAATGGAAGCACTTTGCTCTAGTCTGCAAATGGGGCCACTGTGTTATCTTTTAACCTGTTTACAGAAAATACTGGCTCGGTGTACACTGATTTGTTGCAAATGGTTAGAAATGGGCATTGTGGCCATTGGTGAAGCTGTGGGGTCCCTGGGTGGATGGGTCGAGGTTGTGTCTGAACACAATGCTGGATTACTCTTCATAGAACCTGACATGCTTTTCAACATGTGCAGGAGGAAGCCAGCACATGAGTGGCATGTGGTCCCACCCCTCTGTGGACTCTGAAATCCACGCAGTACATCCCCACGCCAAGGAACTCCACAGCCTTTTCAGTGTTCCTTGTGATTTCTGTCTTTCCCACTCAGAAAGGTACAAACCATTCTGGACCCTCAGCCTCCACCTCCCCAAAGCAGCGCTCCTCACTGACATGAAAGAAAACCCACACACTTACCACACATATTAAGAAAATGGGTCAGATGGGAAGAAGAATATGCTTAACGGAGTGTGACTCCTCAAGTGACAGCTCAAATCCTTCCCCGTAGCTCCCACAGCCGGCCACACTGTTCACAAAGCAGCTTCTGGCCCTGTGAGCTTGGGAGCGGTTACTTCACTTCTCTATGCCTCGGTTTCCTCACCTGAAAAGTGGCATGATGGCACAATAGTCTTGTAAAAACATGAGGTGTTTACTGTTGTATCCCCAGGAAGGGAAAAAACACCACAGTGGCTCACACCTGTAATCCTAGTAGCTCCAGAAAATGAGACCTGAGGACTGGGATCCAAGCCAGCTGGGAGAGTCTTATCCAGCAAAAAGCCTGGAGGTGTGGGTCTGGTGTTAGAGTGCCAGCCTAGAGCAGAAAAAGCCAAGGGACAGCACCTTGTACACTACAGTCCCAGTGCTGGCAGGCACACACTTGTGCATATATACACACACACATACATATGCATGCACACACATACCCACGCATGAACTATCCCAAGATGGTTTAAAATACAAAGCTTCAGCAGTGGCTTTGAGAGCAGTGTGTTCAAGCCACACAGGCCATTATGAGTAGGGGAAGGTCATTATTCTCCCATTGGGTGTGAAATCTTCCTTGTGACAGAAGAGTGATGGCTTCAAAGCGGGGATGTGACACTCCATTATAAAACACCAGCACCAGTACTTCTTCTGGTCACTCATCTTCATTTCTATTCTCCTTTTACAAATAAAACACTTGAAGCTCAGAGAGTTTGTGTGACTTGCCAGAGGTGACACAGCCAATTATCAAGAAACCCAACCTGCTGAGTCCAGTCCATGTTTAATGTGACATCTGATACTGCTTTTGGGTTTATTCTTTGTTCTAGACTTCAGAAGGCCCTCAGGCCAAGTCTTTAGCCAGCTAAAGGGTTAGAACCAGCTTCTTCCACAACCAGAGTCCCAGCCCAGAGTCCCAGCCGGGCGTTATTTTCTGCCTAAGTGCAGCTGGTGACGCAGGGCTGTCACAAAGGTTTCAGCTCTTGGTTCTCCACGGGAGAGGAAAAAGGAAAGGCTGGACGCCTACTGATCCTTTTGTGTGAGGGGGCCAAAGAACCCCTCTCATTTCTCATAAACTTCCTAATAACCCTCTTCCTTCCAGTGAATTCTAGGGAAATGAAAACCTCTTCCCACCTGCTTCTCCCACTACCATTTACACTAATGGCTCAGGGAGAGGCGGGGCGGGCAGCTTTGTGAACGGTGGTCCCCTCCTCCTCCTCCTCCTCCATCCTTGCTGGCCCCAGGGCACTGATAATCCATACCCCCCAACCCCAGGATGGGGTGGGCAGCAAGCCACTGTCCCTTCGGAGGACCTGAAAGCTGAGATGACCAGGGCTGGGGCCAGGCTCGTTTGCGTGCTTTGGAGGCCACAGTTTCCTTCCCCTTACTGCAGCTGAAAATCTGCCTTGTTTTCACACATATCTGTGTATCTGGCGTGCTCTACTCACCTCCCCTTGGGGACCATAAGAAATGCTGAGGAGAGAAACAACAAGGCCCTCCATAATTTCAAAGTCAATTCCAGAGTTAATCATAAATTAAGAGCTGGGCCGGAGGAGCAGGAGATGTATCAGAGAGTCAGAAGAAAGGGAGGCACTGGCGGGGGGTGGCACTGAAGGCCTTCAGATGGCCTTCCCAGGACCCTAGGTCTGTGGTGCCAGAGCTGGTGGGGCCGGGGGCAGGGTGCCCACTGTTGATAGAACAGGACACCCACACCTACGATTCTCTGCTTCCCTCTCCCACTTCCTGAGGAAGAGCAAGCTGGCCCTTTCTGAGGAACTGGAAGATTCTCTCCCTGGAAGAAGACAGCACCTCTGAAGACAAGACTAACCCAGCAGCCTCACCAGGCAGGAATTCAAATTGCCCCATGGCCTAAGCAAAAAATAATATATATTATATCATATATAAGTATACGTTTATATTATATTACATAGAATATATAAATATATTTTCATCAAGCTGGGGCTTGAGATATAGTATATTATATATATTTATATTTATAATTTCCCTCTATCTCTCTGAAGATCAGGGACTCTGCGACCAAACCAGGCACTCCATCAGTTCCTGTCACAGTGGGAGTCCTGAGGAATCTGAGAAGCAGCAAACAAGCAAGCAAGCAAGCAAGCAAGGCTTGAGAAGATGGTGGGATACAGACAAGATGGCTGCCTCCAAGTACCCAAAGGGCATGGAATTCACTCCTCTGTGCAGCTCCCAAGAAGACTGAGAGATGGCATAGGAGACATGACTTTAATCCTAAAAAAGGACCAATTTTCCTAGACAGCAGGTGACCTAGAGGTAGGGAGGTTCCTGCTATAAGAAAGCTGGGGCTTCTGGGGAGTGGGGAGGAGTGGAGTGCCAGGCAACAGCTAGACTGATTGACAGCTCAGTTAGCCAGTGAGGGCAGGTGTTCTGGATTCATCCAGCCCCACACCCAGGTTAGGCTGTCCTCCTGATAAGCAGAGTGAGGGACAGGCTCCAGCTCCACAGGGAGCCAGTTCATACTTCATGAAGGAAGCCACAGGAAGTCACATGGCCAGGACAAGGACCCGGGCTGCTGACTTCCCAGCGCTGTCCTCTCTCCCTGCCCTTGGATGCCCCACAGCACCATCTGCTCCAGAGGCAATGGGGATTCCTTTTGAAAAATGTCTTTGTCTCAGGCAAGGCTCCAGAGCAGACGGAGCCATGATGTATGTGTTCTCTGCTGGCCGGGGAAGAGAGGGTGCAAGGAGCCTCTGACGTTTCTGGGATAGCAAGAAACCTATCACACTCTTGTCTCCACATTCCCCACTCCTGAGCAAGAAAGAAGGGGGCTCAGGCTGTGGTGACCCTGCACCTTCCCAAGCGGGCTACCTTCCTTCCTTCCAAAGAGCCATTGCAGCTCTCCTAGGAGAACTTGCCTTTTATGCCAGACTCTGCTAGAGAAGGACCTTCTAGAAGCGCAATCCCCTACACTGAAAACTCCCAGACCTACAGCACCATGTCACAAATCCCTGCCTGGGCTCCTTATCACCCCTCCTCCAAAGGGAAAGAAGCCTGGGGTCTCGGTGGGGGGACCTCTTCCTCGGAGGGAGGCAGGTGAGACACAGGCCTACTTCCTGTGAAGGCAGGAGTTGGGGGTCATTTCCAACCATCCCCTGCCAGGAGTGTCCTGCAGGGACTTTCTCCTCCTCGTAACAGAGCCTATGAGACAGTAAGGATTCCACAGACCATGGCAGGCCACACAGCAGGCCATTGGCCTGCACACATACACAGAGAGAGAGAGAGAGAGAGAGAGAGAGAGAGAGAGAGAGAGAGAGAGAGAGACAGAGAGAGAGAGAGAGAGAGCGCGAGAGAGAGAGCGAGAGAGAGAGAGAGAGAGAGAGAGAGAGAGAGAGACAGAGAGAGAGAGAGAGAGAGAGAGAGCTACACCTCACCAGCAGGTGCTATGATCCAGCACTAGGATGAAACCTGAGATGGGAAGCCATGACCCCTGAAGACAGTCCACCCTGGAGTCCCAGCGGCCCCACCAGGGCCCTGGAGCTGGACTGGGCAGGGCAGGTTCCCCACAAAGAGCCCAGGAATATGAAGACCACGCAGGCATACTAAACTAGTCCTTCAGCCAGGGCAGGCAGCCGCTCCCAGGCTCCCGTGCTGGGCCAGGCTCCTGCCCCTCTTGGCAGACCCAGGGCAATTTCCCCTGAAGTGGCCTCACGCTGTGCCCTCAAGCCTCCGCGCCAATTGACTGGATTTCAATCAGAAATCCATCTCCCTTAAGGACCGCTTTGGATAAAAGCTGAAGTAACCGGCAATCTAGATGCAGACGCAGAGCTAGAAGCAGGGAGCCGAGAGAGGTCGGGTGCCAGGGCGACCCCCACACCCAGCCGGGGCAAAGCCAGGCCTTTGTGGAGGCTCAGACTCAACTTCCAGGATCGGCTCCAAGGGGTAACCCCATCACCCCCATTTCATTTGCTTTGCCCCCCCGGTGCCCCCGCCCCAGCTTGTTAACTAGGTGAACCACCTGGCTGTGGGGGGGGACGGAGGGAGGGAGGGCGGCCGTGCGTTCTAGGGCGCCTGCGCAACGAAGGCTCTACTAGCCGTCCAGGGAGGGTCAGGGATGTCCCCAAAGCCAGCATTTCTCACCCCTCCGGCTGCCACCTTCGCCCTCAGTTCCTTTACTAAGCCCAGATGGCGTTCAGGAAAGGGGGGCCCCCGCCCCCAGACCCCGCACCGCGCGGGGGGGCGGAGGGACCGGGGACCCCGCGGCGCGCTGGCGGCCGAGCTGCGCGCCACCTCCCTGGTAAATAATGCACGCCTCCCGGGCGGCGATGCAGCAGGTAGTGTATCAAAGTAATACCGCGCCGCGAATTGCAGTGTAATCGCCATAATTTAGGGCCCCGTGGGCGAGCTGGTTTCGGAAAGGCTGCGCGCCCCGGACAGGCAAGGTGACTGGAGCGCCGGCGCCGGCTTTGACCTCTGGATTTCCTCCAAGCTGAGCGAGACGATAAAAAATTCAGAAGCCTAGGCTGTCTCCTAGCAAATGGGGTGTGGGCAGAGAGATGGGATTATCTCTCTGGACCCAGAGAGATGGATGAACCCCGGGCCCGGAGAAGTACGATGCTACCAGTGCGTGCGTAGCCGGGCGCTTGGGGCGCCCCCCTCCCCCGTCCCCCGCCGGCCTGTCCCGGGGGGGGCAGGGCGCCCCACAGGCAGCCAGAGGTTTTCATTAGGGTTTGGATGGCCCCGCTGGCCAGCGGGCGCAGCCACGCTCCCCCAGGCCCTCCCCGGACCTGCCAGGACCTGCCCGCGCCGCCCCTGCGCTGCGAGGCGCAGCATTCATATTCCTGTCCAGGCCTCGGGAGGGGCCTCGGCCCGCCTCCCCTCCCCCAGCCCGGCCGGGGCGAGCCGCTCGGGAGTGGAGAGACGATAAGAGGAAATGTATTTGCAGGCTCCCTTCTAACTTCTTGATGGGAGCCAGCTGGAAGCGCCCGCGCCGCGCTGTCCCTCTGCTGGGCTGTCCCTCTGCGCCCTGCTCCAGGTGACCTGGAAGGTGATAATCACGAACTTCTCTCCGGAAAGACAAAGAAATGGAAAACCTGGTCAGGCGCCACTGCCCTGTCGCCCAGCACCAGTAGCGAGCCAGGAGTGTCTGGCCCCACTTTGGGGGGGTTCACTCCGTGTAGGTGCCCTCGGGAGCTGCCCCCACGCCTAATTATCGGGAGTCCACAAGCTCTCGTTTCACCCTGAAGCCACTTTCTGTCTCTCCCTGAAGAGGGATGACTAATGCCGTCCTTCCCTGGGTCGACAGTTTGTGGGTGTCCCTCAGCTGCAGGGGACTCGCCCTCAGCAGGGCCCTCCTGCACTCACTCCAATCCTTCCCCTTTGGCCTGGGCAGTAAAAACAGACTGGAGTTCTATTAAAAACAAGCTACAGCACATTTTCACAGCACAATATTCTGCAACAGTGAGAAGCAGAAAGATTTATGTGTGCTGTGGACTAGGAAAGATGTCCAGGATACATTGTGAAACCGAAAAAGCAAGTTGCAGAATAGCATGTAAAGTACGATCTCATTTGTGTTACATTTTAAATAAAGGCTATATATATTCCCGCGTTTGCATATGCATAGAGAATGTCTGGAAAGATAAAGGGGAGGGAGGGGCCACCGCTCACAATGGTTATCTCCTGGGAGGAAGAGAAAGAGATTTTTAACCTCTCTTAAATTTTTGTACTGTGAAAAAAAAATAACAAATAATTGCATTACTTTTGTAATACAAACATAAATCTCTTTCCAAAGAGAGAGAGAGAGAGAGAGAGAGAGAGAGAGAGAGAGAGAGAGAGAGAGAGAGAGATATCTCCCAGTCCAACATCTTCATATAATAAGACCCAGAGAGTGGGAAAAAATGTGCCTAAGTCACACAGTATTCAGAGCTGACTTCAGCCTCTGTTCTGCACTCTCCACAGATGGGGGACACATTCCTGCCTGTCAAAGCCACTACTAGGCCCACTGGGACTCATAGACCTTCCTCCCTCGGCTGACAAGGACCTACCGATTGGAGGGAGCAGTCAACTAAAAGCTGGAGATCCAAAGATAGCAATGAAGCCAGATCTGGAAACCAGCCTGAAAGCCTGAATCTGCCTCAGCTGGGACCTCCACTCACGCAGCCCTTATGCACACACATGGCGTTCTTGATCCCAGCTTGACTAGGGTGGGTAGCAGCTGAGGTCATTGGGATTTGTCTTGAAAGGAGAGGGGGTCCCCTGAAGGTGGGACTCCCAGCATTGAAATGGCATTGGTGCCAGGGAACTGGATCTGGTCTCCCTCACTTTCCCAAACCTGCCTGAAGCAAACCATGGAAAGTTCAGCAAACTCAAGGCTGAAGCTTCTAGAAGGTGGTCTCCAGAAGTCAGCCATTGCCTGATCTGGCTTTTCTGAGAAGTGTGAAGCTGTGTTGCTCTTGTACGGCAGTCCCCCCAATCCAAGTATGCACACAAATGCACCTGCATGTACACACACACACACACACACACACACACACACACACACACATCCCTTCTAGCCTCCTTTCCTCCACAGAGTAAATGGTAGCAGGGGTCCAGCCACCCAGAGCCCATTGAGCCTCTTGGAGCAAAATAATCCTCCAGAAATTCTGGAGCCTTTAATTACACATGGGGTGCATTGCAATTTCTCATCACTCCTTTCCCACCCCAGGAGACAAAAAGGAAATTTCACACCCTAGTGAACCCGGCTCCTCTTTTTCTCTTTGATGCCAGCCTGGGGTTAAAAAAAAAAAACAGGGACAGGCGACACCCGCCCCCTCTGGGTCCTGATTTCCTTTGCCCGCGTTGAGATTCCAGGCATGCATCGCAAAGATCATAATCCGATCGTGCCATGCCCGCCTTCCCAGCCGATGAATGGCCCTGTGGCTTCCGCACTGCAGCACACAGCTCTACAGAGAGTGTCTGCTGTCTGGCCCCGCCTGAGACAGGTACCCACAGGGGAGGCTGTGGCAGGGGTGGGTGGGGGCAACGGCAGAACAGGACCAGGCACTGTGAGTTCATTTCCTAGTCTGATCATTGGCTACTTGTGCGACTTTAAAAACAAAATGCTTTTTCTCTCTGGGCCTCAATTTCCTTATCCAGATTAATCCAGGTGGTCTCTAAGGCCCTTTAGATGTAGTCCCTCAGACTTGCTTGGATAAAATCCAGGCTCTATTCTCTGGCAGTACCCCCACCTTTCTATGCCCTCCAAGTCTTCATCTACTTTGTTGTGTCAGAAAATAAGAGTTCCTTGAGCTAATATTTGTACAGGACTTGGAACCATGCCTGGCACTTGTTGGAACGGAGCTGTTGTAGGCTTGGCGTTCACTGGGTGGCACCTGTGGTTCTCAGTCTAATGGGATTTTGTGATCTCCCATCTCACCCCATACTTTCTGGCCTGAGCTCCAGGCAGGCCAGAAGTGGCCCAGAGCAGCTCCCACCTGAAGCTGTGAGGCTTTGGCATGGATACCCACCCTGTTCCTGTGTGCAGATCACTCTGAGGCTCCTTTCGGCAGTCTCTCTGGGTTACAACAGACTTGAACCCCATGCTCTGACAGGGAGCCCCTCAGAGGGGCTGGCACCTCCTTCCTCCATAGCCCAGCAGCAGCTCCTTTGCAACAACAGGCAGGAAGAAGGGGCTCTGGGCGTCCACTATGTAGAAAACGCCTTTTTGTCCAGTCTCACAGACCCTGCAGGACCCCTGGGGCACACTCCTGGGCAGAGCCATCAGGTGTTTGCAAGGCAGCCCCTGGTTTAAGTAGTAAACATGTCTGTGGGGGCCCCAGGAGTGAGCGGCCTCCTGAGGGCTGGGGAGCCTGTCTGCCTCTAGGGGTTCAGTACCTGCTGGGTCCCAGCACAGACTTGTCCTGTCCCCTGGAAGCATAGACTGCTGGTAATAGCAATGGGCCATCTGCCCAAGCCCGGGAAGCCAAGGTTCACATCATCCCATGTCATTCTGATTCTGGCTTATTACCATTCCTGGTGCTTTATACTTACCAAGAGCCTTTAATAGCCACACAGTTCCAAATTCACACAAGCCCCCCCTTCACTTCCCTGCACCCCGATATTCCTCTCCAGTGCTGAAGACTGAATTCTAGTGGTGTGTGTGTGTGTGTGTGTGTGTGTGTGTGTGTGGTGCTGTGCATACTGGAAAGGATCTACACACCCACACCAACACCTGCATCCATGCAGCTGGTCCAGGCTGCTCTTCTTTCTCTCTGGAATGATGTGTCTCAGAGACCTTTCTATATGGGTATAGAAAGAACATCATTCTTTTCTACAGCTGTATCGTATTCCAGTGTGTCTATGACCTGAAATTGAACTTTGTACCCAGTGGATGGAGGCTTTGTGTTTTCCAATCTTTGCTGATAGAAATTTGGTACACATGTTATTTTCTCACATGGAAATATATCTGAAGGTTAAATCAAGACAGAATCATAAGGACTGGAGTTTATACATCTTTGGGTTTCACATGCTAATTGGGCACATGCTAATTGTAGGAATAATAGGTTACATGGTGATATCTTTAAATGTGCAAGTAATGAACTTTGAGCTTAGGTCCTCTTCCCTCTCTCCCTCCCGCCCTTGTCTTCTCTCTTGCCTCCTGCAGTTGTGATTTTGAAAGACTCTGCCAGAGACAGGCATGGTGGTACATGCTATAATCCAAACATTCATGAGGCTAGGACAGAAGGGTTGCAAGTTCAAGGCCAGCCTGGCCTACATGGTGAGACTTTAATCTTAAAATAACAACAGGTGCTGTGGCTCAGGTGGTAAAGCTAAAGAGCTTGGGGACAATGCCCATACACCCAGAGTTCAAGCCCCATGAACGATCAAAACAACAAAAAACTCCAAGAAACTAATGCCAGTGCAGGGCTGAGAACAGTGCCTGGCCCTTGTGGGAATGTTTGGGACAGAGATGTGCACGCTTGGCATTCACTGAGTGGCACCTGCACCTCACTGAAGGCCAGGCAAGTGGTGCCCTCGTCCTGCATCACTGGAAGGGTGGCACTACTCCTTCCTTGTATCAGGAACTTTTCTTTGAGCATCTTATCACATGCCAGGCTCTGTATCAAGTGATTCATATGTCTTCTTACGTTCAGTTGACTTTCACCATAATGCTGTGGCATGTTTTAAAACCCTCCCCTGTGCCCACTTCACTGATGAATTCAATGTTGGAGCTCAGAGAGGTTAAGTAGCTTTTCTAGCGTCACACAGCCAATAAGTGATGGGCTGAATATGAAATTTCTCAGTGTGGCTCCAGAGCCTGGGCTACACCTGCCCAGATGACTTCTTTGTTTACTTCCTGGTGTGTGCCCCAAAGCTCATCTAGTTTGCCACAGGACAAAGTCCTCTTGATGCTGTAGGCCTATGGTTGAGGAGTCCAAGAGGGTAGAGACAAAAAGGATCATAAGCATGCTTCTCAAATGATTCTGTGCCCTGGGATGTGGAGGGAGAGTTGGCTACATGAAGGAGTGGTTCTAGTGGCTTCAATGCCTGCTGTCAGGGGATTGGGGTGGGGATGCTAGCTACTAGGTACTCAATTGTCCCAACCTGCATGGAAGAGGTCCCACAGGACAAGTAACTGTTCCACCCAAAAGCACCCCCTGTGGGTGGACGGATAAATGAGTAGATGGATGGGTGGGTGAATGGATGACTGACTAGACAGATGATGGATAGATAGGTGGGTAGATGATAGATGTGTGAGTAGATGGGAGGATAAATGGGAGAATGGATGGATGAGTGAATAGATGGATAAGTGGCTAGATGGGTGGGTAGATAGGTAGATGGACAGATATGGATGGGAAGGTGGATGGATAGATAGATGGATGATGAATGGAACAGTGGATAGGTGGGAACATGGATGAGTGGCTGGGAGAATGGCTCAAAGATGAATAGGTGGGTAGATGGATGGAGAGTGAGTGGATGGGTGAAGGGAGGGAGAGGGAGGGAAGACAGAAGGGAGGGAGAGTAGGTGGATGGATGGGAGGGTGGGCAAATAGATGGAGTGATTGAGGGAGAGTGGGTGGATGGATGGGAGGGTGGGTGGATGGATGGGTAGATAGATAAATGGCTAGTTGAATAGCTGGCTGGCTGGATGGATGGATAGATGGATGAATGGATGGATGATGAATAGGTGGGTAAATGGGTGGATGGATGGATAGATGGATGGGAGACTAGGAAGATGAATGGAAGGATGGAGGGCGAGTGAGTGGATGGATGAAAGAGTGGGTGGATGGATGGATACACGGCTGGCTGGCTGACGAATATGTGGGTGGATGGATAGGTGAGTGAATTCAGTGATGAAGATCTGACCGAGAGAGTGGCAACAGGACAGGAAAGGAAACATGGAGGCAAGCTGAAGGAAGATGGACAGGACCTGTTGGTTAGCTAGATGTTATCAATAGCTTACACTCACATAGCACTTACTATATACTGCCTCACTATCCTGTTAGAGGAGGAAATTAAGGCTCAGAGAGATTATGTCTGGTTAGTGCTTAGGAAATGTCAGAGCCAAACTTTATTGTTTCATGATTGTTCGTTGTTTTATAGTATTAGGGATTAAACTCAGAGTCTTACATTTACCTGAGCCATCCTTTCACTTTGATTTTCTTTCTCAGATAAGGCCTCCCATTTTTCTTGAAACCAGGCTATCCTCAAACTGGGATCCTCCTATCTCTACCTCCCAAGTAGTTGAGATTACAGTCATGAGCTAACATACCCAGCCTCAAAGTCAAGCTTTGCGCCCAGGTTGTCTTCTTTGCTAGGGTTGATGGATCATCGACCCTACTCCATTGTAGGCAACTTACAAGGATGTTAAGAGGTGATAACGTCAGACCCATCCATCCTGAGAAGCTGGGAGAAGGATGCTGGCAGCTCTGGGTCTACTGACCTCTAATCTCCTACGTCCTACCATTCATCACCGTGATGGCTCAGTTCAGCATTCCACCAGAATATCCGGCTTGGATGGGAGTGGGGGGAGAGGCGACATCACCTCTTGGAGATGTGCAGAAAGTTGCGGCTGGGGAGTGAGCAGGGCGAAGGAGTCAAATGAAACCCATTCTGGGCTTTGTGCCTGCCCGGTGGGCACTGGCAGGAACAAGTCCAGCCCATTTTGCCCTCCCTATGAGCTTCCTCCCTCACCCTAGCCACGCTTAGGTTCCTTTGTGCTGAGTATTTTGATTAATTTTATTCTAATTAATTCAGTAATCTCAAGCTGTTTGCCAAACCTGCGTGGAGCTGCTCTGTGGTGACGGAGCTGCAGGAGGGGCTGAACCACCCAATCTTTCCACATCTACATGTGCGATCTCTTTGTTCAGCGGTGCCTTAAGGGGGGAGGATGGCCTGACCAATGTCAGCACCAGTATCTAAGACACAGAGACAGCAGTCCAGCTGCCATGCGCGCCCCCAGCCAGCTGGAACCCGGGCATGGGCTTGGGAAACTGGGAAGACCCCGAAACACAGGCCACCACAGAACCATCCTCAGAAAGGCTGAGCAGTGGGAGGGCTTCCTCTGTCACCAGGTTCCCTAGGTTTTAATCCGGCCGCCTCGGCCTCTTATTAGCCGGTGGTCTTGGAAACATTCCTATCCCTCTCTGGGCCTCAGTTTCTGCTCTGTAAAATGGGTCCCCATTGAGAGAAGTGTACTTACTCAGTGCACTTATGGACAGATTTTTTTTCCAGTTGTGGGGCTTGAACTCAGGGCCTAAGCACTGTCCTTCGACTTTATAGCACTTGCTGTAAAACTGCTGACAAGTATATATGAAATAAGATGGCTTTCTCTCTCTCACATTTCCCCCTCCCCCCTTTTTGTTAGCCAAACACAGTAGAGGCCCTTGTGAGTCACAAAAGTTTTGAGATATTACTCAGGAATATAGGAGGAAAAATTCCATATTTCCCCCTGTCAAAGGTTTGCTTTTCTTATTTATTTACTAGCATGCCACTGGGTAAATTGAACCCTGAACAACATTAAAAGGAAATAAACATATCTCTCAGCTGCTCACGGACCCAGCGCTCACCAGGGAGTGGAGTTACCAACAAACCACTCTGGCCAGGGATAAAGTTTCAGCCTATAGTGGGGGGTGAGGGCTGCAGTTCCCAGTGTAGACGCCCTACAGTCACCCTGCTTGATCACGCAAGATGCCCAGCTAAATGAACAGCTCTGTTACCCCCACCTTTGCTGTCCCCCAGCTTTCACACACACAGACACACACACCAGCAACAACAAATCTGAACCATGAGGTTCAGGTCAGAGGGTAGAACACTTAAGAATATTCTTTTTTCTTTTTGTTTTGTTTTGGTTGGTCGTGGGGCTTAAACTCAGGGTCTGAACTCTGTCCCTAAGCAATTTTGCTACAGCTAGTGCTCTACCACTTTGAGTCACAGCACCACTTCTGGTTTTCTGGTGGCTAATTGGAGAAAAGTGTTTCATGGGGACTCTTCTACCTTGGCTGATTTTTGAAGCATGATCCTCAGATCTCAGCCTTCTGACTAGCTAGCTAGGCTTACAGGAGTAGAGCCACTGGTGCCTGCCTTCTTGTCTTGTTTTTTTTTTTTTTTTTCCTGTTTGTTTTGTTTTTCCTATGTTTGTTTTTTTAACTGAAGTTTGAAGCCAGGGCCTCGTGTTTTCTCAGCTTGCTTGCTCAGCTGGTGCTCTACCATGTTCTACCATGTGAGTCATGCTTTCAGCCTCGCTTTAAGGTGGTTATTTTGAAGATGGAGTCTCTTGGACTTTTTTTGCCTGCAGTTGGCCTCAAACCTCAAACTTCCAGATTTTTTTTCCAGTTGTGGGGCTTGAACTCAGGGCCTGAGCACTGTCCTTCGACTTTTCTCAAGGCTAGAGCTCTACCACTTAAGCCACAGCACCACTTCCAGCTTTTTTCTTTGTATGTGGTACTGAGGAATCGAATCCGGGTCTTTGTGCATGCTAGGCAAGCACTGTACCACTAGGCCAAACACCTGGCCAATCTTTCAGATTTTAACCTGTTCAGTCCGTAGGATTATAGATGTGAGCCAGCTCAGCTCCTGAGAACATTCTTAAGGCCTGTTTGCAGTTGTCGAGAATCAATATATACTTGGAGAAAAGGAAAAAAAAAAGATACACATAGCTGTGATGGATGGATGGATGCACCCCTTTCACCCTGAAAATCATGACAGATGAGGTTTCTTTGGGTCACTATGCATTTGAAAGATGCCTTGAAACTTACTAAATTAGGACTGGGGGTTGGGGAGCAGCTTCCACCCCCCTGACCACTGACAGCCAACCAAGTCCCCATTCAAATTCAATCGTGCACGAGCGGCATGTGTCTGTCTGTCTTTATCTTTCTCTCTCCCCTCCCTCCAGGTTCTTTCTGGAATTAGGAAAGCTGAAAGCAGGCCTGGGGTTCTAAAAGAAGGCAGAGCCCCTATGATTTGTGGTCTCTCCCCTGCCACCCGCCCCCCAGCAAAACCTCCTGGCATCCTGCCTCCTACACCATGATACAATGTTCATAGAATTCTCCTAGCCATATTTTGAAGTCTTCTACAGGTTCAGTCAGATGATTTGGGATTCCTAGGATCTTAGAGACCAACTTTGTGTGTGTGTGTTTGTGTGTGTGTGTGTGTGTGTGTGTGTGTGTGTGTGTGTGTGTGTGTTTTGAGGGGGGTGACAAAGTCCAGAGGACCCACATTGGACAGTGTCCCCCAAGTTGCATGAACAACTCTATGCAGTTTGCACTTCGTGGACAGGAGTCCCTTAACTAAGTTTCTGGGCCTTGATGTGCCCATCTGCAAAATGGGCTAGCTTCCTATATTCTATCCCTGCCCATGCACAAGGACTTCTGTTTCCACCTTGCTACTGCCAGCCATCCAGCCCAGTGTCCTCCCTGTCAGTGTCAGAAGTACCTTCAGCTCTCTGGGGACCCCTCCCCCAGAGCTCAGCAGAGGGTGTGGAGTTGGGGAGGGACAGCTCTTCCCAGTGCCCCCCCCCACTGTCCCTCCCTGTGAGACCAGGGTCCAGAGTACCCTGGGGAGCCTCAGTTCCCCCTGGCTTAGGAAGAAGCTGCCTCTAGGATCAGGATGTCAAAGAGCGGTGGGTATAGCAAGGCTCAAGGCCCAGCAGTCTCCTTCAGGCTGCTGTCCAGGAAAACAGCCCAGTGGAAGAATCAAGTTGGGGAGAGAAAAAATGTCAACCGGACTCAGGAGGCTGAGATCTGAGGAGTCCAGGCAAGAAAGTCCCTGAATCTCTTATCTCCAAATAACCAGCAATAAAAGCTCAAAGCTGGAGCTGTGGCTCAGGTGGTAAAGTACCAGCTTTGAGTGAAAATAAAGGACGAAGCTGGATGCTGGTGGCTCATGCTTGTAATCCTAGCTACTCCCGAGGCTGAGATCAGGCAGGAAAGTCCTTGAGACTCTTATCTCCAGGAAACCACTAAGAAAAAAAACAAAACAAAAACCAAAAAAAAGAAGTGATGCTGTGGCTCAAGTGGTAGAGCACTATCTTTGAGTAAAAGAAGCTCTGGGACAGTGCCTAGGCCCTGAGTTCAAGACTCAGAAGATCAGCAGAAAGAAAGTGAAGAGGGGAGATAGAGAGAGAGAGAGAGAGAGAGAGAGAGAGAGAGAGAGAGAGAGAGAGAGAGAAGAGAGGAGGGGGCAAATCCAAAAATGGGAGCCCTGGATTTATTCAGACTCCTGTTTTCCTTCCAGGGTGTGATTTGCATATATTTGGAAGTAAGGACCATTTATAGATCAGCGTACTTTTTTTTTTTTGCCAGTCCTGAGCATTGTCCTTGGACTTTCTCAAGGCTAGAGCTCTACCACTTGAGCCTCAGCACCAGTCCGGCATTTTGGATGTATGTGGTACCGAGGAATTGAACCCAGGCCTTTGTGCATGCTAGGCAAGCACTCTACCACTAGGCCAAACTCCCAGCCCCTCAGCGTGCTTCTTACATCTCATTTCTACCTCTCCCATGAATCCTCATTTTACATATGAGAAGAGCAGAGAGGAGCAGCTACTTGCCTGACGTTGCCCAGCTTATCAATGAGGGAACTAAGAATCCATTCATGTTTGGAGACACCTCCCTCCCCAAGCCTCTTGGGGCTCCCTAGTCCTCTGGCTGCATCTTTCCATCTGAGACAGAATTCTCTTCAGACCCCTGCCTCCCTTCCCCCTCCCCACCTTCTGCCACAATCTGTAGTCAGCAGATGCCTCAAATAGGGACAAAGCCGCAGACTTCCTTGTTGTCCTCCGAGGTTTTTTTTTTTTTTTTATGTACTGTAGTATTATTATGCAAGAGCTGAATCCTGGCTAGAACCTCCCCTCCCCCTTAATCTTAGCATGGTGGGAAGACATCTGAGGGCCTAAAACATGAATCCAAGGGCCTTCAGGCTCTAAAGACCTTGGAGTGCTCTGTGCCTGCTGCCGGGCTGAGCCCCAGGGCGTCCCCGAGGGGTGCTCTCCCTCAGATGCTGTGCCCAAGCCCAGGTGCACGTGGAGCTCTCCAGGCCCTTCCTGCAGGAGCCTGGAGTCCCTGGAGTGGCCATGGTGCTCAGTTTTCATCCACTGGCTGTGGCATGGGGGAAGCCCAGACCTGAGTCTGATGAATGGATGGCTGGGCGCTGGACCCCCTCACCCAGAGCTCTTCCTAGGAGAAGTCCCAGCACCACTCAGTAAATCTATGAACAGATTAATAAGCAAATGGTGCTGTCTGCTGAGCTAGACTGTACCTCCCAGGCACATAGATTTAACACTAACACCAGCCAGCCACAGGGCCTGCAGGAGCCCAGGTAGTTTAAGGTTCAAAGTTCTCCTCCAACCCAGACTGGAAACAAGGTTGGGGTGTGTGGAAAGGAGGGGTGTCTCTTGATGTGGGTAGGAGTTACAGAGCAGCAGGGCACAAAGGCGGCTGTCTTGAACTGTCTTCTTTATTGTCTCTGTGGTCTCCTGCCAAGAGGAGGGCTTGCTACACAAATGTCAGGACCTATGATCTGGGCCCACAGAAGATGCATGAGAATCAGGTAGGCACCAATTAAACAGCATGGCCTATTGTCACAGGTCTTCTAGCCTCAGGGCACTGGGTCTGGGCACCTCTCAGCGGGAGCCTCTAAGGCTGGGAGAGAAGGAAAGAGGGAGGGGGGGAGGGAAGGAGGGAGGGGGACCTGAGCCTGGGGTGGTGACTAGATGCCCCTCCATCATCACCAGCCACCCTACTTTAAGGTGAGCAGAGGCACCTGGGAAAACCAGAGCTCAGCCCTGGGTGGCCAGCACCCAGCCCAGAGGCAGAAAGGCCTGGCAGAACCCACCTCCCGCTCGTCCCCCTCCCTTGCTAGGCCCCCCCCCCACACACACTCAGGAGGCCAGGGTCAGGATGAGAACAGAAATGCCTGGTGCTGAAAATAGACCTTGCAAGGCCCCCCAGCCCGGAGGCCTTGTGAACAGCACTGCTTTCCTTTGTGTTCCCAAATGCCACCCAATCGCCAGGGGCCAGGCTTTGGGCAGCACAGAAATGAAGGCCAGGTGGAGGCAGTGTCTGCCTGGGGCACTGGCCTCTGGGCTGTCTGCCAAGGCTGTCAAGCTGACCAGACTTCAATCCCAACAGAGGAAGGGAGGAGAAAACAGACTTGGAAGTGGGAGAGAAATGTCTTGTGAGACACGCAAGCCATGACACTAGGCCTTCTCCAGGCCTGCTGCAGGGCCTTCATGATGCCTGCCACCAGAGGGAGAAGCACTGGTCAGGGGATGGGGCCCTCAGCAAGCATTTGCTCCTAGAATACTTCAAGAATTGTGACTCTCAAAGCCACCTGCTGAACACCTCTGAGCTCATCAGATTCAAAGGTGGGCTGTGATCTGAGGGAACAGGGAGATTTCAGTGTCCCTGGAAGGCCTGGGAGCCTCTGGGCAGACAAAAGCAGGGGCCCACTGTAGGGATGGAGGAAGGAGTGACCAAGGACAAACCAAACTATATCCATGGAGAGAAGCTGTCTAGCTATGGGTCAGAGTACAACCCCTAAGGCCAGGCCCCAGTGCTACCCCTTACTAGCTAGTTGTGGGGCCTTCGGTGAGTCACTTGACCCCTCTGTTTTCTTACATGTAAAATGGTACTGAAAACAGCCTGAGTGTTCACTGGTTGTGGTGAGATACCTGTTAATGGCGTCGACTGCTCAGAGCACATTTTGAGAACTGGGTCTGTGTGACTGGCTGTTACTGAGTGGTTGATACCCAAGTCTAGCCCCTTGGGCAGTAGTGACAGAAGACAGATGGCAGACTACACTGGTCTCTTAGAGAAGATGAGGAAACAGATGTGCACTGTGCCTAGGCCTATAGTATGCACATGCATGTGAGCATGTACACATGCATATGAGGATGCTTGAGCCAATTAAAGGCTTCTAGGAACACAGCTCTGTCCTTCTGCCCAGCATACCCCATTGTCACTGTGACCTTTGCACACAGTGTGGGAGCACAGCACACAGCAAGGACACAGGAGAGGATCTTCTTTTATCTCATCCCTTTCAACCCCTCTCTTTATGGAGACTTTAGAGTGTGCATAATATATCAGCCTCGTGCACACATTCAGAATTCCTTAAGGAAAAATGCTTAGTACAAACCATCTCCAGCTCCCCCTGCAGACTCCCCAAGGAGAGGCTCAGATGGGGTGCTGGGGGTGTGACTGATGGCTGAGATCAGACTGGCGGGCAGAGGAAAACACTGTCCCAGGAGTCTATTCCCCATGGGGTCACCTAGGCACTTGTCCCTGAGACCCTGCCACTTTCCGTCTTGTGCTTTGAAATCAGGTATAACCATTTTGCCCCAAGTGGCACAAGCTCTCTCTATCCTCCCATGGGAGTAGCAGGGTTTCTAGGCATCTGCCATGTGACTAGCTCTGCCCAGTCCTAATGAGTTCTGCCTCCTCTGTCTGCCCATCTGAGGGCCGTCACAGCCTGCCTTGGTGGACACACATGGCTTCC
This sequence comes from Megascapheus bottae, assembly GCF_031878675.1. Lineage (NCBI taxonomy): Eukaryota > Metazoa > Chordata > Mammalia > Rodentia > Geomyidae > Megascapheus > Megascapheus bottae. Next base: position 10,755,804 of record NC_143530.1, read on the forward strand.
TGCACTCACACCTCTATAGAATCCATTGTGTGTTTCCTTGCATTACCCCAACTTAAAGTGGCATCTGTTGCTTGCTTGCTGGGATCCTGACAGATCCTCAAAATGACAGCCTCAAGTGTTCTGCCCACGGGGCGTGTGATCAAAACATTTGGAGCTCACTGTTACAGCACAGTATGAGCCAGGCACCAGAGGCCCACGCCTGTAATCCTAACTACTCAGGAGGTCCAGATCCAGAGGACTGTGATTTGATGCCAGTTCAGGTAGCAAAGTCCAAGAGACTCCACCTCCAATGAATCAGCAAAATGCCCTGCAGGAGGCATTGTTTAAGTGGTAATGCACTGGCTGTGAGCAAGCAAGCTGAGCAAGAGCTAGGTCCTGAGTTCAAATTATCCACAGAATGGAAGCTGATGCCAGGGTGTTCACACCAGCAGTTCACGCCTGTAATCCTAGCTACTCAGGAGGCTGAGATCTGAGGATCCAGGTTCAAAGCCAGCCCAGACATAAAAGGACCTGAGATTCTTATCTCTAATTAACCTCTAGAAAACAGGAAGTAGGGCTTGGCTCAAGGGTAAGGTGGTAGCCTTGAGCTGAAGAGCTCAGGGACAGCGCCCAGGCTAAGTTCAAGCTCTATGACCCATTAAAAAAAAAAAAAAAGAAAGAAAGAAAAGAAAAGAAAAAAAAAAGAATGGAGGCTGGTGTGGCAGTGGTGGTGCTGGAACTGGCCAAGAGTGTTGGGAGGCGGGAAGGAGGGAATGTCACACCTGGCGGCCCCTTTGCATCTGGGGTCTCAGGGCTCCAGGCAGACTCTTACACCTCTGATCCCACCTGTCTTCATCTGGAAAGCAGCAACAACGTGCCACTCCTCAGGGTTCTTGCCGCTGAGAAGGTGCCAGCATGTGTGGAAGCAGATGTGACCCTCCCCCAGGGGAGATGAGGACAACATTTCACCAGAACCCCACAGGAGCACAAAAGGAGCACTTGATCTGGATCTGGATCTGGATCTGAAGGAAATGGTGCACCTGTCCCTCACTCCCTCCTTCTGTGAGCTCTGTGGCTTGGAGGGGCTGGGCTCAGAGGCAAACTGGGCTGCAGACGGTACAGATGCATGCAGAACAAGGTTTGGAGTCCCGAGGCAGCATACTTAGGCTGTTGGGGGGTTACTGGTAGCAGGTGGCAGGGAAGGAACCCCCCTATCCGTCCTGGAGTTCCTGCAAATTCATTCCTTCATTCAGCAAAGATGTAGTGAACATTTAGTATCATCATCCAGCATGCTGGGCCCTAGGGTTACATCGGTGAATGAAATGGAACAACATTCTAGTGCAAGGAGACTATCAACAAAATAAATACGCAAGATACATGGTAAACACTGCTGAGGAAAAGGAAGAGAAGTTCAGAGATTTGGGCAGAGAGGGCCTCATGGAGAAGGCAGCTTTTAAATTAGAAGAACTCAGGAGGTAACGGGGAAGCCATGTAGAAATCCAGAGAGCATTCCAGGCAATGAGAACAGAGGAGCTGCAGTTTGGATGGGAAATGTCTCTCAAAGGCACATGGATGGAAGGCTTGGGCCCAGAGTAAGCAAAGCTCATCACTTCATGGAAGTGATTGGACCACAAGGGTTTCTCACTCCATAATGGACAGATCCATTCACGTAGTCAAAATCTGACAGCAGCCAGGCTCACACCTGTGATCCTAGCTGCTTGGAGAGGTTGAGATCTGAGGATGATAGTTCAAAGCCAGCCTGGCAGAAAAGTCATGAAACTTATCTCAATTAACCAGTAAAAAGCTGGAAATGGTGCTGTGGTTCAAAGTGGTACAGCACTAGCCTTGAACACAAAAACTCAGGGGTGCCGAGCACAGTGGCTCATGCCTGTAATCCTAGCTATTCAGGAGACTGAGATCTGAGGATCAAGGTTCAAAGCCAGCCTGGACATTCAAGTCCATGGGGACTCTTATCTCCAGTTAACCACTAGAAAAGCAGAAATGATGCTGTGGCTTTAGGGGTAGGGTGGTAGCCTTGAGCTGAAGAGCTCAGGGACACTGCCCAGGCCCACAGTCCAAGCTCCATGATCAGCAAAAAAAGCTCAAGGACAGCACCCAGGCCCTGAGTTAAAGCCTGGCATACACACACACACACACACACACACACACACACACACACACTCCTGATAGTGTTATTGGGAGGCGATGGAAAATAGGAAGTAAGGCCTGGTTTGAGAAGGTAAGTTAATAGGGGACATACCTGTGAAAGGTAGACCTTGTCCCCAGCCCCTTCCGCTCTTTCTGCTACCTGGCCACTTCAAGGAAAGCAGTTCTGTTCCTTGACACCACCTCTGTGCCATGGAGCTCTGCCTCGTCACAGATCCACACAAAGGTGTCCAGACACCATTGGGCAGAACACAGGCGCCCACATAAATCTGCCCACCCTTCGGTTGTTTGTATCAGGTACTTTATCACAGCCCTGGAAAGCAACTACCACATGTAAAGGCACTATGCCTGGCATGTTACAACAACAGCTCAGGGTCAGCTGGAGTGGAGGTGGAATGGTGGAGACAAAGGGAGAGACGTCAGAGAGGAGAAGAGGGCCTGGCAGTGGATGAACTCGAGGGCCAGTGAGAACCTCCTCACCCTTCCCCCACCCTCATACTAGCTTAGGTCTCTCTTCCAAGCCTATCCCACTCCTAGTTCATCTGGCTGAAAGAAATAGAGGCCATGGATTGGGTTTCTGACCCCCCATGTGTAAAAGACAAGATCTTCTTCTTCCCTTCCCAATGCCTCCCTGCGTTGAAATGAGTGGGAGCAGAGAGATAATAATGCATATCTGGAAGAAAGAATCCGAGAGACTTCCTCCCCACACCCCTCTGTTAGGATGGAGGAAAATAACCAGCTGGACCCAGCAGACTCGCTCTTGTGTGTCACTGGCTAGAATGGGGTCACGTGTATACTCTCCAGCCAATCAGAGGCAGAGGGAATAGAGGGTTATAATGGGCTTACCCCAATCACGATTCATCTCGGGGCTGGGCCTGTTGCCCCGAAGGAACCTTGAGCCCTCCTCGGGAGGAAGGAGGCTTGCTGGTGTGTAAATGGACAATGTCTGCAGGGGGCTCCTCTTCTGGAACACAGACCTTCAGGTCAGGCTGTCCTCCATTGCTCTCCTGCCCCTGCTGTCTTCCCACTCCATCTCTGGGTTGTTCTGGCGGCCTGGGCTCCCGGCCTCAGGGAACCCATCATAAACCTCCCACACAGTGAGTGTCTCTTATAGTCATCATTTTATTTTGTTCACAGAATCCAGCAAGGATGACTTTTCTTTGCCACACAATTCCAAAGAAAACATCAACAATAACAAAAAGGAAAAAAAAAACTTGCGAAACTTTTCTTAGTCCAAAAGACACAAAAGTCTGGAAGACACCATCCACTGACCAGAACCTGGATTCCACTAAAGGATTCCTCATTACAGGTCAGGCCCCTGGGCTGGGAGGTCCCGGAGGCCACCATGCCCGCTGGGACTGGTACCTAAGCACCTGCTGTGGCTTCTCTGCTCAGTCTGCACTAGTTCCAAGAGGACTGTTTTAGGAGCCCGCATTTACAGTGTGGGAGGGACACCTTCAGGACCTGTGAGCCCAAAGGCCTTCTCCAACCAAAAGGCAAAGCTTTCCTACCACATCCTAGTCAAATCACAGCCCAGAGTCAATCTGTCTGTGGAGAGGCAATGTTGCACTTCCAAGAGCACAGGAGGTGGAGGATTCCATTTCAGCCATCTTTGGAAAACACAACTGGCTGCAACTCTTCCCTAAACCATGACCTCAGTCTCTCTCTTTCCTACTCCATCTTCCTCAACAGTCCAGTCTTTTCTGTTCTCCTTAGTGTCCTCAGGAGACAAGTGGCTGCCACCATACCTGGCTCATTTCATTTGAGAGGGAGTCTCTAAACTTTTGTCCCCAGGGCTGGCATAGAATTACCACCTTTGTGGCAGCTTCCTGTATAGACAGCAGACATTGGACCACTGAGCTTAGCCACTGGTTGAGAAGGAGTCTCAACCAGACATTGTACCAGGGCTGGCCTCAAAATACAATCCTCCTGATCTCTGCCTCTACACTACCTAGGCTCTCTCTATGAGCCACAGTGCAGCTCCCACAATCCCCTCTACCACCTCCATTGCATCACCTCATGCTGTCCTCTGCTTCTTGCAGTTCCTAAAATACCAATGTGATGACCAATCTGGCTTCTTCTACCAAGAAGCATCCAGAACCCCCATCTACCTTGACAGAGAACCAATGCCTTCGACAGAAGCCCCCCTAGCCTGCCGTCCCCATTTCTCCCTCCACAAGCATCTTGCATCTCTAGCATCCAAATCCTTGTTCATTCATTCCTGTCCATTCCCTCTCCAAGCCCACCATCCTTGATTTGTTCATTGCTGCAACAATGCTTGTGAAATATGGCCACACTGGTAGGCATAGCTAGAGACCAAAGGTCAGTAAACTTCTGCAAAGGGACAGACAATACATATTTCAAGTTGTGCAGACTCAACAGTCCAGTGTCACTGCCCAACGCTGTCACGCTGTCATCGTGGTGTGGAGGCAGACACAGATGATACATAAATGAGCAGTGTGGCAGGCTCCCATAGAAACTTGACATAAAATAAGAGCAAGCCTTGGCCCAGAAGCTGTAGCTTGCTGATTTAGACTACTCATTTCCATTGCAGTATAATAGAGGAATCAGTTACAATGTATTGATCTAGTCTTCTATCAGCAGTGTAGTCAATTAAAAAAAATAGCCATTTTATATGATTATATTAGTGATGAAGTCTTGCTATATAGTTCGTGTTATCATGGAACTCTCCATCCTCCTATCTCTGAGTTCTGGGATTCTAGACATGCACATGTTTAACTCCATTAAATAATTCTTCCCAATTTTATTCTATGACTAGCAGACCAATGCAACATGGTGTTAGAGTGAAAACAGAGGCAAAAGGAGGCACAGCACATGGCAGATGGGAATCTGGGAAGACAAATATCCATTGGACAGCCTTTGATGTGAAGAGTGGGAGAAGACCTTCTCACCCTGTTACCTTTGAGTTTGGACTAAAGGAATGAAATCAACCAAATACTGTGCCATGAATACAGGGTTCAAATGTTCTCACATGGGTTTAGCTTGACTTCTAGGAAGCATTTTCTGTGAGAAAAGCATGCTCTTGGCATGTTCTTGTTTTTTCACCTGAGTAACAAAATGAGAGTTATACGGACCCAAAAAGAACTTGAGAAGAAACATCCCAGCAGTCCTCTGTGCAAGTAAATGTTTATCGTACTACCACTAATATTTTTAGGATTATTTGTTACCCAGCACCATTGCAGCAATGGCTAACTACTATACGAGAGCATTAAAGTTATATTCATGCTTTGTAATACTGGCTTGTTTTCCAAAGTTGTGTGTCTCAATTTACACTGCTGGCTGCAATGTCTCAGAGTTTTCATGGCTCTGCTTCCTTGTCAACACTTGGCTTTAGCAGATGTCTATGATCTAAAGGGTGTGAAATTACATTGCCTGCCCAACTCTGTCCAACTGATGTTTCTCTTCCCAGATTCCCATCTGCCATGTGCTGTGCCTCCTTGTGCCTCTGTTTTCACTCTAACACCATGTTGCATTGGTCTGCTAGAATGTCACTGTATGGACAGCCCCTGATCCCCCCACCCCTAGCCCTAGTTTAGAGCCCAGCACATAGTGGACACTCAGTGAAAGTCTGCTGAGAAATGTAATCAGGCGGGCCAGCTCCCCTGCCCCAGAAGCTCATAAACTCAGACAGGATGCCTCATCAAAGGGCTGCGACACACATCAAGATTTGTCGAAAAGCAGAGATGGATTGCTTTTCATGTGGCTCACACACGAGGGCTTTGAATACAACTTGTTTTCATGCTGAAAATGTGATCAGTCTGGGGTGGGTGTCAGAGGACTTGAAGTGGTGAGAGAGATGTGAGGGAAAGCTAAACCCTAAGGTCTAGGTGGGTTCTGTTGGCAAGTTCCATCTTTAAAAAGACAAACAAACAGTGGCTGCTCACATAGCAAATAGCATTTGTCTCACACTACTGTCTGGAAGTTACATTCCAACAATCCTCCAGAATGGACAGCAGAGGAAGAACCGGAAATGTCTTGCCTACTATGCCCAGTGAGTGGAAGAACATGCCAGTGCCAGGGCCTGCACATGTAGCCAGCCTCTCTGCCATTTTTCTGGGATCAACACACACACACCCCCTTGGGGCAACTGCTTAAGGGACCTAAGAACTTGGCACCTCCCAGAGATCCTGCCCCTGAAGGGCTAAGCACCTTTGATGAGTATGTTTGGGGATTGTCTCTGCACTCATACCAAAGGGGCAGAGTCCTGAGAGATGGTCGGGGAGACCATTGCTGCTGTCAGTGTGTTGGACAAACAAAGTCTTGGATTTTGGGGAACCTGGGTTTTAATCAAATCTAGACTACAGTCTTAACCTAGAGTACTTTTTTTTTCCTAAGAGAAAAACACCCCGGGCTGGGATTTTGGTCTAGTGGTAGCAGAGTGCTCATCTAGCATGCAGGAAGACCCAGATTTGATTCATTGGTACCATACGCACAGAAAAAAAAAAAAAAAGCCAGAAGTGGTGCTATGGCTTAAGTGGTAGAGTGCTAGCCTTGAGAAAACCCAAGGACAGTGCTCAGGCCTGAGCCCGAGCCCACAGCTGGATGGGGGGGAGGGGAGAGGGAGAGGCTGACTCTACTAAAGAGAAGCAGTGAATAACAAAGGATGTGTGGCGCTGGTGGGCACACAGGATGAACAACTGGACGAATGGTGGGATCATGCAGCAGTCATCCTGTATCTCTCCCCTCTCCGGGATAAATCTAACACCCCATTCCTGAACAGAAGTCCGGGAAGGTAAACGCTGGCCCAGCTTCTGTCAGAGGCTTCCCTCTGGTCCAATCACTTGTGATCAGGAAGGTGAGGAACAGGAGATTGGAGAGGGAGGCCATTGTGAGGGCAACAGATTCGCCCTGCCCAAGGAGGTGCTTCATGAAGTTAATAATTTACTGTAGCCAATAGCAAAGCCATTTTTCTTCCTCCCTGGGACACCCAGGCTTCCCTCTGTAAAAGGACAGATTTGATCCGTATTTACCTGGTATATTTTCTATGCCAGGCACACAGTAGGTGTTTAATTGCTGTGTGTTGAGTGGTGTGTGGACTAGCATGCTGTCTTTATTAGCTTCTGGTTCTGACACGCTGTCTTCTGGAAGTTTAATGTGTGAGATGTGGAGGTGGCAGAAAGGAAGAGGAAAGGACGGCTGATAGATCTGGCTGTAGGCTCCCAGGATGTCAGCTTAAACAGCCTTTGCTCTCGGCTGCTGTCCAGTGTTCCTCCTCTGTCTTGGCCAAATGGCCCTCTGGCCACAGTGTGGTTTCTCTGATGGACTCTGTTTCTGGAGGGATGGTGTCCTTTCTGAGCTGTGAAATCAGCTTTCTCACTATTGCTAGCACAGTGTCATCTGGGAAACGTGGTCCAAAAAGGAAAGCATTTGGTTTGGCCTGGGTTTGGCTCCTGCGTTCACATCCAGACTCCAGATTCTCACACGTGTGACCTGGGTAAGTCACTCAGCCCCTCAGAATGTCACAGCTTTCAAAGACACATGTGAGACTATTTGTCCTGCCTCATTAACAGGAATGTCTCAGGGACTTGGGCACAGAATCACCTCACATAATTGAACACATCTGTGGTGTGATAACTTGGTGCCAGGCACAGCACCAGATTATTTGATGCAGTCCTAACATGAACCTTTGTAAGGTATTATCCCCACTTTACAGATGAGAAAACTGAGGCTTAGAAATCAAATAACTTTCCCACAATCACACAGTTGATGAACAACAAGAGACAGATGCGACCTTCCAAACCACTGAGTCTTACTGCCTTTGTTTATAGTCCTTACACAGATATATGGCTATTATTTCCTAAAGCCTAACCCCTCCGGAAAAAGCTATACATCAAGGCTTCAGAGTTGTGGAGTCTGGAGACTGATTCTTGAGCTCAAGAGACATAGAACTGTTGGAAAAAAAAGAAAAGAAGAAGAGGAGGAAAAAGCCAGGTACAATGCTCTCACCTGTAACCCTAGTTACTCAAGAGGCTGAGATCTGAGGATCCCTGTTCAAAGCCAGCCCCCCACTAAAGTCCATGAGACTCTTATCTCCAATTAACCACCAGAAAACCGGAAATAGTGCTGTGGCTCACAGGGTAGAGTGATAGCCTTGAACTGAAAAGCTCAGGGACAACACCCAGGCCAAGGGGTAGGGTGGTAGCCTTGAGCTGAAGAGCTCAGGGACAACACCCAGGCCAGAGTTCAAGCCCCACAACTGACCAAAAAAAGGAGGGAAAACCCACAAACCAACCCTATTCTAAAAATTGCATGAATGATGAAATCTCTGGGTAGTAAATGAAAGAGCCCTAGTTCAAGTTGTATTACTTATAAAAAGGATTTATTTGTCTGTATTCTAGGAAGGGCAAAGGTGAGATGCAGGCACCTGGAACCCAGGTTTTAAACCTTACCTTGCCTTTCTTTCTTCTCCTTTGTTATCCCCGATGCCCTGTAAGTGCTGTGCACAAAAGGGGACACATCTTCCAGCAATTTCAGTATCACAGTTTGGCAGTTTTGATCAAAGCAGGGATGACAGTTTATTTTCCAGGTGCAGATGGAAAAATCTCAAGGAAGAGTTGTTATTGGGTCAGCTGAGGTCATGTGATCCTCTATCTGAACCAATCACAATGGCCAGGAGCATGTGGTTCTACAATTAGCTACTCTGCTTGTTTTCAAAACTTGGGAGAGGTAAACATCTGGGGGATCACTGATGTCAGGGTCACAATTTGCATTTCCTCCTTCTGACAACACCACACTTGATTTCTCACCTCCTTAACCCCCCCTCCCACTGTTAGCTTCCTGTTATCTTCTTCAGAGGAGTGTGTGTGGCCCTCAATGTCCTGTTCTATAATGCCCTTCACTCACAGACTTACCTCAGCTTCCTGGGTCTCAAGATGGAGGTGACCGAGTCGGCTGCACCTTCCTTCAGAACTGATGAGTATGAAAATTGCTTTAGAAAGTACGAAGTGCCATGTTTACAAACACGGGATGCATCTATTGATTTATTCATTCTCATTGTGCTCCAAAAATAGATTTGAGGGAGCTCACCAAAGTACCCACAATGCAGTGGAATAAAAATAGGAAAAGTGATAGGGCAGAGGGAAACAAGGTCCTTGGGTACAAAGAAAGCCCGGCAGAAAGCATGGCCTGCTATAAAAGGCACAGAAGCTATACAAGAAAGGCCTGTCGGCAAGCCAGGAGAAACCACCATCTTGTCACTAATGTCTGAAAGAACCTTCTTCTCAAGGGTTCCTGTAGGATCAAGTGATCTGCATTCTCAACAATATTTAGATCCCTCTCCTTTCAGATTTCACAATATCATCTCATATTTACTTCACCATCCTGCTTGGATTGCCTAGAATTTGGTTTAATCTAAGGAGAAAATGGACACCAATTCAGCAGTAAATTAAAAATATTCCTTCTGCTGGCTCCTGTAACACTAACTCTTCAAGGGGCTGAGATCTAAAGATGGTGGTTCAAAGCCAGCCTAGGCAGGAAAGTCCCTGAGACTCTTATCTCCAATTAACCAATTAGTAATTAAGTGGTAGAATACTATCCTTGAGCAAAAAAAAAGTTCAGGAACAGTACTAAGGCTCTGAGTTCAAGCCTTAGGATTTGCGTGCTTGGGCACGTACACACAAAAAAACAATACCAGCACCAGTGGCTCATACCTCTAATACTAATTAAACAAAAGGCTGAGATCTGAGGATGGAGGTTCGAAGCCAGCCCAGGCAGGAAAGCGTGTGAGACTCTTAAGTCCAGTTAATCACCAGAAAACCAGAAGTGCCTCCATGGCTCAAGGTGGCAGAGCACTAGTCTTGAGCAAAAAGGCTCAGGGACATCGTGTTCAGGACATGAGTTCAAGACCCTGGACCAATTCCTGGGGCCAGAAGTTTGGCCTACTGGTAGAGTGCTTGCCTAGCATGCACGAAGACCCGGGTTTGAGTCCTCCATGCCACATATATAGAAAAAAGCCAGAAAGTGATGCTGAGGCTCAAGCGGTAGAGTTCTAGCCTTGAGAAAGTCCAAGGATAGGGCTCAGGCCCTGATCTCAAGCCCAAGACTGGCATGGTGGTTCACGCCTGTAATCCTAGATACTCAGGAGGCTGAGATCTGATGACGAATGGTCAAAGTGAGCCTGGGCACAAAAGGACCTGAGACTCTTATCTCCAATTAACCTCTAGAAAATGGGAAGTGGGGCTTGGCTCCAGGGTAGGGTGATAGCCTTGAGCTGAAGAGCTCAGGGACAGCGCCCAGGCCCAGAGGTAGGGTAGTAGCCTTGAGCTGAAGAGCTCAGGGACAGTGCCCAGGCAGAGTTCAAGCTCCATGACCCCCCCACACACAAAAATCCTTTCATCTATTTTGTTTCCTTTCTATAGTAAAATGAGGTTGAATACAAGGTGTGGCAAATACGACTTTTCCCCAGTAAAGTATGTGAACAATAACAACAGAAAAAAGTTCTAGCATCTTGGCTTAGCTGAAACATATAAAAACTGCTAAGATATAAAACTGATCCAAGCAAGCCATAAAGACACCGCTGCCTTTGCCTCAGAACTTGGGCTATAATCTGCTGCCCTGGAACAAAATTCAAACATAAATCAGCTCCCACTGTATTTTTTAACCACCTACGAAATTCTTCATTTCCTCCCTGAAATGCTTCTGACAGTGAACCGAGCCACTGTCCCTCACCCATGGTCTGTAAATGCTCTCTCAGGGCATGGCAGTGTACCTAAGGCTGCATCTCATAATTAGGCCAGCCCAGGATGAGGCAAGGGGCAAAAGAAACAGCCTGTCTCCAGAACAGGTAATCCAGGAATGGAGTGCTTTTGTGCACCCCTCTGCCAGCATCGGAGCCCCTGGGTCCTCTCTGATGCCCTCTGGGCCATCTCTAACCAACCCAGTCTCAGCTGTCTTCTCCCACCCAGAGCCTCCCCAAAGCCACCTCCCAATAACCAGCATTCTCTGCTTTTGGACTTCCTAATGCATCAAGTGTAAGTACCAGACAACTGGCATTTAATTATATGATGTCTGGCATTCACTATTTCATGTTGTCAGTCTGTCTCTCTAACTAGATTAAAGATATCTTGAGGATAATGATTAGCTCTTATTTCCTATGACTACCATACAGCTAATGATGGTATCTTATGTCTGGGCAGCTTACAAGTAAAACAAGGATGGGAAATAGACTTTGGGAGAATGGAAGTCATCCAATTCTCTCTGCTCTGCCCATTTCACAGGGGAAGAAATTGAGAGCCAAGAGGAAGCATGATAGGCCCAAGGTCATACAATGAGAAGTGGCCAGGAATGGCTCCAGTCTCCTGCCTGCCAATACAGAGCTCCCTCACTCCATCACTTATTTCCGCCCCCTTGCCCCAAATAGATGGTTGTGGACCATAGCTCATTGGGGAACACACACAGACACAGACCACTGTCCCCCAGGAATCCATTTGCTCATGAGCAGCACGTGGGACCTAGGGCAAGGTCAGGCTGTGTAAGACTTGGCAGATAGTTCCCATGGGAATCAAAGATGGTCTTTGCGTGTTCAAGGGAGACAGAAGGTCCCTGTGCGCTACCAGGGATCCTGCAGCTCCCCTGTGTCATGGAGGTCACCTCCTCCGTATTGGCCGGAAATATGAAACCGTGTTTGATGATCTCAGCTCAAGGACTAGTAAAGGTAGTAGACAGAGAAGGTGCTCGTTTCTGCACAAAGATGTCTGTATATTGTTTTTTTAAGGGGGGACAGCCTTTTGCAGTGAACAACACATCCCAAGGATTTGCCCCAAGGCCCTAACAACTGATATTCTACAATCACATGAAGGCCAACAGAAACCAGTGTCTAGACAACACAAAATTGGTCAGCAAAGCCCTGTAACAAGATGGTAGACTCATCCATTCTGTTCTCCCTTGATCACTCACTGCCTTAGTGATTCTTACAAATACTCTCCACGTTTGGTGTGATAAGCACTTGTTACCTGTGGAAAATGAGGCAGGCACAGAGAGCTGAACTGCCACACACTGCATCACACAATTGCTATGTGGCAGAGGTGAGACTGGAGCCCAAGCTGGTCTTACTCTGGAAGTGCACCTTTCACTATAATGCACAGAGCCTTTCAGGCCAGCCCCGTATCAAGTGTTCTAGCACCAGACTGTGGGACAAAGTTTGGTTGGGAGAACTGTGAGGCTGGCTGCTTAGGGAAAGACAACAGCTTGCCCATCCTTTCACGGAAATGGGAGGAAGAGAGGGGACTGGCATGAGGCACACCCAGATCTTTTCAGCTTCTTCTTGGTGCCAAACAAAATGCGCAGAAGGAGCCCCCTTCTAAAAGAACATAGTGTTCTTCCTCCTCTTCTCACCTCCCCTGGGCCGGTGCCTGTGATAATTGGGAAGCACAGAGTCTGGTTTTTCTGGGATGGGAACCAATGCTGCAAAGTGTTCTGACAATAAGTGTTGTTGATTGACAGTTGATGAACAAAGTTCTTGAGTAAGTTTTCCCTGTGCTGGGTGTGAAGCTGAGAACGATACTGAACAGCTGCCCAACAGCCTGTATCCTGTTCAGACAAAATTTACTACCCTTCTCTCCATGGGCTGCAGTCAAATGGCCAAGCAAGATGAAACCTCAGGTCCCTCCCAGCTGCATTGCTCAGAGACTCTGTCAGGAAGAGAAGATCGGTCTGAAAATAGTTTTCCCTAAACACTTTATTATTCACATAGAGAAACACAAGCTCCAACAGAAAGATGGATAACTGGTCAGGAAGCAAGGGGATTTTGTTTTGGTGTCACAATCTCTGACCTGGTAAATTCTACTTTGTGAATTTATCTGAATTAAAGAACTCAGAAGAACAAAATTCTGTGCCCAAGACATGGTTGCTTTGGAGGTTCTGGCCTATAATATTTAATACAAAAATGGGATATCATGATCACAATAATCATCTCAAAGACATGGGAAAGCATCTATTTCAAGTTGTACTTCAGTCTCCATTAATAACATCTATTTATTAGGTCTCTTTTTAAAAAAAAAATTCTTTTTTAAGATTTGTTGCTTATAATCCAGGAGGCTGAGATCTGAGGATCGCAGTTCAAAACCAGCCTAGGCACTAAAAAGTACATATGTGAGACTCTTGTTTCCATTTAACCACTAGAAACCCAGAAGTAGCACTGTGGCTCAAGGGGTAGGGCAGTGGCCTTGAGCTGAAGAGCTCAGGGACAACACCCAGGCCCAGAGTTCAAGTTCCATCACCAAAAAAAAAAAAAAAGATTTGTTGTTGGTAGAGTGCTTGTCTAGTATGCTCAAAGCCCTGGGTTTGATTCCTTGGTGCCACATACACAGAAAGGGCCAGAAGTGGTACTGTGGCTCAAGTGGTAGAGTGTTAGTCTTGACAAAGCTCAAGCACAGCACCCACGATCTAAGTTCAAGACCCAGGACTAGCAAAAAAAAACAAAAAAAAACAACAACTCATTGTTGTTGCTAGTCTCAAATTCATGGGTTTCTGTAATCCTCCCATCTCAGCCTTTGAATTAACTGAAACTACAGGTATGAGCCACCACTCCTGGTTGCCACTAAACAAGGACGACAGTAACATCACAGTGCACCACAGATCAGGTGGTAAAGGTAAACTTACTGTGACACTTTGGTTTCTGTGGTTTCTTTGGCTGTACTGGAGTTTTGAACTCAGGACTTCAGCTGGCATTCTATCACCTGAGCCCTACTTGCAGCCTGCTCTTTTCCTGGTTACTCGTCTTCCCAGGCGGGCTTTGAGCCATGATCCTCCAGATCTCAGCCACCTGAGGAGCTGGGATTACAGGTGTGGCAGGTCTGTGTTGGGTCAGACCGTCTAAGGCCGCAGATCTAAACAACTCCCTGTGCCGGTGGCGAGGCCATGCCGGTGAATTCCCGGAAAGGAGGGGCAACCGCCAGGAACGGCAGCACAGAACACGCGGCTGCTTTTATGGTTTCTGTGAGGACTGTAGGCTTCCCGGAACCATAAAAACTCAGAGCAGACACGGGACAAAGCAAAAGGGACGTGAACGACAGAAGGCCATGAAGACCCCCGGGGCTCAGGGGGAGCGCCAGGTGGGACTGCAGGAAGGACCGGGGAACAGGTCCGGCCTTGAAGGATGGGCAGAGTGTGAATGGGAGGAGGGGGGTCCTCGCTGAAGGATGAAGGGCACACAGGGAGAAGGTGGGGTTTTAAAAGCGCTCCTAGCGACGTCCATGGGCCTCAAACCGCCTGCTCCTCACCTCCAGGAAGCTGCCCCTCACAAACATGGCCGCCGCAAGGCGTCCGCGCCCCTCACCAAGATGGCGACCGCGTAGCCCCGCCCCTCCCTCCCTCGGCGGCCAATGAAAGGAAGCACGAGGAAGGGCGCGTGCGCAGTAGGCCTAGGTGGGCGTGCCCCGTCCTGACTGGGTGGGAGGCAGGGACGGAGGGAGGGGGGATCCCGGCTAGCGACATGACTAAAAAGAAGCGGGAGAATCTGGGCGTCGCTCAAGAGGTGAGGAGAGAAGTCGGGGTGAGGCCGAGTGCTTGGTTGACTTCTTTGGCCGCACGGTAACGGGTCGGCCCGGCTGCCATGTTGGAGGAGGGGCCACAGGAAGGAAGCGAGGGCAACGTGGGTTTAAGGGAGGGTGGGGGAGGGAGGGCCTGTGGGGCCAGGGGAGGGTCGTGGCCCGGAGGTCCGAGGGTGGGACCGGGGAACCTGAGGCCCGGATGCTCCCGGGGGCGGGGGTGCTCGACGGAAGTCCGAGGGGATCCCCAAAGAAGGCCAGGCCCGGGCGTGCGGGGCGTGGAGATGGGGCGCCCGAGGGGAGGACGCGGAGGTGGGGGCCCCCGGGGACGGGGAGCCCCCCGGGGCGGGTCTGCGCCATCCACCTACACAGCTCACAAATGACTTGGAGAACCTAGGGGTCGTGGTAACGAGAATTCCAGAACTAGCCATGTTACCAAAGGAAGCACACGGAGTGAGCGCTGTGCCCTCGCTCGCCCTCCCGACGAAGCCCCACCACCAGGCTCGAGGGAGCCCGAAGGCAGGAGGAGGGCAGCCCAGGCCAGCTCCCCGGAGCATCCTCCCAGAGCTTGCCAGAGAGGTGCCTCCGGGAATGGTGCTCATCAGTCTACTACCTAGAAAGCGATTCTTGGGTCCGAGAAGGCGGAGGGCCACCCGGAGAGCTGGTGACTCACACCGGTAATCCTAGACACCCGGGAGGCTGAGATCTGAGGACAAAGTCTGTGAGACATCTCCACTTGACCACCAAGAAGCCAGAAGTGGAGCTGTGGCACAAGTGGTGGTACTAGTTTTGAACAAAAAGAGCATTCAGGCCCTGAGTTAAATAAAACTGTAGGACTGGTGCCTGCACACACACACACACAAAGTGGTGGAAAGAGGCGGCTCTCTGTGGTAGGAAGAAGATAGACTTTGTAGCCTGTATTAGAAGGCAGTGAACTACTGGAAGAGAGAAGCCCACAAACTCAGTATCTTCAAGAACAAGAATGCTTATCATCCTCTCAAGCAGATTAGAATAAATCTTGTCTGTACTTTGGGCCTTGTGGGTAGAGTAGTGGTCTCTGCTATAACTATCGTATTCATAGGTTCCAAAATTTCCTTCCTAGCTGAAATGTATTTCTTTTCCCCCAACTCAATTCTTGCATCATCTCGGTGACCATTCATAGGCAAATTAAGAGCAGAAGAAAAAAAAATGGAGTCAACCGAGTTCCACATTTCCAGCTAAGGTTGAATCATTGATGCTCTGCCTTTATTTGAACCATCATACTGTAAACGAATGTCTTTTTTATGGTCTATTTAATACCATGGTTTTTGCGTTTTTGTGCATTTTATCGGTGATTTTGCTGCTTTAAGTGGCCCCTAAGCATGCCACTGAAGTGCTGTCAAGTGTTCAAAGGCTGTGTTGGGCCACATTAAGATAGATAGGCTTGTTAGATAAACTTATTTTCAGGCATGATATGCTCAGTACTGTAAGGTGCCATTGGCTGTGGTTCTGGTAGTAATGAAGCAACAAGAAATAAGATACCTATATAGAAACACACACAAAACAAAGTTTTGTATGGATCTGTTGATGAAAATGTGACCAGAACTTCATGAGAACTCAGCTCGATTCAATATTTGCTAGTTCAGTATTGGTATCAAATTTGAAAGAACCTGGGCTAGTATGTAGCTCAGAGGCAAAGCACTTGCCTAGCAAGCGCAATGTCCTGGGTTTGTTCCCAGTACCAAAAAGGAAAACACAAAAAGTGCAGTTAAAAAAAAAAAAATTAGGGGCCAGGAGTGTGGCCTAGTGGTAGAGTGCTTGCCTAGCATACACAAAGCTCTGGGTTCAATTCCTCGACCACATACACAGAAGAGGCATGAAGTGGTGCTGGGGCTCAAGTGGTAGAGTGCTAGCCTTGAGAAAGTCCAAGGACTGTGCTCAGACCCTGAGCTCAAATGAAAAAACGTAAGTACCACAAATAAGAGCCACCTGCATTCAGATCAGATGTATTAACACAAAGGCAACCGTGGGTGATATGAGAGTATTTCTGATGGTGTTCCAATAAAACTATATTGATAGCGAGCATGGTGACACACTCAGGAGGGGGAGGCAGAAGGATCTTAAGTTCCAAATCAGCCTGGACTACATAGTGAGACCCTTCCTCAAACAAAACAAAAACTTCATTAAAAAAACAGAAAACCAGACGGTAGGTATGTTTGGCTCCTAAGGCCTCAGTTTGCCAACCCCTGGTCTAGAGTACCGGGACTGGTACTTTGTCAGAGATTTACCATCTTGTGGCTCTGCCATCTCCTAGGGCTTGTTACCACCTTATCAGTGAAACCAGGACACAATCCATTGCCATGTTCCCTAGCAGGGAAAGAGTAGAGGCAGTACTCACTGTCTGAAGAATCCTAGACCCTAGGAACCAAAAGTTTGGCCTTGTGGTAGGGTGCTTGCCTAGCATGCACAAAGACCTGGGTTCGATTCCTCAGTACCACATATATAGAAAAAGCCAGAAATGGTGCTATGGCTCAAGTGGAAGAATGCTAGCCTTGAGGGAAAAGTCCAAGGACAGTGCTCAGGCCCCGAGTTCAAGCCCCAGGACTGAAAAAAATAATAAAAAAAAAGAATCCTAGACCCAAACTGCTCACTTTCCTTGGCAAGAACTAATATGCAGTGACCCACGCTTAGCTGCAAGGGAGGCTGGAAAATCCATTCATCAGTCAGGAAGACATGCTCAGCTGGTATGTTGACTAGACAGTCTGCTGTCTCCGTTGCAAACAGCACCTCTTGTACAGTGTGGCTGTGACCATTAAATGAGATGGTAGATATGAGGAAAGTGTTGAAAGTGTTCAGTGTGAGCCTGATACAGGATGGGTAACTGAGAAGCTGTAGTCTTTCTCCTCGACCTTTGTGATTCTTTCACATCTTTCGCCCATGAGTGTGTCAGCTCATTTACTTGGGCCTTAGTTTCAGTATCTGCAATGTGAAGGGCAGGATTTGTACTCGGGATTACAAATTGTGCCCAGATATGGATTGAGCATGACTTCCATTTAGATTTTTCAAGTGTTTGGAGTTTGATAGGACCTGTATCTCTTCTTTTGTGCCAGGCTTGAACTCCAGGCCTCAAGCTGTGGGTTTGCTTTTTTGCTCACAGCTAGAGCTCTATCATTCAAGCCATACCTCCAGTTCTGGCTTTTTAATGGTTAATTGGAGATCTAGCTTTTAACCATGACCCTCAGATCTCAGCCTTCTGAGTAGCTAGGATCACAGACATGAGACACCAATGCTTGTTTCTTTAAAAACAAGATTTAAAAATCTTGATATTCCTTGATGTGTAGTTGGGGGTGGGGGTGGGGGTGGGGGTGGTCATGGGGCTTGAACTATGAACTATGGTCTGGGCATTGTTCCTGAGCTCTTCAGCTTAAGGCTACTGCCCCACCCCTTGAACCACAATGCCACTTCCCATTTTCTATTGGTTAATTGGAGTCTCATGGACTTTAGTGCCTGGGCTGGCTATGAACCGTGATCCTAAGATCTCAGCCTCCTAAGTAGCTAAGCTTACAAGTGCCCATCAAGGATTCCTTGATGTGTTTTTGTAGCTACTTTAAATACATAGAACACAGAGATGTTTGCCATCTTAGTCTCTAATAGTACTTTTTGCTTGGTTACTCACAGTTTTGAAATCTGCCACTCTGTGCCTTAGGAAAAGGCTGGCATCTGGCTATGTCTCCTTTTTGCTCCTCAGTCACCCCCAGCGGGGCTGAGTATTGAATGTGCTCTGATGCTCAGGAGCAGTAGATATTGTCCTCTTATTAAAAGTCGTGTGCTCGGAGCCAATGAAGTGGTGATTTAATCAAAAATGTTTGTTAATCTGACGAGTGCAATAAAACCCCACAAGTGAGTGATCTCAGCACCTGCAAACAGACTGCACTTGTTGTAATGAAGCAATTACCAAGCAGGCAGCACTCACCCCGAGGCTGAGCAGGCCAGCTGCAATCAGCTCTCGGACCACTGAGGCACCTTCCAGCCTCCTGCACTTCTCACTCCTTTTGAGGCCTCTTTCTCCCACTCATTTGCCACCTGGTGAGATCTCAGAATTGGAAGCAACTTGTAGGTTCTGAGAATGATTTATTTCCCAAAGGAAAATCACTAACCTTGTGTGTGTGTGTGTGTGTGTTGGCACTAGGGTTTGAACTCTCAGGACCTTAAGTTCTCACTTGTTTTTTTTCCACTCAAAGCTGACATTCCACCACTTGAGCCACAGCTCTACTTCCAGCTTTTTGCGGGTTAGTTGATGGTGAGTGTCTCACAGACATTTCCCCTCAGACCTGGTTGGAACTATAATCCTCAGATTTTAGCCTCCTGGGTAGCTAGGATATAGTTGTGAGCCACCGGTGGTTTGGCTTGCCCCTGACTTTAATGTTATTTAATGTCATTCAGTCTGAATGGACAGTACGTTCAGGGTTGATAGAAAACTCATTTTTTTTAACCTCTGAGAGTACTGAGCTGTGATTTTGCCATTGCACTTTTCTTCTGTAGCTACACTGACGTGGTATCCTTAGTGTTCTCCCTGACTAGTTGATCTGAAATTTCCAGGTGTGTTAGCCGATGTCTTAAAGGGCATAACTTGGCTGGATTTGGTCCCTAGTATTAACAATGTCCATTTGGGAAGCTTTTGTCTACAAGTTTCAGAAAAGTGGCCTCAGCAGTGCATACTGATTACCCTATGGATGTTCACATGGCTTCAGAAGCGCAGCTCTTATCCAGCCCCTAGTACCTAGTACCAAGCTTAATGTTTCTGCACATGGTCTGTCCTCATAAGCACAGGATAGCTGCCACAGTTCCAGCGGCCATATTCAATTTTTTTTTTTTTTTTTGCATCAAGAAGGAGAATGAAATGGCCCTGCTATTTGTCCTTCTGTTTATTAGCAGAGTCTAAGTCCTCCCAGGACTCTCCTGGCTGATTTCTGGAACCACTCATTGGTCGGAAGTGGGTCATGCCTGTCTGGCTGTCATTGCAGTGAGTCTGGGGAAGCCTCTGTTGTGCTTTTCCAGCTTCTGCAGGGGAAATGAGCAAAGGAGGAGAGGCTGGGAATCAGCGCCGCATTGGCCAACTGCTAGTATCTGCAACAAAAGTTAACAGGAAGCTGGATGCCAGTTACCATCACAGCTACGCAAGAGGCTGAGGTCTGTGGGTCACAGTTCAAAGCCTGTGCAGGCAGCAAAGCCCATGAGACTTCATCTCTAAATAAGCACCAAAAGGAAAATTTTAAAAAGCTAGAAAAGGAGCTATGGCTCCAGCCTCGCATGAGCAAGCTAAGGCCCTGAGTTCAAGCCCTAGTACTGGTGTGTGCACTCGTGCATACACACACGCATGTTAACGGGAGTGGTGTATGTGTTTCTGGAGTTGAACTGAGGAGAGGTAGTAGCTAAGGGAGCCAGCCAGCCGGAGTACCCGGAGTGTTGAGCCTGGGACCCAATCACCACCAGCCTCTGCCTTAGGTGGGTTCTCTGCATAAGGCTTAGCACCTTCCTCAGACAAAGGCTAGAACCAGTTAGAGGCTGCTATTAAATGTTCACTCAGCTGGCCTGAGTGGCAAGAGGAGGCCCTTGAACCTGCCACCCTGGCTGCTCTGGCTGGGTGTTGAGTGTGCCAAGGTTAAGGAACTGGTGGTTAGAGCCTAGGCCAGGCGCTGGGGAGAGGCTGGCAGTGTGCTGGCTCTTCAGGGCCCACTGACCATTAAATGAGCCTTACCTGCTGCAGGCGAGAGCCACAGGTCGCTGGCGGGCAGGTGATTTCTCCCGGCAGCCCGCGTCTGGCTCTGTTCCACCTGACGGGGGTCAGGAGACTAAAACCTCATTACCTAACGCGGCTGGATGCCGGCGTGTGTGGGGTGGCAGTTTGCCAGCATCTTAATTAATGAATTCATAAGGCTCGAAGTAGATGCCAGTTCTTGAAAAGTGCTTGGAGCCTTTCAGCGATGCAGGAGCTTTTTGCTAATTTATCAAGAAACATATATTGGGAGAATGAAGAGAAAACAAACCCCCAGCAACGCTTAGGCCCAGGGGTAGCTGAAGGCTTCAGGCTAGGACTGACTTGTGGGGGAACTTTCCAGGGCATCTAAGTCTCCTGTCTGTGGCTGAGGCTCAGAGCTTGAGTGGCCCCTGACCTGGATGGAACAAGCGTCTAGGAAGGGATAAACTCTGCTGGCTTGCTCTGTTCTTCCTTGACACGTGGTTACTGATTCTGGAGGCTGGACGTCCCGTGCCCCGCACCAGGAGGGAAACTTTCGAGGCCTGTTGATTTGGGAACTTCCTGCCTGCAGAGCCTGAGGCCCCTCTTCCTCAGAAAAAACACCAAGACATGTCGGAGGAATGGGCCCTGTGGGGTTTTGACTGGCCCTTTGGGGTCTGAGGCCGATCACCTGGAAAATTGAAGCCCCTCTCGCCCCCATATGTGGCCTGGATGGCCCAGATGGAAAACTCCAGCACTCCTGCCAGGAACCATCTGGGCCTGTGCTCTGGCTGATTTACCCATTATAATAAGTGTCCTGGGGCCTCCCGATGTGTGAAAAAACAGCACATTTCCAGAAACCCTGCTCCCAACGGTCCCCAGGCTGCTGTGGCTGGAGATGAAACGGTGAGGCCACTGTGCTGTGGATTAGCAGGCAGAAGAAGGCTTTGATACCTCTGAGGGGGGTGTGGGGGAGAGGGAGGGCTTATCAGGCTCTGAGCCTGGCTCTCCCTTTCCCAACTGGATGTGTTTTGTGTGCCTTTGGAGCAGCTTTGACAGTTTGGTGGTTTGGAGGAGGGTTCCTGGGGTGCCTGTGAAGGGAGCATAGGCTCAGTGGGAGGACAGATGCACAGCTCCTGGCCCCTGTGTTTCAAAGCTCACAGATGCCAGGCCAGGCCTCTGACAGCACATTGCACATCTGTTGTGTAGACAGAGAGCAAGCAAGCTCAGCACAAGGTCATTCTGAGTGGACGAGCTGCTGGAGACAGACCAGTGCGGTTCATGGGCTTCATTTGTGGTGTTGGAATGACTTTCCAGAACCTCCTTGGTCAGGAATGTTTGCCTGAGAGATGGTGACAACAAGGCTTAGTGTGGGGCCGGGAGTTTGGCCTAGTGGTAGAGTGCTTGCCTAGCATGCACGAAGACCCTGGTTCCATTCCTCGGTACCACATACGTAGCAAAAAGCCAGAAGTGGTGCTGAGGCTCAAGTGGTAGAGCCCCAGCCTTGAGAAAATCCAGGGACAGTGCTCAGGCCCTGAGCCCAAGCCAGGACTGGAAAAAAAAAAAAAAAAAAAAAAAGGCTTAGTGTGGTGGAAGGAGGGTGAACTCAGAAGCAGAGAGACCTGGACTCAGTGGCAGCGCATCATTTGGCACCTTAGGTTTCTGTGGAGTTTCCTGTGTGTGTGTGGGGGGCAGCCATAGCCCCCTCCTTGCAGAGTGTATGGACAGATTACAGACTGCAGCTGCCCACACCCGGCCCATCCTGGAGTAGAGGGCATGCAGGTCATGGGCAGGGGCTTGGACTCGTTCAGGGCTGATGTTGCTCTCTTTCTAATGGGGTTGATGGTGAAGGGCCCAGACGACCTGTGTGGCCCTGGGCAATTCACTTCCTCCCCTAGGTGTGAGCTGCTGAGTCTCCTGGGAGCATCTGGAACAGGGCCTGCTCTGTGAACATGCTGCCGGGTTGTTGGCCGTTGTTACTATGTGCTTTTGTTGGGGTTGGACTTTTGGTTTCCAGAGCCTGCTTTGATGCACATTGTGTCATCCAGACTCCAGAGACCCCATGCTGAGCTGCGCTCAGGGATCCACCACCTGGCTCTTCATTAGATGCTGTCAGTGACTGCAAGATCTGGCCAGGCAGGTGCAGGAGAGCTCATGACCTTGACCCAACCCTGGGGGCCAGCTAGCTTCCAGCACCCTCCACTGCCTTGTGTTAGTTCCTAGGAGCAAGTCCCCGGGGGACAAGAAATGACTTCCTGGATGGAGCCCAGAGCCTTGTCTCTCCAGAAGGCCCAGCCCTCCCAGAGGCTCTGAAGCCATGGGCAGAGTCTAGATGCTCTGGGCACCCTGTGTGGAGTGGAGCTGCCTGTGCCTGACCAGCAGCCAGACCAGGAGCGGGGGCCCCTCAGCGCTGGCCCTGGGAAGCTGTGAACCACTTTCTCCATGAGGGTGATACCAGGTTCCCTGACTCCAAGGAGTCTCATCCCAGGCCTCATTCCTGGAGGCTCCACATTGAAAACATGCCTCTTGGGGATTTCAGATGAATTTTACAGTTTCTCTTAACACAGTGGTTTTATGGCCTATGGGACCCCAGGGATACTTGCCTAAAGCTCCGAGAGTGAGGTGATATTCCCCAGCAGAGGGGATTGAGTTTATCTGGCCTGGGGCTATGGAACTGCCAGCTGTGGCCTGGAGCCAATAGCCTCTGCTGGACTTCAGGAGGAGCCTCTGCCCCCAGGGCTGGCAGGAAGAATGCCTTTCTTCCCTGGCAGCTGCTGGGAGGAGCTAAGGCTCTAGTTGGCCCACCTCACAGCCTGCTGGGTATTTCCAGGGCTCCACACTAGTAGTCATGCCCTGGCTGTGAGTTCAAGTCCTGCTCAGATGACGAGAGGCAGCTGCCGTATGCTGCCACCTGCCTGCTTTACTCCTGAGCCTTCTCTGTGAAGCTGCACATGTCCTGGGGCCTCTTGTCCAGGGCTTCCCCTTGAGCACCTTTCTGAGTGGTGCGCCTTCTCCCTGTTTCCCAGCTTTCCCTCTCTACCTCCCCCTCCCACCCCAGCTCCCTCCCCTCCCCCACCAATCTTCTCCTCTCCAGCTGTCCCCAGGGCAGTTTTTAGCCAGTGTTGCTCTGGGTGAAGAAAGGAGCCTCCATTTCCACGTCTGCTCACCTGCCTGTGCCTGGCTTGGTACCCTGAGCCCCCTGTACTCCTTTGAGGCTTCAGTCCATGTGGGGGCCCAGAAGGTTACCTAAGGGACCCCACCATCACATTTGCAGTTCATTCCTCAGGGCCCCTGTGCTGCACTGCACACCACAGCCACACTTCACATGTGGCTCCATGCCCTGGCTGCAGTGCCCTTCTCCCTTTGTAATGGTATACACACAAGATGGGGTGTCCATCGGGGAACCACTCTGCTATGCACTGAATTGTGCATGGTTTGTGACAGTCAAGACCAACTCTGGGTAAGTCCCAGCACTAGAGCCCACCAGCCGCCAGCCAGGTGCCTGAGATACTCGGCCTTCAGAGTCCTCCCTTCCCTCCCTGCCCTTCCCTTCCTCCCCTCGTTTCCCCCAGGAGTTGCTCAGGGTCTCTGGGCCTCTTTCTGCCCTGGTCTGTGGACTTCATATGACTGTCCCCTGCCAAGCTGGTTGCAGGTCCATCTACATCCCCTCAGGTGTCCGCTGGTGCCCTGGTCTCAGCTGCCTTCTGCCTCCACACCACCCCGTCCTGTCATCTGCAGGACCACCCAGCCACAATACCCCCTTCCAGAGCCTCGCCAGCACTGCCACCTCCTGGGCTGGATCTGAGCTCCGCTGGGCACCACATGCTGAGCCAACTAGCAGGCTGACCACAGGAGGCGCTGCTGTCCTGGTCACCCCACAGGCCCAGCCCCATAGACTTGGGGAATGGCCAGGTCCAGCCAGAGGGACTTCCTACCACACCCCCACTTCTACCAATGGGCTGGTAGATCCAGTGAAAGGCATGCCCGAGCCTAGCAACCCCCTGTGAAGTACGCGCGCCATACCGCGTGGCCCTCACACTGACACGGGAAACATGACTGTCGTACAGGAGGGAAGAGCTCACCTGTCACCCCCAGTGAATGACGGCGCTGATCGTGGCGCAGGTGCACAGCCATGTTCCCAGGCGTCCAGGCATTTGGGCTCCTAACTGCTTGCCCAGGCCTTAACCTTATACTTCTAGCATCTTCCTAGCATTTGCCTGACTGTCCTGACCTGGATTGCCTGTAGCCTGGGGCAGAATGAACCAGACTGTCTGCAATCTGGTAACCCCTGTACGTGGAGTGGGGAGTTGACCGAACTCCCTTTCTTTACAGCCCATGGCTGTGCCCTCCCCTTTTCTAGCTACCACTTCAGACCCCAGGAACAATGAAAAGAAGCACAAGTCCCTGGGAGTGGCCTCCAGTTCTCAAATGCTTTCTCAGCCAGGCAGAGCTGGGGACCCTGATGCATCTCCTAAGCTTGGGTCTGTGGCCTGATGGGCCTGTCACATCCCCAGCCTCCCTCGCCGGAGGAACCTGCTTGTTTTGAAAGGAATCAGAAGTCAGCAGGGGAAAAAAAAAGGGCAGCAGGGAGTGTACATTCATACAAGGAGGTTAGAAGTTGCCCTAAAACCTTGATTTGTGTTCGCCTATTTAAGCCTCATTAACAAGTGGCAATTGAAAGTGGGGATATTCAGTGGAACTGAAAATAAATTGGGCTTGTTCAGATAAAGGCCCCCCACCGCCAGTTCCTCAGGCCCTGTCCGGAGCTTGATGGCAGATTGGCTTGGCCACTTGGGGTTTGCCAGGCTCAGTTGTAAAGTTTTGCTTAGCAGGAGTTCCGGACTTGCTCTGAAGCAATTACTACTTGTTTGGGCAGCTGGGGGCCTTCCAGGGGTTTACAGATGGGCAGAAATTCCCAGCCTGTGCCCTCCCCTTTTTAGAATGACTTGCAAACCTGGGCCTGGCCCAGGGGACAAGGCTGGGAACTGAGAGCCGAGTTGGGACCGGGTTATGCCTAAGTTAGCAAGCACAGCCGTTCCTCCTCACAGCTGCCAATTTCTGTGGTGTGGCACAATAGTTGGGCCGAACTGCCACTCATTCCCTGAGACCTGAACTATGTCCTCAATCCATGCCCAGCCCCCATTCATTCCAGAAGCAGAGACTGGGTTGCTAGGCCTTGACACCAAGAAGAGATGGGTGGTATTTCCCTCCAGGATGGGAGCCGTAGACTCAGGCATCCTTAGAGGCCTGGCAGGTCACAGACACTAGTGGAGTGGGGCCACAGTCCAAAAAGATGGGATTTGGATACCCACAGGAGGTAGGAGGTGCTCATCAACTCAGCCTCCCAAAGGGTAAGTGCCAGGGAGAGTGGTCCCCTCCTGCCAGCGGCGGGGCAGGAGAGGGGGCAGACGTCATGAATTTATCTTTACTTGGGTTCCAGCCTGAAATTTGGTTTTGTCCTCCCTCCCTCCCTCCCTCTGTTCTTTTGTGCTTTCTTGTTTTGTGTGTCAGTACTGGGGATTGAACTCACTGCCCCATACTTCCTGTGCAAACACTCCCTCTTAAGCCAAATCCCCAGCCATAAATGACAGGAAGTCTTGAGGACTGGATTGTTTGGGGAGCATTGTGCCAAAGGCAGGCTATATGGTGGCCTGGACCAGTAGCATCAGACTTGCGCTGTCCCCAAGTCCAGCTCCAGTGTTCCTGTCCTTGAAGCGTAGCTCCAGCAAGGCCTCAGGCCTTTCTGTGGACTCCCCAGCTCCTGCCTGGGGTTTCTGCCCAGGACAGACCCTCCTTTGGGTGATCTTTTGCAGAGAAACAGCACAACCACCCAGGCAATTAACTCAAAACTCTGCAGTGGCTCCCTCCCACAGGGCCTTGCTTACCGAGCTGGAGTTGGCAGTGGCCAGGCTGCAGGGAAGGGTGGGCGCTGTGTCCTCTGGACTGGGGCTCAGGAAGGACAGTGACTGGCCCAGAAGTGGCTAGGGGGTTGGCAGGGCTGGGGCAGAGGTTCAGACACTTGGAAGACAGCTCTCCAGATGCTCAGCCCTCCCAGGAGGCTAGGACCTGGACGACCATATTCAAACCCAACTCTGGCAGAAAGTTCTGTGAAATTCTCATTTTTATTAGCCAGCAAAAAGCCAGACTAGGCATGGCTTAAGTGGCAGACACTAGTGGAGAGCAAACAAGCCGAGACTGAGGCCTTGAGTTCAAGCACCAGTTTCAGCATAAAAAAAAGAAAAATGAAAAAAATATTTTTGGCATCCTAAGTCTTAATGAAGCTATTTTGCTTCAAAAGTTATATAGACCTTGGCAAAGAACAGTGGTTTTGTTTTCTGCCAGTCCTGTGGCTTGAACCCAGGGCCTGAGCACTGTCCTTGGGCTTTCTCAAGGCTACGGCTCTACCTCTTGAGACACAGCACCACTTCTGGCTTTTTCTATATATGTGGTACCAAGGAATCAAACCTGGGCCAAACCCCCAGCCCCAGAGCAATGTTTTTGGTACTAGAAACAAGTTAGAAAAAGGAGTGGTTTGGAAATGATTTTCACTCATTTTTATGAAATGTTTACTACTTACACCGGGCTGCTAAGATGAAGCCTGTCAGTGAGAAGTATAAACACCTCTGCCTGTGTCCTCGTGATGTCTCCACACCTCGCGATGGCGTACCCGGAGCCTCCCACAACACGCGTGTCATTCTAGGCTCTGTGTATGGGGTGGGTCCCACTGTACAGGTGCCTCTGGAGGCCCCTGTTGTGGTTCCGACTGGGCACTGTGCCAGGTGGACTGGTGCTGTCCTCCCCACCCCAAGCCCCCACCCAGCCCAGAGGACCAGGACAATGGGGAGGCCCAGAGCAGCACGCTCTGTCCTGCTGCCATGCAGGGAGCAAGGCAAGTCGGAGGTGCTGCCCAGCAGACATGTTTGGAGGTGTCACAGCACAGTGCCCGCCATGTATTTCAGATTGATGGGCTGGAGGAGAAGCTGACCCGGTGTCGGAAGGAGTTAGAGGTGGTCAACTCCAGGCTGGATGGGGCAGAGCTGAGCCCAGAGGACAGGTAACACCCTCCACACCCCTCCCTGCCTGCTCTCTACCCTGGGCACCCAGCGTGGGCTGTGCCTGAGGCACAGGGTATGTGTGGGTCCCGGGCCTGACCTTCAGACCAACCCCCTCCCCAACCTCTCCTGAGGGACTCACGCCATAAAACACTGCCCTCCCACAGGCGGTCTCTGGAGAAGGAGAAGAGCAGCCTCATGAGCAAAGCCTCCAACTTCGGTAAGGAAGTTCCTTTCCCTTCCAGCCCCAGGGTCTGAGGAGGGTTGGTTCTTTGCTGTAAGGGATCAGGAGGCTCTGTGACTGCTCTGTATGGGGGGGGGGGGGGGGGTGGGGAGGCGTGGCTGCAGCCAGGTCCAGAGCTCATGTTCACACGCTGGGGCTGTCTGCCCTTCCATCCCTGCGCCCCCATCTGTCATGGGGAACCCCCTGCAGCGGGAGCAGGGCAGCCCCCTGTGGGCACAGGCAAGGCTCCTGTGGGTGGAGTGATGCTGCCATCTTCTGGGTACCAGGGGCAGAGCAAGGAGAGCCCTGACTGAGCAGCCCTTCCCTGGGAGGTGGAGGGAAATGGTCTGCAGGATTTCAGCTGTCACTAGGCCATGCCCCCAGCCTCTGCCTCCTTTTTGAGTCGTGAGTCCTGTTGCACCAGGCTAAGGAGCCAGGGACTGGAGAGGCCCATGTGGTCTCTGCTGCCCTCAATTTCTCCTGGAAAGACAGATACCTGAGCCCTCAGAAAGCGACAGTTCCCCCTGGATGTCACACCACTGGTACACTTTGACCTTTAAGCATAGCCTTTCTGGTGACTCTACCCACCCCACTGCACTTGAATGAGCAATGAGCCCAAACTATCCCACCTCCCCTTTCCTCCCAGAGAAAGAGCTCAAGTTGCTCCGGCATGAGAACAGAAAGAATACCATGCTTTCGGTGGCCATCTTCATCCTCTTGACCCTGCTCTATGCACACTGGACCATGTGAGTCTGGAATTCTCCACCAGCACCAGCTTTGCCCTCGCTGTCTGCTCAGGCCCCAGATCAGTGGATCAAGGTGTGGGGCATTCTTCTCCTTGACTAGCGCTTGAAGGGACCCGTGTACTCAGCCCCCAGGGCCCTGGCCTGCCATGGGCCCTGTGTCTGGAAGGACGCGGTACTGGCTCTTGCTGGAGCCCAAGGGAGAGGCAATAAAGAACGGGTCACTCTGGTCTGTGAGTGAGTGCGGTGCGGAGCTGCAGGGAAGCAGCTGCTGTTGGGATGTCCACAAGTTCCTGGTGTAGAATTCCGAATGGAGAGAAAGTGGTCCCCAGGACCTTCCCAGACAGCATGCTGCCTGCCAAACACACGGCGTGCCCTCCAGTCAGTGCCATGCTCTGTAATTATACAGAAAAAAAATGCAGCCTGTGCACTGAAGGGCAACTCAGGGACTTGAAGTGGTCATGAGGGTCCCCGGGGAGCTGAGAGTTCATCTGTCTTCAGGAGGCAGGCAGGGCGGGGAGGCCTCCGCAGGCAGCAAGAGCCACGGGAATGACCAGACTGACTTACAGTGACAGTGGCCAGTAAATCAGGTGGGTCCGCAAAGGTGGGGGGGGAGAAGTAGACACAACAGTGTCTGGGCAACTCTGGCGGATGTGGGGGTGAGGGAGGGGAAAGGCTGAGTGAAGAGAACACTTGGGGGGCCTGGGGCCGAAGTGAGCCTGCCAAGGGTAGGCACTGGGGGAACCGGCTCTGGGTACAGGCAGTGGAAAAGGTCCAGCCTGGAGGAAGCCCAGCCAGCTCCTGCACATCTTCCCCCACAGCACAAGGGCAGCCCCAGCACAGGCAGAACGGGGGGGCCCCAGTCTTAGGGGTCACTGACAGGACCAACAAAATGTTCCCCCTCCCTCATCCCTGGTCCATGACACTTAACTGGTATGGCATGTTATTTCATTCACACAAACTGATCCTGGACTATCTCCGCGCCACTAGGGGCGAGCCTTGTGATGGAGATAGACTGGGGGAGGGGAAGGTGCCTCCCTCCCCCCAAGGGGCTGACATCAGTCATTCTTCCACCTTGGGACTCCAGCACAAGCAGTGGCCTGGGGGCCCCAAGGCGGAACAGGCTGCTAAGCCAACCGTCCTCCCTCCCCTCTTGAGCAGAGCTTCCTCTCCTTCACCTCGTGCCCAAGCCGTGTTATCTGCACCAGTTCCCCGATCACAAAGCACCGAGACACCAGAATAGCCCCGGCACAGACACATACGCATTAAAAATACGTTTATCTTTAATAATCCAAGATTCTGCAAGACACTGATATACCCAGAACTGGGTGGAAAGGGAGCATCTCAGGGGGCGGGACAGGCTGGAGGACCCCATATGGAATCCATTCCAACCCCACAGGAGCCTCAGTGCCATATCTCCATGGAAACCAGTCTGACTCGGATGAGGCCTCGGGGAGCTGACACCACATCTCTGAGGCATTTCCCATTAAAAACAAGCACAGGTGCTCTCCCCTGCCCACCGCCGCTGCCCAGCTTCCCTCCTCACTCTGGAGATGGACTGGTGTGTGTCTGCAAGCTGACTGGATCTCCTAATGGCTGCTGAGATGAGGGGAGCAGGGCAGAGGCCATGTGACTACCAGAGGTACCCCCTTACTTGTGGGATCACTGCTGCCGCAGGAGTAAAAGGCAGGTCTTCAAGGCTGCCTCCTGCCTTCCCAGGGCTGCCTGACGTCTGGTGGGCCCAGGAGGATTCTAGCCACACCTAGTGCCAAAGACCACACACCTGGATCCTGACGAGGGCCTGAAAGCCTCCTTCCCGGCCTGCCGGAACTATCAGAGGTCCAGGCTGAGGAGGACCCCAGGAGGGGCGGAGAGGACACGAATGAGCATCAAAACAGCAAGAGACAAAACCTTGATTTGTACAACAGCTACTCCTGGCCAGCTCACAACAGTGGCCCCAGCCCACTCAGGCAGGGGTGGCCCAACACAAGTTGGGCAGATCAGGGGCCTGGCCCCCCTCAGGGGCAGTGCATGGAACTCAGAAAAGTGAGTCTACAGGATTCCAGAGGGAATGCAGAGCCCAAGCCTACCCCTCTGCCATGGGCCAGAGCCCACATGCCCTGGGCACTGCCCTCAAAGCTGCCTTAGGAGCACTTCAGGCTGAGTCCTGGTGGGGAAATGGTTCCCAGGGAATGTGTGGGGAGGAGGCCACCCTCCCTGTGGCCAGGCCGAGAAGGAACCAGTGCCACAGGCCCCATGCCAGGCACTCGGCAGGGGCACAGCGATCCCAGGGCCTCAGGCATTGTGCCTCTGGATGAAGGAAAGGACGTCCTCCTTGGACAGCTTGTCTGGGTCCTGGGGCTTCTGGGAGTCGTGCACACGGATGCCATCTCCCCACTCCCAGAAGAGCCGGCCATAGTAGCAGACACTAGAAGAAGTGTGAGGAGAGGTCACTTGGGACCAAGAGATGGATGTTAGCTCACCCCTGGCAACCGGGACTTACAGGAGGGATGTTTTGAAGTGCGTGTATGCGGTGGGGAGGTCTATGACTGCAGACGAGGGTCTTCTGTGCAAGCCCCATATTTCTCCAGTTCCTCCCGGAACCTACATTCCCCAACCAACTGCTAGAGCTAACTGCATCCAACAGACAACACATGTGTCCTGGGAGCCCTCGTTTACCGTCCACCCGTTTACCCCAGAGCAGCCTTAGTGTGGTGACCAGCAAAGGTCTGTGGCTCATGTTAGGCACACTGGAGCTGCCATCAAAACCTGTGACTAGCAACCTGGCAAACAGATGCTGCTCCTGACACAGCTGGACAGGGCAGGGACCCTCGACATATCCCACCCCCAGATCAGTGTCAGATGTCACATGAGCAGCGGCTGCTCTGTGGGCCCTTCAGCCCAGGACACCACACTTCCTAGCAGGCAGGTCCAGGGATTTCCGATTCGGCTATGGGTGGACCCAGGAGGGCTGGCTCGGGGGAGCTACTCACTGAAATGGGGCAATGGAGTCTGCCGGGAGGTCGAAGGTGGATATCCTGGTTTTCTTGTTGTAGAAGAACTTCCTCTTGGAGCTTTTGCTGAATGCCATAGTCCATGGCTCTGTGAGGAGGAAGATAAGAGCTCAGGAAGGATGAAGGACGCACGATCCAGGGGCTGAGCAAAAAGCGGGCAAGCCCACCCCGCAGAAAGGGAACCGGCGGCCGGGAGTTTGGCCTAGTGGTTAAAGTGCTTGCCTAGCATGCACGAAGACCCTGGTTCGATTCCTCGGTATCACATACTTAGAAAAAGCCGGAAGTGGTGCTGAGGCTCAAGTGGTAGAGCTCTAACCTTGAGAAAGTCCAAGGACAGTGCTCAGGCCCTGAGCTCAAGCCCAGGACTGGCAAAAAAAAAAAAAAAAAAAAGGGGAACCCGGCAAGGCAGGGAACAGCCATGAGGAGGACGACTCCTCAGTGTCTCCACCCATGAGGGCCACAGGGAACAGCGACTAAGCTTGTCTTCCTGGACCTGCTGCCGCCTGCCGAGAGCACCACACAGGCTCTGCCTACAAGCTCACCTCCCCTACCAACCCCCTCCCCTGGGAAGAATAGAAGAGACCCAAGACACACAGTGCCCATGACATGCTCCTCAGGAAAGTGCCAGCTTGGCTCTGCCCACCTCAGTAGAGAGCCCAGAGAGCACTGGCTCTGGCAGGGTCTGGGCCAACCAGCCTGGCTGGGAAGGGGAGGGCATGGGAGGCAGCCACTCATCACCCACCGTTCACAGTCCTGACGATGTAGAGGCCTGTGGGCACGAAGTGCCGGTCGTCCCGCCCTGTGTAGCTGAGCCTTGGTGTGCCGCTGGAGCCCTTGATGATCTTCATTTCTAACCTGATTTCCCCAAGCAGTGTGCACACAGGAGTGAAGGGACAGTGAGAGAGAAGATCCAGCACCATCTGGCTAATGTCACATTTTTACCGACCACAGTGCTCTGTCTTGGTTTGACAGAAGAAATGGACGCACAGACTTAAGGGAATTGCTCTAAGCGACACAGGGACAGTCTGGCCGTGCTTGGCTTACACCTCAAGCCAAGAAGTAGAGACAGAAAGTGAAAAGTAATCTGGTATGGGGGATACCTGAGACCATGCCTGTCACTGGGTCTTTAGTCTATCACCCATGGCATTGCTGTGGCCACACAAGACTCTTGGTTTTAGCACCCCATGCTGCAAAGAGTCCAGAGCCATATTTATGCCCCTTTGCCCCCTCCAGGCTCAATTTCTCTCTTGGCACTGTGAGCTGGATTTATAGCATCTCAAGCTGCTCACCACTCTGCCCCTTGCAGGGACAATCGTAACCATTAGAGCATCAATGACCTTGTATTTCTGCCCAATGCACCTGCCTTGCCTGCTCCCGTTAGATGCTGAGTCAGCTTATGGCCAGGGCTCTGGGCCACATGGGCGAGGGGGTTGAGGGGGCACCAGGGCCAACTCTCCTCCCCACCACAGTGGAATTAAGAGTAAACCCTGACAGCCATGCCCCCTCCCACTTCCCCTCAAATCACCTGACAAAAATCTTCTCCATCTCCTCCAGCCTGTAGACCTCCTTCACCCTGTGCAGGGAGAGGGGGAGACATGAGTTCTTGAGGACCCATTCATCCAGGGAACAGGTGGCAGGAGGTGTCTTATCTGCTCTCACCCTCAGCCTCAAGTCTTCGCTGAAACTACCAGCCCAGCAAGGTCACCTAGCTCCTCAGGCCTGCCGCAAGGCAGTGGTCCTAAAGATGGGGTGAAAGGCCAGGACCAAGGATCGGGCTCTGGCTCCATGCCTGATCCCCAAATCTGAACCTGTCTCTGGACTTGCTCCTGGGAGAGGTGCTCAGAGACCCACCCAGCAAGCAACAATGGAGGCGGCCCAGGTATCACCCTGTGCAAACAGAGCTTGCTTCAAGACTTTCACAGGACATCTAAGAAGCACATTCTCAATGCTGGGTTTAATTTTAGGTAGATTTACATTCAAATGAATAACAATAATTTTGGTATAAATAGATACCACAGTCTCTAGTGACATGCAGCCTCAGGGCAGGGCTTAGCAGTTATTACTTCTTAGTAATAACTGTAGAAATCTGTTTTCCATCTGTTTTCTCCCTGGCTATTCTTCTCCCCTCCTCTCT
The DNA here is from genome assembly GCF_031878675.1 of Megascapheus bottae. Taxonomy (NCBI): domain Eukaryota; kingdom Metazoa; phylum Chordata; class Mammalia; order Rodentia; family Geomyidae; genus Megascapheus; species Megascapheus bottae. The sequence goes on from NC_143530.1 coordinate 10,789,337, forward strand.
TCCACATCTGACCTTCACACTACCTAAAATGACCACAAACCCAGGCCTCTCCCCAGGCTTGAAGCCCATCTATTCTTCTCTTCTCATAATCCAACTCCCATTCCCTGTTCTTATGTGACAAAAAAAGAAAAATCTAAGGCCAGGTTGATATGCTACCAATATACAAGTGAGAATGGGGGCACCAGAAGGAGTGTTCAGAAGCACGTACGTCTTAAAGGGGTACCTTGCCCCCCAGAATGAATCTACCTGTGGAAGTCTGCACACCACACCAGATACAACATAGTCTAGGGTAAAAGCGTAAGACCTCCAAACTAATCATTCATCAAAGACATCATTTCTAGCACCGAGCCTGCCTGATCCACCCAAGCTGCTGAGCTCTCCTATGCCCCTGGGGTTAGGAGAAGCAGGTGGAGGGGGGAGAGGTGACTGGACAGGACATGGGACCACACACTCACCTGATGGGATTCATGTCCGGGCGACTGGGCTTGGACACAGCTTTCACAAATTTCTCAGCAAGCTGAATTCTAGAATCCAAACAGAGTCCCTTAGAGGCAGCCCTTAGAGGCCTTTCCCAGCACCCGGGCCCTGAGAAATTTCCACAGTCCTAGTAAGGGGACATGAACCTGCACAAAACTGTCCCAAGTGGCACCATGTCCCCCAGAGGCCCACCCTGCCCATTCTATGCCACTTCACATGCCCTCCCCTCTCTGCATCCCAGGCTCCAATTTCACTGTGTCTTGCTGGATGTCCCCAGGTGGCTTCCATTGAGTCATTTCCACGAGAGCTTTAAGAGTCCTCTTCACTGTCACCCCGTACCAGAGGCACCAACTTAAACAGGGCCACCCAGGAACTGAGCGGCCCTCCAGAGGACCAGCTGTGGCAATTTGCCCACTCCCCATTTTTAATCCTGTACTTGGGATCAGCCGGTGTGTGGGAAGGGAAACTCAGAACATGGTCAGCAGAGGCGGCCAGGGGCAGAGCCTAAGGAAGTGGCTGCCCAGAGCCCCGCCTCCACCCCATCCTCCTCTGCTGGGGCCTGGGTCAGACCGTTGGTTGAAGTGCTGCTCTCGAACATCACTGCCGTTCAGCACGAGGACGTCAAGAATGTGGATGGCGCTGATCTTCCGCTGGGCCTTCCCCTAGGAGGACAGAACACTGCCAACACTGCCTACTCTGCCATGTGGCTCATGGGGAAGGGAAGGGCCCTTAGCCGCAGAGCTTTCCTTGTTTCCTTCCTGGCTGATCCTAAACACCACACTGGACTTCTGAATAGGGGACAATCTGTAGCTTTGAACCCCCAGGAAACTCAAAGCCGGCCAGGCTACTGCCTGCCACACTGCCCCAACCAGACCAGGCTTTTACTCCAGGCCACCTGTTTACTCCAGGCCATCTGCTCCCAATGTGCTGAATGCTGTCCCTACAGCTCAAATACCCCAGGAAAGAGCAGGCTCTCTAGCAGGCCTCTTCTTTCTCAGAGGATTTCTGATAGTAAAAAACCAAAAACACCTAAACTAGCTGCTAGAAATGGCTCACATCCAGAGCCCTGGATGTACCAAGCTGACCACAGTCACCTGTGGCACATCTGAAGTCATTCTTCCTACCTGGCTCAGGGCAACTACTCAAGAAGGAATCATCAGCAAACCTTTCCCAGCCTTGGACTGGGAGGTCTAGTGCCAGCCAGGTTTCAGCAGTGCCCAGTGTCCCCACTCCAGCCCCACAACTAACAAGTAAACAGAGGGAGGCAGCACTGACCTCCCCTTTCAACTCATGCACGATTTCCACTGAGAGCAGGGTGTCCCGAGGTAGCTCTGTCTTCAGGTCTAGTTTCACCCAGCGGTCTGACTGGCGGCCATCCCACGTATAGATCTGGGACTTCTATAGGCAAAACACAGGGTGAGCATGGGCTAGAGGTGAGAGGCCAGTTCTCAAGGGCTTTTACTTGGCAGCTACCAGCTGGGAAATGGCAGATGTCTAGGATAGAAAGTTTGTTAAACTTCTCTCTGCTGCCTCTGCAGAAAGTAAGGTGATTGGGCTCAGACCTGTGGGTAGAAAACGGTCTGATGGCTCACATCTGTAATCCTAGCTACTCAAGAGGCTGAGAACTGAGGATGTTGGTTCAAAGGCAGCCTGAGGCCAGAAAGTCCATGAGACTCTTATCTCCAATTAACCATCAGAAAACCAGAAGTGGCATTATAGCTCGAGTGGTAGAGTGCTAGCCTTGAGCTGAAGAGCTCAGGAACAACACCTAGGCCCAGAGTTCCAGCCCTATGACAAAAACAAACAAACAAACAAAAAACAGACCTAGGGGAACTTCTCAAACAACCTTAGTCCATGGTCCCTCAAAAATATTCCAGCTTGATATATGTTAAGGAAGAGGAGAAAGTAAAAGGAGAAAAAGAGTGTGAGGACACAGAAGTGACTGTGGAAGGAGACTGCACATGTGAAAGAGCAGTGATGCTATGAGTTAGATGAGATGCAGGACATTCCCTGGCTCTCCCCTCCCCTCCCTTTAGCTTCCAGGGGCCCAGGGAAGGAGAGGGATGTCACTGCAAAGCAGGAAAGAGCACAGGGTGGTGGCAGGGTAGAAAAGTTAACTGGCTGCTGCATAGGTTTATCCAGATGAGTCTGCTGACCCAGCTACTGGCCTGGAAAGTTCTGCATCTCAAAAAACACCACAGCAGTCCCCTGAGCGAGGCAGGGTTGAAAAACATGTGAATAAATGAGGTAAATGAACGAGTGCTATTTGGTGAATGCAGAGACAGAAACAGAGCTACTGTTTGGCACCTGTATAACAATAAAAATAGGCTAAATGAAAGAAAGAAAAGAAAGAAGGAAAAGAAATGCTTCTCTAAAGTAAGCCCCAGCTCCTTGGTGCCAGCACAGCACACCAGAGAGAGGGCACTGCAGACTTACCCCCAGGCCAAGGAGGAACTTCTGCTCACTGCCAGACACCATGCAGCGGTAGTCAAGCACAGGCCGGATCCTCTCCAGGGTTTTGGAGGTGAGCATTGTGGGCTTGTAGCTGAAGATGTCAATCTCAGTGCCCTGCAGTGTGGGCAAGAGGAAACACCACAGGACTACGGGAGGGCCCGGCAGTCCACACCCCTGTGAGCCAGCCAGGCAGGCGGGGAGCACTTGCTCTCGCAAACACATTCCCCTACGCCTGCTTCTTCACCTAGCCAAGCACTAAATGGGCTCTATTTCCATCTGTTTGGAGTATTCCTCTAGGACCTATTAGGAAAGGCTGGGAAAGAAAAGAACACTGAGTCCCAACTACAAATCGATCTACCAGAGACATGAGGAAATGTCACTGGAATATAAATGCTGCCTGAAAGCAAGGATTCTCCAGTTGGTTTGGGAGCAGAGAGACATGATCGCTCTATCCCATTCAAAAATTGTGCACAACATTATTGTAGGGCCATCTTGAGCCTCATTCTGTCCCGGACACCCACAAATTCAGTACCACAAGAAGCAGGAGGTTGGTAGTAAAAAAGAAAAGCAGGCCAAAGGTCTCTGATGTGTAGTTCACCAAGAACATGCCAGGACCCCTGGGATGAGCCCAGCTCCAAAGCGGGCTCCTCTGGATCGCTCTGCCAACACTCCACATCTCCACAGGCAAATCCCACAAGGCCTGCAAGGGTCAGGGCAGGCTGGTCAGAACCCTCTCTGCTCAAAAGGAATGCCAGCACAAGCACACCTCAGACAGGAATCTGTAGGGTGTCACGCTTCAGGAGCCCAGGCGGAGAGTGCCTACAGCCTCCTGGAGGCTGGGCATCTGAGTGTCCAACACTTTTACACTCAAGCCTCCAACTTATTGCTCAAGCCAGAGTTACCTGAATCAACTCAAAGAACTTGGATTTGGGGTCTGAGGAAGAAGGAGCAACTCGAGCCTGGTCCGGGATCTGAAAGGAGAGAATCAAGGGCTTTGACTTCCAAGTGCCCTGCTGCCCAGGTGTGAGGGCGAGGGGCAGGTCCAACCTGGGGGAGAGGACATGCCATGCAGGAAAGGGGGCTGGAAAGGGAGGTGGGGCGTGTAACCCGCTGCTTCCTGTGGCAGCACACCCCAAAGCCACTTTTCCCAGGGGCTTTTTGAATTGCTTTTGTTACCCAGGTGAAATCTTGCCCACCACCCCTGCTGACCCAGCTGCAGGCCAAACTGGCAGTGAGGGCAGGAGCCAGTTCCCAACAGAGCTGAAACAATACAACACACTCTGGGCGCTGTTGTTTTCAGGTAGGCAAGAAGACTGAAGTGACAAGCTACAGTTTCCCTGCCTGCAGCAACCCTGGCTGGGGAAACTCACATCCCACAGTCTGAGGCATTCTTTCCGGATCTCTGCTTGCCGAGGCTCACTCAAGGTCCTGAGGGAAGCAAACCAGAAGGTGATGAGACTTCTACAAGGTCCGGCAGTGGGCCCCTGTGCTCCCTGGGTTGCACAGTGGGGGAACAGGCACAAATGAATGCACAAGTGCCTGTGCAATGGCTCTTCTGAATGTCCACAATTCGTGCAGTTAGACTATCTCCCCTTCCACTCATGGGAAGGAAGGAGACTGTCTCCCAATCCTAGACCCCCCACCCCCAGCCAGGCCCTCTGTGTAGCTCTGTTGGAGCCATTCAGCATATGCTAACCCTGCCCTGGCAGATGTCACTAGGCTAGTATCTCCCAGGGCTGGGTTAAGCCAGCTCAGGAGTTCCTGGCTAGTCCTGTGTTTTCTCTAGCTCACTCTCTGCTCTGTGTACCTCAACACATGTGTTCCACCTGTGCAGGTCCACGCACAGCCTCTGGGTACTTCCTAACTTCCCTGTACCTTCTTCCCAGTTACTCTCATTAGCTGCAGACAATGTCAAGTCTGGGAGGGCACCATCAGGAGGGCTTCTCTGCCATCTTTCGCAGACCACAGAGACAGAGCATGAGGTACAAGAGTGAGTTTAAGCAAAATAATGAAAGGCACATGGGGAGGAGCCTTTGAAAGATCTGCCTTTGAAAGAAGTGAGTTCTGAAAAGTGGGCAATACTCACGAGTCTTGAACAAAGGCATGGATTTTGGCCAGGGCTTTTATCTGCAGACTACAGTGGCTAGGAGGGAGGAAAAAAAAAAAAAGTTGAATTCAGAAAGACTGCTGAGAAAGACAAGTGGCATCAACACAGAGAAGTCTAAACAGAGCAGTGCTCATTTATATTCGAGGAAGGTGAGAGACAAAAGAGGACTGGCTGAGAGCACAGCAGAACTGGTCAAATCCCCAGGCACATAGATCCCAATAAATAAATAAATAAATAAATAAATAAATTCTCACCTGAACCTTAAAAGACTCTGAAAGCACAGGATGGGCACTAGTGGCTCATTCCCATAATCCTGGCTATTCAAGAGGCTGAGACCTAAAGGATGGCGGTTAAAGCCAGCCTAGGCAAATAAAAGTCTGTAAGATTCCCATTTCCAGTGAACCAGCAAAACGCCAGACTAGAGGCATGGTTTATGTGACAGAGCCAGAATATAGGCTAGTGGTAGAGTGCTCACCTAGCATGCACAAAGCCCTGGGTTTGATTCCTCAGTACGACATACACAGAAAAAGCTGAAGTGGTGCTGTGGCTCAAAAGGTAGAAGGCTAGCCTTGAGAAAATCCAAAGATGGTACCCAGGCCCTGAGTTCAAGCTCCAGGATTGGCAAAATAATGATGATGATGATAATAATAATAATAATAATAGTAGTAGTAGTAGTAGTAGTAAAAATGGGACAAGTACTGACAAGATAATGATTATAAATGAGATCATGACATCATGAAGGAGATCCATTCATAATTCCAAGGTCAGTGAACCTTAAGCAGAATAGACACAAAGAAAGCAACATGACACTTTATCAAGATCAACAAAACACAAATGACAACCAGGAAATAATGAGGACAAAAAGGGATGGGATTAACTCAGTGGCAAATCGATTGCTTAGCAAGTCTAATGTCCTGGGTTTGATCCCTGGTAACAAAAAAAGACAAAAAACAAAAACAAAACTTTGGCCTAGTGGTAGAGTGCTTGCCCAGCATGCACGAAGGGTTTGATTCCTTTGATTCCTGGATACCACATATATAGAAAAAGCTAGGAGTGGTGCTTTGGCTCAAGTGGTAGAGTTCTGGCCTTAAGAAAACCCAAGGGCCGGGAGTTTGGCCTAGTGGTTAAAGTGCTTGCCTAGCATGCATGAAGACCCAGGTTCGATTCCTCGGTACCACATACATAGATAAAAGCCAGAAGTGGTGCTGAGGCTCAAGTGGTAGAGCTCTAGCCTTGAGAAAATCCAACGACAGTGTTCAGGCCCTGAGCTCAAGCCCAGGACTGGCAAAAAAAAAGAAAAAAAAAAAAAGAAAAGAAAACCCAAGGACAGTGCTGAGGCCCTGAGTTCAAGCCTCAGGACTGGCAAAAGGGGGAAAAAAAACCCTACAGTTGTTTAAAAAAAGGATAAAGTAAGGATAAGACGGACTTCTCATAGGAACAAAACAGAAAACACAGAATAAAGTCTTTAAAAATGGAATGTGGTTTTTTAGAGAAATGTCAACTTCACATTCTACATCCAATAAAACAATTCAAAAATGGAAGGAAAATAATAATTTTTAATAAACAAAAGATGAAGAACTAAGTCTCTAGCAGACGTGCACTACAAAAGACATTCTTAGCTTAAGGGAAATAAGGGAAATGACTACAAACAGAAACCTGGCTCAGAAGGAAGGAATGAGGAACACTGAAGTGGTAAATATGTCGGTGTATACTAAAAACAAGGCCAGTGTGGTGATGCACACCTGTAATCCCAGCACTTGGAGAGTACAGGTTATGTGATTTGTATAAGGAAACTCTGGAGCAAAAACAAATCATTACCCAAAAGAAAAACTGATAAACTGAATTCCATAATCAAAATTAAAGCTTGTAGGTATCTAAGTTACAAAAATATAAGTAAAAGTATTTTACTTCATAGGTGACAAGAATGAGAAAATCCTGAAAATTCTACAAAAATATAAGTAATGATTTACTTGTAACTATTGAATGACTTAGGCAACTTTCAAGACATAATATCATGACAAAAATTAGTCATAAGTATCCTGTACACCAACAATAAATAATAATAACAAAGGAAATAAAGAAAATAATACACAATAATATCAAAAAGAATAAAATATTTAATGAGTTAAACCAAATTGTAAAGACTTTACCCTGAGAAATACAAGAGAGAAATTAAAGAATAAGAATAGTGGCTCATGCCTGTAATCCTCGCTAAGATTCAAATCTCAGGAAGCTGAGATTTGAAGAACACAGTTCAAAGCCAGCCCAGGCACTAAAGACTGTGAGACTCTAATCTCCAATTAACCAGTAGAAAACTGGAAGTGATGCTGTGGCTCAAGTGGTAGAGCACTAGCCATGAGAAAGCCCAAGGACAGTACCCAAGCCCTGAGTTCAAGCCTCAGGACTGGCAAAACAAGAAAAAAAAAATAGTGGGCAAATACAATAATACTCAATAATGTACATATGTGACAGTGGAGCCAGGATAACTTGAGAGATGGCAGAGCTGTGTTGGATGGAGGGAGAATGATGAAAGGGCTGCCACTGATCTAGATGCAGTGCCTGCATAATTCACACGTTAAAAGTGAAACTCCTTTGTACAGCTACTTAAAGATAACAAAAACCTGAATTAAAAGAAATTAAAGAAGACAAAAGTAAATGGAAATACCTACATTCTAGGACTGGAAGACCATTTAGACAGCAATACAACTCAAAATAATTTACAGATTCAATGCAATCCCTGTTAAAATTCCAATGGCGGTTTTTGCAGACATGTAATATTCATATGAAACAAGGCAAGCATGGAGCACAGTAGTCCCAGCTGTTTGGAGGCTAAGGTAAGGAATTTGAGACAAGTCTGGGAAAAATTTTAAAGGCCGGTTAGGGCTAGGGATGTAGCTGCATAGTAGAGCACTTGCCTAGATGTTTCAGAGGATCCCCCCAAGTAGGTAAAACTATTTTTGGGTAGAAAGAGGGAAGTACTAGAATTTAACTCAAGGCCTTGCTGACATCTCCAGCTGACTTTTTTCACCCCCCTGGCTGGTCACACACTAGATGTTGTCCCTAGGCTTTTTTGCTCAAGGCTAGCACTCTAGAAGCCACAGCTCCACTTATGGTTTCTGAGGGGCTAACTGGAGATAAGAGTTTCAAGGGGACTTTTCTGCCCAGGTTGACTTCGAACCATGATTCTCAGATCTCAGCCACCTGAATAGCTGGGATTATAGTTGTGAGCCACTGGCACCTGGCTCCAAACCCTTTTTTTTTTTTTTTTTAAACCAGTCTTGGGCTTGAGCTCAGGGCCTGAGCACTGTCCTTGGACTTTCTCAAGGCTAGAGCTCTACTACCTAAGCCTCAGCACCACTTCTGGCTTTTTTCTATGTATGTGGTACCGAGGAATCAAACCCTGGTCTTCGTGCATGCTAGGCAAGCACTCTACCACTAGGTCAAACTCCCGGCCTTTCCAGATCCTTTTTACACTGGTTATTTTCACAAATTTCTTTGTACCCAGACTGGCCTTGAATCAAAATCTCCAATTTCTGCCTCCCAAATAACTAGAATTACAAGCTCGAGCCACTATTCCCAGCATAGAACAATCTTGAAAATGACAAGCAAAGTTGGAAAATTCAAACTTCTTGATTTCAAAACTTACTTTCAAAATAACAGTAATCAAAAACAGTGTGAAACCAGCATAAAAACAGACACTCCAACAGAGGCAGAATGGAAAGCCTAGAAACAAATCCTCATATATATGGATCAAATGATTTTTACAAGTGTAACAAGACAATTCATTGGCAAAGCACAGTCTTTTCAACAAATGGTGCTAGGGAAAATTGGGTATCTACTGCAAAAGAGTTAAATTAGACCTTTACCACTACATATAAAACTAACTCAAAATTAGACTGGACACTGGTGGCTCACCTTCTAATCCAAGCTATTCAGTAGACTGAGATCTGAGGATTAAGGTTTCAAGCATCTTAGCACTTAAATCTAAGAGACTCTATCCTCAAAAAAACAGCAAAAAGTCAAAAGTGGATGTGTGGCTCAAGAAACAGCACAACTAGCCTTGAGTGACTAACACAAGCAAAAGCTCAAGTCCTTGAATTCAAACCCCACAGCAGTACCAAAGAAACCCCAAAACTCAAAACGAATCAAAGACCTAAATATATGGGTAAAATATAAAACTCTTAGAGGAAAACAGAGGGAAAGGGGTTTATAACATTGGGTTTAGCAACGATTTCCCGGATATAACAACAAAAGCTCACGCAATGGGCAAACTAAGCTTCATAAGTATTAAATACTTCTGTCGGCTGTGGGACTTGAACTCTGGGCCTGGACATTGTCTCTGAGCTTTTCAGCTCAAGGCTACTGCCCTACCCCTTGAGTCACAGTGCCACTTCCAGTTTTCTGGTGGTTAACTGGAGATAAGTGTTACGGATTTTAGTGCCTGGGCTGGCTTTGAATGGTGATCCTCAGATCTCAGCCTCCTGAGTAGCTAGGATTACAGGCATAAGCAACCGTGCCTGGCAATATTAATAAACACTTCTGTGCAAAAGCACACAGTGAGAAGTCAACAATAAAAAAAGAAAACTGCTTAAAAAGTACACAAAGGCCTTGAGCAGACATTTCTTCAAAAAAATAATCCATAAGCACATGAAAAAATGTTCAACTATCACTAGTTACTAGGGAAAGACAAATCAAAACCACACTGGGCCCATCAGGATGGCCATTATCAGAACACCACAAAGGAGAATGACGAGTGCTAGCCAGAAAGTGGGGAAACTGCAGCACAGCATTACTCAAAACAAACACCACATAACCCAGAAGCTCCCAAAGCAGGGACTCCAACTGATGCCTGCATACCAGTTCTCACAGCACTAGCAGCAACAGAGCTCAAAGGTGAAACCACCCCAGTAATGTTCAGCAGGGGAACAGACACAGTGTGGTAGAGGCATACGATGAACAATACTCAGCCTTTAAACACAATGAAATTGTGGCTGGGCACAGTGGCCCATGCCTGTCATCCTACTCAGGAGGCTGAGATCTGAAGGTCTCAGTTCAAAGTCCCCAGGAGAGTCTTATCTCCTATTAACCACTCAAAAAGTGGAGGTGGAGCTGTGGTTCAAACTGGTAAAGCACTAACCTTGAGCAGAAGAGCTCAGGGAGGGACAGTGCTCAGGCCTTGAGTTCAAGGCTCACAACCCCAAAAATTATAATACATGTTGCAACGTGATAAAACTTGAAAACATTATGTCTAGTAAGCACAAGGTCCCAAGTATTGCTAAAAATATATTTTAAAGAATATATAAAATCCTAGGGGAAAGTATTCATAACATACATAGTGACAAAGAACTTGTACCCAAAATATGTAATTAATGCAATTACAAGTTCATAAAAACATAAACATCTTTAAAAAAGACATGAAAAAGGATTGAAGGTACTAGTGGGTTGCCTAGCATGCTTGAGATCCCAGGTTCAATCCTAAAACTACAAGAAAAGAGGAAAGAAAGAGGGAGAAGAAGGAAAGGGGAGGGATGGAGGGGAGAAGGAAGGAAAATGAGGAGACATTATAAAAAAAGATATATAAAAACACATTTTAAAAAGGATTCAACATTAGTAGTCACTGCAGAAATACAAATTAAAATCACAATGATCTAACACTCCACCCCACTAGAATGCCTAAAATAACAAGACTGACAGAACCAAATGGTAACAAGATGCCCAGCAATCATCCTTCAGACTTTGCTGGAGAGTATAAAATGGCACAACCACATTTGAATGGCATTTTTATGTAGTTAAACATAAATGCACTGACTCAGAATTTTCACTGTTGTTTATTCAGGAGAAATAAAATATTCATCCTCCCCAAATCCTTGTACAGGGTATCTTATTGCCCTTTCACAATGGTCCCAAGCTGGAAATACCTCAAGTAGTAAGGAATAAATCATGCAATCTTCACAGACCGGAATGCTACTCAGCAGTAAAAAGGAACAAACCTAATGCAGTATCAATAAACCTCAAAATATTCCTCAAAAATATTATGGTGGAGCTGGGCACAGTGGCTAATGCTTGTAATCCTACCTACTCAGAAGTCTAAGATCTAAGGATTGCAGTTCAAAGCCAAAAGGCACTAAAGTAAGTGAGACTCTTATCTTCAATTGACCACCAGAAAACTGGAAGTGGAGCTGTGGCTCAAGGGGTAGGATGGTAGCCTTGGGCTGAAGAGCTCAAGAACAGTGCCTAGGCCCAGAGTCCAAGTCCCACCACCAACCTAAATAAATAAATGAATAAATAAATAGGGGCTGGGAGTTTGGCCTGATGGTAGAGTGCTTGCCTAGCATACACGAAGATCCAGATTCCATTCCTCGGTACCACATACATAGAAAAAAGCTGGAAATGGTGCTGAGGCTCAAGTGGTAGAGCTCTAGCTTTGAGAAAGTCCAAGGACAGTGCTCAGGCCCTGAGTTCAAACCCCACAACTAGCAATAAGTAAAAAAATAAAAAAATAAATAAAATAAAAAAATATATATATATATAATGGTGAAGAAGCCAGGTAGAGTGTCATGTGCCTGAAATCTCAATTCTTGGGCAGCAGGGAGGCAGAATCAACAGTTGAAGGCTAGCTTAGGCAAAATTACAAAGCACCTATGTAAAAAGCAAAACACAGGCTGGAGGCAAGGCTCAAATGGTGGAATGCTTGCATAACAAGCACAAAGCCTAAGTTCAAATCTCAGTAAAACACACACATACACACACACTCACTCACTCAATGATAGTGAAGAGAGACCCTGATACAAAAATGTATAGTCTATGGATCCATTTAAACAAAGTTTTAGAACAGACAAACCTAACCTGAAGTAGCAAGTTTAAAGAAAGAAAAATGGTTATTTTGGGGGTCAGCTGGTTGCAGGTATTTTCTTAATAGGGTATGGTGGTCTAACCTGGCTGAAGTGCAAGCCTTGCCACTAGCATTGTACTCATTGTACGGGTGGGGGGAGGGTTGTTCACCATACATGTATAAAGTATACACTTTTTAAACACACTGCTGAGGACAGTGCTGAGCAGAAACCTAGCTCTGCCCACATCCACACTCACTGGTGGCAGGCAGAGGAAAGCATGGTATAGCCCAGCATATTACAAAGCTCCTGCATTGCTGATTCTCTGGGCTTCTTGCCTCATCTGGAGTGTGCCTGCCCTACTTACAGAGAATGTTACAATCCAGCTGAGACTGCTCATTATGGCAGTACTGGAAAGATAAAGCAACATGTTATGCTGAAGACAAAGACTTCATGCCTTCTATGGCTCTTCAGGGGTGCATACCCTATAGGACACTCAATAAAGCCTTTCTAACACCTGTTTGGCCCCTTGGAGAGTATTTTCTACCACATCACTGCTACAGTACAACCTGCAAATCTACCCCAAAACTTTTTTCTAAGGCCTGTCCACTAAGAACACTAATCCAACTATTACAACTTAAAATTATTACTACTTACGGACTTATGGGAGAAAATTAAAAGAGTCAGCAACAGGGCCGGGAGTTTGGCCTAGTGGTAGAGTGCTTGCCTAGTGTGCACAAAGGCCTGGATTCGATGGTAGAGCTCTAGCCTTGAGAAAGTCCAGGACAGTGCCCAGGCCCTGAGCTCAGGCCCAGGACTGGCCAAAAAAAAAAAAAAAAAAAGTCAGCAACAAGCTGGGCATCAGTGGCTCACACCTGTAATCCTAGCTACTCAGGAGGCTAAGACCTTAGGATCTCAGTTCAAAGCCAGTCTGAGCACTAAAGTCTGTGAGACTCTTATCTCCAATTAACCACCAGAAAACAGGAAGTGATGTAGTGGCTCAAGTGGTAGAGCACTAGCGTCGAGCTGAAGAGCTCAAGGAGTGCCCAAGGAGTGCCCAGGCCCAGAGTTCAAGCCCTACAATTGATACACACACACACACACACACACACACACACACACACACACACACGCGCGCGCGCGCGCGCGCGCATGTGCGCGCGCCAGCAAACATATCACCCATAACTGGCTAAAGTTTTGGCATTTTTCAAAGCCTTCACAAGCTATTGCCATGACAGCCTTTTGCAAACAGCATCAACTCCCCACCTTCAGACACAGGCTGATCTCGTTCCGTGGTGAGACTCAGGCTTCTGCAGCCAGGCCTCCATCCTGACACTTTTGGGGAAGGACATGAACCTGGAACCAGCAGAGCAAACCCATACAATGAAGAGACATCAAGTCCTTCCTTCTTTGGTCTTCCTTAGTACTTCAGGGGTGCCAGGACAAACAGCTGAATGGCTTACCTCTCGTTCGACCGGATCATGTAGTCAGTGAATTCATGGTCTCTCTTGATCACCATTAAGGGGACCACAAAGTTGACATCAGAGTCAGTATTCCGCAGCTGGTTGAGTTTAATATTCACTGAGAAGAGGTATTCCCGCACATCATCTATGCCCACCTTCAAGCCTTTGCACACCACATACCTGACAGGAGAGACCCCATTACTGCCTGGAGCAATGCTTCCTCCCCACACATCCTTTTCCCTCTAGCCCCCATAGTCACAAAGCTGAATGAACAGCTTTCTGGTCTTATGTCTATGCTTTGCTGCAAACGTTGGCCTCAAACCCTTCTCTTTCATGGGAGGTAGAAGGGATGTCTCCCAACTGCCCTGCACTAGATGGGCAGCTCTAAAACACTACTCTCCAAGAACAGGGGAAGAAATCTGTGGTTTTAACCAGCCAATTCTGATTGGAACTGTCCCAAATGAGCTGCTAGCAGGGCCTCTGAACAGCAGCTCTCCTGCCTGTCCCCAGCTCTTGTTCCTTCAAGTGTCCCTATTAGTGGTCTTCTCTCCTGGACCAAGCTGAGAACGACCACATGGAGAATAAGGCTTGTCAGGAAGGAGGCAGAGACTGAACCAGTCCACCTCATGATCAGTTACATGGAAGAAGGCTTCTAGAGCTCTACTCATGACTCTGCCATCGAAGTCATTGCATGGAGGTCATGCCAGTGTGGAATCCACTAGGATCTGCTCTTCTGATTGTTAGCCATGGTATCAAGCTAGTCTGGATAACAGAGCGAGAAAGGCCTCACCGTTCTGAGTTGGCAGGACGGCTCGTAATGGGCTTGAAGAGACATACTCGTTCAAAGCAGCAGTAGAGCAGGTAGACGAGCCCCACACTGAATGGTGTGAAGAGGTCGAAGGTTTTACAGATGAAGTGGCCTCCTAGATTAGAGAGAACACAGCCATGGCAGTCAGTGGAGCCCTCTAGGGGCAGGGAGGTACTCAGGGCCAGTAAAAATGGTTAAGACAGGAGCCACACCTAGGTTCATCCAGTCAGAAACAACGGATGGGAGAATTGCCCTTAAAGGGACTTAGGAATCCAGCCATCTTTTCTTCCCCAAATTCCTCATTCATCTACCTGTCACCTGACACAAGGGCTGGTTCTACTGAAACTTCCCACCCAAACCCTGTACATTCGCTTTTCCACTAGGGTCTTTAAGTGGGCTTGGGGTGAGGGGATAGTTGAGGAAGTGTCACCTGTACGGACAACAGACAGTGCCATGAGGAACTGACACAGCAGCAGCTGCTTGCTAAGGATCTCCTGCAGGTTCTCCTGCCCCTCCACGGAGAAACCCTGAAACAAGAGCACCAGGATTGGGGTGCGACGGAGAAGTAAGAATGAGTGCAGCAACCCACCTCATCTCCATCAGCTGCTTGGTAAATGTCTGCACTGCCTGCCACCATCTTCTTTTGGTAAGAGTGACAGGTGGCACAGGGACAAGGGCCTGACGGACTGCTGGGCCCGTGCTGCTTCCTGCTCTATCCCTCCTAGGGGAAAAGAGCAAGTCCACTTTCTCAAGATGGTCCAAAACATTGTGAACTCACGTGGAAATCAAGGCAGAACACAAACTCAAGTATCAGGTAGTTACAAGACAACCATGAACAGAAAATAAAATTGCCCAGTGTGCCTGACCCTAGCAAGACCCAGAGACACAGCGTCAAGAAGACTCTGCTTGGGTTACAGCTAGTAAATGGAGAAAGGTTAAAGTTTTAATAATCACAGTAATATCTCTCCTCCCCCACACCCCACTTTCTCTTTTCCATCACTTCTCTTCTGCTTTGCCCTCCACCTTCTTCTGTTTTATTCTTGACCTCTCACTTTCCACCAAGGATTATTTCTCTACTATACCCCCTTACCCTGTCCTAAGGCCATCGAGCCAACCCCATGGGTATCTGCTCTAAGAACAAGTATTGCTATTCTTTGTTGTACTATGGTAGGAAACAGGCAGCCAGGAGTCAGGGAGAGCGGGAAAAGGAAAATCATTTAACAGGGTATAGTTTCAGTTTTGCAAAATTAGAAGTTCTGGGAATTTGCTACACAACAGTGTAAATATATTTAACACTACTGAACTGTACACCTAAAAATAGTTCAGGGGATAGTTGGGTGCCAGTGGCTCACATCTGTAATCCTAACTCCTCAGAAAGCTAAGATCTGAGGATCGAGGTTCAAAGTCAGCTTGGGCAGGAAAGTCCATGAAAACTGGAAGTGCTATGGCTCAAGTGGTACAGCGGCTAGCCTTGAGGTGAAGAGCTCAGGGACAGCACCCACGCCCAGAGGTCAAGCCCCGTGAATGACTCAAAAAAAAAAAAAAAGATTCAGATGATATTTTGTTCCATATTTTTTAAAATTAAAAAGAAAGCAAAAAAATAAAATAAAAAGGAAGCTGGGCCCGCCGGTCATGTCATGTCTCCCTCTCAGTCTTACAAAAGAAATAGCTAAACAACCCAGAATCAAAAATGTTTAAAGAGCTGGGAGTTTGGCCTAGTGGTAGAGTGCTTGCCTAGCAGGTAAAATTCCTGGGCTCAGTTCCTCAGTACCAAGTACATAATAAAAGCTGGAAGTGGTGCTATAAGTCAAGTGGTAGAGTACTAGCCTTGAGAAAGCTCAAGGACAGTGTTCAGGCCCTGAGTTTAAGCCCTAGGAGCAGAAAAAGAAAAAGTTTAGCGCATATATATATACATATATATGCATATATATATATGTGTGTGTGTGTATATGTATATGTATATATATGTGTGTGTGTATATATATATATATAGTCGGTTGTGGGGATTGACCTCTGGGCCTGGGTGCTGTCCCTGAGCTCTTCATCTCAAGGCTAGCGCTCTACCACTCTCCCGCTGTTCTCTGCCATGCACCACACTCTAGGGTGTGCCTTCTTCTCAAAGGCCATGCAAAGAGCTCTCAACACTCTTCTCTAATCACATGGCCCAGGGGACAGCCACAGAGTCTGTCCTTCCTCCATAGTTCAGACATAGCTCATTCCTGTGAGGACTGCTTAAAGTACGTGACCAGCAGATGAAAACTGCTAGATGAAGCTACAGCAGGCTCCTTCAGTGGATCAAGCAGCTGCTTAAGAACCAAACCAAACAAAAACAACACTCAAACCTCTAAAGATGGAATGGGGAGCCTTTTTTTCTGTGAAGGGTTAGTTGGATATTTTTTTTTCCCCAGTCCTGGGGCTTGAACTCAGGGCTTCGGCACTTGTTCTTGGACACGTTTGCTCTCTGCCACTTGAGTCACAGCACCACTACCAACTTTTTCTGTGTAGGTGGTACCAAGGAATCGAACCCAGGGCTTCATGCATGTGTGACGAGCACTCGACCACTAGGCTATGCTCCTGGCCCCCTACTTGAATATTTACAACATCATTTGCAGGTCACACAAAATTACTGATATAAGTCGTTGGCCACAAATAGCCAATGAGGAGCCCCACCACGCATGAAATGATTTCACAGGTATCATATTGCCTGTGGGCTGGACATTTCCCACCCCTACCCTAATGAACAAACCCCTAAAGTACCACTCTATGGAGAGAGGTCACCTACCCCATCAGCCATCAGAAAGTGGACTCCCTTTCGATCTGTGTTATCCAGGACAAAATTCCGAAATGCAGTGATGTTCTCTGGACGGGTGATATCTCCATCTCCATCGATCCCACCCTCACCTGGCAGGACATAAGATTCCTCATGAATTCACCCACCCTAAATACACCAAGAGCTAGAGCATGAACCTTTGGGGGCAGTGAATGCAGATACCCATTAAGTCTAGGAAAAAGAGAGGGGGAAGGAGGGGGGAAGGGGAGGGGAAAGGACAGCAGGGCTTAGATTTGTTCCCAAATAACAACAATCAAGCTAAAGCAGACAGAGCAGAGGGCCTGCTGGCCTGCTGGGCTGTCTGCTCCCCAGTGCATTCCACGCCCCACACACAGGACGGGGATGGGCGTGTGGTCGCTATTTGTTAATAACCGTGCCAGTTCTCAGCCAGCGATCAGCCAGTTTCATTATCTGTTGTTACCACATGAGAAAAGTGCTCCTGCAAGGAGGAATTAATATGGCTTTGATGAGTTTGCCTAGTGGAGTGTTTAGCCTGATTTCTCCAGAGGGAACTAAGACTCTCACAGAAGAAACTGTGAGCCCCAGGCTAAGACACCTAGGGAGGAATACATGGTACCTGGGTAACAACTCCTTTTGCCCTGTGCTGCCCCTTGAACCTCCTAATCCCCCTTTTATTCAGTACTCCTACCATAATAGGGCTCGAAGAGCTCACTGGAGGCCGAGTAGAAGTCCTCCAGTTTGAAGTCATTAGGGCCTTTCAGAGTCATCCCAAAGCCCTTTGCATGCCACTTCTTCCTCCACAGCACATACTCTGAGAAGCCTCCCGGGCCTGCACAGACGTCAGCAAAGTATAGAAGCTCAGGGTCCCGGTCCTTCACCAGTTGTTTCTGTAAGGGTGGTGGAAGACAGAGGGATGGGGGGAAAGATAGGGAAGGAGATAAAGGGGGAGGGAGAAAAGAGGGGGGAACAAATTAAGCCACAACACCCCAGGTACCTATCTTCTGTGAGCACTGTTCTCCTGAGTCTTCTAGTAAACCCTCAATCCCTAGGCCTAGCTCAGATTATTAATAAAAACATCTCCTAGGATCAGGAGCTGGAGGCTTACACCTAAAACCTTAACTGCTCAGGAGGTTGAGACTTGAGGATGGAAGTTCAAACCTGGCCCTGGCAGACAAATCTTTTGAGATCCTTATCTTCAACTAATCACCAAAAAGCTGCAACTGAAGAGGTAGAGTATTAGCCTTGAGCAAAAAAAAAAAAAAAAAAAAAAAAAAAGAGAAAACAAAAAGTTCAAGGCCAGGCCAGGATGTGGCCTAGTGGTAGAATGCTTGCCTAGCATGTATGAAGCCCTGGATTTGATTCCTTGGTACCACATACATGGACAAAACTGCAAGTAGCTGGGCACAGTGGCTCACTTGAAGTGGGGCTGTGGCTTAAGAGGTAGGGAGGTAGACATGAGCTGAAGAACACAGGGACAAGGCCCAGGCCAAGAGCTCAAACCCCATGACCCACCAAAAAATAACCTCCCCCCGCCAAAACAATAAAAAACCCATATATATATATATATATATATATATATATATATATATATATATATATATATATGCATGCGCTCAAGGGGTAGGGCAGTAACCTTGAACTAAAAAGCTCAAGGCCAATGCCCAGGCTCTGGGGTAGAGTGGTAGCCTTGTGCTCAAGAGTTCAGGGAAAGTGCCCAGGCCCAGAGTTCAAGCCCCAGGACAATTCCAACTTAAATCAGATTTTACTAGCATCTTTTTTCCATTGCAGAATCTGATCCAAGGCCCCACAACACCTGGGATCTCCCCGTCCTTCCCTGCACCGGCCTATACCACAGGCTGTACTTCTCTAGAACACAAATGCTACTGCTGCTCTGATTTACTCTTGAACCCAGACAGTGAACTCCACCGTCTCATCACAAAAGCCATACCATCTGCACTGGGACAAGAAGGTGAGCTCCAGAAGTGGATGACCACAGAGAATGAAGATGCCCAGGGCCCCTGCCTTCCCTCTCTAGAAGCTCACTATGACTGACAGCTCATCTAGAATTCTGCAACTGCTAGATAAAGAGCAAGAAGCTTCAAGCTATAAGAAAGAGACATACTCACAACATACTCAAATTCAGTCACTTCTAGGTGACAAGGATCTTGCTCTGATGATAGCTATTCAATTTTATCAAAACAGTGACTGTGGCTAAAAATAAACTTAATCATCCTATGACAAGCCCACTCCAGGTATGCTGGGGTTCTTTCCCAGCTTTCTTACTATTCCATTCCGCCTCAACAGTCTTTGATTCTAATCCACTAATTATTCCTACTTTTGGATTATATTAATTTGCACACACACAAAGACCTAATGGCATTTCATCACAGTGGTACAGAAACAGAGGTCACAAGTTCAAGACCTACACATACTGCAAAGAAGAACAATGTTCTTGCCTTGGAAAGCCAGGGTCCTGGCTCCAGACTAAGGAAGCCTGGAAGGGCAGTGATTGAATGAGAGCTTCTCATCTCTTCTACCAATGTCTAAATACTGCATGATTTCAAAATGATAGCCTTCCTGAGCAGTAGCTACAAGTCTGTTCATAGAGGACAGCCAATGCTGTCACTTACTGGCTGATTTAAATCAGTTAGCTCAAGCTTCCTAAAAAGGGATTTATTTCTCAAGGCTGTTGAGGATTACATAAAGTATCCTATGGCGAATGTCTTTTTAAACCAGAAAATATACACAAATGTAAGATGATATTATAGTCAACTAGATCCACTTCCCTGGGGTCCAAATCCTTGTCTTCTCCATATCTTCCTTTGCCAAGTATAGTATTCCATACACAGTATACTATACATGCTGCCCAATTTTCCCTAAGACAGGACTGAAACAAAGATCTATAGGTTTTTTTCCTATGTTACACTTCACAATGTTTTCTTACCTCAGAAACATTCCTGGGACACAAATCTCTCTCATAATGTGATAGTTTATAATGCTTCCATATACCAAGGAGATAAAATCTCTCTTTTCTCTGTTGCTTCCAATTTCATTCTCATCTTCTTTTCCTTGTCTCCTTTTCACAGTAACCTATAGCACCAGAGGCCTATTTTACATACACACATGCCTATATGCCCATGCATGCATGTGCCCATGCACACCCTTCTCCACAATATCTCAAGCTTCAAGTTCTTCTTAGCCTATAATTTGCCTGATCTAAGAGTTCCAAGACCCTACCAAGTTTGAATGGTGCTGAGGCCTCTGGGCACTCCTACCTCTGCTGGGTGTCTGCTCTGGCACCTCTCTCTGTTAGCCTGAAAAAAAATCACACTGGGCTTGGCTGTCACTCTGGTCCTCAGGGGAAAATGGAGAGGAAAAAGAAGAAAACACCAGGGACTCAAGAGAAATCACTTTTTATAGTGGAAGTGCAGAGAAACACCTCTGAAAGGGCAATTCTCCATGGCCACTATCAATTCAGGTCAAGAGGCTGCCTGAAGAAGGCAATTACAAACATGGCTGTCTTTTCCTATGTAGCTAACTCCACCTCCCCCTGACACCTGAATGGTACAGTCCTGATGTCTACTTCATTTTCATGACAGCCAAAGACAATAACCAGATAGCAGATGCTGGAGGCATTTACATTCAATAGCTGAAAATGACTCCGAGACTTCCCATCAGCTTAACAGAGCTCCTCTCTGTGCAGGGGTTTAAAGACGATCATTGGGAGCTCAGAAAATTAAATCAACATTATATCAACCTAATTTTCTCAAGATGCTAATTCCAAAGCCCTTTTATGCTGCGTGTTGGTCCTGGAAAATGGGAGAGAGCCCTAGGAGATAAAAACGAGTAACGGTTGGAGGGGCCTCCATGCTAGTGTTGCCAGCATGGAATAAGTTGCTAGACAGAGGGAGCCGAAACAATGAGAAACTTGGAATCAAGTTTCTTTGGCTGGTAGGTAATTGGAGGTTCTGGTGGAATGAGGGTGAGTAAAGCAGAACAGGTTTGGGGAAAAAGCTAGCTCCGGTCTGTTACTGTGAAAACTAACTTTCTAGAACTAGGTAAAATGCTCTGAGATTCTAAAGGGAACTGCAGAATGAAATCTCTATTTTTGCTTGCTGTCATTATTGGATACTCAGCAGAACAGAAAATCATCTTAATGAGAAAAGAGGTGACACTGTCCGGAGATGCATTGTACTTATGAACTGATTTGTTGGATTGAAACCTCTTTGTATAACGACTTAAATAACAACATTTCTTTTTGTCCATGGTAGGGCTTGAACTTGGGGCCTGGGCACTGTCCCCGAGCTCTTCAGCTCAAGGCTACCACCCTACTCCTGGAGCCACAGCGCCACTTCTGGTTTTCTAGTGGTTAATTGGAGAGAAGAGTCTCACAGTCTTTAGTGCTCAGGCTGGCTTTGAACCACGATCCTCATATCTCAGCCTCCTGAGTAGCTAGGATTAGAGCCCTGAGTCACTGTGCATGGCAACAATAATAATTTTTAAAGAAAGAAGATCATGGGGCAGGGAGTTTGGCCTAGTGGAAGAGTGCTTGCCTAGCATGCATGAAGACCCAGGCTCAATTCCTCGGCACAACATACATAGAAAAAGCCAGAAGTGGTGCTGTGGCTGAAGAGGTAGAATTCTAGCCTTGAGAAAGCCCAAGGACAGTGCTCAGGCCCTGAGCTCAAGCCCAGGACTGGCAAAAAAAAAAAAAAAAGAAAGAAAGAAGATCATTTTGCTTTACTACTTCTTAAAAAGGGCCAAAAGCTCACATTATAATCCTACACAAAGCGTATTCAGAGGTTCAGAGAGGGAACATGGCCCCACTGAAACTACCATTCTTAGTGCTAATCCAGTTGTAGAGCAAACCGCAAACCAGAAAACTCTTGGGACCATGTGGAGCCCAGAGGGACTCCATCAGGGGAGCCCAGAGTAAAATACATCTCCACTGCCTAGGAGAAATACTCTCACACCAAACAAATTGTAATTTCTGAGTTGAAGCTTAAGTCCACTCAGCACCACAAATTCTCACCCCAGAAGAGTCCCGTGGATTTGTAAACATGCGATCGAACACAAAATCCATGTTAGCCATCTTCATCGCTGCCCTATAACACAGCAAGATAGAAAAGTGTGATTTGAGTTCTACGTGAGGACCAAAGGAAAGGTGAAACAGGGCATGCTGGGAGGGAAGGGAAAAGACAAGCAAACCTGTTGAGAAAGAAGACTCCTCGGATCATCTCATAGGGATTGGCCCTGGTCCGAGCTCGTCGCATCTCTTCTCCATCCAGGATGTCAAACACGCTCTGCCCAAAGAGATCCAGAATTTCCAGGTAAGTGCTATCTCTACACCTGAGACAGGATGGGGGGGTTTCAAGATACACAGCCCTCTGAGAAGTCAGGCTCCTACTCAGGACCAGTGGATGTTACCCTAGACAAGGTGCTCAGTCACTATAATCCTCAACTACCTTACCTGTCTGGTACTATATGGTGCCTGCCATGCAGGAAGAGACTTAAAACATTGCACACCTTGCTGCATACAGCCCCTTTTCTGACATTGCTAGTCCTTACAATGTTTTCCCACACCATCAGCAACTTTCCAGCAGATGCAGTTCTGACATCTCAACCTAGGCTCACACACAGAGGAGATACACCAAGAGCAGAATCTAAAGTGAACTTATGCACACACACAGAGACCCTTCTGCCTATATAACCTTCTCCAACTTCCTCACTTAACCTGGGGTCCAGTCACCTTGTAGATAAGTCTCAACTCTAACAAAAATTAGTGTTGTAAAATTGCTGTGAAGCTTTCATTCTCCCTTAATCCATTTCCTCCTCAGTTTCCCTGGCTCATTCTACCTCAAAAATGTTTCACAATTAGCAATCAGGCCAGAAAAATGTCAAGGGGTGGCTAATATTTATCCAGCTACTATATCTTTTATATCCCTTAACTCTCACAGAATCCACAGAAGTATTTTCTCCCATTTTATAGATACAGAAACAAACTCCAAGACTCTGAAACAACTGGCTGTAAGTTGCACAAAAAAAAAACCTTTGGCCGGGTGCAGTGGCTCACGCCTGTAATCGTAGCTACTCAGGAGGCTGAAATCTGAGTATCGCAGTTCAAAACCAGTTTCAGCACTAAAAACTATGAGACTCTTATTTCCAATTAATCACTAGAAACCTGAGAAGTGGGGCTGTGACTCAAGTAGTAGAGCACTATCCTTGAGCACAAAAAGGCTCAGGGACAGTGCCCAGGCCCTGAGTTCAAGCCTAAGGACCATTAAAAAAAAAAAGAGAGAGAGAGAGAGAGAGAGAGAGAGAGAGAGAGAGAGAGAGAGAGAGAGAGAGAGAGAGAGAGACATTTAGGTAAAACAGGCTCAGATATAGAGGGTACCAATGAGAG
The DNA here is from genome assembly GCF_031878675.1 of Megascapheus bottae. NCBI lineage: Eukaryota > Metazoa > Chordata > Mammalia > Rodentia > Geomyidae > Megascapheus > Megascapheus bottae. The sequence goes on from NC_143530.1 coordinate 10,812,670, forward strand.
GTGAGAGAGCTAAAAAAAAAAAGAGGATGAACAAGGATGAATATGACCCATGTAGTTTAGTTGCATATATGAAAATGAACCTTTCTGAAATTGGTTTAAGAAAGGGGAGCAGGCAGGGGGGAGTAATAGAGCTGGTGAGGACAATTGTTCACACATGTGTGGAAATGCCACAAGGAAACTTCCCTTGTACAACTAATTTAATGGGGATAATAATACCATTACAAAGCCAAATAGTCATCAGGGAAAAGTAACCACACAATCTCAAAAATACATTCTAATTTACCAATCTGATCCCTGATTTAAAAAAAAAAACAAAACAAACAAACAAAAAAAACTTAACTTCAGGGATGGGAGTTTGGCCTAGTGGTAGAGTGCTTACCTAGCATGCACAAAGACCCGGTTAAACTCCATACCACATACATAGAAAAAAGCCAGAGTGGTGCTGAGGCTCAAGTGGTAGAGCTCTAGCCTTGAGAAAGTCCAAGACAGTGCTCAGGCCCTGAGCTCAAGCCCAGGACTGGAAAAAAAAAATCCCAAAAAACCAAAAAAACCTTAACTTCAGCCTCATCACACTGACTCAAAAGGTGAGCTGGGAAAGCCCAGCTAATCATCTCGCACAGGGGTTTGACCACTGGCTCCAGCCACAGGCCTCACCTTACACTGCAGCACACTGTGAAGCAGCTCTTCTCCACAAAACTCTGTTTCATCTTCAATAATCATCTTTCTCTACAGGGGGAAGAAAAAAGAAAACAATGTCCAAGTGTGACTGTGTATAGGGTGGGGGTGAGCAGAGCAAGAAGAAGCTGGAGTCCCTGCCAAGAAACATCAATCCCTGAAGGGCGGGAAAGAGACAATTCTAAATCCCTCTGGCTATACTCCAGATGGCTGTGAGATGAAGCAGGCCCCTGGGAGCTCTGAGTAGAGCACCATATGGTAACAAGACTCATGAATGCTGAGCCTGGGAAAAGCAAACAGGAAGGAGACTTGCAAGCTGTCTGCCCTGAAAGCAGGGAGGCAGAAGGATGGGCGTCTCCCAAATGACATAAGCCTGTCCTTCAGCTAGGAAGCCTCCCACTGCGAGGAGTACAAATGCTTGATACTGGGATTCAAAGGGACTTGTGGAATGTTAGATCCAGCCCTACATCAGGCGTGACTACCTCCATTACCTGTGAACCAATGCCCATCCACTGGGCTCTCAGAATTAAGGGGTTTTATTTGTTTGTTTCTCAAGACCAGGATGCTCACTCTCCTTTAACACACTTCTACTTCAGTTGGAACTGTGCCCAGCAATGACCAGAATATCCACAATATATATAATAAGTCACTCCAAGAAGAGTGACTCCATAAGGAAGAGATAGAGGTTAAAGATTTTGCCTGCCTTTCAAGTGGATGTCTACGGGAAAAACCAGTCTGCCACAACTCCCAGGTGCACAATTGTAAAGCCCTTGACACATCCTCATGACATAACTCTACTCCTTCCACGGTGGTCTGTTTTACATTTTGTTAAAACTAGGCTGGGAGTGTAGTCTAGCTGTGCAGTGCTCACCTAGCGTGCATGAAGACCTGGGTTTGGTTCTCGAGTACCACATATGCAGAAAAAGCCAGAAGTGGCAATGTGGCTCAAGTAGCAGAGCCTTTAGCAAAGTGTCCAAGGACAATGCTCAGCCCCCGAGTTCAAGCCCCAGGACTGGCAAAAACAAAACAAACAAACAAAAACAAAAACAAACCCCTACAAATCTACATATACACTGGACTCAAGGAGAAAAGTCAAGAAAGTGCCAAGAAATTGGGGTACATTTTCCTGAAATCTTACCTCTCCCACAATCATCCAATTGCTCATTTCTTGAGTGTCAGGAATTTCAGTGGTACATTCTGGGAACCATGATACCTGTTCACAGGCACTCGGCTACAAAAAAAGAGAAGCAAAAAAGTCAAATAGGACAGACCCATGGGACCCCCAACTCACCAGAACCTCCCCAAAACAATCCAAGAGGGACTCAGAGATGTGTCCTAGTTGCGGAAGCTGTAGTCAAACATGAGATGTGAGAGCTCCAATTCTGTAGTATGACTTCTGAAGACCAGCTTCAATTCTGCTGCATCCTTTGTGAATGTGTGTGCTGGTAACAGGATTTGAACTAACAGCCAGGGATACTGTCCCTTTGCTTTGTTGTTAATGGTGGTAGTGGTTGTGAGGCTTGAATTCAAGGCCTGTGCACTATCCTTGAGTGTTTTTTATTCAAGGCTAGTGCTTTACCACTTTGGGCAACAATGCTACTCCCAGTTTTCTGGTGATTAACTGGAGATAAGAGTCTCATGGACTTTCCTGCCCTAGCTGGCTTCAAATCACAATATTCAGATCTCAGCCTTCTGAATGGCTAGGATTACAGATGTGAGCCACCTGTAATCTGAGCCACAGCTCCACTTCTGGCTTTCTGGTGGTTAATCAGAAGAGTCTCCTGGATTTTTCTGCCTGGGCTGACTTCAAACTATAATCCTCAAATTTCAGCCTCCAATGCCTGAATTCTTTAGAAATTTCCTTAATCATTAAGATTGCTTTCATTTGTTTCAATCTTTTCTTCTTCTTATTACAATATTATCAATAAGTAGTTGTACAAAGGGGCTGCTAATTAACAAAGCAGTTTATGAATACAATGCATCGTGATATCTCCCCAATCTTGATATCTCTTCAATACAATCTTCCCTCACTTTGCTAATTTTGTAGTATATACATTGACTTATTTAATGGATACATACTATGTGTAAGTGCTTAGAATACCAAATTAAAATAATATAGCTCTGCTGGACACTGGTGACTCTCGCCTGAAATCCTAACTACTCAAGAGGCTAAGATCATGGTTCAAAGCCAGCCCAGGAAAGAAAAAGCTGTCAAACTCTTTTTTCCGCTCCCCCTCCCCACAGTGGTCCTGAGGCTTGAATCAGGGCGTAGGTGCTATCCCTGAGCTTCTTTTTATTCAAGGCTAGTGCTTTATCACTTGAGCCACAGCACCACTTTTGGCTATTTCTGTGTATGTGTACTGAGGAATTAAACCCAGGGCTTCATGCATGCTGGACAAGTACTCTACCACTAACCCCCATTCCCAGCCCAAGGCTGTGAGACTCTTACTGCCAACAAACTACTCAGAAAAGGCTAGAAGTGGTGCTTTGGCTCAAGTGATAGAGGGCTAGCCTTGAGCAAAGGCTCAGGGACAGAACCCAGGCCCAGACTTCAAGCCCCAGAACCAGCACCAAAAAACAAACACATCCTGATTTAAAGTGTCAGTACCAGCATCACCGCCCTATCCCCCAGCCTCTACCAAAAAAAAAAAAGTCCCTAGCTGACTACTGTACATTCAGACTAAGTACTACTGGGCTAAAAAAACATGGATTATAAAACCTAACCAGGTGACTAAACTGCATGGTAACTTCACAGAATGTCTCCAGAGCAAGTGTAGAAAAGAGATTCACCATTGCAAATTGAAGCAATGTGATTCAAGGTAATATTATATGCTCGAAAAGGAATAAAACAGTATAATAATGTAAGGTCTCGAGGGAAGCCATCCACCATCACCAAAGAAAAAGTTGAAAAGAAAAATTACTGAAGGCTTTTGTCCATGAATCTGACAGTAAATCATGGTTTCTTCTCCTGGCCAAATCTATCACCATTAGGCATAAATGTAAATGATAAATTGTAGAAAACAAGATGTTCATATTCATATACACAACAGATGTTATTTTATTGAGCAAAAGCAGGTTCAATCTACCCATCAAAGGCTGTTCACTAAGGCTACCTGCAAAGCAGACCTTGACCAAAGGCTCAGATCTTGAACTCTGCAATACTGTGGGCGCAAGCAGCCACCCAATACTTTCCCTACAGTGATTCCAGGAGTGGACAATCACCTCAACCCACCAGACTCATCTGCCTTAAAGAAGTAGCTTCCAACTACTGGCAGAACCAAACTTTGACCTCTCAGGCATCTTTTCTAACAGAAACAGCCTCACCACAAAAATGAATTTCAATAGCTTATCCCCATTAAGAAGGAAGATTTTAGCCGTGCGGTGGCTCACACCTGTAATCCTAGCTATTCAAAAGGCTGAGATCTGAGGGTCAAGGTTCAAAGCCAGCCTGGGCACAAAAGGACCATCAGAAAACTGGAATTGGCACTGTGGCTCAATGTGGTAGAGCTCTAGCTTTGAACAAAAGAGCTCAGGGACAGTGCCCAGACCGAGTTCAAGCCCTATGACTAACACCTGACTCACCACCTCCCCCCCCCAAGGAAAACAAAACAAAACAAAACAGAACTTGTGGAGGCAGAAAGATCTCAGAAGATTTCTAATACAATAAGTGGGTGCTCACTTGGCCCACTTGAATCTTTTCAGCAGAGAGTTCACCTTGTCAGCTTCCTATTCTATTAGTGGAAAGTTGTACCTATTTATTAAACTTCTCCATGGAATTAAACTTAAACTCTGTCTTCTAGTATCTTTTACCTAAGAGAATCCTCGAATGCAAAGACAACCTAGCCTATGTCCTGGTCTTCTAGCACCTTCCATTTAAAGAACCAGTTCCAACCCCCAATAATCACCCTATTCATTCTGCCTGGGGCTATTACTTTCATAAAGCTACACATCCAAATACACCAGTGCTTTCCCATCTCCCCTGCCTCACCAGCTACCTCAGGCTCATCCCGCCAGTCCACATTCAGTTCCTGATCAAAGCCCTGCAGTGTCAGACCCAAGCCTCTTCGACCTTTCTGATTAGAGGCCTCGACAATGTCCTTCCGACCTTGACTGTATTTGCCCAATCCTTCGCCTTCCCTGAAGCCCATCTTGGCCTGAAAAAGAAAACAGAACACAATTAGTTCAATACAACAGAGCATTATTTAGCCTCTACCACAGACTAGACATTGCAATAAACTATGAGAAATGCAGATGAGTCTCACTGACTTTCCTGCCTAGACTGACTTCAAACCTCGATCCTTAGCTCTCAGTCTCCTGAATAGCTAGGATTATGGACACAAGTTGCTAGCAGCACTTTTTAAAAAGTCACAATTGTCTACAAGTTCACACTCAACTCTGGAATTATGGGGTCCAGGTACATAACCTAAGAATGAAACCCAAATCTCAAATCCCACAGACTCTTACTTAATCAAAGACCTCCAATGCAGATATCTAATTCCTCCTGGAGGGTCTAGATTCTCTTAGAAATCAGCTGTATGTCAGCTGTGAGTTGGAAGGGATCCATAAGTAGCCATAAATCCTTCTTTCAACTCAGAGGCTCCCCATCTACCACCTTCCCAAACCTTGTGACCCCAAAGCAGGTATGTGACCTACAGCTTTGGCAGTGGCAATTCACATTCTCAAATCCAAGAGAAAATAGAGGAATCAACTGTGATATTCAGGAAAGTAGATGGAAGAAAACTTGGATGACCCTAAAGCGCACAACCACTAAACTCTTTTCTTCTTTTTTTTTTTTTTGTGGGTCATGGGGTTTGAACTCTGGGCCTGGGCATTGTCCCTAAGCTTTTAGCTCAAGGCTACCACCCTATCCTTGAGCCATAGCCCCACTTCCCATTTTCTAGTGAGTAATTGGAAATAAAAGAGTCTCACATTCTTTAGTGCCCGGACTGGCTTTGAACCGAGATCCTCAAATCTCAGCCCCAAGAGTAACTAGGATTTCAGGTGTGAGCCACCCCACTAGGCCAACTCACTAAATTCTGATATGAAAGTGAATGTTTTCCCTATTCCTTTTCCTACTTGTGCTAGATCAATGGGTGTGATTGTTGAGACAGAGGGCTGCTGCTCCCATTTACTTAAGAAAGAACAATCTAGTTATTTCTTTTGATAGCAAAAGTCATTAGAGCAAAATCTCACAGCATGAGCCTCGATACACATCCATGCTTAGGAGAGTATTTCACATGTTTGAATGAACAATTCCTTAATAAGAAGACCGAAAAATGATCTATTCCTGGACAGACCTGGAGAAACAGGCACTTTACATGGATCATCCCACTGTGACAGATACTTCTATCAAGAAGGAAACTATATACTTCCTACTAAATTTTGGCAGCTACTAAGCAGAGACAAAAATATCTAGGCTCTAGCTTTCCTTTTCTCTCATCCTCCGGGTTGCTATAGAAGGACAATCTAACACTAACATACCATGAGCTTCTGGGAAAAACTATTATACATGGAGTAGCGGGAAGACGTTCCCTCCACAAGTGAGTCTGCTTTGAATGCATCATCCGAAGAGGCAGAGCCGGGCTGCTTTCCTTCAGTCTCACTGTCAGACTCACTAAGGCTTGTGATAGATGCTGGGAAAAGAGAAAAGAAAAACACTTTGATGAGTTTATAACACAAAACAGTCTCTAGAAGTCCAAGTTTCACTTACTCAACTTACTCAAGTACATGAACTGCTCTGAATGAAGGCAATGACCACGGGTCCATCTACTGTCTACTGGCTATGTAACCTTAGGGATGTCACTAAGAGTTCTTAAGGGCACCTGACGATGAGAGTTCAAAAATAAGTTTTTCTTCCCCATCTTTCAACTTCCTCCATTATAAAATTGGGATGATAATACTTAACAGGGTTGTTTAAAGATTTAATAATGTCTGTAAAAGTAGAATGTCAAGTATCATTGACTTACTGAACATACAGTCATTTTGAATGCTGTTTATTACCTAAACATTAGTTTCTAAATATTCATTCCTAGCTTCATTTTCAACATTTCCATCAGCAGACTACTGGTTTCTGGTTGTTTGATCTCCCAATTAGTTCTTTTTGCTCTATAGTCCTGCAAACATATAGTCCAGAGAGTGACTGAACCTTGCAATTGCACAGAAAAGCTAGCTCATAGAGAGAAACATGCAGATAGAAGAGGAAAGAAGACAAGGCAGTGAAAGAGAAAGGAATACAGGAAAGGAAGGACAGGAGAACAGAAGATTCCAAAAGATCCACCAATTGGAGTAGGGAGTAGAAGAGATGTAGCTAAATAGTCCAGAAGAGCTGGCAGCCCGAGCAAGCAGTACTGTCTTCATTGTCAATAAGCTAGTTTAAAAACAAAGCAAATAAGACATACCTCAGCAGCTGCTACACATGTCCCTAGGTCTATGTCAACCTCTTTCCCTCTTCTATGTAGATAAATGAATCTACTAACCTGAAAGCTACTTCAACCCAGTGTAATCCTTTGTGCTGGTATTGGGGTTTAACTTAGCATGCTCCCTGCACTTTTTTCCTTCAAGGCTGATGGACTACCACTTGAGCCATTTTCCACACCTGGCATTTTGATGGCTAATTGAAGAGATAAGAGTCTCATGGGATTTTCTGCCCCAGTAGCTTCAATCATTGATCCTTAGATCTCAATCTAGTAGGTTGAGTAGCTAGGAGTCTAGGCATGAACCACCAATGCCTACCAACCCAATGTAATTTCATTCAGGAAGTTTTTCAGATAGCCAGTCTGGATTTGGAAATAAGACTATTTCAAAAGTTTGATGCACAATTTCTACATATTCCCATTGCAACTGGAAGAATTGTACACCAGGATGAAGTAGAAGAAGGAAGGGGTGGTCTTTGATTCCAAGGCTTGAGAAGCTGAACTAACTCACAGCACACTGCTCACTAATATGCAAGTAAAGCTTTCCAAAGATATGATTTTTTTCAATTTTTTGTGTGTCATTCTTTCGAGTGTTTTAATATTAGCAGGATAAACATGCTTATCATTTGAATTTAAAAATAATTTGCATTGTGAAATTTCCTTTTCACCTATCAACATCGTGTAAAAAAAAAAAAAAAAAGTTAGAGCAACACTAAGAATTTGTTGCCAAGAAAGCCCAAAGCCTAAGAACACCCTCTACCTACTTCAAAACAGATCAATCTGAAAACAGACGGTCTAAAAAAGAGATAGCCAAGTGTGGTGGCTCATGCCTATAACTACTCAGCTACCTACTCAGGATCACAGTTTAAAGCCAACCTGAGCAAGAAAAATCTGTGAGAAATTTATGCCTAACTGTAGCTGTGGCTCAGATAGTAGAGTGCTATCCTTGAGCACAAAAACACAAAGACAGTGCCCAAAGCCCATGACTGACAAAAAAAAAAAGTTAGAAAAGTAAAACCATAAATAGGGCATGATATCCTGACTTGTGAGTGAAAATACAAATTGTACTATAAATGAGCTTTGGGGGATAAAGTATATATGACCACATATGCAGGGGTTTAGAGAGAATACCAAAATAGTATTTAAAAATAAGAAAAAAATGAAAAATAACTTTGCAATGTAGCACAATTCCTTTGAGGATGAAGGGAAGCTGCTTAGAAGAGACTAACTCAAAGCCTGGCTGTCTTCAAAAGTATTCAGAAAAGGGGCAGATGACACCCCATAATACGACCTTGTACCAAATCAGGGTAGTCACTATTGAGGGCTTGAATTATTCCATACTCTCCTTGTATTTAGTTTGTGTTGAGAAATATGCTGTTATTTTAATGGGCTTACCATTGTAACTTGTCTCCTCTCTTTTGCAGCCTTCAATATTCTTTCTTTAATTCTGTATGTTTAATTGTTTTACCTATTATATACGTCTAAAAGGTATTTCTTCTCTGCTAGTACATGTCATATTCTGTAGGCCTCCTCCACCTGGATTGCTTCTTGAGGTTAGAGAAGTTTTCTGCTATTATTCTATTGAATTGACTCTCAATGCCTTTGGTTTGAATTTCTTCTTCTATACCCATGATATGTAGGTTTGATCTATTGATGGAGTTTGAGTAATCGTGTAGATTCCATTTGCATCTTCTCCTAAGTGATTTGGCAGTGTCTGAGACATTCCTCTGCTTTATCTTCAACCCCCGACACCCTTATTTTCAACTTGTTTCTATCACTTTCAATTGAGTTTGTATTTGTGCTATTGAACTCTTCCATTTCCAAGATTTCAATTTGACTTTCAGGAATTCTGTATCTTCACTGAATTGCTTTCATAACCTGCATTATTTTCTTTATTTTGTTGTTTGTTTAAATTTTCTAGTTGTCTGTATTGTTTGAATTGGTTCAGATATTCAATCATCAGATCCTCCTTGATTTCACTGACCATTCTTTTCATGGCTTTATTGAGCTCATATTTTTTTTGAACTTTCTTCCTCTTCCTTTTCACTTACGTCCTTTATTGTGGAGTTGTAAACATGTTGCCTTATTTATTCATAAATTTAGTGTTTTGTTTTTTTTTTCCTGCTGAGATTTATGCATCTGGGACCAAGTTTTGATGGAGATTTCAATCTCCTGTGTCCTTTTGGTTGGTGATTTCTTGCAGATTACTTATGCCTGGGTAATGGCTGGATTTTGATGTGTTTTCCTGTTACGAGATTAGAGGGGTGCATCTCAGTTGTCAAATAATCAATTTCAATGCTCAAGACACGTGTATAGAACTCTTCTCCACTCAGATGAGGAAATTTGGCTATGAAAACTATTAGAGTTAAACCACAAACTTGTGTTTGTGGCAATACTTAATGAAGACTAATCACCACTACTACTCCAACATCTTTTCAAGTTTCATATTCTATGAATATAGAAGCAAAGATATATCTTAGTGATCTAAGAAGATCTTAGTTAACCAGAGTGGTTAATAGGAGAGAAATGGTGGGAATAATGTCAAGTACTTAGTTACATAGGGAAGAAGGGGATAGGAGCTAGAAGAGGTTACTGAGAAAAGTGAAGTAGTAGGGAAAAAATCTAGCTAATGCTGAATTGAGGGGAAAAGACAAAATGAAGAGAACACACACACAGCAGCAACAATGACAAAAAAGAAAAAAGAACCAAAACTCAAAATAGCTAACAAGAAACAAAAAAAAAAAAAAGAAAAAAGAGAATGATGTTCCGGTAATTTATCTGTTTTAGGGTAGGTAATGAGGAAGGATTAGAGATTAGGGAGCAGGGGTAGCAGAAAATATGAGCAAAAGAACAGCTCTGATTACAGATAACAGGAAAGTATAAACGGAGTCAGGCAAGAAGACAAAAATATGATCAGATATGATGACTCCAAAGGAAAGTAAGGAAAGATGAAACGGCACTAGAGAAAACAGAAAGGGAAAACAATAGAAGGGATGGCACTGATTGAAACGGCATTGTACTCATATGACCTGTGGAACTGAAACCCCTTTGTATAACTACTTAAAGAATTTTTTTAAAGAGAAAATACGAGTAAACAGCCTTTACTAAAACATAAAAACTAAAAGTAGATGACCTATCTCTGATATGGGAGGGGGGTAATCCATAGTTCAGATAAACAATTTAAACAATCCATAGTTAAGCTATTAAACAACCAGAATGTCAACAAAGAAACAGACTTGTATAGGTGTGTGTGTGTACTTCATGATTTTAAAGCCTACTTGTACTGATCCATCTCTTTCTTTGCTAGAACACAACCATGCTAACAAGAATGCCTTTCCCAGTTTTCTGGCCTACTTGATCCCTCTGTCCACTGTGCCCCAATAACACTAGTATTCACACCACAGCAATGTACTCACAAACGTTGCTCTGAGGTTATGCGTGCTTCATGCTACCCCAACTCTATGGGGTCGTTCTAAGACAGCAGGAACTTTGTCATCATCAATTTTATATCCCAACTCCTAGATAAAGGTTTTGTATTTAATGCATTAAATACTTACTGTAGTGAATTTAAGTATTTATCATCCAAGTGCTACCTTTTCTGAAGACCCAATGACTGTACAGGTCTCTAAGTTATTTTCTCATACGAGTAGTACAAGAATGTCATTCTTCAAAAGTCTGATGAAAAGTCTCTATATCCTAAAAGAGAACTGGGTCCTCCTTGAGAAGTGATTTAGTTCCATCCTCGAGTATATGTCAGAATAAATGGAGTGTGAGGCCGGGAGTTTGGCCTAGTGGTAGAGTGCTTGCCTAGCATGCACGGAGGCCCGGGTTTGATTCCTCGGTACCACATACATAGAAAAAAGCCAGAAGTGGTGCTAAAGCTCAAGTGGTAGAGCTCTAGCCTTGAGAAAGTCCAAGGACAGTGCTCAGGCCCTGAGCTCAAGCCCAGGACTGGCAAAAAAAAAATATGAGTGTATGCCAGAGCTCAGAATGCTGATACTGCCCAACTAACAGATCAGATAACTGCTTTCATTTAAGATCTGTTCCGTAAAAGGTCCATACTATACACAATAGGGTACTATGCAAAAGTAATAATTTTCAGAGAGTTTAGAAATCTAACAGTTAAGTTAAAAATGTTTGGTTTTTTTTTGTGGTTGTTGGGGTTTTTTTTGCCCCAAGATGTAAAGCCTTTTCCCACAATGTTGAAGAAACTAGGCCTCAAGTTTGCACCTGAATATTACTACAACTTTTCAGAGTTCTGTGGATCATGACTGAAGAAATAAGCCAGGCAGACACAGTCTCAGATGACACTGAATATAAACTAGCCCTATGTGTTTCTGAAAAACTTGTTGCTGGGAGCCAGTGACCCATGCCTGTAATCCTAGTTACTCAGGAGACTGAGATCTGAGGATCAAGGTTCAAAGCCAGTCCAAGCAGCAAAGTCTGTGACATTCTTATCTCCAATGAACTACTAAAAAGCTGAAAGTAGAGCTTTGAATCAAGTGGCAGAATGCTAGACTTGATCAAAAAAGCTCAGTGGGATAGCAGCCAGACCTGGCACCAAAAAAAAAAGAAAAAAGAAAAAGCTTGTTTGAATTACCACAATGAAACTCTTATACTAGTAATAATTAGGCTGGCTATAAGATTGAAAAAAAGACAATATGAAAATTTTAAGAATACTACATTCTGTAAAAGAGAAAGAGTATAAAAGATAGGGAATCAAAATAAACCTCAAACCAAAATTCTGACTTCTAATTAGGTAGGAGTCTTGGTTGAGAATATCCCTGCAAAAGAAGCACAGAATCCACCCTTTCAGGGTAAGGTGGCTGTCCAATTCCCTTAATGAAGACATGTCTTGCTTATAGAGACCAACATCAGTGAGTGCCAGAGTGCCACTCAGAGAAAGCATTAGCAATGAGTAACCATGGAAACTGAGAGGTGAGGTGATATTTATTTTCTGTTTTGCACTTTTCCACATTTGTGAGAAATATTAAATCTGGAAATTAAGAGTAAAAAAAAATGCAGGTATAAAGAAGATTATTCTAAGCCTTGAGATTGGTTCCTTCCCACAGATATCTTCTGAGAGCAACAGACCCGATGGACAAAGCCTCCTGAGTGGCTCAAGACTCCCCCAGGCTGCTCATCTAGTGTCTTGCAGAGGAGTTGCCCTCTGCAGCAGGGTGCCCACATGCTGAAAGAACGGTGCTCCAGGAGCCAGTTCTCATCTCTAGGTGTGTCCATGCCTTCCAACTGCACTGTTCAGTTACAGATGATCGGTGGCGACTGTGATTGGAAACTCTGACACCAGGCTCAGACACAACAATTTTTGTGCTCCAACCTTCTTGACTATACACTGTCTAGTACGAGTTCTAAGAGTAAAGGGGAAGGGAGTAAAGTATCATCCTTCTAGGCAATTCCTTGTAATGTCAACAAGGACATAAGAAAAGCAAAGAAATCTTTTCCTCTTTCATTTGTTCCTGTGACAGATGAGGCCAATTCTTAGTTTGACATGATTTAAGAAAAAGTTCCATAGATTACTCTTAATGACCCAAGACTGCCATGGCCACTACTTGTTTTTGCCTCTAGGCCTTTGGGCCTGCTCTGCTGAGATGAAATGAAAACTGCATGGCTGCCACAGGAATTAATGGGGAGCTTTTGCTCCCAAGGCCGGTGAGAATTTAGCAAACAAGAACAGAGAATTTAGTAATGAGGATATAAATTAGCAGGACTAATAAGGCCAGGCTACTAAAACCATCAGTTTCATTAGGAACTTGCCAAAGCGAGGTGACATCCCCATTTACCTCTCAAGGAGTTTACCTTCTAAAGTCTACGAGAGCCCAAAACATTATTTAGGGTTTTCATTTCAAATTTCTTCTCCACTTGACAGAAATCCACATTAAGTCATCTTAAAGAAGGTTCACCTCGGCTGGGAGTTTGGCCTAGTGGTAGAGTGCTTGCTTAACATGCACGAAGACTCGGGTTCGATTCCTCAGTACCACATACATAGGAAAAAAAAGCCAGAAGTGGTGCTAAGGCTCAAGTGGTAGAGTTCTAGCCTTGAGAAAGCCCAAGGACAGGGCTCAGGCCCTGAGCTCAAGCCCAGGACTGGCAAAAAAAAAAAAAAAAAAAAGAAGGTTCACCTCACAGGGAAGTTGTTGGCCAAAATGTTCAGATGGCAAGAAAGCAGTAGGGCAAACATGTCAACACTGAAAACACAGTGACCACACAAAGGGCCTCCAACCGTGCGTGGTCTCGGTGAAAAATAAATTAGGAACTTTAATAAAGATCCCATCCTACCCTACAACTGCTGCTGAGGAATACACTCCTATCTGTTTGAAGACTCCATTTCTTCTTCGTGCCAGACAAATGGTAACTCATTAGAGCAATTTAAACAGATACTGATAGAGAGAGTTTTTGATTAAGATCATGAATCTGGGCTGGCAGAAAAGGGATGGTGTACCAAGGCAAACAGCCTATTTAGGAAGAATTAAGCCTGGTGGAGGAAAAGATACTTTCAATGTGATGCTAGTGAGGAAGCCTTGCAAACTTCCAGACCAACATGCTTCAAGAGCCAGAAGCCTACATTGGATGTACAGCCAGGGGAAAAAAAAAAAGTGAATTTTCTTTGAGTCTAGAGACCCATTTCCCTTGTGAGGAACAACCAAAAAAACAAAAAACGAAAACAAAATGGCCTCATCTGCCATTCACTTTAAAAAGTTATTTGACAATTTCCACTTGAAAATACGTTCAAACTCCTCTTAGAATACTCAAAAGAACCATGATACCAAGTCTCTAAGATAACAGCATCCTCCACCCTCCCCAAACCCCTCGCCTTTTCTTTAGTTTACTCTGGCCAAATGTCAAGTTGTTGAGTTGTGAATAATGTAAAACCAACAAACTGATTAAACTAAATGCATCTACTCAGTCACTGCAATGATCTAGCAAGGAAAGAAAAAACAAGGCCCAGACAGAAATAGTGACTACTGTTTTTCTCCTTTTCTCACTGTCCTCCCTATAAAGAGCATTTTTCAATCATTTCTGAATAAAATCCACAGGTACAAAAGATTGGGGCACACAAAAATATTCATACTTTAAAATAATACATATACAAAAACATTATGAGGAACAAAAAAAGGCAGAATAAGGGTTGTTTCCAATTTTTCTTTATTAAATTATTTTCCTGCACAATAAAAATCCATAGTCTCTCCAAAAAAATAAATAAATAAAGTGATACATATACATCCTCCAGGACATGTAGTTTCCGGCAAGACAGCAAACTACCAGGCCCACTGTGCAGGGGGGTCTAAGAGATGCTGATATAAAACATGAGATGAAGGCAAAGTGCTTAATAAAATGACATGCACACTGAAGGAGGAATAGGTAAGATGAAAAAAAGAAGTGAAGTATTTTAAGAGTCTCAGAAGACACTATTGTTACCTTCTATCTATTCTGCTCAACTATTAAGTGGGCATTTACCAGAGCTAAAGATAGCCATGTTAACTCCAGTCCTCAGTTTTTGTGCCATTGTGAGGCCGCGCCTCCTAAAGTAGCAAGCCTGAGGAAATCTAGCTATGTCAGTGTGCCTCTATTCCCTACCTCCTTTTGTGCAAATAAAAGGGACCAAATAGCCTATTGTTAGACATATCTGAGGCACTGGCCACCCATCAATTCCCATTCTGTGCACACAACAGCTACAGGCAATTTGACTGAATCATATGGTCCTACTTCCAGAAATAAAACTATTCTACCCCCTCCCCCCCACCCTCCCCACCTGTCCTGGAGCATGAACTCAGGACCCGAGCACTATCCTTGGCCTTTCTCAAGCCCAACCAAAAAAAAAAAAAAAAAAAAGTCCCATAGACTTTTCTGCACAGGCTGGCTTCAAACCATGATCCTCAGGTCTCAGCCTCCTGAGTAAAGTAGCTGGGATTACAGGTGTGAGTCACAACTGGCTCAGTCACATTCTTACTTTATTTTATTTTGCCAGTCTTGGAGCTTAAACTCAGGACCTGAGCACTATCTTTGGGTTTTCTGAAGCTAGAGCTCTACTACTTGAGCCACAGCACCAGTTCCAGCTTTTTCTATGTATGTGGTAGCAAGGAATTGAACCTGAGTCTTCATGCATGCTAGGTAAGCACTCCTACAACAAGGCCAAACTCCCAGCTCACAATCACATTTTTTTTTTTTTTTTTTGGTGGGTCATTGGGCTTGAACTCTGGGCCTGGGTGTTGTCCCTGAGCTCTTCAGCACAAGGCTACCACCTTACCCTTTGAGACACAGTGCCACTTCAGGTTTTCTAGTGATTCATTGGAGATAAGAATTTCATCTTCTTTAGTACCCTGGCTGGCTTTGAACCGTGATCCTGAGATCTCAGCCTCCTGAATAGCTAGGATTACAGGCATGAGCCACTGCTCCCTACTTACATTCATTTTTAAAAACCGAAATTTATATCCTTTAAGGGACATTAACCTTATATATTTACCTTCATTCACAGAGTGATGTTGAGAGTGAATGTTCCCCATGATAAAAGCCACACACAGTATCCCAGACATGCTTTACTGTTCCCATAAACCAGAGCCCTGCTCAAGGACACCCACCTTCACCAAGCTCCTCAAATCCCAAGTGGGGAACAAAGTCCTCTTTTCTCAACACTATGTACAACCAATGTACTCAATGTTTTTGTCTTACAATTTAGAAGCCATTTACATAGCAATTTTCTTACCTCCTACCCTGAGATCCATCATGACTGCCTTTGTGTTCATTTCTTTGTTTGATGGGACCTTGATCTGTTGCTCCAGCAACAGAGTTTGAGCTCTGTTGCTCAAACTCATGGCTCAAGTGATTCTCCTGCCTCAACCTCCCAAATAGCTGGGAAGCAAGGCATGTACCACATACCCAGCTCCGCTGTGACTTGAAAGGAACACATCCTTCACACACAGTTATGAGTCAATGATCCATGAAGTATGCCACCTGTCACGCCTATCTATGGATCAGCTTCCCAGTGACAGGTAATGAATCTACCACCTGTGAAGAGTCTAAATTCCTACCACCCTCAAAGGAAACTTCACACTTTGTCACCAAGCTGTTAATACCTTCCAGTCCAGTTTATCAGCAATCCAGCAGAGGATGCAAAAATGTAAGCCTGCTGATGAATTGGTCAAATAGTCTTCCCTTCAAGAACCCAGGAATAGCTTCTTACCTCAAGATGAGGTAATGCCAGATTAAGGTGGTCCTGACCCAGTCACTGATGTCCTTGTGAGAAGAAGGAAATGGGAGCACAGACAAAAAGAGAAGGCAGAGGCAGACATTGGAAACAAGATGTCTGAAGGACACCAAGGATTTTCAGAAGCCACTAGTAACTACATGAGGTAAGTTGGGTCTTCCTCAAAGCCTTCTCAACAGCATATGGCCCTATTGACACCTTAATTTCAGACTTCTAGCCTTCAGAACTGAGAGAATAAATATTTGTTGTTTAAGCAATGCAGTGTTTTAATGTGTTATAGTAGCACTGGGAAACAAATACAGCTGGCAAGTCAGTTAATGCAAATAAAGCTACTCTTACTTGCTTGGTTTTGAAGCAAACTCCCAGATGCTACAATTTCTCAGAAAGCAGCTATAGCGGGTCAGGGGGCTTGAACTCTGGACCTGGGTGCTGTCCCTGAGCTCTTTAGATCAAGGCTACCGCATGAGCCATGGCCCCACTTCCCTTTTTCCAGTAATTAATTGGAGATAAGAGTCTCAGATTCTTTAGTGCTTGGGCTGGCTTTGAACTGCAATCCTCAGATCTCAGCCTCCTGAGTAGCTAGGATTTTAGATGTGAGCCACTGTGCCTGGCTCCAACTTCTTTCTTTAAAATTGGCCTTATTTTGACCAAAGGGCAATGAATTATATTCTTGTTAACTCAAGCACCAGGATTCAATAACCAGAAAGCCAGTGGCCTCACCCCATACACACTAGCATACCTTTCACTGCATGATTGACAGAGGAGGGAGGCTGATCATCAGGCGTGGAGCTGAGGTTCAAGGCAAACTCTGCAACTCTTTTTTTCTGTTTCTTGATGGGAGCAGTGCATTCTGGGTCTGTTCTCCTCTTCATTGTTACTGAAATCATAAAGCCAGACCATCAGCTGCCCTTGGGTTAAAGCCATTAGGATTGAAGGAAGGATTCCAAAGCATAAACCATCAATGGGACAAGATTTGGCAACTCCAAACATCTTCCAGTGCCAGCACTTGAATAGCTCTTCCTCAGAATGCAGTCTAGGAAGAAGTCTAGCCAAGCTTGGGTTTTCAATAACAGCTATTAGTTTTACTGGAAAATGTGATGTGATCACAGATCTAGAGTCCCTGACCAGTGGTATCAGATACTAAAAAGTCATGCATGCATCAATGCCACAAGCCACAAAGTAAAAAAGGCCTTCAGTAACAGTTATTCTATATTTTTGATACAACACTGGGTATGCCTGACAATACATGCTGGAAATGAATTATGAAGTTTACTATAAACCAGTAAGTACAAGTTGACAGGACTGTTCCACAGTGATTTTTCTATCATTAGCTTACCAAACAATTAAGTGATTACACAGTATGGTACAGAGTTTTTGGTTCACCTCCTAATGTCTGAAAATATGAAAGAATGTCAAGTTTTTAACCAGAGCATGGGATGGAAGCAATGGTTAGATTAAGGTTGAGGAAAGAAGAGTAGGAAAAAATATTGGTGCTGCTGGCATCTACATCACTGAACTGATGAGGAACAATAATTTTAAGAATAGGAATCCACTTCCACAAAAGAAGGTAGTGCCAGGCATGGTGGTACAGACCTGTAATCCCGGGCACTTGAGAGGTAAAGGCAAGAGCCAGTCTAGGCTACATAATGATCTTGTCTCAAAAAACCAATCCGAGGATCGCAGTTCAAAGCCAGCCTAGACAGGAAATTCCACGAGACTTATGTCATTACCAAGACATGTGAAAGGGTATCAATGTATGTGAATTAATGCACCTTCTATCTGGCAAATGTCATGTAACCCTTTTACTAATTACAATAAAAAAAATAAAAATAAAAAATGTCCAAGATATACAAAACAAACAAAAAAAAAAAAAAGAAAAAGCCAGTAGTGGTGCTGTGGCTCAAGTGGTAGAGTGCTAGCCTTGAACAAAAGAAGCTTAGGTACAGTGTCAAGACCCTTGACCCAGAGTTCAAGGCCCAGGACTGAAAAAACAACCCCCCCCCATAAACCAACATGTTGAATCGAAATCCCTCTTAAGACTAAGAATAAATGCCTATGTAAAGATAATATAAAAATCAGGTGCCAGGATGTAGCTTAATGGCAGTGTTTGCCTAGCATACACAAAGCCTTGAGTTTGAGCCCCTTCACTATGAAAAAGACCCAAGCACCGTGTTCCTATCATCCATGACAGTATGTAGGTACATGCCAGAAAAACATGAAGAAAACATGGGATGGAATGAAGTAATTAGGAGACTCTGAAATTTTTTTTGTGTAATTTCTTTAAAAATATTTTTATTATGCTTTAAGGAGTTGTACAAAGGAGATGCCATTCACTCAACAAAGCAGTTTATGAATAGAGTGCCTCTTTACCAACATCGCCTGGGACTCTGAAATCTTAAGGGAAAGTAGTGAACACAAAAGGGCTTATCCACAACGGACGGGCTATAGTGAACCCAGAAAAAGAGAAAGAACTCAAAATAGGCACAAACAGGGTGACAGCTTGTCTGCTGTCCCTGTGGAAGAGGAGGTGCGGAGTTAACAACAGTGGTCTTATACTTGGGTTAAAGCAGCCACAGCAAGAAAGCAATGAAATTCAAAGGGGCCACTGATCCCCACAACTGCACAAAACTTCACAATTTTTGAAAATATGAAAGACCCAAAGCACAATCACATACTGAAGGAGTTTCCAGATTGGGTTTTTGTTTTTTTGTGTGCAAGTTTTGGGGTTTGAACTCAGAACTTATGCTTGTTAGGTAGGCTCTCTATCACCTGAGCCAAGTTCCAGCAGGAGATAAATTAACTGCCACAGACCGGGCCTATCCAAGGAAATATAAAGGAAACAAAAGCATATAGAAAGCAAGGCCACACTGAGCCATGGTCACTTTAAATTACCAGCTAAAATCCCCTCAAAAAAGCCCACAAGCTGAACTGTAGGAAAACCCATCAGAGCCTGCTGGTAGTCCACATCCAACGCAAAAATAAAAACCAAAAAAATGATTTTTTGATTCTTAAGACTACTGGAAGCATAAAAAAGTCAATATGGACTCTATCCAGACAGGTGCATGAAAAAGAAATTGTGGTGTGAAAGGAGATGCTGATGCTCCTCAAACAGCATCAGCTTAGATTTGGGCCTTCCAAGCCATCCATCCATCTTATTTTCCAGTGGGGAAAGGCCACAGTTAACCAGTGCCTGGTCAAGCGATCTGCACATGCCTGAAGATGGGCTCTGGCCAAGAACATCTTAAGTGGAAAGCAAGAGGCCTGGTTTTACTTGCTGCCCGCCAACCGAAGAGGTTCCAAACCCCTGTGCGGTTTTCCCTCTGCGCCTCGATTTCGCACTGCCCTCGTATTCATGGAGGGAAAAACACGGGCTCCCGCCTCCCGCGACCCAGTCTCTACATCTGGGGTACCACTGAGGGTGTGAGTGTGCGCAAGGACGTGTTTCTGCGGCGGCTGAGGCTCCAGGAGGCCCGTGGAGGGGAGCAGCCGTGGGGGGAGGCTCGGCCTGAGGGCGAGGGTAGCCCCGCCGCGGTGGAGGGAGGGGATGCGGGACCCGCGCGCCCGCCCGCCCGCTTCCCCCGGGCCGCGCGTCCGCACTCACGCTGAGGGGAGAGGGCGAGCTGCCCGGGATCGAAGAGGGGGCGTCAGGCCGATACTGTCGCCGTCGCCACCGTCTGGCCCGGCCCGGTCCGGTCACCGGCAGGGCCTCGGCCGTGTCCCTCAAGTTTCGATTCCCAGACCTGCGATCCCCGTCCGCTGGCCGCGACGGCGCGCTCAGGTCCCGCCCTTACGGGCCGCGCGGGGTGATGACGTCAGGAGCGCGCGCCAGCCCCCGCCCCCTCCAGTCCCCAGGCAAATAGCTGGGAAGAGGCTGAGCAGGTTTCGGCCCGCCCCACGCGGGTCCCAGGGCCCAATGCACCTGCGCAGTAGAGCCGCCAGGGAACAGAAGCAGAAGGCAGTCACTAAGCGTTTCCCCCAGCCAGAGGAGGGAATCTGACACAAAGGTAAAGGGACCTGATGCCCTCACGCCACCAGATCTCGGCCTCATCATTTTATAGAGGAACATTCTTATAGAAGTGGTTGAAGGCAGGAACCCGCAGGTCCACACACTTGGCGTGGTTGAGGGGCCCTGGGCTGGGGCTTTGTGGCCCAGTCTTTGCCTAGCATGTGTGAGGCACTGGATTCCATCCCCACACTGAAGAGAAAGGAGGTGGGGGGTAGATGAGCTGGGAAAGCCTGGAGCTGGCAGCTCACGCCTGTAATCCTAACTACTCAAAAGGCTGAGATCTGGGGATCGCAGTTGGAAGCCAGCCCCGGCAGGAAGTCTCTAAGACTCATTTCCAATAAACTAGGAGCCAGAGAAAAGAAAAGTGGTAGAGCACTAGCAAAAGCAGCTCAGGAATAGCGCCCAGGCCCTGAGTTCAAGTCCCAGGACCACCTAACAAAAAGAAAAGAAGGGGTGGGGTGGGAGGAGGGAAATAAGGACCAAGACATGAGAAAGGGTATCAATGTATGTTAAGTATTGCACCTGCTATCTGGTGAATATAATGTAACCCTTCTTTTTTTTTTTTTGCCAGTCCTGGGCTTGAGCTCAGGGCCTGAGCCTTTCTCAAGGCTAGAGCTCTACCACTTGAGCCTCAGCACCACTTCCGGCTTTTTTGTATGTATGTGGTACCGAGGAATCGAACCCGGGTCTTCATGCATGCTAGGCAAGCACTTTAACCACTAGGCCAAACTCCCGGCCCCATAATGTAACCCTTCTATTAATTACAATAAAAATATATGAAACAAGAACTAACAAAATAAATTTATCATTAAAAGAAAAAAGAAAAGAAAAGAAAAAGAGACAGAAGGAAAGGGGACGGAGCCAGGCGCGGTGGATCACACCTGTAATCCTAGCTACTCAGGAGCCTGAGATCTAAGGATCAAGGTTCAAAGCCAGCCAGAGCACAAAAGGACCTGAGATTCTTATCTTCAGTTAACCTCCAGAAAATGGGAAGTGGGGCTTGGCTTCAAGGGTAGGGTGGTGGCCTTGAGCTGAAAAGCTCAGGGATAGCACAGGCCGAGTTCAAGCCCCATGACCCACAAAAAAAAAAAAAAAAAAAAAATGTAAAGGGAATGGGAGGACAGAAGAAATACTGCTTATAATAGCATTTTACCAGTAAGACACAGATGGTTTTCCATCCCCAAAGTCCTTTTGCAGTTTTCAGGCTAATCAAGTTTGTTGGACAGTCTCAGCCACCTGACTCACCTTAAATCCTGTGGTTTGAAGTTTCACCTTATATTTTTCTCCCACAGGTCTGATTCTGTTCCAAGCGAATGGCACCACAGTTCATCCTGCTGATTCCACCAGATCACAAGAAGTCTCCCTTCTTCTCTGGAGCTTCCAATAGTTAATTGAATTTACCTTGCATTTGTCTGTCCAATCTATCCATTTGTCCCCTTCCTTGTCATCACCATTTATTCTCCTCCCCATCTCCGGGGATTTTTTTCTCAGTAATTTCCAACTCTTGGTGCTTGTTTACAGTTGTAATCCTAATACATTTACCACAAGCCAAAGTGATTTAAAGAAACAAAACTGAGCCAGGCATGGCTGCTCAGGATGCTGAGATCTGAGGATCTCGGTTCAAAGCCAGCCCAGGCACTAAAGACTATGAGAATATTATGTCCAATTAATGACTAGAAAACACAAGTGGGGCTATGGATCAGGGGTAGGGTGGTAGCCTTGAGCTGAAGAGCTCAGAGACAACGCCCAGGCCCAGGGGTAGCGTGATAGAAGATGAAGAAGAAGAAGAAGAAGAGGAGGAGAAGGAGGAGGACAAGAAGAAACAACAAAACTGGTGGCTGGGAGTCTGGCTTAGTGGTAGAGTGCTTGCCTAGCATGCAGGAAGACCCAGGTTTGATTCCTTGGTACTACATACATAGAAAAGCCAGAAGTAGTGCTGTGGCTCAAGTGGTAGGGTTCTATCTAGCCTTGAGAAAGCCCAAGGACAGTGCTCAGTCCCCAAGACTCACACACACACAGAAAAGAAACAAGGCTATAGGTGATTCTTTCATAGCCATCAGTAATTAAAATGTGTCAGTGACTTCCCACTATTAGCGTAAAGCAAATATCCTCCAGAAGGCCTGTACCACCCTCAGTTTGACCTCTTCTGCAGTCATGTCTTTTTTTTTTTTTTGTCATTGCAATTTGATCTTTATTGGCCTTGTTTTTCACTTGAAGAAATCAAATGATCATCTCCCCTCCCCCCCCACCAACCTATGACTCTCAATCCTTCTATTCTTTTTGTTATTGTTTTTTTGCATTTTTTATTGTAATTAGTAAAAGGGTTACATGATATTTGCCAGATAGAAGGTGCATTAATTCACGTACATTGATACCCTTTCACATGTCTTGGTACCCATTTCCCTCCCCCACCCTGCAGTCATGTCTTTTACTGCCAGTTTCTAAGTCTCATCCTGGTTTTGTTTCTCAGACATGCTGTGTCTCTTTAAAGGTTCATCTCCCTGCCTGCATAATTCCTCTATCAACGAAGTGTTGTATAAAGACCTTTTGACTCCTTACTCACTGTGAACTCTGAAATGTTATTTTTTCTTTCAATTAGATCCACAAGGGCTAACATGGTGGGTCCCATAATAGACTTTAATGAATCTATAACATACAGAAGATGAATGTAAGTTGAGTGATGTGTCTAAAATCATAGAGCTAGAAAGTAGTAAATAAGCATTTAATTCTAGTCTCTATCACTAAAGCTGAGTGTCTTTCCATTTCACCAGTTCTCTGGGGATAGAAGCTAATGCTTCTCATATGTGAGGTAAATGCACTTCTATAGAGCCACACCCCCTCTCAACAGATTGTGACATGGGCATATTTGGTTATCTTGAGGAATTTATTTCCCTGATCATAAAATAAGAATTTGAGGGCCAGGAGTTTGGCCTAGAGGTGGCGTGCTTGCCTAGCATGCACAAAGACCTGGGTTTGATTCCTTGGTACCACATACATAGAAAAAGCCAGAAGTGGTGCTGAGGTTCAAGTGGTAGAGCTCTAGCTTTGAGAAAGTCCAAGGACAGTGCTTAGGTCCTGAGCTCAAGCCCAGGACTGGCAAAAAAAAAAAGAATTTGAAAAAAAATAAAATAATAAATATCTGTCAAGTGCTGTTGGCTCATGCCTGTAATCCTAGCTAATCAGGCTGAGATCTGAAGACCAAAATTCAAAGCCAGTTCACAGGCATGAATGTCTCCGAAATTCTCCTAATTAACCACCAAAAAGAAGTGGAGCTATGGCTCCAGTGGTAGAGCACTAGCCTAGAGCATAAAAGCTGAGGAACAGTGCCCAGGCCCTGAGTTCAAACCCCAGAATCAGCACAAAACAAAAATAACTATTCCAGGGCCAGGCATTTGGCCTAGTGGTAGAGTACTTGCCTAGCATGCACAAAGACCTGGGTTTGATTCCTCCATACCACATACATAGAAAAAAAGCCAGAAGTGGTGCTGTGGCTCAAGTGGTAGAGCTCTAGCCTTGAGAAAGCCTAAGGACAGTGCTTGGGCCCTGAGTTCAAGCCCCAGGACTGGCAAAAAAAAAACAACAACAAAAAAAATCTCATAACTAATACAAGCATATTTAAAAAAAAGGGGGGGGGTTCCAGAACAGCAGTTTTTTGAAATGGCACTTCTCACAGTACAATTTACAAAAACAATGAAAAAAATATCAAAACTCCCCAAACAAGGAGAGTAAAAATGGCCAAGTAGAAACACCAGGGAATTCTCTCCCATCTACACAACTGAACAGAACATGTGTGATCTAACTGTTTTTTGAGACTATACAGCCCATCCAGGAAAGGGAGTAGATAGTGACTTTTTCTTTCCCTTCCTTCTTCATTTGTTTGCTTATCTATTAATTACAGCTCTTTAGCACAGTACCAGCTAGCCCTTCTCTAGCATTCAGCTATGGGCAGACATCTATGCATAATGTTCCTGGCAGCTTGTAATCAACTTGAAGGATACTAGGCAGGCAAACATGGCCTTGTCCTCCACAGGTAGGGTGTCTATGCTTTGACAGAGCGTCTGATTGGTGCTTCTGATCACAGAGGTGTGGAAAAAGAGCAACCATTGTAGTTTGTTCCAAGCCTCTTCCCCTCTGGCTAAAGGTGACTTCCAGGAGATTTCAAGGGCTAGCACATTTTTAAATTTACTGTTCAACTTTTACTTTTATTCATTTTTTTATTTACTTTTCTGGGAACCAGACAGTAAAGAATAGAAATTTCATCCCTATGTCAGTGGCTAACATCTATAATCCAGCTACTGAGGACACTTGACATCTGAAGATAACGTTGTAGCTCAAGCACAAACTAGAGCAGTAGCCTACTGGAAGTGTGGCCTAGAGGTAGAGTGCTGGCCTAGAGCAGCAGCCTTGAGCAAAAGGAGCTTAGGGGACAGAACCCAGGCCCAAATTTCAAAGTCCAGGCCTGGCAAAAAAAAAAAAAAAAAAAGAAAATTCAAAAGCAATTGCTTATGTGGAGAAAATTAGAAAGGAATTGGAAAAGATCTGTTAAGACCTTAACCTCTCAGGCTAATCTGGATACTGATTTTCATGATCATCATCAAGAATAACAACCAGTAAACAGTAGCTCGTTTGGAAGGGGGAGAAACTTCCTTCTAGAGCTCAAAGGTCCAATTTCAATAGAGATACATGCAAAGGAAGTTGTAATTCAAAGGAAAAAAATACACTCAAACTATATCTGGAAAAGATATGAAAATAGATATACTAGACAAAGACTTTAAAACAGTTCTAAGATGGGAGCTGGTGGTTCAAGTTTGTAATGCTAACTAATCAAGAAGCTGAGATCTCAGGATCAAGCTTTTTTTTTTTTTTTTTTTTTTTTTTTTGCCAGTCCTGTGCTTGAGCTCAGGGCCTGAGCACTGTCCTTGGACTTTCTCAAGGCTAGAGCTCTACCACTTGAGCCTCAGCACCACTTCTGGCTTTTTTTCTATATGTGGTACCATGGAATCGAACCTAGGTCTTCATGCATGCTAGGCAAGCACTTTAACCACTAGGCCAAACTCCTGGCCAGGATCAAGCTTTAAAGCCAGCCCAGGTAGGAAATTTTGTGAGTTTCTTATTTCCAATTAACCACTGAAAGAGCTATAAGTGGAGCAATGTGTAAACAATGGTGTGCTAGTTGGCCTTGAGCATAAAAGCTCAGAGACAGTGTACAGGCTGAATTCAAGCCCCAGGACCAGCAACAATTTAAAACAAATCAAAACAAAACAACAGCTCTAGTTGAAGAAGTAAAGGAAGATTTAGTAAACCCAAAGCAAGTGAAGGAAAGAAATATAAAAATAAAAGCATAGGAGGGCCGGGAGTTTAGCCTAGTGGTTAAAGTGCTTGCCTAGCATGCATGAAGACCTGGGTTCGATTCCTTGGTACCACATACATACAAAAAAGCCGGAAGTGGTGCTGAGGCTCAAGTGGTAGAGCTCTAGCCTTGAGAAAGTCCAAGGACATTACTCAGGCCCTGAGCTCAAGCCCAGGACTGGCAAAAAATAAATAAATAAATAAATAAATAAAATAAAAGCATAGGAACTGGGAGTGTGACCTAGCATGTACCAAGCCTCAGGTTCAATTCCTCAGTACCACATACACAGAAAAAGCTGGAAGTGGTGCTGTGACTCAAGTGGTAAAGCCTTAGCCTTGAAAAGGCCCAAGGACTGGCAAAAAAAATAAATAAATAAGCATAAATTAATGAATTAAAAACAAAAACATAAGACACAGAACTCAGTTTTGTTCTCTAAAAAGATTAGTAAAAAATTCTTGCCAAGGTGACAGAAAAAAATACAAATTGTCAATATCAGAAATGAAAGAGGAGTATCTTCTCAGTACCTATGGATATTAGAAAGATAGTAAAGGAGTACTGAGAACAACCCCACATATATAGGAAGACTAAGTAGATAAGGGCCAATTCCCAAAAATCTACAATCAAAAAATCACCCAAGATTAACTAGATAACAACTATTAAAGAAATCTAATTTATACTTTTTTTTGTCAGTCATAGGGCTAATTCATACTTTAAAAGTAATTTTTTTAAATACTGAGGTTCAGGGCTGAGAGTTTGGCCTAGTGGTAGAGTGCTTGCCTAGCATGCATGAAGACCCGGGTTCAGTTCCTCATACCACATACATAGAAAAAGCTGGAAGTGGTGCTGTGGCTCAAGTGGCAGACTACTTGCCTTGAGAAAGCCCAACGACAGTGCTCAGGCCCTGAGTTCAAGCTCCAGGATTGTCAAAAAAAATAAAATAAAATAAAATATTGAGGTCTAGGGCTAAGAATCAGTTCAAGCACTATGACTGACCAAAAATAAATAACTCAGACCCTGAGTTCAAGTCCTAGAATTAGACCTTTTATGCATGCATGCCCTCTCTCTTCCCCTGCAAAAAAAAATTGAAGTCTAGATGATTTCACTGATTAATTCTAACCAACCAAATAAAGAGAAATAATATCAATTCTATACAATCTCTTCCAGAAAATGCATTAAGAACATATTCCAACATTTATGAAGCCAGCATTACCCTACTAAAAACAGAGTTTAATGAAAAATTCTGATCAGAATTCAGATCAGAAACCAAAAATCCTAAACAAGATACAGCCAATCAAATTTAGTAATAATCTAGCACTATGAGAATGAGAATGTACATATACCCCTTGTATGCGAGTGCTTGTAACAAAACTTGACTCACAATCACCTCAAAAATACAATACTGTACAAAAAAAAAGGTTGGCCTACAAGGGTATACTTTATGATTCATTAATATAAAGCATGGGCCAGGAGCATAGCCTAGTGGTAGAGTGCTTGCCTAGCATGCATGAAGCCCTGGGTTTGATTCCTGGTACCACATACACAACAGAAAAAGCTGGAAGTGGAGCTGTGGCTCAAGTGGCAGAGCACTAGCCTTGAGTAAGAAGTATCCAAGGACAGTGCCCAGGCTCTGAGTTCAAGCCCCAGGACTGGCAAAAAACAAGCAAGCTAGCTAGCTTAAGAACAGCAACCTAATCTATTGTTGTCTCAGAATAGTGTGGTTGGCTCAGAAACACAGGAATTTACTGGAGGAAAAAAGCATGAAAGAACTTCCTGGAAGCTGGAAATGTTTTGCATCTTGATTGACCTGGTGATTACACAGGTACTAACATTATCAAAACTCACTGAACTGTTTACTTAAGACCTGTGATTTCATTGTAAAATCTACTTCAATAAAACAAATTGAATATGTGCAAATAAAGTCAGTAAGAAGGCCACTACCTATCTTAAACAAGAAAATTAAAATGTGGCATGGTCTTTGATATAATTGTTTTGTTAATATTTAACCTATTTTTAGTACTTGGAAAGTCTCCATTTCTAGATTTAAATACTATGCACTAGAAGCTTCTAGAGTCGTTCTTGTTTTTAAAAAAAATCAAAGCCTGGGCCAAGAGTTTGGCCTAGTGGTAGAGTGCTTGCCTAACATGCACGAAGACCCAGGTTCGATTCCTCGGTACCACATACAAAGAAAAAAAGCCAGAAGTGGTGCTGAGGCTCAAGTGGTAGAGCTCTAGCCTTGAGAAAGTCCAAGGACACTGCTCAGGCCCTGAGCCCAAGCCCCAGCTGGCAAATAAAAACCAAAACCAAAAACAAAACAACAAAAAAATCAAAGCCAGAATAATCTTTCTTAAAGAATATAGTAATTCTCCAAGGGTCTTCTTTTTTTTTTTGGTCCAAAGATCAAGAATTCATCTTTAGTTAGGTCAATATCTTAACATCTTAGATTCAGTTTATACAAGAAAAAAAATGGATTGCAAATGTATGGCTCAACTTAGAAGTCATCAGAATGGAAGTAGCGTTAGAAGTCTTCAGAAGCATTTCAGAAACACAAAATTCTCTTTGCAAAGATGATTACAGGATTTTATATTATAGTTTTCTGAGAAAAACATATCCTCCAGCTTCCTCCTTATTGATCATTGAGCCAAGAAGGTTTGAAATTGTTTCATAAGCTGACTTCACAGAATTGACCCAACAAGCTGGCCTTCTTCACATGGTTAAAAGTATCGACCAGATAAGACATCAACAAAAAAATTCCTTTTCTCACAATGTCCCAAGAGTGGCTTTTCTTCTCTTTTGTACTTGTTTTATTTCAGTGGAAGTAAAATTTCTGCCCTGAGTTTGAAAAAAAAAAATGCTTTAAGGCAGATAGACCTTCATGAAGGCCAGTAAACTTCTGTATGGAAGGACAGCAATTCCTGTTCTCCCTTCACATCCAGATGAAAAAAGAATTTTTAAATATGCTTTTGACTCAGAGACCTGTTGACAAAACTTGTTTTTCCAGGCTTGTTAGAGGAATCTTTGTTGTCAGCGAATGTCTGTGTTTTAAAAAATGAGGGTGCCAATGTGAAAAGTTTGCTTCTCATTAAAGTAGCAAAACTAGATGCATCACTGAGCATTGCCAAAACTCCATCTGTGCAGAATAGGAAGGTTTCCTTCCCCCAAATTCCCTTGGCAAGAAATCCTTCTACCATCTCCAAAACGTTCCCAGCCTTTGTAGTTTAAAAATGAAGCTCACAAAATAAGTCTTCTCTGACAATATCATCAGGCCTTCAGGAAACAAAGGGAGATAGTTACATGATTGCCTGTTGATAGTGGAGAGACATGTCTTGTTCAGAGGCCCCTTCAGGCTGGGCAGATGTCAGATATTCTTTCAATTCTGCCAGCTCCTCACTTGAATTCATATCGATGTACACATACACACATTAGCTTTCATGACCATTCATTTAATAATAATGAGATAATATATCTGGGCACAGTACCTCAAGCCTATAATCCTGGATACTTGGGAGGCAAAGACTGAGGAATCATGAGTCACAGCCAGTCCATACGGAAATGGAAAGAAGTCCAGGAGGTAATGGAACCTCAAAAGATGGGGTCTAGTGGGAGATTTTAGGTTTCTGGGGACATGTCCTTGAAGGGGACTGTGGAACTATGGTCTCCTTTCTCTCTCTATCCCCTAGCATAAGGTAAATGGTTCCCCTTTATTACCATGTGCTCCTGCCATGACGATGATGTACTGGGACACTCCACAGTACAAGTGGAATAGGAGAGAGGAAGTCCCTCATGAACTGAAACCTTTCCTCTTTATCTCAGGTAATGGTTACATGAACAATACGCTAACATATTAGAATACACATAGGTGGAGCTGGGCACAAGTGGTTCACATTTATAATCCTAGCTACTCAGGAGACTGAGATCTGAGAATGGCAGTTTGAAGCCAGCCTGGGCAGGAATGTTCCAGCGAGACTCTTTATCTCCAGTTAACCACTTAGAAACTGGAAGTAGAGTAGTGGCTCAAAGTGGAAGGGTACTAGCCTGGAGCAAAAGAGCTCAAGTATAGCACCGAGCCCAGAGTTCAAGCCCCACAACCAGAAAAAAAAAAGAAAGAAAGAAAGAAAATCAACTATACAAGTATGAGGGTGGAGATGGGAAGGAAAAACTGGGAGAAAGCAAGGGGAGGGGTTACATTGTCAAAAAAGAAATGTACTCTTTACCTGACTGATGTAACTGTAACCCCTCTGTACATTACCTTTATAATACAAAAATAGTAATAGTCATCTTAAATAATAACCTGTGGAAGTTACATGAACCCCTAGACAGGTTTGAAATTGCCTAGTTCATGTGTAGATTATACACTCATCCATGTCTCAAAAGATCAACCTGTATTATAAAGAATTTTCATTTCAACTGTCTGGCAAAATGTGAAAGCAATGAAAAGGTCTAGATTCTCAATATAGGACAAATTGGTGGCCATATAATTACTTGGTTCAGAATTGCCTGGTGACTGCACCACACAGGTGCAAGTAGATAAATCATGCATTATCTGGGGGTAGATCTGACAGCATTATGGTTCTGGAGCAAGAATGAATAAAAATGTTTGTTTTTGCCAGTCCTGGGGCTTGAACTCAGGGCTTGGGCACGCGGATCCCTGAGCTTCTTTTGCTCAAGGCTAGCACCCTACTACCTAAGCAATAGCACTACTTCCAGCTTTTTCTGTTTATGTGGTACTGAAGGATCAAGCCCAGGACTTCATGCACTCTAGACAAGCACTCTACCACTAAGTCACATTCTCAGCAAAATGTTTTGAAGCACCCCCAACTTTGCTATGATATGAAAAGAGCTACAACTGCTGTCTGTGAGTCACCAATAGTAGTAGTATAATTAGTGTTTACCATCTACTACATCCCTATCGACTGCTCCATTACAAGGTGCCCTAGACTCTAGCTTAACACACCTATCCACATGGCTGCTGGGGAGCAGTTTGGCTCCAGGGCTCTAGTGAAGTGGGAATCAGCTGCTGGGCTTGGACAGCCTTGTGCAAGCTTGACTAGGTTGGATGATCTGCTTGCCAGAGTGTGTCTATGTCTGCTGGTAGGAGTCTCCATTTCTCACTGAACCCTATTCCCGCTTTGTCCAGCTGGAAGCTGTCATCTCAGTCTCCTTACGTCACCACATGTAACCGTATTGTATGTCCTAGATAATGACATGTAGTCACTGTTCAGCAAAACATTGGGAAGTCTTTAACAAAATACAAGAAAACACTGGAGTTATGGAGACTGAGAGTGAACAATAGGGGAGATTAATCTGACTATATTATATGCACATATAACCATGGTGAAATCTTTTTGTATGGTTAATATATACTCAATAATAAATCACAGGAAAATAAAACAGGGCTGGGGGCATGTATGGGTATCAGTGGGCCAATGCAGAGGGTAATGGAGGGTAAATGGGGTGGACTTTATATGCTGGTGCCCTACCACTTGAGCAGACCCCACACTTCTTTTTGTTGCTTCACTGGGGTAAAAGTTTCTTAGATCTGTCTGGCTTCAAACCATGATCCTCAGATCACAGCCTTCAGAGTAGCTAGGATTATAAATGTGAGCCACTAGTTGACTAACTCATGCTTGTATTAATAGCCAAATGTAGAAATGGAATTCCAATTCAGCTGTGTGTGCCTTCCAGTCTGTGTTGTGACCGGGGTTGAGACACTTCACCTCTCCGAACCTTGGTGATTAGGAATATACTTTTTTTTTTGGGGGGGGGGGAGTGGGTCATGGGGCTTGAACTCTGCCTGGGCACTGTCCCAGAGTTACCGCCCTACCCCTGGGCCTGAGCATTGGCCCTGAGCTCTTCAGCTCAAGGCTACCACCCTACCCTTGAGCTAAGCCCCACTTCTCATTTTCTAGAGGTTAATTGGAGATAAGATATTCAGGTCCTTTTGTGCCCAGGCTAGCTTTGAACCTTGATCCTCAGATCTCAGCCTCCTAAGTAGCTAGGATTATAGGTGTGAGCCACTGCACCTGGCCATACTCTCTTTTTTTTCTTTAATCAATCCTGGGGCTTGAACTCAGGGCCTAGGCATTGTCCTTGAGCTTTCTCAAGGCTATCACTCTACCACTTGAGCCATAGCATCACTTTAGCTTTTTCTGTGTAAGTGGTCTTGAGAAATCAAACCCAGGGCTTCATGCATGCTAGGCAAAAGCACTCTACCACTACACCACTCTCCCAGTCCTCTTAAAGAGGACTTATCTCTTCCTATTTGGCCATGAGGTAAATGCTCTGTCCAGCATTCCCTGCACAGTGCTGCATTCTGATCAGGGGCCTGGGGGAGAAAGTGTCTACCTGATCACGCTACCCAGACCATGGGTACCCAAACCAACCCTTTCCTCTTTTCCTCTTTTTTTTTTTTTTTTTTAAACCAGTCCTTGGGCTTGAACTCAGGGCCTGAACACTGTCCTTTGAGCTTTCTCAAGGCTAGCTCTCCACCACTTGAGTCACAGCACCACTTCTGGCTTTTTCTATGTATGTGGTACCAAGGAATTGAACCCAGGTCTTCATGCATGCTAGGCAAGCACTCTACCACTAGGCCAAACTCCCAGCCCTAATACTTTCTCTTTATAGTTCATTCATCCCTGTAACAAAGTGGACTAATATAAAAGAGCAATCTTTGACCTTGCAGGTGTCTCTTCCAGGCCTTTTCCTACTCACCAGCTCCTCCTGACTTCCCTTTCCACTGTGACCAGCCTTGAATCCACATTCTTTTAACCTCTCAGCATCCAAAGATGTTTCCCTATCAAGATCCCAATCCTAACCAGATGCCAGTGATTTACACCAGTAATCCTAGCTAGTAAAGAGGCTGAGATCTGAGGATTATAGTTTGAAGCCAACTTGGGTAGGAAGGTCTGTGAGACTCTTATCTCCAATTAACTACCAAATAGCCAGAAGTGGGGGTATGGCTCAAGTGACAGATTGTTAGCCTTGAACAAAAAATCTTACACAGTGCCCAAATCCTGAGTTAAAAAAAAAAAAAAGGACCAGCACACACAAACCAGCACACACAAACAGAAGATGCCAATCCTGTATGCACCCAGCCTCTGCTTTGTCCACACACAAGCAGGAAAAGCACACAAAAGGACCCTACCTACTGCCTCGACACCCAGGCCCATCACTATACTCAGCCCCTTGATCCTGCTCCCCAGCAAGGTTAACCTGGTTCCCAGACCTCACCTTCCAGCCTGATCCTACCACTTGCTCTCTTCACTGTCATCAGAACCCTTTCCAGCTCCACAGAATAAACAAGAGACCATCAGTGGAACAACTTCTACCAGATTTTCAAACCTTTCCCTCCATTTCCATTTCTCCCCTGAAATAGACAAGAAGTCCTATTTCTCACTCACTAATGCCAGGCAGATGGTTGTTTTACCTCCAGTATGCCACCTAAACTGCTCTTCCAATGAATTTATAGAGCAGTAGCAGCAGGAACTACTGCGCGGAGATTGATGAGCCGACAGCATTCTGGGTATGTGGTCTGGCAATGTGGTCAACATTACATCAGCATTTGCTGAGCATCTACTCCAGGCCAGTCCCCTTTCTAGGATGGAAGGGCTGTTCTAAACTAGAGAACAAAGTGAACAGACAGCTCATTATTTTTCTCAACATAAAGCCCCATCTTCTCCCTAGGAGCTGCCCTCACCAACTGCCTCAGCTCCCATTTAGACAGAAAAATTTGAAAAACTCTGACCAGATAAGAAATTTCTTCCTCTGAATGAAGCACAATAGCATTCAGACCCCAGGCTTGCTGTAGCCAATGGCAGCCTTCTGCTCTGACCAGGCCCTGCTCCTGTAACAAGACAGACACTCTGGGCCACAGACAGAGTGATTCCTACTCTGATCTCTTCCCTTTCTTCTTAGATTAGGGCCACAAAGCAAGTTAGAGATTCCCTCTGTACATCAAGTAGAGCTAATCAGAGGGCTGTCTAAAGATCTGGCAGTATAAGCGTCCGATAAACAGCCCGGGTCACCCCAGGTTTCTAGGTGGAGAGATTTTTACAGAGCAGGCTATAAAAGAGCTAGCCGCCCATCCCAGGAACCCTGTGGTCAAGGGGCCTGGATGGCTACTCACAGAGAATGGCAAAGTGGGGATGAGAGAAAGGCCAGCAATAATGAGGGGATTTTGTATTTATTTGCATCCAGCTATCCAGTCCACCAACAGCAAAATCTCCCATATTGGCATAGTCTGATTGATGAAGCTGGCCTAGAGGTAGAGAGAGACCTTTCTAGATTGAAATAATGGGATGGACAGGGAGCACCTCACCTTGCTGGCTGTATTCATCTGCTTAATAAAGCCAGAATGGAAGCATATACTCTAGTCTCTCAGAGCCCTGTTGTAGAGAACATGTCTTTAATTAGAGGCACACTGCACAGCGGTGGGGCTCAGCTATACTGTAGTTTGGTGCTGTGTGGCAGAAAAGTTACCATGTATTTTTCTAGGCAAGCAAAATGAAGATGATGTTTAATATCAGATATCTCTCCAGGGAAAGAACATTCTGTAGCTCAGAGAAACAAGGCAAGTTGGGTTATTTTTTTGGTTTGTCTTTTAAAAGTAGAACATTCTGAGCAAGGTGTGGTGGTACATGCCTGTAATCCCAGCACTCAGGTGGCTAAAAGGGTTGTAAATTCAAAGCCAGCCTCACTACAATAGGGAGATTCTGCCTTTCCCCTGCCAAAACAACAACAACAAACCAGCTAGGTGCTGGTGACTATGCAGGAGGTTGAGGATCAAGGCTCAAAGATAGTCAAGTCTGGAAAGTCTGTGAGATCTTTCAGGGCGGGGGGGGGAGGGGCTGGAAGTAGAGATAGGATTCAAGGGGCAGAATGTCAGCTTTGAGTGAAAAGGCTAATGGACAGCACTCCGGTCCTGAGTTCAAGCCTTAGACCTTACTGCCCCCCCCCTCAAAAAAAACCCAACAACAACGACATCATTATTCTGGCTTGTTTTTCAGATAAGATCTCACTATGTAGCCTATGCTAACCTAACCTAGAACTCAAGATAGACACTTATTCTCCTGCCTCTACCTCAAGACTGATAGGAATACAGGCATGCAGCACAATGCCCTACAACATATCTGTTTGTGAGCACTATGATATGAAGTGGAACATAACTATTTGGGCCTTACTTTGCAATTATTTGGAGATGGAGATCCACTTAGAGCTGAAATATCCAAGGCTCAGAAAGGTTGAGGGGGCTGGGGATGTAGCTTAGTGGTAGAGAACTTGCCTAGTATGCATTAAGTCCTGGGTTTGATTCCTCAGTTATCACAAAACCACATAAACAGAAAAAGCTGGAAGTGGCACTGTGGCTCAAGTGGCAGATATTAGCCTTGAGCCAAAGAAGCGCAGGGATAGTGTCTATGCCCTGAGTTCAAGCCCTAGGACTGGCAAAAAAACAAACACAAAAAAAGTTGAGAAACTTATCTAGATTATATATACAGTTACAAACAACAGAGCTGGGAGTCCAATCCAGGTAGTGTGGCTTTGAAATTGTAAATTTCCTTTACTTAGTATTTGCCCAAACTGTGGCATTCGGAGGCATGCTGCGGAAGAAGAGGCAGCAAGATGGGAATGGTCAGAATGGTGGTCTATGAGGCTGGCCCTCATGATGCTTCAGGCTTTTCAAGGCAAGACTCTCTTTAATGAATGAACTGCAACATTGTTTTAAGAGAAAAAGGGTTGCAGTTCTATCAGAAGGAGGCTGGAGTACCAGCAGTGGAGCTCAGTGGCAGAACATGCTGCTTAGCCTATACAAGGACCTGGTTCAATCACAGCACCAAAAGTGAAAAATAGCCTAGAAAAGTAAATCATGGTATACGCAAACTGAAGTAACAGGTATCTGTAAGAAAGGGAGAGGAAGTCCTTTAGGTACTAAGTGTGAAAGAAAAGCAAGGTACAGAACAACTTATCACATGCGTTAAAGAAGGGAGAAAAGGGCCCGGGAGTTTGGCCTATTGGCAGAGTGCCTGTTTAGCATGCACTAAGACCTGTGTTTGATTCCTCTGTTACCACATACATAGCTGTATGTGGCAAAAAAATAAAGAAAGAAAGAAAAGAAAAAAGAAAAGAAAGAAGGAAGGAAGGGAGAAGAACGCAGTGCATCTGCCTGTCCACACAGGGAAGATCTCGGTAGTGCCTCCAGTACTTGCTCCCCTGCGAGGACACACATGGTCACGGGGAGAGAACCACGTTCCTCTTTTATAGCTTTTGATTTCAAGCCATGAGAACTAATACTTAGTCGTGAAATGTATATTTGTAAAGAATTATAATGTCTGAACTGAAAACATACAGAATATACAAAATCTTAGCCCTATCCAGGTCATCACATAAAGTAACAAAACAGGAAGTCATTACACCAAGGTAACAATCACCCATTTTTTTTCAGGACTTTTCTGATAGTTATAGTTATTATTTTTTTTTTTTCTGCCAATCCTGGGGCTTGAACTCAGAGCCTGAGCACTGTCCTTGGGGCTTCTCAAGGCTAGAACTCTACCACTTGAGCCACAGCACCACTTCTGGCTTTTTTTTATGTATGTGGTACTGAGGAATTGAACCTGGGTCTTTGTGCATGCTAGGCAAACACTCTACCACTAAGCCAAACTCGCTGCCCCTAAAGTTAATATTCTTAAAGTCAGTTTTCTATGTTTCATTTTATTTCTTTCTTGATTCTACCAGTACCTCTTTTTCTTTCCTTTCTTTTTTAGGCAGTATAAAGGATGGAACCCAGTGTTTCACACATGCTAGGCAAGTGCTGTACCACTAAGCCTTTGGCTAGTATTTCAAAGATAGAAGAATTGAAACCAGGGCATCCACAATATTCAATCTACTGCATGAAAGAAGATGGTCACTTTTTCCATTCCTGCAAAGGTGGTAAAAGTCTTCAAATCTTTATGAAACATAGAGGGTATTGCAGAGTAAAACAAAATGGTCCTCTGCATAGACAATGGAAACAGAAGGAAGCAGATCAGTGACAGACTCAGTTCTACATCCCTGCTAGGAAGAGGGCTCTCCAATCCAACCACCATTCTTCAATCTCCAGTGTTCTCATCAGAGCACTGAGGACACCACAGCTTATCCAGAGCTCTCACCTCCCACCAGTGAAATGGTGTTTCTTTCTGTTGACAAGGGTAGCTAATGCCTTTCTCAACAGGACTCCCATTGTTCAGGAAGTAAGAGTAAGAACAGACAAATGCAATTGTTTCAGACTAAAATGCTTCTAGGTACTGGGCACTAGTGACTCACATCTGAAATCCTAGCTACTCAGCAATCTGTGATCTCCTTACGCCTAAGTGCTCTCGTGAGTTGCACTTCCGCCCTTTTGGCTCTCTGACCAGCACCATGGCGGTCGGCAAGAACAAGCGCCTTACGAAAGGCGGCAAAAAAGGAGCCAAGAAGAAAGTGGTTGACCCATTTTCTAAGAAAGACTGGTATGATGTGAAAGCCCCGGCCATGTTCAATATCAGAAATATTGGGAAAACACTAGTCATGAGGACTCAAGGAACCAAAATCGCATCTGATGGCCTCAAGGGTCGGGTGTTTGAAGTGAGCCTTGCTGATCTGCAGAATGATGAAGTTGCATTTAGAAAATTCAAGCTAATTACTGAGGACATTCAGGGCAAGAACTGCCTGACCAACTTCCATGGCATGGATCTCACCCGAGACAAAATGTGCTCCATGGTCAAAAAGTGGCAGACCATGATTGAAGCTCAGGTTGATGTCAAGACTACAGATGGTTATTTGCTTCGTCTGTTCTGTGTTGGCTTTACTGAAAACGCAACAATCAGATCCGCAAGACCTTGTATGCTCAGCATCAGCAGGTCCGCCAGATCCAGAAGAAGATGATGGAAATCATGACCCAAGAAGTGCAGACCAATGACTTGAAAGAAGTAGTTAATAAGTTGATTCCAGACAGCATCGGGAAAGACATAGAAAAGGCTTGCCAGTCTATTTACCCACGTCATGATATCTTCGTTAGGAAAGTGAAAATGCTCAAGAAGCCCAAGTTTGAATTGGGAAAACTCATGGAGCTTCATGGTGAAGGTGGTAGTTCTGGAAAAGCTACTGGGGATGAGACCGGTGCTAAAGTCGAGCGAGCTGATGGATATGAACCACCAGTCCAAGAATCTGTTTAAAATTCAGAGTTTTAGTAATGACAAATTAAAGGTCTATTTGTGAAGAAAAAAAAAAAAAAAGAAATCTGTGATCTGAAGATCACACCAGCCTGGACAGGTAAGTCAGTGACACTCTTATCTCCAATTAATCACCAAAATACCAGAAGCAGAGCTGTGGCTCAAGAGGTAGAGCTTGATCCTTGAACAAAAAAATGCTCAGGGACAGCCAGGTGCTGGTGGCTAACACCTGTAATCCTAGCTACTCAGGAGGCTGAATTCTGAGGATCATTGTTCAAAAGCTAGCCCAAGCAAGAAAGTCCGTGAGGCTCATCTCCAATTAATCACCATAAAACCAGAAATGGCAGTATGGCCCAAAGTGGTAAAGTGCTAGCCTTGAGCACAAAAGCTCAGTGATAGCACCCACGCCCTGGGGTTCAGCACAAAAAATTTTAAAATACATACATATATGCATATATACATAAAATTGCTTAGAAAGAGGGAAAGATAAATAAAAAGAGTAATAGAAGAATTGAATTTGTATGTACAGAAACATAATGAAACCCTTTTATACACTAAGCAAAAGTAAAAAGAGAAGGTGATCAGAAGAGACTTTTAATTAAAATGGGGTTTAGGGAAGCACACCAAGTTCTCCTAAGTTCATTGTCTCCATGTTCTCAGCATTGCTTTGGAAATCTGGAAACACCTTTAGAAAGAAACTCACCCAGCCAGCGCAGTGGCTCATGCCTATAATCCCAGCTACTCAGGAGGCAGAGATCTGAGGATCAAGGTTCAAAGCCAGCCTGGGCACAAAAGAACCTGAGACTCTTATCTCCAATTAACCTCTAGAAAATAGGAAGTGGGGCTTGGCTCAAGGGCAGGGTGGTAGCCATGAGCTGAGGAGCTCAGGGACAATGCCCAGGTCCAGGGGTAGGGCGGTAGCCTTGAGGTGAAGAGCTCAAGGACAGTGCAGAGGCCGAGTTCAAGCCCCATGCCCCACAAAACAAACAAACAAACAAAAAAAGACAGGAACTCACCTACTCCCAAACAAGGTAAGCTGTAACCTTGGCCTCCAGAGTAAGAAAGGACATGCTAGAGTGAGCCCACCTGCTGTGGCACAGCCTGGGCGTGGCCTTTCAGACAGAGAGTCACTTGAAGTGCATCATCTGCTATTGGGCTGTAATCTATGAGCTGCCAGTGTTTACTTGTGAGACTGCCTGGGAGCTGGAAGGAAAGGAAGGTAAATACACCAAAGCCCAGCTGAGCAACCAATAGCTTTTATATTTTATTTCCAAGAAATGACATCTTGTTTTCACAAAGAAGAGGTAAGGTAGGCTCAAAACACAGGCTGCCCGCATGGGCAGCCATGGAGTGAACCAAACTGTTCAAAACATACAGCAACAGAAATGCTTGTGAGGTACCAAAAATAGTAACAAATTAAACAAAACAACAACCAAAAAAACAAAAAACAAAATACCAGAACTCAATCCACTGAACCTGTAGTGAAGAACTTGAAGCAGCCAGTGTGTATGATCCACAGTCCTTCAACAATGACGTTACTGTCCGTGGTCACCAGAACATCTTCAGAACAGTAGCTGAAGGAAAGGAAGGTGGCCTGCAGGGCTGGCCACGATGCCAAGCAGGATGCAAAAGGCTTCCTAACTCAGTCTCTGTCCACACAGCTTCTCAGATGACCTCCAGAGTGGCCTCAGTGACGTCTGAAGAACCTTATCTTCCAAAGCATTCAGAGCATGTGCTTCATGACAGTCTCTTTGCTTTGGAGAGAAAGGAAAAGCAATGAAGAAGTCTGCATCTTTCCCCTGGCCACCCTGCCTCCATCTTTGCCACCCTGTCTCTTCTCACAGCAACCGGAGTTAAGGGAGAAAATAAAAGCAGATCATGTCATACTATTCAAAGTCTATCCTGGGTGGGCAAGATGGCACTGCTCTCATAGACTCCAATCACACTGGTGTGACCTTCAGGACCACATGGTGAGTCTTACCAGTCACTGACTCCTGTCCTGCTCTGCCTCCTCAGAATCTATATAGAGATGAAATGACCAGGTAGTCAAACTCAACTGGGTATGCATTTGGGGTGCAATGAGGGAAGATCATCTCCTCAAATGTAGACACTTTTCCCATGCTTGCAATGAGGTGGCAGCTTTTGATGGAAGAGAGAAGACTCCCTCTCTGCCAATTCCCTGCTATCAGGGAACTGCTTTTTTTGGCCAGTCCTGGGGCTTGAACTTAGGGTCTGGGCTCTGTCCCTGAGTCTCTCCTCTATGCTCAGGCTTGTGCTCTACCACTTGAGCTACCGTACTACTTCCAGCTTTTTCTGTCTATGTGGTACTAAGGAATTGAGTCCAGGAGTTCATGCATGCTAAGTAAGCACTCTACCACTAAGCTATATACTCCCAGGCTAGGGAAGTAGTGCTTTTTTTTTTTTAACCTCTGGCAAGAGACAGCTCTGAAATCTGAAATCACAGGAAGGGACTACCAAGGCAACAAGAAAGTTGAGGTTCAAGGACTTTCTAGGCTCTATTCCATGTCTCAGTTAATCTCACAGCTAACCTGCAGTAAGGATAGTCACTGGTCCCACTGGATGAGCATGAAAGACACTGTGATCATTTCAAACTTGTATATCTTCAGATGTTAAATAAAGGACATCCCAGTGTGACAGAAAATAACTGAAACAGAGGAAACACATTTGACCAGGAAAGGAAGGATAATAGGACACCAACAAGGAGAAGGAATAAAAGCAGAGTTGTGAGGGAGAAATAAGAAAATGTTTCTAGTAATATATCTATTAACTTTCTCACAATGACTTTTACAAAGCATGTCTTTAAAAAAAAAATCAAGTCTATTCTTAGTCAATATTTGAGTGTATGAATGTGGACACCCTAACCCGCCCGACTTTGTTGAGCCATTTTGGTTCTGAGAGGTGGACAGGAGGGCTGACTTCATGCACATGGTCTGGATGGGGTGTTAACAATCACCTGCTAGGCTGAGTGAGAATGTTGCTCAGTGGTGGTGTTTGCCTAGCACACACGAAGCCCAAAGTCCCATCTTCAACACAGGGGGAAAAAAAGGTGCTTAGCAAATAAGGAACACTCAGGCATCCTTATTTAACATCTGAGAATACAGTCTAAAATGATTACACTGTGACAGAACTGTCCATACTCTTAATGGGACAAGGGACTATCCTCACATAGCAAGTCAGCTGTGGGACTAACAAACAATTGATATAGCAACCAGAGGGTCCTCCCAAGCATTCTCTCTGGGTGAACAGATTTGCTGCTGTCACTCCCCAATTACACCTTGACCTCTGAATTCTAGCAATGATGCATTATCACAGCAGACGTGCACTCCAGAGTCTGGACTCTGCATTCCTTCTGTTCCATGTCTGGAGCACCTTCCTACCAGAAGCCACTAAAAGCCATAGGCCAGGTGGTCTAGCCTGAGTGGATCTTACCGGAGACCCTCAACTCTGGAGGAGCCTCTGTCTCAGATTCTCAAGAGATGACAAATCCTTCCTCCCACCTCGGCCCCCTTCAAAGTCCCCTGATGGCCACGCTACACTCCCATCAAGAGCTTTAACTCAGTGAAAGAGTAGCAAAGGAGCAGGAGAATATAATATTCACAAGTCCAAGCTAAAAATCAGCAATATTTTAAATCTTTAATCAAACCCATGGCCTTATGCATGTGAGGCAAGTGCTTCATCACGGACCTACATTTCCGGGCCCACTTTTCTGTTTTCTGAGTACAATCCAAGGAAAATGCTAGAAAAAGCAAAAGGTTAGAAGCTAACAAATCTGTCAACTAAAACTCAAATAGAACAGAAAAACAGAAAGGAAGTAACTGACACTGCTCACTCACCTCACCAACTCCCCTAATAAGGGGTTTCAAAAAAACCTCTTCCTGCTGGGATGCTAGTGGCTGTAATCCTAGCTACTCAGGAGACTGAGATCTGAGGATCATAGTTCAAAGCCAGCCCAGACAAGAAAGTCTACGACACTCTTATCTCCAATCAACCACAAAAAGCTGGAAGTGGAGCTGTGTCATAAATGTAGAACACTAGCCTTGAAGAAAAGAAGCTCAGGCCTTGAGTTCAAGGCCTATTCCCAGCAATAAAAAATGAAACAACAGAGCCGGTAGCGGTGGCTGATAACTGTAAATTCTAACTACTCAGGAGACTGAGATCTGAGGATTGCAGTTCAAAGCCAACCTGGGCACTAAAGAATGTGGCTCAAGGAGTAGGGAGGTAGCCTTGAGCTGAAGAGCTCAGGTCCAACACACAGGCTCAGGGGTAGGGCCCAGGCCCAGAGTTCAAGCCCCATGACCCACAAGAAAGAAAGAAAGAAAGAAAGAAAGAAAGAAAGAAAGAAAGAAAGAGAGAGAGAGAGAGAGAGAGAGAGAGAGAGAGAAAGAAAGAAAGAAAGAAAGAAAGAAAGAAAGAAAGAAAGAAAGAAAGAGAAAGAAAAAGAAAGAAAGAAAGAGAGGGAGGAGGGAGGGGGAGGGGGGAGGGGGGGGAGGGAGGGAGGGAGGGAGGGAGGGGGGGAGGGAGGGAGGGGTAGAGGAGAGGGAGAGGGAGAGGGAGGGGGAGGAGAAGGAAAGAAAGAACCAAAACTCTTCTCACAAGAATCTCCTAGTATTCCTGACAGCAACAATTACTCATGCAACAAAACTCTGTTTAGATGTTAGCTAGTCCAATCCCAAAGAATCCTTTCTCCAACTCAGAAAGCAGCATGGAGATAGGGGACTCTGAGACAGCCACCAGCCAAAGAAGCCAAGGAGGGACTGTTCTTGGTAAAACTGGAGCACAGGCTATCTGCATGAGAAGCCCCCATGCCATCACAGGCAGATATGCCTCCTACTCTGAATTCTTGAGGAAAGCAA
Organism: Megascapheus bottae; assembly: GCF_031878675.1. NCBI lineage: Eukaryota > Metazoa > Chordata > Mammalia > Rodentia > Geomyidae > Megascapheus > Megascapheus bottae. The sequence goes on from NC_143530.1 coordinate 10,855,390, forward strand.
TCCCTGCCCAGGGCTGGACTATGGTACCAGAAATGACAACGAAATGCTCACCAGTCCTACTGCCTAAATTTGGTCCTTCTTAAAACAAAAACAAACAAACAAAATCCCCTAAGCACTAAGGAATAAATCAGCTCTTAATGCCCCTAAAAACACAGGATGGTTGGTATTTGAATGGTGATTTTCTCCAAACCCCACGCTGCAATCCAGTGAAGCTGCTGATGATTTGGCACATCGTGCCATAAACCAGGTCTCAGACCTTCTGTGTATCTCTAGAGAACACCTCAAAGCTGCATGCTGCGATAACTGCACAACTGAAGATGGTTGCCAGAACTGCTGGGAGCAAGTACACACAGAGGGGTAACTATTTACTGTGCTGGTTCCTACTGTTGCCAAAAGGCCACGAAGTACCTGCATTAGCCTTTGGAGAAGAAAGGGAGGGTGCTGGCATTTACTCTCGTACAAGCAGTTCTGTGGATGGAGCTGACACATGCTGCTTGTTTCCTTCCAAAGCCTTGTGAAACCATCTGAGAAAGAACCTAGGCAAGAGGCTGGGCAGAGACTATACTCAGATGTTCCAGCTCTGACACAGACTCAACACAGTTTGGCTCAAAGGTCATAACCTGACTCTGATCAAATTGAGTTACTGGGACTCTTGCAAATGGGGAAGAAAGAAAGAAAAAAAAAGCACTCCCAGGCCTCAGTAGATAACTGCTCAGCCTTGCTGTCTTACAATTCTAATACCATGTGAAAATGGAATGGGGGGGGCGGCTAATGGTACTGGAATTTCAGCTCAGGGTCTTGTGCACATCTAGCAAGCATGAGGCCCTGGGTTCAATTTCTCAGTATCCCATAAACAATTAAAAGAAAAACGTTTAAAAATGTAAAAAAGAAAAGTCAATGAGACTTATCTCCAATAAACCAGGAAAAAGCAAAACTGGAAGCATGGCTCAACTGAGGTTGCCAGTCATGAGCAAGAAAGCCAAGTGAGAGCATGCGGCCCCAAGATCAAGTGCTGAGATACAATCAGAGATACACTGACTATGAGTCTGCAATGACCAGGTACACAGGAAGGAGCAGCAAGCTCCTGGTTCTCTGATGGGAACAGCCAATTGACAACTGACATCACAGCATTGTGTCTCTGAAGATTTCCCAATCAGTGCTTCATTAATCAAGGGACTAATCATGATAACTATACCCACCCTTTTATGTACAATGGTGCTCTCTCTACTCAGGAACAATCCTCCTTATTAGCTTCCTGTGCTTTGCCCAAGACAACATTCTTTTGCCACAAAGATATTCCAGTCTCAAGCAAAGTGGCTCTCTACAACCTTAACAGAGCAGGCCCTAAGAGTGAAAGATAACTTTAATGAGCAGATACTCTCTACAGCAGCACAGTTCATCAGGGAAATTCACCTGTGCTATTTCTTACACAAACTCTGACTGGGAGATTTGTTAGTAAAACTATCAGCATTCCAAAAGACAACACAATAGGATTACACTTACATATCTTAGGTCTATAATCCTGTCCAGTCTGTCTAATGACAGGACATGTATACATGTGTATGTGTTCAAGTATTCTGAAAACTGAAAACCTTTTTTTTTTTGGGCAGTCAGAGGGCTTGAACTCTTGGTCTGGGCACTGTCCCTGAGCTCCTCAGCTCAAGGCTAGCACTTTACCACATGAGCCCTGGCACCACTTTTGGTATTCTGGTGGTTAATTGGAAATGGAAATAAAGAATCTCACAAACTTTTGAGCCTGGGCTGGCTTTGAACTGTGATACTCAGATCTCAGCCTCTTGAGTAGCTAGGATTACAGCGGTGAGCCATTGGAGCCCAGTGAAAACCTTGTGTTTGTTTTTGTTTTTTTGCCTGTCCTGGGGCTTGAACTCAGGGCCTAGGCACTATCCTTGGGCTTTCTCAAGGCTAGAATTCTACCACTTAAGCCCCAGCATCACTTCCAGCTTTTTCTATATATGTGGTACCAAGGAATTGAACGCTGGTCTTTGTGCATGCTAGGCATGCACTTTACCACTAGGCCAAACTCCCAGCCCGAAAACTTTTCTTCTGTTTTTGTTTGTTTGTTTTGTCAATCATGGGGATTGAACTCTGGGCCTGGGCACTGTCTCAGAGGTAGGCTACCACCCTACCTCTTGAGCCACAGTCCCACTTCCCCTTTTCTAGTGATTAATTGGAGATAAGAGTCTCACAGACTTCACTTTTTTGCCCAGGCTGGCTTTGAACCACAATCCTCAGATCTCAGCCTCCTGAATAGCTAGGATTATAGGTGTGAGCCACCAGTGCCTGGCCATAACCTTTTTTTTGTTGTTTTGTGGCAGTACTAGGGCTTGAGCTCAGAGTCAGGGTGCTGTCCCTTAGCTTTTTTGCTCAAGGCTAGGTCTCTACTGTTTGAGCCCTACTTCCACTTCCAGCTTTCTCTGGTTATTGGGGAGATAAGAGTCTCACAGACTTTTCTGCTTGAGTTGGCTTTGAACAATGACCAACAGATTATAGCCTCCTAAGTAGCTAGGATTACAAGCATGAGCCATGGTGCTAGCACCAAGTTGAAAACCTTGATTTGTAAACATACTATTTATAATTGTCTACTCAACTTAAGTGACAGCAACTCAACTGTCTTGAGCAACAGCACCATCTAGTGATCAACAAGGCAAACATCTGACTGTTTTTAGTCAGCTTTCTTTTACCACCCTCTCATGGCCAAGGCACACACAAGCTTTCTTTTTTCTTTTTTCCTTTTTGTCAGTCATGGGGCTGAACTCTGGCCCTAGGCCATGTCCCTGAGCTCTTCAACTCAAGGTTGGCATTCTACCACTTGAGCCAGAGTGCTACTTCCAGTTTTCTGGTGGTTAATTGAAGAGTCTCATGGACATTCGTGCTTGGGTTGGCTTTGAACTGTGATCCTTAGATCTTAGCCTCCTGAGTAGTTAAGATTACAGGTATGAGCCATGTGCCAGCTTGAACTCCCTTTTATTATCTCATTTCTTCCACCTGTGTTCTTTAGCTCACTCTTTTCCCCTCTTTTCCCCAATCATGAGTAAACAGATAAATAAATCTGTTGAAATTTGAAGGTAAGTCTTTCATTGAACTAGGGGTTTTCTGATCCACTCACCTCTTCGTTCCCTAATGAGGACAACTCGTCGTTCTTTTACTTCTGAGCTCAGACTAACTACCATCTTATTAATGCAGTTATCCAGAACCAGGGAGTAAGTTTTGGACTTGATGTCCTGCCGACAAATGGGGCATTCTGTCTTACGCTTCATCCATTCGTTGATACAGTAGGAACAGAAACTGTGGGCACAGTTCAAGGTGACAGCCTACAACACAAATGGGAACACAAAATCATTTTTGTCACGGCTACTTTCTCAAAGCTGTAACAGCAAGTAATTTTCAAAGCAAAAAGGAAAGCTGGTCACAGTCTTATGTATAGTAGGATAAAAGTGTGTGTGTGTGTGTGTGTGTGTGTGTGTGTGAGAGAGAGAGAGAGAGAGAGAGAGAGAGAGAGAGAGAGAGAGAGAGAGAGAGAGAGAGAGAGAGACAGAGCGAGAGAAACAGAGACAGAGAGTATACTGGTACTTTAACTGGGCCTTGGCACTGTCCCTTAGCTTTTGTGCTTAAGGCTAGCATTCTACTCCTTGACACAGCTCTACCTCTAGTTTTCTGGCAGTTAATTGCAGACGAGTCTCACACATTTTCCTGCCCTGGCTGGCTTTGAACCACAGCCCTCAGATTGCAAATATCCTAAGTAGCTAAGATTACAGGTCTACAGGCAAGGGTGGAAATGTTTAAGCTTCATGTTAGAGGATTCACTTCCTCCTTTCTCAAAGGCTACAGACAAAGTTGTAACAGACTCAGATAAAAGACATAGATCAGACCCTAGGTAATTTATTTGTTTTGTTCTGCTTATTGCTAATGTGCACTAGACACCTGGCCAAAAAAAAAAAAAATGTACCTGGAGGGCTAGGAACATAGCCTAGTGGTAGAGTGCTCACCTAGCATGCACAAAATCCTGGGTTTGATTTCTTGGTGCCTAAACCTCTATGCAATTATGCCCATGAAAAAACAAAGAAAGAAGTCTGTATGTGAGATACTCTTCTGAATAATCCTTTGGGTCAGATATCTGCCTTTTTTTCTTTTTTCTTTTTTTCTAATCCAGGAAAAGTATTTTCTACACTTGTTTATGTTCATCTTATAAGTAAAAATTTTTATGAGTCCTCGTTCCTGTTAGGATAACAGTGGGGAAAAAAAAGCACAGAAACGATATGTCTCTTCAAATGTTATATCTACAAAGCTAGAAAACAAACAAACATATTATTTCCCATATGAGATGAACTCATAAAATTACATGCAGAGTGTGTGTGTGTGTGTGTGTGTGTGTGTGTGTGTGTGTGTGTGTAATGTAGAGTACTGGGGTTTAAACTTGAGGCTTTGCTTTTGCTGGGAAGTGCCTGACCACTTGAGTCATGCCCCTGTCCTCTAAGACAGTCTATGAAAAATAAACATAGTAGCACAGGACAGGTAACACTAGGCCAAGTACACTGAATTTCTTCTCTACAACAGGCAATCACCTGACTAGAAACTGTGGGAAATTACGACCTGAAGTCAAACTGGATCCAGGACAAAGAAACAAGTCTACTAGAGAGAGATTTTTCAGAAGATGAATAGATCCAGCCTCCCTAAAGACTGCCAGAGAAAAGGAAGCATTGTGTGCATGCATTTTCCTTTTCTAAGGAATCTGAAAAGACTGCCATTTAACAGCCTGAGTTCAACACTTCTAGTTTAACATGGACTGGTCATAAATGGTAGAAATTTATGAAAACTAAATGAGCTGGAGCAAAAAATATGACAGGATAGCAAATGGTAAACTAGGACATAGATGTTTCTGTTTCAAAAGCAGTCCTGCAGTCCCTGAAATATATGCAGCTTTTCCCCTGAATTCCCAGAGTGACCACAAATCAATGACATTTAGCACCCTATTTAAAGGGCTGCACTAAAAGCTACTCTTGGCATTCTGCCCACTGTGAGTAAAGAATAGCTTTACTGGGCAGCTTTGTTCCGATACTTCAAAATCCTAATGCCATGTAGCACTGTTTCCCTGCCACCACTCAACAAGGAAATAAGAGTTTTATTGAAGTTAAAATGTTAATTGTTCTAGGGGCTGGGAGTTTGGCCTAGTGATAGAGTGCTTGCCTAGCATGCACAAAGACCCAGGTTCAATTTCTCAGTACCACATACATAGAAAAAGCCAGAAGTGGTGCTGTGGCTCAAGTGGTAGAGCCCTAGCCTTGAGAAAGAAAGACCAAGGACAGTGCTCAGGCCCTGAGTTCAAGCCCCAAGACTGGCAAAAAAAAAAAAAAAAAAAAAAAAGTCAGGGCTGGGAGTTTGGCCTAGTGGTAGAGTGCTTGCCTAACGTTCATAAAGACCCAGGTTCGATTTCTTAGTACCACATACATAGAAAAGCAGGAAATGGTTCTATGGTTCAAGTAGTAGAGCGAAAGAGAGAGATTATGGCTGCTCCTTGCCTCTGGGGAAATAAGCTATAAAATTATTCAAGGCTTATAGAAGGTTCTGCCTGTAGGGCAAGATCTCTTTCTTTCCCTTGTCCAGAAACTAAATGCTGGAAATAAGACACTGGCATCTGGCATTCTAGTTCATGGTGTGGTGAATGTTCCTTTGGGGTGTGTCACTGATACAGACTATGGAGTGTCAGTCAAAAATGATAGTTCAGGGCTGGGAGTTTGGCCTAGTGGTAGAGTGCTTGCCTAGCATGCATGAAGACCCAGGTTCGATTCCTCAGCACCACATATATATAGGAAAAAAGCTGGAAGTGGTACTGTGGCTGAAGGGTAGAGTTCTAGCCTTGAGGAAAAGCCCAAGGACAGTGCTCAGGACCTGAGTTCAAGCCCCATGACTGGCAAAGAAAAAAAAATTCAAGTAAGAAAAGGGACAATCAAGAGGACAATTACAGAACCTAATGAGAAGAGGCCATCTTGAGATGTCACTTTGAAATCAAAATAGCTAAAAATTCCTGGAATAAAAGTCTCAAGACTATTTCCCTATAGGAACAACCTGAAAGGCCCCTGAAAACCCCTCAGAGGTGGCAAAGTGTGAGAGGCTAACCACTGTTTCATACTCACCTCAATGAAATATTCTGAGCAAATAATGCACTGGAGCTCATTCTCTAGCACATCATTCATGTGGTTAAGGACTTCTTCCTTCTGAGCTAGCACCTTATCCTTTTCTTCCTATAAAGACATATAATGCCATTTGAGAAAACTGAGGAGAATGCAGATTAGTGCAGGGAGCTAGGTTAATTATCTGGAATAGGATTTAGAAAGTTTAAATTAAAAATTCATTTTGGTGTAGCAACCTGAGAACGAAACACTTTTCCCTTGGGTTACCATTTCTCATGAATTGCTTTCTAATACAGACACTAACTTCCTTCCTTCTTTCTTCTCCCACTTGCTACAGTCTAAATGTCTGCACCCTAACTTGGACTTGATAGTTTTTTGGTGTGTTTTTTTAAATTTATTAAGTATATGTTAGTTGGGGAAAGTAATATCATTATGACATTTCTATGCATGTATACAATGTACTATGTGATTGTTTTAAGAGTGGACTGTGACTCAGGCCTGTAATTTTAGCTGCTCAGGAGACTGAGATCAGAGGATTGTATTCAAAGTCAGCCTGGGGGGGGGGGGGCGCAGAGGGAGGAGGGTCGGTCGTGGGACTTGAACTCTGGGCCTGGGCACTGTTCCTGAGCTCTTCAGCTCAAGGCTACCTTTCTGCCCTACCCCTTGAGCCACAGCACCACTTCGGTTTTCCCGGATTTTCTGGAGATAAGTCTCATAGACTTTAGTACCTGGGCTGGCTCTGAACCGAGATCCTCAGACTTTAGCCTGCTGACTAGCTAGGATTACAGGTGTGAGCCACCACATACAGCTTGAGAGACTCTTATCTCCAATAAACTACTTAGAAAAAGTGGAAACTGGTGCTGAAGCTCAAGTGTTGGAATGCTAGCCTTAAGCATAAAGAAGCTTAGGGTCAGTTCCCAGTCCCTCAACTCAAGCTGCAGGATTACAGGTTGGGGAAAAAGTCACCTCATCCCTTCTGTAATCAGCTCTGGGAAACATCATATGGTACCCTCAAAGTACATAAATGGTATGATTATATCTATTATTTAAAAATAATAACAATAGCTGGCTATTATTGGCCCATACTTTGTAATCCTAGTTACTCAGTAGGCTGAGATCTGAGGATTGCAGTTCAAAGCCAGCCCAAGCACTACAAAGCTTTGAGACTCTTATCTCCAATTAATCACTAGAAAATGGGAAGTGGGGTTGTGGCTCAAGGGGTAGGGTGGTAGCCTTGAGCTGAAGAACTCAGGGACAGCACCCAAGCCCAGAGTTCAAGCCCCATAATCCACAAAAAAAAAAAAATAATAATAACAACAACAGCTGAACTTGCTGCCAATATCTGAAACCTGAGACAATTCACTTGCACCAGAAATGATTTTTCTTGCCTTAGAAAAGTCAGGTGTAACACTGCTGGGCCTGCACTCCCAGATGGCAACAACTGAGTACAAAAGAACTGCCTCCTGAGTAAAGGCAGCGAAGCACCTCACCCTCACTGTCCTGCACCAGGCCCTACGCTCACTTATATTACCGCTTTGGCTCTGATGGGCATTTCCATTTGTAACACTGAATTTAAAAGTTCTACTGATATGGTAGGAAAAGAATTACGTAAACATATTACAATGAACTATCTTTTTTTTTGGCCAGTTGTGGGGCTTGAACTCAGGGCCTGAGCACTGTCCTTGGACTGTTCTCAAGGCTAGAACTCTACCCTTCAGCCACAGTACCACTTCCAGCTTTTTTCCTATATATATGTGGTGCTGAGGAATCGAACCTGGGTCTTCATGCATGCTAGGCAAGCACTCTACCACTAGGCCAAACTCCCAGCCCTGAACTATCATTTTTGACTGACACTCCATAGTCTGTATCAGTGACACACCCCAAAGGAACATTCACCACACCATGAACTAGAATGCCAGATGCCAGTGTCTTATTTCCAGCATTTAGTTTCTGGACAAGGGAAAGAAAGAGATCTTGCCCTACAGGCAGAACCTTCTATAAGCCTTGAATAATTTTACAGCTTATTTCCCCAGAGGCAAGGAGCAGCCATAATCTCTCTCTTTGTTCACCATAGCAACCCATGCACTGTCAAAAATGCTGAGCTGCATGTACTAACTGAATCCTTAACCTCAATCCTCTTTTTTGTACCTTGGTCTGCTCCAATTCTTTGTTCTTGGCTTGAATGATTGTTTCAAAGTCCTTCTTGCTGCGACTGAGCTCTTCCATTAGAACCTGATGCTGCAGAAACAAAGCAAATACATATTCAGGATAAGCTACATAGATCCTTCCTTTCAGCTACACACGTCTACTTCTCCCCTTAGTCAGAGACTTTGGTTCAGGGACCAAATGAATTTTCAAATTAAAATAACATCTTCTGGGGCCGGGAGTTTGGCCTAGTGGTTAAAGTGCTTGCCTAGCATGCATGAAGACCCGGGTTCGATTCCTCGGTACCCCACATACATAGCAAAAAGCCAGAAGTGGTGCTGAGGCTCAAGTGGTAGAGCTCTAGCCTTGAGAAAGTCCAAGGACAGTGCTCAGGCCCTGAGCTCAAGCCCAGGACTGGCAAAAAAAATAAATAAATAAATAAAATTAAATAAAATAACATCTCTTATTTAGGATATCCACTCTAACTGCTGTTTTTTCACAGATGGGATTATGAGGGAGGCTATCAAATGTTAGTCCCTAATCCAACCTCAGTGGCCAATCAAATCAATGTAAGAACTTTTACTGCTTTTCCAGAGTCTGATTGTGTATGTTTGCTTGGCTCAAGGCCTCAAAACGCGCATTTTATTTTAAAAAACAAAAACACTCTAAGGGCCAGGAGTTTGGCCTAGTGGTAGAGTGCTTGCCTAGCATGCATGAAGACCCTGGTTCAATTCTTCAGTACCACATATATAGAAAAAAAGCCGAAGTGGTGCTGTGGCTCAAGTGGTAGAGTCCTAGCCTTGAGAAAGAAAGCCCAAGGACAGTGCTCAGGCCCTGAGTTCAAGCCCCAGGACTGGCCAAAACAAACAAAAAAAAGTGGCAGCAGCAACAAAATGGGGTTCAGGTACTCTGATCATCATCTTATTGAAATAAAAAAAAAAAAGTTAGTGGGGAGCTGATGGCTAATGCCTATAATCCTAGTCTCAGAAAGCTGAGATCTGAGGATCGAGGTTTGAAGTCAACCTGGGTAGGAAATTCCCTGTGAGACTCTTATCTACAATTAACAACTCAAAAATTGGAAGTGTCAGCGGGGCACAGTGGCTCATACCTGTAATCCTAGCTACTCAGGAGGCTGAGATTTAAGGATCAAGGCTCAAAGCCAGCCCGGGCACAAAAGAATGTGAGACTCTTTTTCTTTTCTTTTGCCAGTTGTGGGGCTTGAACTCAGGGCCTGAGCACTATCCTGGACTTTTTCTCAAGGCCAGAGCCCTACCACTTGAGCCACAGCACCACTTCCAGCTTTTTTTTAATGTATGTGGTACTGAGGACTCGAACCTGGGCCTTCGAGCATGCTAGGCAAGCACTCTACCACTAGGCCACACTACTGGCCCAAGAACCTGAGACTCTTGTCTCTAATTAACCTCTAAAAAATGGGAATTGGGGCTTGGCACAAAGGTAGAGCCATAGCCTTGAGCTGAAGAGCTCAGGCCCAGGGGTAGGGGTAGACTTGAGCTGAAGAGCTCAGGGACAGTGCCTAGGCTGAGATCGAGCCCAGTAATCCCCCGCCCCCCAAAAAATTGAAGTGTGGCCTAGTGGTAGAGACACGAAGCCCTGGGTTCGATTCCTCGGTACTACATACACAGAAAAACCCAGAAATGGTGCTGTGGCTTAAGTGGTAGAGCTCTAGCCTTGAGAAAGCCCATGGACAGTATCCAGACCCTGAATTCAAGCTCCTGAAGTGAAGCTGTGGTTCCAAATGGTGGAGTGCTAGCTTTAAACAAAAGAACTCAGAAGCAGCACTCAGGCCCTGAGTTCAAGCCCTCTGATTGACAAGAAAAAAACAATAAAGACAATCTTTAACTTACTCATTCTACAAATGATAAGCCTCATGTTCAGAATACAATATTGCCTGAACCTGGCTAAAGTCTTCTGGAAGATAGCATGCCTAGAAGCTAATAGCTGATTCATACAATTAGCTGCTTATCCTAAATGTTAAGAAATGCACATTTATGAAATATAATTAAAAGGCTGGGTGTGTGGCTCAGTGATTAATCGCATGCTTAGTATGCATGAGATCCTGAGTTCCATCCCCAGCATGAAAGGGAGGAAAAGGAAAGACAGGACTGAAGTAGAGAAGGAAGGAAGGAGGGAGGGAGGGAATTAGTTTGCTAATTTCTTCATATACAAGCATAGATTGGACTTTAGCATCTTTCCTTAAATCCTTTTTGAAAGGCAGAATAAGCCGAGCGCAGTGGCTCATGCCTGTAACCTTAGCTACTCAGGAGGCTGAGATCTGAGGATTGCAGTTCAAAGCCAGCCCGGGCACTAAAGAACCGGAGACTCTTATATCCAATTAACCCCTAGAAAATGGAAAGTAGGGCTGAGACTCAAGGTGTAAGTCGGTAGCTTGGGGCCAATGTCGGCCCAGAGTTTGAGCCCCAGGACCCACAAAAAAAAGAAAAATTTAAACATGTGATCTTCAGAAAAAGGGAGCTATGTCAAAAGGTCTAGGTCTTCTGACCAATAACATATATGCTCCTTAACTTTCTTTTTTGTTTCTTTTTTGTCAGTCATGGGTCTTGAACTCTGGGTCTGGATGCTGTCCCTGAGCTCTTCAGCTCAAGACTACCACCTTACCACTTGAGCCAAAGCACCACTTCAGGTTTTCTAGTGGTTAACTGGAGATAAGTTTCATGGACTTTAGTGCCTGGGCTGGCTTTGAACCGAGATCCTCAGATCTCAGCCTCCTAGGCTAGGCACGAGCCACCACGCCTGGCATGCTCCTTAAGTTTCTTATCTATAAAATAGGAAAACAAGTGTACTTCCTACCACAGTATTGGTAAGAAAATAGTATTTCCAAGCTGGACATGGTGGCTGGCACCTGTAAACTTAGCTACTCAGGACACAAAGCCCAATTCAAGGCCAGCCCAGCAAAAAATTTCACAAGATCTTACTTATCTCAATCAATAAAAGCTGGGCATGATAGTGTACATCTATCATACCAGCCATGCAGGAAACATCTCATTCCAGGCCAGTCCAAAGCATAAATGACAGACTCTACCCCCAAAATAAAGTAAATTTAAAAGGGCTAGGAGCATGGATTAGGCCTAGCAAGTATAAGGCCCCAAGTTCAATCTACATTCCCCCACCCCCACCCCTACCCCCCAAAAGTAAAGAGAACAGGTTATAACAAACATTCAGAAGCATTTTAAAGTTCTCTATAAATTCAAGATTTTCTATCAGTGTGATAATGAGTAACTTCAAAGGTACAAAAATGAATCACTGCTTTAGTTAAGAGTAACAAGTCAGGCTGGGAGTGTGGCTTAGTGCTTGTCTAGCTTGCATGAAGCCCTGGGTTTGATTCCTCAGTACCACATAAACAGAAAAGGCCAGAAGTGGTGTTATAACTCAAGTGGTAGAGCTAGTCTTGGGCAAAAGGAGCTCAGGGACAGTGCATAGGCCCTGAGTTCAAGCCCCAGGACTGGCAAAGAAAAAACAAAGTAACATGTCCCCCTGGCATGATCATACAGAATCATGATCTGAAAGCATCAGGATTCAGCTCAGTTCAGTGACTTCAAAGCTAAGCATCCATGATGTGTGTTCTCCTGTCTGCTCAGAACAAGTGTGTATATTGTACAATGATCCCTCAGGGAATCCCAGGGAACAGAGCCTTATTGTTTTTTAGTCAACTTCAAACCTGCATCTAAATATTCATCTTAACATATTCCAAATGGGAAACATAATTCTCTCCCACCCTACAAAATAAAACAATCTCAGAAAAATACCAAAACATCAAATTTTTCTAAAACTATTTGTGGATCCCTCAAGGAAGTTAAGGTAGGCACTGTCACACTTACAATACCACATAATTATTAGTACTGTAAGGTAGAGAAATAAACAATAAATGAATATAAGAAAAAATTCCCATGCTCACTTTTCTCAAGGAGATTTGAGCTAACCCATTAACTTCCTGGCAAAACTTATATCAAACTACTAGTCATAATACATAAAGGACAGAAGATGAGGCAGCTTTAAAAACAGTAATAGGGCCGGGAGTTTGGCCTAGTGGTAGAGTGCTTGCCTAGCATGCATGAAGACCCGGGTTTGATTCCTCGGTACCACACACATAGAAAAAAGCCGGAAATGGTACTGAGGCTCAAATGGTAGAGCTCTAGCCTTAAGAAAGTCCAAGGACAGTGCTCAGGCCCTCAGCTCAAGCCCAGGACTGGCAAAAATAAACAAATAAATAAAAAATAATAATAATAATATAAGGCTGGGAGTTTGGCCCAGTGGTAAAGTACCTGCCTAGCTAGCACAAAGACCTGGGTTCAATTCCTCAGTACCACATACATAGAAAAAAAACAGAAATGGTGCTGTGGCTCAAGTGCTTAGAGCTCTAGCCTCAAGAAATTCCAAGGACAGCACTCAGACCCGAAGCTCACGCCCAAAATAATAATAATAATAATAATAATAATAACAATAATAATAATAATAAATATAGACTTCTATATGCAAAATAAATATTATAAATAAATACAGATAAAAATCTGGGCACTGGTGGCTCACTCCTGTAAATCCTAGCTACTCAGGGGAATGAGATATGAGGATCCAGCTTCAAAGAGAGCCCAGGCAGAAAAACCCAGGAAATTCTTATCTCTAATTAACCAGCAAGTAGCTGCAAGTAAGAATTATAGCTCAAGTGGTAACGTGCCAGACTGGAGCAAAATGCCAAGCAAGACAACGAAGCACTGAGTTCAAGCCTCAGTATAAACATACACACACACACACATATACACACAAGTCAAATAAACCAAATGAAGTAGTTAAGTGAAATAGACTACAGGTAATCTTTTCGGAGAATTTTATTCCTGTGAGATTACACTACAATTAAGTCCGTGTATTTTGTGATTAAACTGCACAATCTTAGTGACTTTAAAGGCTTTTGTAAAAACATTCTCGAAATGTTTCTAGATGTCATAGCTCAGAGACGTGAGACTTAGTCATAGCTCCTATCTCCGCTCTGCTGTTCTCACTATTTTGAAAGTCAAACCTCTTCTCCAGAGTCTCCATGACTACAGGGTTGGTTTTTTTGCTTTGGGGGTTCCTCCCCCACCTGCCATCACTACCAGAGCAACTTCTGCCCAGATGAAGATGTAAATTTTCATGCTAAGATCTGGTATATCTGTGAGGCTTCAAATTCCCAGCCTGATGGTGAGAACAGCTGCCACCTGCTCTGTTTGCAGACTGGAGATGCTGCTGATGTTTGGGCTAAAAGGCAGAGGCAGCTAGTGGTCATGTGATGCTTGGCTGCCCACTTCTTTTTTTTTTTTTTTAATTTTTTATTGTAATTAGTAAAAGGGTTACATGATATTTGCCAGATAGAAGGTGCATTAATTCACATACACTGATACCCTTTCACATGTCTTGGCACCCATTACCCTCCCCCCACCCCCCCTACCTGTCTTGGTTTCCCCCCCTTCCCTATTAAATAAGATTCTTAGGTCCCACCGAGATTTGAACTCGGATCGCTGGATTCAGAGTCCAGAGTGCTGACCATTACACCATGGGGCCGCTTATTAAACGAGGCTATTATTATTTTTGCCAGTCCTGGGCTTGAGCTCAGGGCCTGAGCACTGTCCTTGGACTTTCTCAAGGCTAGAGCTCTACCACTTGAGCCTCAGCACCACTTCCGGCATTTTTTCTATGTATGTGGTACCAGGAATCGAACCCGGGTCTTCATGCATGCTAGGCAAGCACTTTAACCACTAGGCCAAACTCCCGATCCTTTAAATTTTATAGTTTTTTTTTTTTTTGCCAGTCCTGGGCTTGGGCTCAGGGCCTGAGTACTGTCCCTGGATTTTCTCAAGGCTGGGGCTCTACCACTTGAGCCACAGCACCACTTCTGGCTTTTTGCTATGTATGTGGTACCAAGGAATTGAACCTGGGTCTTTGTGCATGCTAGGCAAGCACTGTACCACTAGGCCAAACTCCCGGCCCTTCACTTCTTATAAATCACTACTGTCTCTGAACAGTGAAACAAGAGAAATTACCTCCTGCAGAGCCTGGGCCAGCTGTTGCTTCAAGTCCTCTTCTTGCTTTTTCTCCAAACCCTGTAAAGTCAAAAGAAAATGAAGGTTTCCCCGTTAGGAAGGAGAAGAGAGAACAAAACTCAGCAGCTACCAGAGCAGGCCAGCTAGGGTGAGGAGCATCTGGAAACAACAGGGCAAGTAGAAAATCCCCCCTCTTAATTCAAGCTGTTGGCAGTAAAAGATTCAAGTAGTTTATTTGTTCAAATATTGCACTCTTCAGAACTGTCAGCTCAAAGCCACCACTTAGATGGTTCTAAAAAGACTCAAAGCCACCACTTAGATGGTTCTAAAAAGACTACAGGCTTACAGTACAAGCCTCCTTTATTGACTGGCTACTGAAATAACATACAAAGGATGCAAACTCAACTACAGAGCCACCAAATCCTTAAATGAAGACAATTTGCATGCTGGTGCTATTAAGAACTTCAAAGAGGGGGTGGAAAAGGGGGCACTGGAGTATGGCTTAATGAAAGAGTGCTTGCTTAGTGTGTATGAAGCTCTGGGTTTGATTCCTCAGTACCACATACACAGAAAAAGCCAGAAGTGGTGCTGTGGCTCAAGTGGTACAGTGCTAGCCTTGAGAAAAGAGAGACTCAGGGACAGAGCCCAGGCTCTGAGTTGAAGCCCCAGGACTGGTAAGGAAAAAAAAAAAGAACTTCAAAGTTTCTTCCCTCAGTCTGCCCACCCTGTCTCCACTCAGTCTTTTCCATTTTTAACCTCTAAGCTGTTCCTCCTCTCTGTCTTAGGTTCTGATGTAGTTCTGTCAGCCCCTCCAATACGATTTCACATCATGAAATCATATGTCCAGCTTCTTCCACAAGAACATCTAAGCTCTTCCTTCCTCAAACATTAATATGTCAACTTAAAATTGTTTTCTAGTTTAATACAATGTCTGAAACCTATTCTTCCATTATGTGTACAATACCAC
Source organism: Megascapheus bottae (assembly GCF_031878675.1). Classification (NCBI taxonomy): domain Eukaryota; kingdom Metazoa; phylum Chordata; class Mammalia; order Rodentia; family Geomyidae; genus Megascapheus; species Megascapheus bottae. Next base: position 10,870,701 of record NC_143530.1, read on the forward strand.
TTCTCAACAAGGTAAAACATTTCTGGGTAAAAAGAAAACAAAACAGAAAACCACTGGGCTGGGCACATGTGGTTCATGCCTATAATTCTAGCTATTCAGGAGGTTGAAATCTGAGGATCAAGATTTGAGGATAGACCAGGCAGCAAAGTCCCTGACACTCTAATATCTCCAATTAATCACCAAAATGCTGGAAATGGAGGTAAGGGACAGCACATAGGCCCTGAGGTCAAGCTCCAGTACTGATACATGTGTGCATACATACATACAACAGATACATACAAGAGAAAGAGAAAATTCTCTCTGGAGAAGGTATGATACTAAATAGGAAGAGATTATTACCCTCTAATAATTTCAAGAAGTCATCTGTGCTGGATATGCAGCCAGGGCATATCTTTAAAGGGCACTTAATTCATGGCCTTTGCTAATCCTACATGCTCAAGGTCATAGCAGAGATTAGAATGAAATTTATAAATTGTTTAGCAATAAGCCAACACTGCTTCTGGTTGTTGCTCGCCCTGAGCAACCCAAACAAAAGATAAGGCTTTTTCACTTCAGTTGTGATTGGTCCTTCTTAGTTCTAAGTCAACAATGGGGAGTTCTTGACATTCAACATTACCTGAACAACAGGGTGGGACTAAAATGGTTCCTGCCAGATGGGAGCTGACATTTTGAGCAGGGACAGGATGAGCTCCAGTCTAAAGCTTTGTGTCTGAGCTTGTCATTTAAGCAAATGACTTAGGGACCGGAATACATTTGATCTCACTTTGACATCACTAAGACAGTTAATTGCTACCTTACTTTCTTATACTAAAGAAAGGCTGTTAGTTTCTCATTCTGCCCAACAAGAGAGTCGTGATTCTTGTCCCTTTTCATGCTCACTGCATGTAACAAAAGCTTTTCTAGCCTTCCACCTCCTACATTAGCTACGGCTAACTAATCCTCATAGCTGACACACTTGTCAGGCACAATGGCATAGTAGTCATCTGATCTACACTTGCTTTGACCACATAGCAAAGACAGTCAGGAAGACAACTATGAGCTTCACTGGAATGTGCTGTGATTTTGTAGCATCCTCATCTTTACCCACCTTCTCCCTGAATTGATCTTGGGTATAAGACACCTCTGCTATCAATCCTAATGACATAATCCTTATGTCATAGTTAGTTCTTTCAGTCACTTACCACTTCAAGCCGCAAGGGAGATCACTGTGGCTCCTGATCTCATCAGCATGTTGGAGTCTTAACACTTCCCTCAACATCTTTACATTATCTACTCTCATTCCTAGTACTCAGCATTCGGTGCCTGACCAGAATCAGCACCAGCTAGAAGCTTGCAAGGCACCTACCCTCCCTGAATGGTATACCTGGAGATACTGTTCCTCTTCCTGCAAGGTCTTCTCCAGCTGCTCCACTCTGGCCTGCTGCTTAGCCTGCTCTGCACACAGCTGGGACTGTAAATCCTGCAGTTCCTGCTCCATTTTCACAATTTTCTTTAAGTTCTCCTTCTGGGACTGCTTTTTCACATTCAGAACAGCTACTTGTTTTTCTTGCATCTGTGATTTCAGCTTCAAAATCCTGGACATATTCATTTTAAACAGCTCTAAGCTGTTCTGAGATACTGAGGAGTTTGAGGATTTCTGCTTCTTATGATGAAGCTCTTTGCCCTTCTGAGGGCCAGGGTAATGATGAGCCCCAGTGGTCTTACTTGCTTCAAGAGAAGTCAAGTTAGGACACGAATATTCCAAGGATTGACTTGTCACTTCACTTTTCCTATGTGACTTCACTGGCTGACCAGGTTCACAAGACACTTTGCTGACTTTAGATTTCAGATTTGAGGGGCCTTCAGCTCCAAGACCCTCTAATTCATCTAAACTAAATCTCCTTTTAGTTCTCAAGACCTTGTTTTTTTCCATCATCTGGTCATTCTTTGGGGCAAGACAGGGATAGATCTTCTCCCAGTCCTCTTCAGTAACTTCATATTCATACTCTGCATTCTCTTTGTTCTCCAGAGGCACTCCAAGCTGGATGTGGTCTCCCTCCTGGATGAAATAAACCCGCAGTGGTTGCAGACGTTCTCTGTTCAGCCAAACACCATTCAGACTCTGAAGAAAGAGAGACAAACTAAGCTGCCTGTTTTCTTCCACCTAGTGGGAATTCTTTCCTGCTGCTAAATCCCTTCTGCCTCTTCTGAAGGAAAAGTCCAGAGAATAAACAGGGAAAAAAGGCTCCTAGCCCAACCATCCTTACAACAGCATTCATCAAACAGCACTTTGTCTTTTCACCCTTATTTCACACTTCTCTACAGAGAAGAGCCTATAAAATAAGCAAGAATCATCATATTATTAGGTGATAAATTACTTATATATATGTAACAGCACAGAAGAGAACTGAAACTGAATTGCTCATATTGATCAAAACTAAAGGCAATAGCCCAAAATGGAAAAGGAAAAAGACAAAAAACAAACTTCTGTTAGTAAAAAAAAAAAATGGTATCTAATGGTAAAGTCCATAATGTAGGCTTGGTCAGCAAAGTTGTTCAAGTACTGTCTTTGCATGTGTTCCCTCAATATATCCCAGTGCACGCAAACTCCAAAGCAGGTACCCATGGAATTAAACTGTAAGTAGAGCTTGATCTAACTAATATCACCAGACATCTGTGGGCATTGCATCATAGTAGTTAAGACTGGAGCTCTAGGGCCGGGAGTTTGGCCTAGTGGTTAAAGTGCTTGCCTAGCATGCATGAAGACCCGGGTTCGATTCCTCGGCACCACATACATAGAAAAAAGCCGGAAGTGGTGCTAAGGCTCAAGTGGTAGCACTCTAGCCTTGAGAAAGTCCAAGGACAGTGCTCAGGCCCTGAGCTCAAGCCCAGGACTGGCCAAAAAAAAAAAAAGACTGGAGCTCTATACTCAGCCTTGAGCTCACTGCCCAAATGTAACCCTTTGGGCTTAATAGCTGCATGTCCTTCAGCAATTTGTTAATATTCTCTGTGCTTCAATTCTATCTACAAAATGGGTAGTACAGTACTTATCTCACTGAACAGTGGTAACACATGTGATAACATATGATTTATATGTGATAACACATGTAAACACATAGCATACTGACTCACATATAATGTTCACTACTCACTGATTTTGAAGAAGTACTAGTATAGGGGTTAAAAGCAAATAATACAGTTTTAAGAAATTGGGAATAGACTAAGGGAGCGTGATTCAGGGGGTGAGGTTGATCAGGATACACTGTGTATAAATGTAGAAATGTCATAATGAACCCCCCTATACAACTGATATATGCTAATAAAAAATAGGCAACAAAGTGCACAAATTTCAAATATACTAGGTGAATAACCACAAAGTAAACATATCAGTATATCTATCATAGGTTTTGTTTTTTCTTCTAAACTTTATATAGGGCAGGCTCTAGTGGCTTACACTTGCAATCCTCAGATTGAGATCTGAGGATCTGAGTTTAGCCCAGGCAGAAAAGCTGGTGAGGCTCTTATCTCCAATTAACCAACAAAAAAAGCCAAAAGTGCTTGGTACCAGTGGCTCACACCTGTAATCCTCAAGAGGCTGAGATCTGAGGATTGTGGTTCAAAGCCAGCCTGGGCACTAAAGTCCATGAAACATCTCCAATTAACCACTAGAAAACTGGAAGTGGCGCTGTGGTTCAAGGGGGAGGGGGGTACCCTTGAGCTGAAGAGCTCAGACAGTGCCTAGGCCCAGAGTTCAAGTCCCACGACTGACCGACAAAAAAAAAAAAATGCTGAAAGTGGAGCTGTGGCCCAAGTGGTAGAACACTAGCCTTGAGTAAAAAAGCCAAGGGATATCACCTAGACCTATGTGTCCACAATTTGAACTCCAGTTCTCTTGGCTTACTTACTCAGCTGCTGTTCTATTATTTGAACCATGTCTCTAACCTAACTTCTTCCTAATTACTTGGGAGGAGTATAGCAGACTTTTCTGTCTGAGTTGACTTTAAACTATGATCTTCCAAATATCAGCCTTCTGACAGGCTAGAATTACAATAGCACCTAGCTTTCTTGTGTTTTTTATGTGAATTTCTCCCCTGATCATTAAGGAGAATGAACATTATTGAACCTTTTTCTTTCTTTTTTTCCATTTCTGGGGCTTGAACTCTGGGTGCTATCTCTGAGCCTCTTTGTGCTTAAAGCTGCCATTCTACCACTTAAGACACTTCTGGCTTTTTCTGAGTTTATTGGAGACTTTTCTGCCTGGTCTGGCTTTGAACCACAATGGTCATATCTCAGCCTCCTGAGTAGCTAGGATTACAGGCATGGGCCAATGGGAACTTCTTTTTTTTTTTTTTTCCCAGTCCTGGACTTGAGCTCAGGATCTGAGCACTGTCCTTGGACTTTCTCAAAGCTGGAGCTCTACCACTTTAGCACCACTCCTGGCTTTTTTTCTATGTATGTGGTTACCCAAGAATGGAACCCGGGCCTTCATGCATGCTAGGCAAGCACTCTACCACAAAGCCAAACTCCGGGCCCTGGGAACCTTTTTTATACTCTTGATAAATGTCTTTTTTGTTGTTGTTGTTGTTATTCCTGAGGCTTGAACTCTGGGTCTGGGCGCTATTCCTGAACTCTTCAGCTCAAGGCTACTGTCCTATCCCTGAGCCACAGCGCCACTTCCAGTTTTCTGGTGGTTAACTGGAGATTAGAGTCTCACGGACTTACGTGACGGCCTGGCTTTGAACCCCAATCCTGAGATCCCAGTCTCCTGAGTAGCTAGGATTATAGGTGTGAGCCACCAGTGCCCGGCTAAATGTCTGTCTTTTACCTATTTTGAAACTGGGTCTTATCTTCTTTTTTAAAAAAAATATATATGTATGTATAAATAAAATATACATATTAAAATATATATGTATATATATGGTTCTCATCCACTATATGTGCAGCAAACATCTTCCACTCTTGTTTCCTTTCCTTCTCTTAATGTTGTCTTCTAAGAATGGATTGAACTGAGGCACAATCTCCCTCCTTCTAGTAGGTACCTTTAAAATCCTGGCCAAGGGCTAGGAATGTGGCTTAGTGGTAGAGGGCTTGCTAGCATGCATGAAGCCCTGGGTTCCTTAGTACTATGTAAACAGAAAAAAACAAAAGTGGCAGTGTGGCTCAAGGGGTAAAGTGCTAGCTAACCTTGAGCAAATGAAGTTCAGGGACAGTGCCTAGGCCCCGAGTTCAAGCCCCAGGACTGGCAAAAAGAAAAAAGAAAGTTTTGAAATGTCTAGATACCACTTTATATTGCTTTACTGCTTTTTTTTTTCTTTCTTTTTTTTTGGGGGGGGCCAGTCCTGGGGCTTGAACTCAGACCTGAGCACTGTCTTTGGACTTTTCTCAAAGCTAGAGCTCTACCACTTGAGACACAGCACCACTTCTGGCTTTTTTCTACGTATGTGGTACCAAGGAATCAAACCCATGTCTTTGTGCATGCTAGGTGAGCACTCTACCAGTAGGTGATAGTCCTGGCCCCCAAAACTTTCTAAACTTAACTATTTTCATTTCTTTCTGGTACTTGCACACCTGCACTTAGTATTCCTTAATCTCTGGGCTTTATATACTATTTTAGTTCCTTTAGTATATTCTCCAATAGACAACACACAGGTTTGTTTAAAGAAGAAAACCCTTTTATTCAACATAAAATTTCTTCAGGCTTAGGTGGAAGAGGAAGAAGCATTACGAAAGGAGCTAAGTGCAATTAAGCTTACTTTCTCCACTCTTCCCTTGTTTTCTGAGCCACAAACGTCTTCTAGAAGCTTCATCTGATTCCTAGGGTGTCTGGACCTTCAATTCAAAAGAGCCAACTCGGGGCCAGGAGTTTGGCCTAATGTTGAGTGCTTGCCTAGCATATACAAAGATCCAGGTTAAACTCCTCCATACCACATACATAGAAAAACGCCAGAAGTGGTGCTGTGGCTCAAGTGGTAGAGCTCTAGCCTTGAGAAAGCCCAAGGACAATACTCAGGCCCTGTGTTCAGTCCCTAGGACTGGCAAATTAATTAATTAATAAAAGAAAAAGAGCCAATTCCCCCCAAAACTCAGTCTAGTTTTTTAATAGGACCTATGACCCTAATTCAGATGCTCCCTTCATAGTTACAATTCACTCATTAACAACGCATTCAACCCAGGTCATTAGAAGTTACTGATGTAATCTGGCCTCTCGCAGAATTCAGAAGTTGTACAGAGGAAAGAAAACAAAGTGATAAGGGAAGAACACTGACGTTTTCCGTTTTACACAATGAATCATCTATGCAAAACAAAATAATAGAAAAATATATAAAACTCAAAGTCATTAGGCACCTATGCATGCTCCTACCTTGTTGTCCTTAATTGTCCACTGGCCCTCAGGGTTTTGTTTCAAAATACAGTGGTTTCGAGAAATCATCAGTGGACAGACTTTTGATACTAGCTGGTATGTGACACCAAATCCTCGTCCTATAGTCACCTAGAAGACAACAATGTAAGGAGAGACGATCAATCACTGTGTTGGAAAAGGAGGTCCTTCCGTCTTATCAATCAGCAGAGTATATGATCCAGACTTGGGAAAACAGATTTCTGAGGAATCCAAACAATTCTGTTGTCAAGAGAGCCATCAAGTAGAGAAAGGCAATAAGAAGAGAGCTGAAAGGAGTTAACTGTAGACTCTCAGGGTTGTCGGGCCAACATGATTCAATCACAGAGTAATGAATGAATGATCTTGGAAGATACCCAAGAGTGGTACGGCTGGGTCACAGAGAAGTTCTGTGTTTAGATTTGGGTTGTTGCTGTTGTTGTTTTGCTTCACATCTTTTATTTTCATATCAGGTTTGTAAAAACAGAAGCAGGCAACATGCACACTTATAAAGGTCTTTTCCTCAGCTGTGTGTGTGTGTGTGTGTTTTTTTTTCAGGACCAAGTCCCCAGGTATGAGAGAACCAGAGGCTCAGATTGACATTGGCGTCGAGCTGGTATGGTCACTGATTTGCTGTGCTATCTCTTCTAGAACATTTATGACAGGCAAAATATCAATAGGATTTCACACTGAGGTTTTTCTTTCTTTTTTTTTTTCTGGTCAGTCATGAGGCTTTAATTCTGGACCTGGGCACTGTCCTTGAGCTCTTTAGCTCAAGACTTCTGCTCTACCGCTTTAAGCCACAGCACCACTTCCAGTTTTCTTGTAGTTACTTGGAGATATGAGTCTGACTTTCATGCCTGGGTTGGTTTTGAACCTTGATCCTCAGATCTCAGCCTCCTGAGTAACTAGGATTACAGGTGTGAGCACCTGTACCTGCTTCTTTTCCTTTTTAAAAAAGAAAGTATGCTCCTAGTTTCTCAATCATACTTTTCTTTGAATATATTGTATAATATTTGTTTTTTTTATTAAAAAAAAGGTTTTTAGGTCTCAGTAAAAATTCTTTTCTCCTTCCCCTCAGGAGGTAACAATGTGTATTACTTTGCAAGAGTTAGGTGGTTGGCTGTGTGGCCATCCTCAAAGGGAACAAAATGGATAGATTTATAGGATCCAGGGATAAATTGACAGCAAATTATCTCAACTATAAATTTTCCAATTCCATGTAACATCTTGTTGTTGAAAAGATTCCTCCAACAATACCACAGAGTCCTACAGAAAACTACCAGAATGGCATATGCTCCTCTTCAGTAACTGTCACCTCAAGATTCCAGAAACTTCATGTTTGCTGGCAGCATGGTTGATGATGCACTCCCTTTTTGTGACAGTAAACTGATATACTTCTGCTGAAATTTTGTATGTCTGGAGTTTTCTTGGTACTATTGTAATAAAATATGGGACCATCTAGTTATGATCTATAGCAATTTTTTCAGTTCCATCCAGAGGACTAATAATTCTTGGAACAACCTCTCTGAAAGATAAGCAATATAGCCTATGAGAAGTTGTAGGAGTCATCGTTGACCAGTGCTGCCAAGAGCACACGTCCACAAGGATGTGGAATTGCCTTTCCCGCCGTTATGGGAAAATTCCCTGCTACTTTATTAGCATTGAGATTGCCATGGATTCTGCATGTATCTGGAGACTGCTTTGATAGTCATCTTCCCTGGGAGAAAGTGGTGTAGATGAACTTTTAAAAGCACTTTTGAATGTTACACCCTGAAGAGAATGCTCTTCTTGTAGCCTACTCTTAATCAGCTGCAGCATCCTCTGCCACTCTTTTTGCTGTGGTAAAAGTTCAAGTACTATTGTTTCATAAATAAGATCATTTGCAGAAGTAACACCGCTTCTGCTAAATCCAATACATCTGCTCCAACAACTAGAAAAATCTTTGTCTACTTCATATTCACACTTCATCCATGTATCTTCATATACTGAGAATTCTATTATTGTTAGCACAGCCAAAGTAATTAAGGACATCAGAGAAACCATCACTGGCTGAAGTCTCTACTGGGTTTTTGACAACCTTTAGAAAGGCATCCAATTCTTAGCAGACACAGTGGCTCACCTCTGTAATCCTAGCTACTCAGGAGGCTGAGATCTGAGGATTGCAGTTCAAAGCTGGAATGGGCAGTAAACACTGTGGGACTCTTATCTCCAATTAACCACTAGAAAATGGGAAGTGGGGCTGAGGATCTAGGGGTAGGGCAGTAACCTTGAACTGAAAAGCTCAGGGACAATGCCCAAGTCCAGGGTTAGGGTGGTAGCCTGGAGCTGAAGAGCTCAGGGACAGTGTCCAGGCCCAGAGTTCAAGCCCCATGACCCACAAAAAAAAAAAAAATCCAATTCTTTCACCAAACGTAGTGGGCTTTTTTTGGTGATTGTTGTTTATTTTTATTTTTCCGATTCAATCGCCTCATCTTTAGGAAAACTTTCCTCTTCCTTCATGTAGTCATGCTTGTAGTTATGGCCCCAGCCAACACCACGTTTCAGAGGAGCCTAGGTCACTGTGTTTAGTTTTTTTGAAGAACTGCCAAACAGCTTTCCATAGTGGTTATACTAGTTTACATGCCCACCAACAGTACAGTAGGGTTCCTGTTTTTCCATATCCCTGACAGTATTTGTTGTTTGAATTCTTGAAGGTGGCTGATCTAATTGGGGCAAAATGTTGTTTTCATGTGCATTTCCTTTATGGTCAGGGATGCTGAAAATTTCCTCATGTGTTTAAATCATTCTTATTTCTTCTCAGAAGTCTCTTTTCCTCATGTGTTTACACCATTCTTATTTCTTCTCAGAAGTCTCTTTTCCTCATGTGTTTACACCATTCTTATTTCTTCTTAGAAGTCTCTTTTCCTCATGTGTTTACACCATTCTTATTTCTTTTTTTTTTTTTTTCTTTTTTTTGCCAGTCCTGGGCTTGAGCTCAGGGCCTGAGCACTGTCCTTGGACTTTCTCAAGGCTAGAGCTCTACCACTTGAGCCTCAGCACCACTTCCGGCTTTTTTCTATGTATGTGGTACCGAGGAATCGAACCCGGGTCTTCATGCATGCTAGGCAAGCACTTTAACCACTAGGCCAAACTCCCGGCCACCATTCTTATTTCTTCTTGGAAGTCTCTTTTCCTCATGTTTGCCATTCTTACTTCTTCCATGAAGTTTCCTTAGGTCCACTGTCCATTTGTTGATTAGTTTGTTAGTTTGGGGAGAGGGGTTAATATTTTTTTTAGTTCCTTGTATATTTTGGATATTAGAATTTTGTTGGAAAAGATCTCCCAGTCTGTCAGCTGTCTTTCTAATTTAGTGGGTATGCCCTCTGCTGTGATGTAATCCCATTTGTCAAGTCTATCCTATTTGCTGTACCCTTTCTCAAATAGTTTCTGCCTGTGTTTTTAAGTTCTAACGTTCCTCCTACTCCATCTTGCATAGCTTCAATGCTTCAGGTCTCTGATATTGAGGTCTTTAATCCAGATTGAGTTAATACTGGTGGCATGGTGACAAACAGGGATCCAAGTTTAGTTTTCTACATAAGGACATCCAGTTTTTCCAATAGCAATTATGAAGAAGAGGCTTTTTTTTATTGTACATTTTTGGCTCCCTTGTCAAATATCAGATAACTGTATGTGACATAATTTCTGGGTCTTCTAGTTTGTTCCACTGATCCTCAGACCTATTTTTGTGCCAGTACCAAACTGCTTTTGTTATTTTAACTTTGTAGTAGAACTTTACATCTGGGAATTGTTGTGACTATTCTGGGGTCTGTTCTTCCACATGAATTTCTGGATAGTTTTTTTCTGTCTGGTGAGAACATCCCTGGGATTTTGGTGGGGATTATGGTAAATTTGTAGATCACCTTTGGCAGTAAGGACATTTTCACGATATTAATTCCACCTATCTGTGGACATGAGAGGTCTTTCCAGTTCCTGCTGTGGTTTCCCATTTCTTTCTTCAGATTTTTAAACTTTTAACTATAGAGATCTTTTCTTCCCTTGGTTAGGTTTATTTCCTCTCTTTCTGTTTTATTGAGGTTATTACAAATAGAATTGCTTTCCTAATCTCCCTGAATGTACATTGTTGGTATACTGAAAGGCTACTGATTTGTATCCTACAATTTAACTAAAGTTCTAGAAGCTACACTTAAAAGAGTACAATGTGTGCCAGGTAAAGTGGCTCACCCCTGTAATCCGAGCTACTCAGGAGGCCGAGATCTAAAGATCGCAGTTCAAGGCCAGGCCGGGCACTAAAGAACTAAAAAACATGAGACTCATCTCCAATTAATCACTAGAAAATGAGAAGTGGGGCTGTGGCTCAAGAGTAGGACGGTAGCCTTGAGCTGAAGAGCTCAGGGACATCACCCAGACCCAGAGTTCAAGCCCCATGACACACACACCCCCCACCAAAAAAAAAAAAAAAAAAAAAAAAAAAAGAGTACAACGTGCATGCATGGAAATCTCAACACCAGAACTTAATTTCCTCTGGGAACTACACACCAAAAACATCAACGAGTCATTGAGAATTGTTCCATTAGCTTTGATCAGCTCTAGAAGCTTGTGTATAGTCTCTCAGGTTCTTTAGCTATAGGATCATGTTGAATACAAATAGGAATAATTTGAATTCTTATCTATGTGAATCCCCTTTATGTCCTTCTCTTGCCTTATTACTCAAGCTAGGAGTTTCAAAGGAGTAGAGAAAATGGACATCTTTGCCCAGTTCCTAATGTTAAAGGAAATGGTTTTTCACCATTTAGTATGATGATGGCTATTGGTATGTCATATATTAATCATCCCTTCCTCATTTTTTTTGTTAGTCATGGGCTTAAATTCAGGGTCTGGGCTCTGTCCCTGCTTTTTTGCCCAAGGTCAGTGCTCTACCACTTTGAGCTACTGCTCTACTTCTAATTTTTTTTTTTTTTTTGCCAGTCCTGGGCTTGAACTCAGGGCCTGAGCACTGTCCTTGGACTTTCTCAAGCCTAGAACTCTACCACTTGAGCTTCAGTACCACTTCCGGCTTTTTCTATATATGTGGTACCAAGGAATCGAACCCGGGTCTTCGTGCATGCTAGGCAAGCACTTTAACCACTAGGCCAAACTCCCGGCCCTCTACTTCTAATTTTTAGCTAGTTAGTTGGAGACAAGAGTCTAACAAACTTTCCTGCCCAGGCTGACAGAAACCACAATCCTGAGATTTCAGCTTCCTCAGTAGCTGGGATTATAGGTATGAACTACCAGTTGGATATAGCCACCAGGCTTGATATAGTCGGGTTTTTTTTTGCCAGTCCTGGGCCTTGAACTCAGGGCCTAGGCACTGTCCTTGGGCTTTCTCAAGGCTAGAGCTCTACCACTTGAGCCACAGCACCATTTCTGGCTTTTTTTTCTATATATGTGGTACCGAGGAACCCAGGTCTTCGTGCAGGCTAAGCAAGCACTCTACCACTAGGCCAAACTCCCAGTCCCAATACAGTCTTTTTATGTTAAGATACCTGCTTTATATGCTTCTCCAGAACTTTTAATGTGAATGGATACTGGATTCTGTCAAAGACTTTGTCTGCATCTATTGAGATCATGTGATTCTTGTCTTTGGCTCTATTTAGTGTGGTATATTACATTTACTGATTTATTTATATTAAACCAGTCTTACATCTCTGGGATAAAACCCATTTGATCATCATGTATAATTTTTTTGGTTAGTTGTTGAACTCTGTTGGCAAATATTTTATTAATGAGCTTTGTATCTATGATCATCAGAAAGATTAGCCTATAATTCTCTTTTTTCATTGGGTCCCTACCAGTGAAATGTAATGAAGTATAATGATGTGTTCCCAAAATGTGTTGGTAGTGATCCTTCTATTTCTATTTCATAGAAAAGTTTGAGGAATACTTGTATTTGTTAATATTTAAAGCTCTTACAGAATTCAGCGGTGAATCCATCAGGTCCTGAACTTTTTCTTGTTAGAAGACTATTACATCCTCAGTCGCATTGCTCATTATAGATCTGTTTAAGTGGTTTTTATCTTTTTGGATCATCTTAGGCAGCTTGTATGTCTCTAAATTCATCCATATCTGCTAGATTTCCCATCCTGAGTATAGGTTTTTGGAAGTAATCCTCATAATCTTTCGGGTTTCTTAGATATTTGCTGTGACATTACCTTAGTTGTCTCTACTTATGTTGATATGAGTCTCTTTTCCTTTTCTTTTTTGTCAATAGCTATAAGTCTTTCAATTTTGTTAATTTTTTCAAAGAATTAGCTTTTTGTCTCATTGATTCTATGCCTATTTTTTTTGTTTTGTTTTTGGTTGTTACTTCTCTAATTCACTGATTTCAGCCCTAGTTATTTACTTTTTAGGTAGGAAGTTGGAAACTGGATTATTAGGACTGGAAAATATAGAATAACAGCTAGGAACTCTTACCATTTATATCCCTTTAAAATGCTGTGGTGATCACTGCCACTAAAATTCAGTCTAAAGTTTTTTAGTCCCTATGACAGTTTGCCAGAAATTTCACTAATTCAAACAGTTCCTCCGAATTGTTATGTATGTCCTATAAAAATGGAATGTTTAGGACTGTGGTATAGTTCAGTGGTAGGAATATTTAAGAACTGTCACCCTTATTTATTAAGAATTTCCATCTGTTAGATTTCTAAGAGAGAAAGTATTCCATATTCTAATAAAGTATCAGAAACTATTCCATAAAGTATCTATCTAAGAAGCTTTCCATATTTCCTAGTTCAGGGAAACAGCCAGAATATCATTAGGGAAAATAGAAGAGACAGAAGAGTACCTTTTGCTGAAATTGCCTCCCATATCCTTTGAATCCAGAAAAAGAAGAAAACATTCATTTCATCTTTTCCTTCAGTGTCTGGTCTTAGACTTTACCTTGACTACAGTTAAGAACACAATGTGCACAACTGGAAATCTCAACGCCAGAACTTAATTCTCCATTGGAATTGCACACCAAAAACATCAACCATCATTGAGAAATGTTTCCCATTTGCAAGTTTTACAGGCCCTTCAACACACTGATATTATCAACCTAGAGATAATCTTGTTACTTCCACTTTAATTAAAGGATACCAAGGATCCCTTTTGTCTTGGGCTGGTTTCCTAGAGGGCCTGCACATACTCTAGAACCACCCCTTCTTATTGCCAACCCTGTTAGGATAGAATCCTTCATGAAGACCAAATACAAGAGCAAAGGAAAACAACAAAAACAGGGGAAAGGAGTATAGCCTAGTAGTAGAGTACTTGCCTAGCATGTATGGAGCCCTGGGTTTGATTCCTTGGTACCACATGCACAGAAAAAGCCAGAAGTGGCACTGTGGCTCAAGTGGCAGAATGCTAGCCCTGAGCAAAACATGTAAAAGGACAGTGCCCAGGCCCTGAGTTCAAGCCCCAAGACTGGCAAAAAAAAAAAAAAAAAAAAGGTGGGGGGGGGAATGGTGATGCTATGGCTTTTCTTTATAGAACTGGCAAGTAGATAATTTGCGATCAATTTATAATCACAATCAATTAGATGAAGTAAGTAGATCAATTCGTGATCTACTTATTTGTTTTTATACCAAATTCTATCAATTGGCTTAAGAAATTTAAAGACACCCATCCAGCCCAGGCAGGATTCTTTTCAATGATATACTATCTCATCCACAAAATTTGGGTGGGACTTTGAAGGGGAACAGAAAGGCAAGGGTCTGACTTGACTGTACACCTCCCCAAATCTTGTGCAACGTCTGGCTATATGTGGTTGTGTGAAAAAGTTCAGTGAACTAGCAGGGATTGGATTACGTAGATAAGTTCTTCACAAAATAAGTAACATTTTATAGCCTCTATTTGCAACATTTAAAGCCACTTCTGAATTACTCCAGTACAGAGTCTATTTATCTCTAAATACACCAAACAATATGGATAGTCAATAAATATCTAAGGGACTATAAACTGAGACTTATTTTTAAAATCCAACTTAAAATACATAATAAAATAAAAAGCCTGTGGAAAACTGAAGTCTTTATTACTTCGGTTATTTGATCCTCCTCCTATATCTCTCCTGTGTACAGAACTGCACTGCCGCACCTAGCTTGAGGCTTGATAGAGGGTCTCACTCTTTGCTTTGGAGGGCCTACATCAATGGGTCTCTGGCCTCCAACAGTGATCCTCTCCACTGCCATCTCCAGACTGGCTAGGGTTGCAGGTGTGAACTACGACCTGGCCAAATAATTATTTCACTTCTAATATAATGGTCAACATAAACCTCGCATACAAATGACTGCCGAGATCCGAATGGCTCCCTGTCGTAACTGCCCAAGACAGAGCCGTACTTTCCATTCTAACTGCAGTGATGTCTCCCCACAGCCTGGCACCACGCTAGTCCTGGCCCTTCTTACCTGCCGACACAGGCCGCACCTTTTCCCTTTTCCAACTTTCTTAAAGGTATGTATGCACCCGGGCGCGGAAACGCTTTCCACTCGTGAAGCACTGCGGGCGAGCCCGTGGCTCTGCTCAGCAGGGCGACGCTCCCGGGGCCTGCAGGCCCGGCCCCAGCCGCACCTCTCCTGAGGCGGAGGGGACGGCGTAGGAAACGACCATTCGGAGCGTCCTCAACTAAACCCGCAAGTTCAAAATAAAGTTGACAAGGCCCCGCCCTGGCGGCCCGCCCCCGCCCCGCAGGCCAGAGCCGGGCCCGGGAAATCCCGGACCCCCGCACGGGGCCGCCCCACTCCGCACCCGCGGTCCCGGCCGCCTCTCCCGGGGCGGGGCCTGGCCCAGGCCACCGCGACCTCCGGCCCGGCCCGGCCCGCCACGCCCGCCACTCCGCCCGCCTCCGCCGCCCGCGCCCGCCGGCCGGGCCGCGGCCTCCGCGCCCCGCCCCCCGCGCCTCGCCCCCCGCGCCTCGCCCCCCGCGCCTCGCCCCCGCGCCTCGCCCTCACCTCGCGCCCGTCCTCCAGCAGCAGCCACTCGGCGTTCATCCCGATTCGTTTCAAGCACCAGCCCCGGCGGCCGGCTCGGCGTCCCTTCACCGAGGAGCCCGGCTCCCCCATGGTCTGCTCGGCACCCCCGGTGGCAGTCAGCAGCGGGCGAGAGCCGGGTCTCCGGTACCGTAAGTCCGCGCCATTCCTAGGCAACAGACAGAAGCAGTGGCTGCCGTTCGCGTTCGACACAAACGAACGCGCGCCCTGGAGCTGCGCGCGGCCCGTGGAGAGCCGGAAGCTCGCGGCTGGCGCATGCGCAGCAGGCAGCCGCGGCTGCGAGCGTTGGAGCCTCGCTTCGCCGCCCGAGGGAGGGAGCTACGGAGGGGGCGGGGCGGGCCCAGGCAGCCTTACCAGACTCTAGTGTGGGAATGGCGATTGGATTCAGAGGGGCTAGAAGGACCTGAAGAAAGAAGGGACAGAAGTATCCGGGCCTGGAGTTTGGCCTAGTGGTTAAAGTGCTTGCCTAGCATGCACGAAGACCCGGGTTCGACTCCTCGGTACCACATACATAGAAAAAAGCCGGAAGTGGTGCTGAGGCTCAAGTGGTAGAGCTCTAGCCTTGAGAAAGTCCAAGGACAGTGCTCAGGCCCTGAGCCCAAGCCCAGGACTGGCAAAAAAAAAAAATATTCTAAACCTACGTTGACTGTAGTGGTCTCCATGTGTATAGCCTTCCCTGTTTCTCTTGGTATTGTGTGAAAGCTTCTACCCATAACAGTCTCCAATGGCACAATGCCTGCCACTGTTTGGGGGGGGGGTAAACTTCGTTTTTGCTAAACAAGTGGTCTGCCACTTGAGCCATGCCCCCAGCCCACTGTTTGTTTTCAGTTTTCCAATACCAGATGAACACTTTGCTTCCACAAAATTGTGTCCTCAGGGAGTTGGGGGGGGCGGTGAGGGATGTTAACTAAATCATAGAAAGTAAAATAATAAATGGCATGTGAAAACAGAACAATGAAGCCTGCTAAAATTGTTTGAAGATGGAGAATAGAGAAGGGAAGGTTGATTGAGATACACTGTGTATATGTGTGTGGGAATGAATAAAACAGTAAATAGCTAACAGATTATGAGCTATATATGCCAGATAGTAAACAAAACTTGCTATGTAATGGTTTATTTTCTTTCTGGTGTCAAGAGATCCATCCCAGATTGTTGTACATGAAGGTAAGTGCTTATACAACCAGACTGTATTTTCTGAGACATTACATGCTAAAGTTGCCAAGAGAAAAGACTTAAACACCAAAAGCCCTCCCCCCCAAAAAAGGCCTAATGGAGACCCTAATATGTACAGCCTCTGTGTTACACACCTTAGTTTTATGTGGTTTGGTGGAATACATTATCTAGGCAAGACAGGATGAAGCCTGCATTCTATCCTGGTCCTGCCAGGGCTGTCCCTAGCCTGGATGTGAAGGGTGTTCCTCTGAACAATAAGGGTGTTAAAAATTACCTATCTTGCTTGGCACTGTTGGCTCACATCTGTAATCCTAGCTACTCAGGAGACTGAGATCTGAGAATTCAGGTTCAAAGCCAGTCCAGGCAGAAAGTCCATGAGACACTTACCCTCAATGAGGCACTTGTCTCCAATTAACTACTCAAAAAAGCCAGAAGTGATGCTGTGGCTCAAGTGGTAGAGTGCTAGCCTTGAGTAAAAGTTGCTCAGAGATAGCACCCAGGTCAAGTTCAAGCCCCGGGACTGGCCAAAAAAAAGCTATCTCTAGGCTGAAATTCTATCTACTTTCCTTCCCTTCTACCCCCTCCTTTTCTCCTCCATCTCTCTTCTTTTCCTCCTTTCCTCCTCCATCTCTCTTCCTCCTCTTCTTTTTTTTCTTGCAATGGGATCTCACTATGTAGCCCAGGCTAGCCCTGAACTCATGAGTTTTCATGTTCTCAGGCACTGCCTCTTGGTCTTTAGTCTTTACGTGATGTCCTGAGTGTTCTTGTTCCCAGGGAAAGGCTTGATCCTTTTTTTTTTGGCCATCCTGGGAACTGAACTCAGGGCCTAAGTACTGTCCTTGTGCTTTCCTCAAGGCCAGTGCTCTACCACTTGAGCCACAGCCCCACTTCTGGCTTTTCTGTGTATGTGGTACCAAGGAATCAAACCCTTGTCTTCGTACATGCTAGGCAAGCACTCTACCACTAGGCCAAACTCTCGGCCCTTTGATTCTTATATATGAATGTCAGCAAGAAAAATGCCAAGAAAATGAAACAGCTTTGGTTCCAGGCTACACAAATCCACAGGAGAAAAACAGCAGATGGAGGAGGAAATACACCATTTATTTACAATTCATTCACCATACCCACAATTTCCCATACAAACATAAAAACTAAAAAAATAAAACCACCACTTGGGAGCACAAGTGTCTTTAGTTAGTCTGGCTGACGGAGGGGACCCCCCCCCCCACTTGTGAAGGAGACATGAGTAGAGGCACACGGAAGGGGAAGGACACCTGAGAACAGCTCCAGTTGAGAGACACCCAGCTCAGTCATGCCGTGGCTCAGAAGAGGGTCTGACTGGCAATGGCACTCATGTCTTCCTCTGGGGATACCATGTGGCTGCCCAAAAGGATGCCAGCTTGCCCTCAGCCCCTCCCACACACACATTCCACCACCACCAACCACCATGAACTGAACACAGACCACACATCTCATGAGCTGTGACAGGGGGTGATGGTGACAGCAGGAGACACCAAATGCCACTCTGAGAAGAGCCCCAGACTCCAGGGACATAGAGGAAATCCTTTCCCTTGACCCTGAGGAGTCAGCCACAGCTTCAGTGCTGAATCCAGTGCTGAATCCAGTGCTGACCTACAACCTTCCTAAGATGCTGCTCGGGAAAGGCAGGGGCCAAGGAAAAAGAAGGAGGGCTTTGGCCTCTGCAGTCCCTTCTTAGGGAGGTACTGGGGAAAGGGGTGGGGAGTTCCACTGCTGAAGAAGAGAGGGCCAGGGTCCAGGCATCGGTGACGGGAGAAAAGAAAAACGGAGATACTGATGTGTGGATTGATGGCTCCATCTTAGCCATACCCACCGCAGCAGACTGCCAGTCTGCCCCCTGCAGACAGGGTGCCCAGAAACCGATCAAAGAAGCTACCGGTCAGACAACTTCATCTGTGCTAGTGACCTAGATTGCTTTCACATATTGATGCACATTATAAATATAAAATCATATCTGCTACAAAGGACATATATTTGTACATCTTTACCATATACATAATAACACAATTTACACATAATATCTTGGAGTGGGTCATCATGGAAAAAAGGTTTGGAAGGGGAAAAATCCCCTCCTCCCTGCCTGGCCCTGATCCCTCTCTGCTTGGTCACTGGAGCTGTCCCCCACTGGTGCTGATGGACTGGACTGGACATAGAAGTTCAGACAGTGACAGAATGCAGATGGGCTTGGTACACACTTGCACATAGACATCTGGTGAGAAAAGGAAAAAGAAAATTCCTAGCCCTTACATGTAGGCCTCTTCCCAGAGTTATGAGCCTTGGTGCCTCCTCCATCTCAATGGCTCAGACAGAGCAGAGGGAGAGCGGCTAGGGAGCCAAAAGAGGAAAGGGGGCCAGGATTCTTCTAAACACATACAACTGTGATCAACTCAAAGTGAGTCACAAAAAAGCAAAGGTTATCAGCCTAATAATCCCCTGCCTCAGGCATTTAATAAATTGTGTTTTTCCTGTTTTAAGAAAGAAAAGCAATTGGAATCTGTGGGGGCCTCAAGGCAACAGCCAGCTGGCCCATGTAGGGACAATGTGAGTTGAGACCCTGAGCCTCCCCCTTTTCTTTTGTCCAGTTCCTTTGAAAGGGGCAGGCAACCCTGTACTCCTTTTCTGTCCTCTCCCAGAGCTGGGCCCATCCACATGGCATGGAATACTGAGAGTGGTCCAAGAGACACATCCAGAGACATGGAGTGGTGGATGCCCAGAAGCTGAAACCCGGGCTGCGGAGGGAGCTTTGTACAGCAGGAGTGGTTCTTGGCCAAGGTCCACGGCTCGCTCAGTGGCCACAGTGATGAGATTGCCATCAAAGATGGGGGCAGTCTGGGTCCCCAGGGGAGACAGCACCTATCGGCGGTAGTGATTGGGGGCATCAGCAAACATGTACTTGAGTCTGTATGCCTCTGCCAGAAGGAGCCCGATCTCTTCGTTGCCCCAGTGTATTGTAGGTAGATTCTGCAGCAGCATGAGGAGACCCTAGAAGGCAAGAAGGGCTTTTTGACCTCTGCCCAGACTTCAGATTGCAAATGGCAGACACTCTATTAGAGACCCAGGCCTAGAGAGAGGCCCCTCCTTCAACACTCTCCCTCCACCCAAAGGATCTACCCTCCCATTTTCTGAGCCACCAGTAGCCTTGGCCCCTTGTTTATCCCCAGAAACCTTGAAAAGCCTCTGTTGATTGCCTGATGCACTGACACCTGCCTCTTTGAAAATATGAACGGACCATGACAACAGTGAAACTCCGTAAGACAGGAGAATAACCACCCATCATCCAATTAAGCCTCTTTTGAGCCATTTGCTTTCAACCTGGTGCACAGAACGATAGTTTGTCTTTTCCTCCCAGCCTTCACAAATGGTAATTCTCCATCATCTGGCTAACCCTACTTTACTCAGCCACTTCCCTCTCACTAGACCCCAGCCCACACAATGCAACATTGTGTTGCGGATCCAAACGTCTCTGGAGTGTTCACTTCTCACTCACAACTCTCCCTTGGTACTAACCTGGCTTCAATTGTGTATCTTCCCTCTAACTTGTGTTTTTATGAGCCAGGAGCATGGCCTAGTGGTAAAGTGCTTGCCTAGCATGCACAAAGCCCTGGGTTTGATTCCTTGGTACTACATACACAGAAAAGGCCAGAAGTGGTGCTGTGGCTCAAGTGGTAAGGCACTAGCCTTGAGAAAGCTCAAGGACACTGCCCAGGTCCTGAGTTGCCCAGGACTTGCCCCACCTCCCCCCAAAAAAGCCAGCAAAGCGCAGTTCAGAGAAGGGAATATGTTTTTCTGATTTGAGCTCTACCTGTAATGTATAATAGCCTTAAGAGACACTTCCTAAAAGCTTCTGAACCACACTACCTCTACACAGTTAACCTATTTCCCAGAAGGGAGGTGAGGCTGAGCGGTGAAGCACCACTCTGCCACCTAGTGGCAATATCTCAGAGCTACAACCTCCCCACCCCCAGCCTCCACCTAGCCTAATGCTGCAAAAATGGATAGAGCTGGAACTTGGCTGTGGAAAAGGTAGTAATAACAAATCAGCTCTTCTGTGCAGGATAGAGAAGAGACACTGCCGTGCAGGGGAGCGGAGCGTTAAACATGATGTGAAATAGCAGAGCAGTGGAGTGGAGGTAGGATGCCTGTAGGGCAAGCATTAGAGAATGGTTTTCAATTCACAGAAAGAGGGCAATGGCCTTTTAGAGGCATGAGCTGTAAATGCCAAAACTGTAGAACAGGGCCTTGCAAGAGGCTCCTGCTGAGAATCCACAAATTCCAAAGGGAAAAGGCCAAGAAGGAATTTGAGCCATGTGTGAAGACTGGAAGAAAGCAATTAAACAAAGGCCAAAGAGTAGATAGAGCATGAGTAGATAAAATGAAAAGGGACCTTGATCAAGGAAAGGTACAAGGGACCCATCCCATCAGAGAATATTTAAGAGAAAAATGGGGGAGAGGGAGAGTATCAAGAGTATTGATTGTGGGGCTGGGAGTTTGGCCTAGTGGTTAAAGTGCTTGCCTAGCATGCAGGAAGACCCGGGTTCGATTCCTCAATACCACATACATAGAAAAAAGCCGAAGTGGTGCTGAGGCTCAAGTGGTAGAGCTCTAGCCTTGAGAAAGTCCAAGGACAGTGCTCAGGCCCTGAGCTCAAGCCCAGGTCTGGCAAAAAAAAAAAAAAAGAGTATTGATTGTAATGGTTGTAATGGCAGCGATCACTTATAAAGCAGTACATACATACCAGCTGGGGTTCCAGATGCTCTATCTATACTTTGTATTCGCCCATTTAATCCTGCCAATAGCACTAACATTACCTTTATTTACAGATAAGAAAGCAGGCTAAGGAACTTGCCTTAATAGGGTTTGAGCCAGACACCTAGCTTAAGAGCTGATGCCCAGACTGCTTATCCTGGCATGGGAAAGCAGCAGCACAAAGCAAATAGAATACAAAGAAGTCACAGAAGAAACTGAAACAAATCTTGAAGAGCCAACTAGTTTTACCTGGTGATGAGGGATAGCACAACCGAACACAGGACATGCAAGAACAGCACAAAAGCTTTAAAAGGATCCTGTATGAAAATCACTTTGCAATACTGGAGCATTCTTTATAAATGTAAAGTGTATCCAGTCATGTAAAAACACTTTCCTAGCACTGATGGTTTGTTAGCCACCAAAACCCCAGAAATGGAGCTGTTGCTCAATGGGGAGAGCACCAGCTTTGGGCAGAAAAAGCTAAGGGAGGGGCCGGGAGTTTGGCCTAGGGGTAGAGTGCTTGCCTAGCATGCATGAAGACCCAGGTTCGATTCCTCGGTACCACATACATAGAAAAAAGCCAGAAGTGGTGCTGAGGCTCAAGGGCTAGAGCTCTAGCCTTGAGAAAAGCCAAGGACAGTGTTTGGGCCCTGAGCTCAAGCCCAGGACAAGAAAGGGGGGGGGGAGAGCGTGTGAGCGAGCACAAAGGGACATTGAGAAGCCCTGAATTGAAGTCCCAGTACCAACATATATACACACACACACACACACACACACACACACACACACACACAAACACTTCAACTTTCACAGTCACATAAGTACTTTTGAACAAGCAAACAAGCATCTCCTAGTCTGAGCATCTAGTAAAATATTTTCTCTGATTCCAATCTAACTTTCAAAAGCAATTCCTTGCCTATAAGCTTTCTGAAAGTCAAATGTGGATTCGCTGATTTTCTATCACCAAAGCACCTGGTGTATTTGGCAAGTCTCCCCCCATTCCTCCCAGGAAAACAGTATGGCTTTCCTAAAACTTTTTGTTTATATGCCTAGAAACCAGGGCCTTTCTCACGGCAGCTTGTTTTGGGGCTGAAGATCTTTCATTTCCAGGATTCCTCTGAACCCTTCTTATGGGCAGTGGTCAACCTGGCAATTCGCCAGGTACCTGCAGCTGAGGGCTTTGGGCCACATTCCACAACTCACTCTTGAGTTTGTTCCCACAGAAGTGTGGGTGGATGCCATCTGATTCAGGTGATTTATTTACATTCAGTTTGTTATTAAGGCCTGGAACATTCTACAGGCTTTCATTCCTTCACTTAAAAATTCCAACCTTTCGGGGCTGGAAATTTGGCCTAGTGGTAGAGTGCTTGCCTAGCATGCATGAAGACTTGGGTTTGATTCCTCAGTACCCTACATACATAGCAAAAAGCTAGAAGTGGCGCTGAGGCTCAAGTGGTAGAGTGCTAGCCTTGAGAAAGTCCAAGGGCAGTACTCAAGCCCTGAGCCCAAGCCCAGGACTGGAAAAAAAAAAAACCTCCAACCTTTCTCTTGCAAAGACACCTTCAGAGTGGGAATCTTTCCAAGGCACTTCTTTTTTTGGGGGGGGGTGGGGGGGTCATGGGGCTTTAACTCTGGGCCTGGACACTGTCCTTGAGCTCTTCAGCTCAAGGCTACTGCCCTACCCCTTGAGCCACAGCCCCACTTCCCGTTTTCTAGTGATTAATTGCAGATAAGAGTCACAGCTTTGTAGTGCCTGGGCTGACTTTGAACTGTGATCCTCCAATCTCAGCCTCCTGAGTAGCTAGGATTACAGGTGTGAGCCACCATGCCTGGCTCCAAGACTTCTAGATGATGAATGCAAGAATTTTTTGGGACTGGCAGACATTGATTTGGTGGTGGCTGGCCCACTGCCTCCTTGTTTCCTTTCTGTCTATGTAAGGGAACTCTGATTATCAGCCCTTATGGTCCCCTGCACGGTGCTTCTCAGAATCAGCTCTGAGCCATATGAGGCCTGGTGGGACCTGTTCTATGGCCACCACATCTACCACAGATGCTGTGTTCCCACAATGACTCACTGGACTGCAGCTCTTAGCTGGGGGCTTGTCCTCTATTCATGCACACCTCCTTAAGGCAGCAGGTTACATCCAAATAGTTTATAGTGAGTGACTTTCTCTTGTGTAAATTTTCTATGTGCCATGCTAAATGTAACACAGACTGGTATAACTTGTGTTCCTGTAAATGTTCTACTTTTAAAAGTGCTTCCAAGGGGGCCGGGAGTTTGGCCTAGTGGTTAAAGTGCTTGCCTAGCATGCATGAAGACCCGGGTTCAATTCCTCGGTACCACATACATAGAAAAAAGCCGGAAATGGTGCTGAGGCTCAAGTGGTAGAGCTCTAGCCTTGAGAAAATCCGAGGACAGTGCTCAGGCCCTGAGCTCAAGCCCGGACGGGCAAAAAAAAAAAAAAAAAAAGTGCTTCCAAGCCAGGTGTTGGTGACCAGCAATCCTAGCTACTCAGGAGGCTGAGCTCTGAGGATCATCCTTCAAAGCCAGACCCAGCAGGAAGGTCCCTGTGACTTAAACACCAAAATGATCAGAAGTACAGCTATGGCTCAAGTGGTAGAGTGCTAGGCTTGCACCAAAGCAACTTAGGGACAACACCGAGGCCCTGAGATCAAGCCCCAGGACTGGCACAAAACAAAAGTGCTCCTTCTCTTTCTTTCTTTCTTTCTTTCTTTCTTTCTTTCTTTCTTTCTTTCTTTCTTCCTTCCTTCCTTCCTTCCTTCCTTCCTTCCTTCCTTCCTTCCCTCCTTCCTTTCCTTTCCTTCTTTCTTTTCTTTCCCATGGTTCAGGGGGCTTGACCTCAGTGCCTCATACTCTCACTAGACTGGCACTCTGTCTGTCTCAGTCTCTTGAGAAGCTAGGCTTACAGGCATGAGCCACAGGAGCCCAGCAAAAGCTTGGTTTTTAAAGCTATCACCATTTGGTCACTTCCGGACTCAGGAGCACACACTATACATGGGGATAATATTAATGAGGTTTTGGTTTCATTTTTTTATTCACAGCAATTGAAGACTACACCCAAGGCCTCAGGTTTGGCAAATGCTTTAGCCTTGGCCTAACTAGTGCTCACCCTTCCATTTTTGTATTTTGTTCCTGAAATACGGTCTCACTATGTAAGCTTTGCCTAAGCTAGCCTCAAACTTTCAATCCTCCTGAGTAGGTGGGATACAGGTATGTGCCACAACATCTGGCAAGCTCACTGTTTTATGAGATATATGTCAAGTGCACCTTTCTACCTGTCCCATGTGTCCTAACCAGACTGGTCCTTAGAGCAGACCTACGAAATATACACTAGTACCCATTTTACTGGAAAGTAAGGCATAGAAAGCAAAGCTATCTGCTTAATGGAGTATGCCTAGAAAAGTAGCAGAGAGAATATGACGCCAGGCAGCCCAGCTCCAAAGAAGGGATTAAACCACTGCACTATTCTGCAAGTTCTCCAACTTTAGCAGGAGGCGCTGTTGCCCTGGAAGGCCCACCGTTACCTAGCACTTGTCCCAGTTCTTTAGGGGTGACCAAGTTTCCTGGGACTGCCACGTGTACTAATGTGATTCCAGCTGGGTCTTTTTTGCATCATTAGTGCAGTAAAACTGCTTTCTACAATGTCTGGATTCTCCTACAGAGTCTTGTGCAGTGATTTACTGTGAGTAGTCTTCAGCAACAGAGGGTGCAAGGTCATGTCCAACAGTACAACCTCCTACAATGCCCTGCGTCCTCTCCTCACACCTCAACCTCCCACAATGCCTGGCATCCTCTCCTCACACCTCAACCTCCCACAATGCCCTGCGTCCTCTCCTCACACCTCAACCTCCCACAATACCCTGCGTCCTCTCCTCACACCTCAGCCTCCCACAATGCCCTCCGTCCTCTCCTCACACCTCTACGGTGTTTCTGTTTCCTGAAGACCCAACACAGCCAGGCACCAATGCGTGCTTGGCATTCCTCTTGCATTAGGGAGGAAGGAGCCCTGCAGCATCCACATTTGATCCCTCACTTTTTATTTTTTTATTTGTGAGTACTCTACAGTAGGGTTAACTGAGGTTAACCCACACACAAAAAGTGTTCTGTGGTTTACTGCCCAAGGGCCTCCAGTCCATCCGATATCAAATGTGTTTCTTGTTTTCATTTTTATTTTTGTTTTTTGGCAGTACTGGGGTTTGAGCTCAGGGTCTCACCCTTGCTAGGCAGGAACTCTACTGCTAAGTCATACATCCAGCCACTCCCCTCCCTCCACACCTGTTATTTATGAAACGAGATGCCACATCCTGCCTTTGTATGTACCTGAGCCATGGTCCGCCTATTTTAGGCTTCCTGTCATACTAAAATAACTTTTCTGCCAAGGCTGGCCTCAAACCAGGATCCTTCCAATCTCAGCCTCCTGAGTAGCTAAGGACTATAGGCGTGAGCTGCCAGCACTTAGCAACCAGCACAGTTTTAAAGCCATAGAGAACTGCCCTATGAATTGCTGACAGCTGTTGCAGGAATCCCTTCCCTTTCCTGAGCTACTGCTAGGCCTTTGGTCTCACCTGACAAGGCTGCCTAGGCCTGGCTCATGGTAAGTAATTTAGACTTCATGCTCTCTACATCCTGCTCCACCTCAAACACATTAGGAAAATTGATAGCTCATCCGGGCATACAGCCCTGCAGCCCGTCCCCATTTATCCTGGGATGTCAGGTATGCTGCTTGTTGGCAGATGCTATGGTTCTTAATCAGAGGCCTGCAGCATGGCACCACAGCCAGCACCAACTCACAGAAATCAATACATCCTCCCGTTGCTCTTCCCAAACCCTTCCTGGGCAAGCTGGGCACATCTCTCTGAAAAGGCTTTCTTGTGCTATCACCTAATCACAACTCCAGAGTCCTTGGTGCCACTCTGCATCGCATGGAGAGGCTGCCCCTTAGAAAAAGCACCTGGCCTTCTCTGAAAAAGCTGTCATGCTTTTAAAACAAAGACATGCCTGCCACACACACACACATGCACACGCACACACATGCACGCGAACACCCACAAGTACACCTTGAGATGGAAACAAATTCCCCCACAACCTTCTGAACAACCTACAAACTGTGCCCTCTCAGCCCATCTCTTTCAGCCCTTAGTCCCTCAACCCTAAACTGGAGCAGCAGCCTGGCATTCTACCACCTAGCACAGGCCTTTCTAGAGTTTTCTTCCCAGGAACCGGAAGTGACCTCATCCAGGCTATCTAACATACTGTACTCTCACAGGTCACCCCCTCTTGGCCTCTATTCCATCTGCCTCTTCTTCCTGGCCTCTTGTGCAGGTATTCCAGAGCTCACCTCTTCTCTGCTCACTCCTCCTTAGGGATGTCAGCCTGCGCCCTGGATTTGAAGCAGTACCTAGCCAAAGGCTGCTAAATGTATATGTCCTCACACTTGTGTTTATTTGATTGGTCTGCATATTCGGGGTATCCATTTGGACATCTAACAGCATTTCAAATTCAACATGCTTCCCCATTCTCCATAGCCTTTGCCATACACTGTAAAGTCATCCAGAGTCATCGCTTCCTGTCAGTTCTACTTACAAAACAGAACCAGAATTTGGCCATTTCTCTCTCATCCGCCATCATCACCCAGGGCCAAGCTTCAACAACAGTGCCCCTGGCACCACTGGTGAGTGAGTGAAGGGCCTCTCAGCTGGGCATTGGTAGCTCATGCTTGTAATCTGAGCTACTCAGGAGGCTGAGTGCTAAAGATCATGGCTCAAAGCCAAACTAGGCAGCAAAGTCCATAAGACTCGTAACTCTAATTAACCACCAAAAAAGCTAGAAGTGGATCTGTGGCTCAAGTGGTAGAGTGCTAGCCTTGAGTCAAAAAGCTCAGGGATAGCACCCAAGCCCTAAGTTCAAGCCCCAGGACTGGTACAAACTAAAAGGGGGTAGAGGGTGACTCTCAGCCTGCCCAGCCACTCTGTACCCTTCCTCTCAGTTGGGAAGAACTCCAACTACAGCGGGAGGGGTCCAGCGAGAAGGGCAGCGTCTCCTGAGCCACCTTCTCCCCTCCTACTCTGGTCATAGGTACCTGCTGCAGCATCCGCTGTCCCCATAGCCTACCAAGGGCTCTGCCACCCTCTGCTTGTCCTCAGCCCAAGCTGAGCTCACCTGAAAGTCTTCCTCATCCAGGATCTCTTTCCTCCACTTGATCAAGAAGGCTGCACACACATAGAGATGAAAGTGGGAGAATCCTTCTGGTTCAGACTGGGAAGAAGAGAGTGAGCAAGTCAGGCCCCCAAGCCATGTGTGTGCCAAGAGGGAGCCTCTGGGTCCTCCCACTCACACAAAGGGGTGCCATACCCTCCAACGGCAGGAACTAGAAAGGAATCAGCAAAGGCTTGATCCCAAGGCCAAGGTAGACACAGTAGAAAGGAGACGGTGGGCATTTCCGAACTGCAGCACCACGCACCAGAGCAGAGAGCTGAGCACTCCAGGATGGCCTGGCACAGAGCGAGGCAGGGGTTCCCTCTCTTACCTGGTATGTGTCCCATAGGCGGATGGTGCAGCGAAGAGGAAGCTCTCGCATGAGTAGGTTGTTCATCCACCGGAAGGCAAACTGTAGGTATTCCACCTCATACCTCCTGAAGTGATTATGTACCTGCTCTGGAACAGGAAGCGTCATTGGCCTCAGAGACACAACCTTAGGAGACTGACCCTCAGAGTTGTAGGAGCCAACAAGGCAGATCCCATTTCTTACCACTCCTCACCCTGCGGAGCCAATCCAGAGGGGAGCACGGGCACAGTAAGCCTTTGTGCTTGTGACCATCTGCTCAACACAGCACACATTAACAGCCAGCCGGGTGCACAGGGCGACAGTGACATCCCCAGGGACGTCTAGGCTGCTCTGGCCACAAAGCAGGAGACATAAGGCTCATTTGGCTGCTTGATCTCATTACTCATGAGAAGACTCCAGAGTGAAAAAGAACCTTGGAGGTCACCTTAGCCATCTTCCCACCAGTGAGGAATTCCTCTCAGCATTCCTCACAGACGGGCAGCCAGCGGGGACTTGAACACTGCCGGTGGAAGGGGCTCACTGGACCCACTCAAGGGCAGCCTCTCCCACAACGTGTGACACGATCCACCAAAATGTATCTCATCAGATGAACAGAGGCCAGAGCCCCCCAGTTCCCGCCCCATGCCACCCAGGTGGTATCCTGGGGCAAGTCAACATACACCCCACCCTCACGCCACCACACAGCCCTGCAACTAATGTCCCTCAGGACTATCCCCCATCAGTGTCACCCTCTGTTTGCTTATCTATAAAATGGAGACAATCCTCTGCAGCCTGGAAGGCTTTCGGGAGGAGAAAATGTGAAAATGTGAGAAAAGAAAAAGCAAGAGTTGATGTTGCTTGTAAATGTAACTTCAGAGTCCCTCAGTGGTACCAGAGGACACCCCCCCACTTCTCAGGGTCTCCCTGTGGGATCTGTGCGCTCCTCAGGAAGCTTAGCTCACTCCCCTCCTGGCCTCCATGTCCCTGGCAGTCAACAGGAGGGTTTCCCAAAGTCTGCAATTCTAGCACAGCCAGGGACCCCTGTGGAGTTCCTGCTCCTTAAAGACATCTGCTTCAGGAGGAGTCTGTCTGTCCTTGATTCCCTAGGGAACAAAAGAAGGTCCCACTGGGGTAGGCCAGACTGCTATGAGCCCAGGAGTGCAACAGCAGGACAGGGTGACTTCCAGATTTGACGATAATGGTGATGGGAAGCCAGAGGGGGTGTAGAGCATACAAGGGGCATGGTCAGGAGGAGGCTGTAGAAAAATGCTGAGAGGAGCACGAGTTTGGGGGGGAAGAGGGGGTAAGCCCTTCTAGGAGGAAGTGGCAGAAATGTAGGAATGGCTAGACTAGAGCTGTGGCCAGGGCAACAGAGCAGAGATACTAAAGGAGAACTGAGAATGGGGTGACAGAAGCCTAGGGAGAAGGATGCACTCAGGAGAGCAGTGGAGTTTTCTTCCCCTTCCTGCCAAGATGGGGAAGATGCTGGAGCTGTCGATAAATAACAGCCAGCATCTGGAAAGGTTCATGGCCCTAGTACCGCTGGCTGTGTCAGGGCCAGGCTGAGCTACTGCTAGGGAATTCTGGCTCCTTGGAACCTACCATCAATCCGGCTGACAAGCTCTTCCAGTGCCTTGACTTTCTTCTGGATCCCTGGCTGTGCAAAGGTATAGTTATCCTGCAAATGCAAGAGAGTCTAGGTTAAACTCAGACTGAACAACTACCTTTGCTGCAATGTGGTTAAAAGCACAGGTTATCTTTCCAAACCTAGTACTCCCGACTCCAGATGGTGTCTGGGAGAACAAAAGAACTAACATTACAATAGTAATAACCCTTTACTGTACAGAAAAATGGAATTCTCTATGAAGGAAGAGCCAGAGCTCCCTAAAGATGTCCTCAGGCTCTGAGGACTTGAGACCACTGTGAAGCTAATGAAAGAGGTAGAGGGGCCATGGTGGATGGGTGACCCTGCCTTATTCGGAAGAGCAATGAGTTAAGGACTGGCCTGCAGGAACCTGGGGCCTATGTGGCCTGTAAGGGTGGAAGCAGCTCACCTGGATCCCATCGAGCAGCTTGCTCATGCACCAAAAGCTGTCAGCTTCAATGCTTCGCAGTATGTCCTGAGATAAGTTGGTCACGTCAAAGTTCTCCACATCCTCTTCTGTAAAACAAAAGGTGAAGAAAGTCCAGAGGTCTTATCTAAAAATGGAGAGAGAAAAATAGAGCCTAGTGTCTTCAACAGAGTCCTTCAGGCCAAGGGAGAACCAGGTAAAGTTGATGTCAAGGAATGAGGCTGCCCTATTCCCCAGAGTAAGGGGACTCTGTGGCTCAGAAGTTCCTGACAATCCTCCTTACAACACTGAGCCTGTGGAATCTAGCACATCTGTCTCTCCCCTTTGTTCATTCAGTTGTCAAACTGACCAATTCAGGCCTTCTATTCAGTCCAATAGAGATAGTTGGACACATTTTTTTTTTTAAATTTCAGAGAGCATTCTAGCAGAGTCACACATATGTATAATGAGAACAGCGGGGTCAGGTAGCTCCCGCCCCCCACAGTTCAAAGTAAGGATGGACTCCAAATGCTGACAAGGCAGACACATGGTCTCGAGACTGAGAAGTAAAGGGGTGAAAGTAAAGGAAGAAGAATCAAGCCTGTGGGTGCTTCTGGGGTTTAACTATACCAAGCTGCTACTGCCCAGGATGGATGGGTTCTGCAAAATGCCAATCCTGTAGGTCACAAGAAAAGAACAAGCCCAGGGAACAAATACAGATGAGCAACACTGGGTTTTACATCACCATGTTGGAAGAGCCACCAAAATTAGAGCATACAAAAGCAGTTGAGAGGGGGCTGGGAGTGTAGCCTAGTGGTAGAGTGCTCGCCTAGCATGCACAAAGCCCTAGGCTTGATTCCTTGGTACCACATACACAGAAAAAGCCAGGTAAGTGGCGCTGTGGCTCAAGTGGCAGAGTGCTAGCCTTGAGCAAAAAAATGTCCAAGGTCAGTGTGCAGGCCCTGAGTTTGAGCCCCAGGACTGAGCAAAAATAAAAGGCAGTCGAGAAGCTGGGTGCCCATGGCTTACACCTGTAATCCTAGGTACTCAGAAGGCTGAGATCTGAGGATCATGGTTCATGCACGAAAGTCCATGACACTCTTATCACCAATTAATCACCAGAAAACCGGAAGTGGCGCTATGGCTTAAAGTTGTAGCCTTGAGCTGAAGAGCTCAGGAACAACATCCAGACCCACAGTTCAAGCCCATGACCAACAACAACAACAACAACAAGCAGTGGAGAAGTCACCTTTGTTTACCTGTACTTTCCACACTTGTTTATCCACAAGACCTCTTTAACACTACTAGCTTCTCATGGCAAGCCCGCAGTACATAAGCAATGAGAGCAAGAAGTTGTATGCTTTGACTTCTAGCAAGGAGAATATGTGAGATCCTCAAAAACCCTCCAGCCACAGAAAGGCTCCCCTCCCCCACAGCACAGCCACACTGCATGCCTGTCAAGAGGACAAGCAGAAGCACTCATGGAGCCTCATAAGACTCATGAGCCTGCCTGAACCAGCTTCAAAGCATGATCTTTAGATTTCAGACTCCTGAGTAGCTAGGATTACAGGTATGAGCCACCAGTGCATCCACTCTCATTCTTCTTAAAGAATTGTTTTGCTTTGTTTTTGTTTTTGTGCCAGTCCTTGGGCTTACGCTCAGGGACAGCACCTAGGCACTGAACTCAAGGCATAGGCGCTGTCCCCGAGCTTTGGCTCAAAGGTAGCACTCTACCACTTAAACCACAGCTTCCTTTCCAGCTTTCCTTTGTATGTATTTGGGGATGGATGGAAGGTAAGCTAACTGGAGTCACAGACTTTTCTGCCCAATCTGGCTTCAAACCACAATCTTCAGATCTCAGCTTCCTGAGTAGCTAAGATTACAGATATGAGCCATCAGGGCCTGGCTGGATTTTAGTTTGTTTGTTTTAATGAACATCAAGGACTATATAATAACAACAAAAAATCCTCTTGCAGACACCAGAATACTTTGTCAGAAAAGCTATGATCCTGGGAAAGCGATACAAGTCTAGCTTGAAAAGTATGGCTGTGGTTAGCACATGTACAATGATGACTCCGTGCCCAGCACACAGTAGGCACACAACTTAAGATGAAGTTTATTACAAGTATGTATACAACAACACTAGAAAGCATGCCCCAGTGTTAAGAGGAAGGAACAAGGCATAAAATTATATATGGTAGACTTTCAACTACTCTACATATAATATGTATGTTTACATAAGCACAGAGGAAAGGCAAAATATATCACAATGTTTATAGTGCTTATTCCCCAGGTAAAAGAAATAAAAGACTTTATTCTCTCTAAGCTTTACTGGACTTTTCAAAATTTCTACAATAAGCATAATTTTATGGTGCCTGAAAATGCACATTATTTTAGAAAAAGAGAACCACAAATTGACTACACTTGCCTTTTATCACCAAAACTGAATTTAAAAAGGGTTTGTAAGACAACCCTAAGCTTACAGAAGCAAAGAATTCAGAAAACATAAAAAGGTTCAGTTGAAAAATCGCATGTAAAAAGCCTTCCAAAAAAACAACCTTTTCCTTTTATCCTAACTGAAGCATTTATTACGTAATTTTTTTAGGTGGCATATATATTACTTTAATCATATTGTACCATAAGAAAGACCCAGCTCGGAATCCTGCTTTTTGTTTGTGTTCCATCGCTGAGATCTTTCCAGGTTTCTGTACATACTCTCATTTCTCACAGCGGGGCCACCCTGCCACTTTGCCTCTCATGTCCTCAGGAACAGAGCCCTCAAATACCCGCAAACCACGCCATATCCAGGGAGCCTGCAGGAGAGCTTCTACAGGTTCCAGGCGCAAGCAGTCCCTTCTCTGGAGAAGCCTCCCAACTGTGTGGGGAAGGAAGAGAGCCTCTCCTCATCAGGGAGCACGCACGCCACTCCCCACCCTCAACTGCAGCTCCTTCACCAAGAGAACAGAGGCTCAAGGAAACCATGCCACTCACAAGAAAGACTTCAGACAAAAGCCATTTCCACTCCTCAGGCATTTCCCTCAGGAAGATCCAACTGGAAATCTTCTCCAACCTGGGAATTTTCAGATTCCTGAACACTGGGATACTAAATGCAACACTGCCACAAGGGACAGGGGGACTTAGCCCACCAGCCAAGTACAGACTCTTCAGCCAACTCAGAGCCCAAATCCTGACCGCCAAGCACTCCCAACATCCCTCCTAGCAAATGACTGCCTTCTGTGGCTCATTTCTTCCCTGTCCTATCACCACTATATCAAAATGATTTATACTGAGTTCAAATATGAAGTGATAACAACAGCCCTGGCATGAAATAAGCATTACATAAATGTTAATCACGACTGTTATATGAGGGACAAATATGCTTCTATGTTGACATTTAAGATCTCTATTGCATAGCCTTGCCTAATATAAAGTGACAAACTTGCAGCCCTAAAACATACCTTAAAAAAAAAAAAGTCAGCCAGGCATGGTGGCTCACACCTGTAATCTTAGCTACTCAGGCAGCTGAGATCTAAAGATCACGGTTCAAAGCCAGCCCAGGCACTAAAGTCCATGAGACTCTTATCTCCAATTAACCACAAGAAAACCACAAGTGGTGCTACGGCTCAAGGGGTAGGACAGTAGCCTTGAGCTAAAGAGCTCAGGGACAGCACCCAGGCCCCACAAGCAACTAAAAAAAAAAAAAAAGTCAATTTTTGCTGGACCCTGGTGGTTCATACCTATAATCCTAGCTACTCAGGAGGCTGAGCTCTGAGGACTTCAGTTCAAAGCCAGCCTGGGTAGAAAAGTCCCTGTGAGGTTCTTATCTCAATTAACCACTCAAAAACCAGAAGTGGGGACTAGGAGTGTGACCTAGTGGTAGAGTGCTCACCTACCACGCACGAATCCCAGGGTTCCACTCCTCGGCACCACATACATAGAAAAAAGCCAGAAGTGGTGCTGAGGCTCAAGTGGTAGAGCTCTAGCCTTGAGAAAGTCCAAAGACAGAGCTCAGGTGCTGAGCTCAAGCCCAGGACTGCCAAAAACAACAACAACAACAAAAAAAACAAAACAGAAGTGGAACTATAGCTCAAAAGGGTAGGGTGGCTAGCCTTGAGCAAAAGAGCTCTGAGACAGCATCCCAGGTCCTGAGTTTAAGCCTTATGGTTAACCAAAAACTCCCCCCAAACCCAACAACGTCAATTGTCAAAAGTTTCTGCTTTCACTTTTTGGTCTTGAAGGCAATCACTACAAGAGGTCACAATTGGGCAGGCGGCCATTCTCAGTACCTGGAGCTGTGCTGAACCCTATTTGGGGACTTAGGTGAGGGCTACTGGGTACCTGGGGTCCCTTCACCAGCACTGTGTTTCCTTCGTTCTCTGAAGATAAAATTCAAATGTTCAGTCAAAAACTGTGAGCAGAGAGCACCAGAAAGCAGCAGTGGAGGAAGGAGGAGCCACTGCTCTCCGTAGAGCTGAATTGGGCATAAACAATCTGTTCGGAAGGATCATTAAACGTCCACTTGAGGAAATCAACACATAATTGAAGCGGAACCTGGATGCCAGGCCAGTCACGCAGTCTCCAGTGAGGGCAGGCTGGCTGGCATGACAAGCGACAACAGCCAGCCGCAGACTGGAGGAAATGAGAGCTTTGGAGATGTTTTATGGCTATTTTAAAAGGCAAGCCATCTGAAAGGAGGAAACTCAAAAGCTCTTTATGAAAACCAAATTGCCCACTATGGGCTTGAATAGAACATGCTCATTTATTAGCTGATAAAATGCTGAAGTGAATGGGGCTCAGTCACCTGATGATTTGTGCTGAGAACTCCTGAGTCCTGGGCCTGAAGCCAGCTTATTAAGTGCCTCACAGACATGCTGACAGCTTTGGAAAGAACCTGTTTTGCCTAAACTGACAAGAATAACTTGTCCATGCACTGCCCTAAGGCCTTGACAGGAGCCAACTAGGATCCCATGGCAAGCCCCAGCTTTTGTGACCTGCTAAGTGGCTCCAGGTAAGCTGGCGATGGCCTGCCTTCCAAAGCTTCCCTCCTTTGCGGTTGGCTTCTAAAACCTAAACTCAAGCTGGACCCTAGTGACTCATGCCCATAATCCTAGTTACTCAGGAGGCTGAGACCTCAGGATGGCAGTTCAAAGACACCCTGGGCAGGAAAGTCTGTGAAACTCTTATCTCCAAGAAACTACTCAGGAAAAGCCAGAAGTGGCACTTGGCTCAAGTGGTAGAGGGCTAGCCTTGAGCAAAAGAAGCTCAGAGACACTGCCTAGGCCCTGAGTTCAAACCCCAAGACTGACAAAATAAAAATAAATAAATAAATAAGAATAAGATTAAAAATAAAACCTGGACTCATGAGAAAACTCATGTATTTAATGATCACAAAGTAAACTGAGGGCTGGGAGCATGGCCTCCTGGTAGCGTGCTCACCTAGCGTGCACAAAGTTCTGAGTTAGATTTCCCAGAACCACATACACGGGGTGCTGTGGTTCAAGTGGCAGAGTGCTAGCCTTGAGAAAAAAATGTCCAAGGACAGCATCCAGGCCCTGAGTTCAAGCCCCAATACTGGCAAAAAAGTAAATTGAGAAAAGGAAAATCCTAATTATCACAGACTCGTTGCTTATTTCTGGACTGCACTTAAAGGGAGTCAAATCATCTAGTAGGTACATTTTTGGTAGCTGGCACCTCTTCAACTTAATAATTTTGAGGTTCTTTCTTGTGGCATTCAATCAGCATATATTCCTTTGCTTCTAAATATTATTCCATGGCATGAATAGCTTTTAATGGACATGAGGATTTTATTGCAGCTGTTGTAGTTGAGTTGCTAAGAATAGTCCTATCCACTTCTTCTATTTTCCCTGAGTAAATCCCTGAAAGCATGGTTATCACCCACAGTGGCTGACACAAACTGCACACTCAGCACTTTGCAGACTGAGCAGTGATTCCCTCTCCTACCCCACTCAGCACCTTGTCGGGAAAGAACTTTACTGCCCCCCAGTGGCCATGCCCAGCAAAACAGGGCTAGTTCCTGAGCAGCTAGCAGTTTTCAAGAGGAGAAAGAGAACAGCTCATACTAAGCAAAAGGAAAGAAATGTACATATCACCCAATCAGGAAGAAATAGTTTTTGGTCGGTAGTGGGGCTTGAACTGTGGGCCTGGGTGCTATCCCTCAGCTCTTCATCGCAAGGCTATCGCCCTGCACCTCGAGCCACAGCACCACTTCCAGTTTTCTTGTGGTTAAATGGAGATAAGAGTCTCATAGACTTTAGTGCCGGGGCTGGCTTTGAACCTTGATTCTCAGATCTCAGTCTCCTGAATAGCTAGGGTTATAGGTGTGAGCCACTGCACCTGGCATCCCTCTTCTGAAAATGGAACATGTCTCATCTTTCGGATCACGCTACTCTTGTGCTGGACTTCATGATACACATAGTATTTGTTTGATATCCACACGGTCAGTCACACTGGATAATACTGCCTCATCCCCTCACAGGTCATCCCTCTTACGGTCTCAAGCCTTTCTATCTCCACCAGTGACAATCTGCTACTGTCACCAAGTCAAGGGCTTGTCAAAGAAAAAAGTCTTGCATAGAAGCTGCCTTGTCAGGATGCCGCCATTAACTTGGGAGAAAAGTGGTTCAAGATAAGAGAACCAGTTTTTTTTCATATATATTTTTAATTGTAATTAATAGAAGGGTTACATTATATTCACCAGATAGAAGGTGCATTACTTCACATACATTGATACCCTTTCTCATGTCATGGTCCCCATTTCCCTCCCCGGCCACCAAGAGAACCAGTTTTAAGGCCCACAATGTTGCCTCTTGGCAACACAGAAAAGCCTAGAAGCTGGGGAGGAGTCTGCAGGCGTGGTTTAAGCATAATTTATATCCATCAATGAATGGAGAGATAAGATGTGGGAGGGTCAGGTTGTAGCTCAGAGGTAAGGTGATGGGTTTATTCCCTAGCACGGGGAACAGAGGGGTATGTAGAATGGCCATAGTATGTAATATTCAGCCCAGCAAGCACAAGGTGCTAAGTTCAAATCTCAGTATTACACAGAGACAGAGACAAAGAGTGGAGAGACTGAGATTAAACACACACATGCTCTTGAGAGTATACACGTTCCCTCTCTTCCTCTCCCCCCTCTCTCCCTCTTCCCTCCCCCTCTCTCTCTTCCCCTCTATTTCACTCAATCACCAAATCAAAATCTGTGCCTCTGTGCCCCATTGTATTTGAATAGGAATAGACCTAAATGGAGAATGAAGCAGAGCCACAGAAAGGATTTATGTAATGTTCTAAAGAGAGATTACACACTAGTAAAAGAAATGTACTACTTAAGAATGGCGATGAAGGGCTGGGAGTTGGCCTAGTGGGAGAATGCTTGCCTAGCAGGCACAAAGACCCAGGTTCGATTCCTCAGTTTCTGGGTACCATATACATAGCAAAAGCCAGAAGTGGTGCTGTAGCTAAAGTGGTAGAGCACTAACCTTGAGAAAGCCCAATGACAGTGCTCAAGCCATCCAAATGGAGTAAAACTTTACAACTCAATTTACTAGTGGAATTTTTTTTTTTTGCCAGTCCTGGGGTTTGAACTCAGGGCCCAAGAACTGTCCTTGGGCTTTTTCAAGGCTAGAGCTCTACCACGTGAGCCACAACACCACTTCTGGCTTTTTCTATATATGTGATACTAAGGAATCAAACCTGGGTTTGTGCATGCTAGGCAAGCACTCTAGGCCAAACTCCTGCCCCAACCTTTTTTTTTTTTTTTAATGCTAGTCCCAAGACTTGAACTCAAAGCCTGGGTACTGTCCCTGAGCTCTTCAGCTCAAGGCCAGTGCTCACAGGCCTTTCATGCCAGGGCTGGCTTTGAACTGTGACCCTCAGGTTTCAGCCTCCTGAGCAGCTAGGATGACAGGCATGAGGCACTGGCGCCCGGCTACCCCTAAGCTTTTATGCTCAAGGCTATGAGTGAGCCACAGCTCCACTTATAGCTTTTTAGGTAGTTAACTGAAGATAAGAGTCTTACAGACTTTCCAGCCTGGGTTGGCTTTAAATGTCAGTCCTCCCTGAGCAATTTCTTACAATGTTCTTGGCACAGTTTGATGATGACTCTTAAGTTTTTTCATCATGCACTCATAATCTGTCTCATAAAAATAAACGAAACCGTGATTTTCCTTCACAATGTAAAATAAATAAATAAATAAATAAATAAATCTCAGTCCTCAGACTTCAGTTTTATGAGTAGCTAGATTATAGCTATGAGCCACTCCACATTATCTTCTGAAGTCACTCTTATAGTTTTAAACTTGTAATAAGGGCTCAATAAATATTTACTAGATGAAAAATCTAAATAAAATTTGGTTGAGTTCTACATAGGAGACATAATAAATCGAAATAAAAAACAAATGATAGGGCTTGGAATTTGGCCTAGTAAGTAGAGTGCTTGCCTAGCATAAACAAAGCCCTGGGTTCGATTCCTTGGTTACTACATACATAGAAAAAGCCGGAAGTGGTACTGTGGCTCAAGTGATAGAGCATTAGCCTTGAGAAGCTCAAACACGGTATGCCCAGTCATTAAGTTCAAGCTCCAGGAAAGCAAAAACAAACAAACAAACAAAAATGATGGCCTGGGAAAAAAGTATAAAAATAAATCTTACAAAATTTCCACATTTAGGGGCAAAAATACTTGAATATTAGCAATTTCATGTGATTCAACATCTTTTTAACACACACCAGATGAAAGATGAATATATCTAATCTACCAAAACATCTTTTACAAAACAAGACAAACCAAAAATCCATTTTTAAAAATGAGTAAGAGTCAGGCGGTAGCTTAGGCCTATAATTCTAGCTACTCAGGAGGCTAAGATCTGATAACCTCGCTACAAAGCCATCTTGGGCACTAAAGACTGTGAGACTCTTATCTCCAGTTAATCACTAGAAAATGGGAAGTGGGAGTATGGCTCAAGGGGTAGGGCGGTAGCCTTGAGCTGAAGAGCTCAGGGACAATGTCCAGGCCCAGAGTTCAAGTCCCATGACCCACACACAAAAAAAATAATAATAAAGAGCTAGGTATTGTGCTACATGCCTGCAATCCTAGCACTTGGAAAGCTAAGGCAGAAGAATTCCAAGTTTAAGGTCAATCTGGGCTATGTACCAAGACCATATATAAAACAAAGACCCAGTGTAAAATAAAAATAAACAAACAAAAAGCAACGACTAGTAAATGACTGAAAATACTACCACAAAGGAAACAAATATCATACACATAAGGTGCCCTGCCAGGCACCAGTGCTCACCCAGGCCATCCTCGCTACCCAAGAGATTGAGGTCTAGGAATCAATCTTTGAAGCCAGCCCAAGCAGATGAGTCTACAGGACTCCATCTTCAATTAACTAGCAAAAAGCTGGACTGGAGATATGGCTCAAGCAGTACAGCACCAGCTGTCAGCAAAAAAGCCAAGCAAGAGTACCAGGCCCTAGCCAGGGCAGTGGCTCACGCCTATAATCCTAGGTACTCAGGAGGCTAAGATCTGAGGATCTGGGTTCAAAGCCAGCCCCTCACTAAAGACCATGAGACTCTTATCTCCAATTAATCACTAGAAAAGGGGAAGTAGGGCTGTGGCTCAAGGGTAGGGTGGTAGCCTTGAGGTGAAGAGCTCAGCGACAACGCCCAGGCTGAGTTCAAACCCCATGACCCACCAAAAAAAAAAAAAAAAAGGAGTTACCAGGCCTTATATTGTAAGTCCCAACAAAGGAAAGAAAAAAAATAAATAAAAAGAAAAGAAAAATATGTGATCTCACTGACAAGCAAGTGAAAATAAAACCTTAAAATAAACCTTAATAAACCATAGTGCATCTACCAGTGGCCAAGACCTCGCTTAACAGGTCTCTCTGGTTTTGCTAAGGATGAAAGGAAAAGTGTATATACCAATCGTAGCTAGCATACAAGTTTTCTGAAGTGTAATTTAGTAATACTCATTTGGCATGCTCTTAAGAAATTTCACTTCTAGGCCAGGAGTTTGGCCTAGTGGTTAAAGTGCTTGCCTAGCATGCATGAAGACCCGGGTTCGATTCCTCAGTACCACATACATAGAGAAAAGCCGGAAGTGGTGCTGAGGCTCAAGTGGTAGAGCTCTAGCCTTGAGAAAGTCCAAGGACAGTGCTCAGGCCCTGAGCTCAAGCTCAGGATTGGCAAAAAAAAAAAAAAAAGAAAAAAGAAATTTCACTTCTAGGATCCTTGAGGTGAAATATGCAGTGGAACACAAATATATAATATGTAGAAGGCTATTCATTGCAATGTTATTTATTATAGCTAAAAATTGTAGGCAACTTAAATTTCTTCCACAAATGAACAAGCTGCTAAATAAACTATTGAAATAACTACTAAAAATAAAGATCTAAATGTCCACACTTGGAAAGCTGGATATGAGATTTTTAGATTAAAAATGAATAAGGTGCAGGAAAGTACAAACCCAAACTATTTGTTCCCATTTCTCTGGACACCCCTCACACAATATGTTTTTCTGTGCACACACAAGGAATGAAATACACACTAAAAGACTAACAATAGGGATCTCACCTGAGGACATGCTATCCCTTCTATACTGCTTGGGCTTTTTCAATGAGAATGTTCTTCTGCCATAGTTTTTGTTTGTTTTGGATGGTTGTTGTTGTTTTTTTTCTTTAGGTAAAGAGGGAAGAAGAATTGTGCTGCCTGCTTTGGGCAGAGAATAGTTTAAGGAGAGCCATTCCTCATCTAAGCACAACTCAAGGTGAGATCCCATGTCACATCTCAGGCATGGGCTGAAGGTCAGAGATCAGGATTATCAGTGGGAAGCTCATTTAATCTCTCACCCTTGGGCTTTGCACCTGAAATCAGATATGTCAAAGTATTTTACAAATGAAACAGGACTTTAGAAATTAGAATGTATTACTGCTTTGCATGACAAGGTGACAAGGTCTTTGCTTGAAAACCAGAAAAACCCTGACTAAATCTACAGACTCCTAAAGGAAAGAAATGGGGAAGAGGGGGCAAATAGATTTATCAACCAAGTCTATATAACATGTGAATCTCACCTGGACCTCACTGACTATATATATTAGATCATATTAGAAAGCCATTATTACTTTTTTTTTTCCCCAGTCCTGGGGCTTGAACTCGGGGCCTGAGCACTGTCCTTCGGCTTTCTCAAGGCTAGTACTATACCACTTGAGCCATAGTGCCACATCCGGCTTTTTCTGTGTATGTGGTACTGGTGCTTGTTTAGCATGCGTGAAGCCCTGGGCCACTAGGCCACGCTCCTGGTCCCACTTTTTTTTTTTTTTAAACAGAACTGGGACTTAAAACTCAGGGCCTCACACATTCTAGGAAGATGTTCTACCCTCTGAGACATGTCTTCAGCTCTTTTTGTTCTATTTTCTCAAGTGCCTTTTGCATGGCTGATCCAGGCCATAAGCCTCATATTTACATCTCCAGACTAGCTGGGATAACAGTAGGCACCACCACACTCAGCTTTCTTTGGAGATAGGGTCTCTCTCACCAACTTCCTACTGAGGCTGGCCTTGCCCAGTAATCCTCCCAATCTCCACCAGTCAAGTGACTGGGATCACAAACATGAGCCACTGTGCCCAGCCACAGTTATTATTATGAAAATGGCCCAAGGCCTTATGTTAACAACAAAACACTACACCAGGATGAGTGCAGAGCAAATGGATAGTTATTGTTTAAGTTGGGTGATGACATGCATTTGCGACTGAGCATAACAAGTTCTTGTGAAAAATGAATGGGTTCCATCTTCCTAGGTCAGAGACACTAAAGACCCAGGTAAGGTCTGTGGTCGAGGGACATCTCTGTGCTGCCTCATCCAGACCAATCCTTACAAAGTGCAAAGGTGCACCCTTCATACCTGAGGTGCTGTGGATCAGTGTGTGCGTGCGTGCGCGTGCGTGTGTGTGTGTGTGTGTGTGTGTGTGTGTGTGTGTGCATACTAATCAACCAGATCCTACAAGCAGAAAACAGTTATACATATCACAGAAAGACCTAGTGCAGAGAGTCAAGGCTGAGATGAAGAGAAGGCTGAGTGGGACCACCAGAGGGCAGGTGACAGGGACCCCACCCTCATTCCCAGTTCGGCGGGAAGCACAGTAAATTGGTACTTAGATGCCTTAACTTTCTGAGATGAGACTGCTTGGTAGAAGAGCAAACCCTGTCCCTGTAGGCTCCCTTAGAAAAGCTGACTAGAATGAGGTAATTCCCCAAATCCATAAAGACTATGGGCTGGGAATGTGGCTTTGTGGTAGAGTGCTTGCCTAGAGTGCATGAAGCCCTGGGTTTGATTCCTCAGCACTACGTAAACACAAAAAGCCAGAAGCGGTACTGTGGCTCAAGTGAAAGAGTGCCAGTCCACTCTACCTGGCAAAAGTACCCAGGGCAAAAGTGCCCAGGCCCTAAGTTGAAGCCTCAGAACTGGCAAAAAAAAGAAATTCACAATGACCCACCAGCCCTAATTCTGGCTATACAAGGAGACAGAGAACTTCCTACTTCATCTGTGCAATCAAAGACCTATGGGGTGTTTACTAAAGTATTTTGCAATGTTTTTGTGTATATGCGTGTGCATGTGCACATATACAGCCAGTCAGGGTATAGACACTGTCCCTTTTGCTCAAGGCTACCACTCTACCACTTGAGCCACAGCTGAAATTCTGGCTTTTGGTGGTTTACTGGAGGTAAGAGTCTCATGGACTATCCTGCTTAGGTTAGCTTCAAACCATGATTCTGAGATCTCAGGCTCTTGAGTAGCTAGTGATATGAGATGCCTGGTTCAATTTTTTTTTTTTCTTGAGGAAGAGTTTTGCTACATAACCCAGGCTACAATCTTCCTGCCTCAGCTTCCCCAATAGTAAGAAGTGCAGGCATGTGCCAGATCCTTTCAATACTCTTATTCTTACACAAGCTCTCATCTGAGTAAAAGTGCAAAGCACCAGATCATGATAGACGGGTCTCTCTGTGGTTTTCCAAGCACAATGAGTAAAGAAACTGAGAAGAGGAACAGGGCCCTCAAAGTTTAGGCTGGTTTGGGGAGGAAGTAGAAACTGACAGAAAACCCACACACCTTCATGAAAGTGAGCCTTCTCCAGGGTGAGGAGAACCTGAGGGTAGGGGGGAAGGAGGAACAGGGAGAAACCAAGGTCCTGGCATTCTCTCTGGCCCTCTCCATCCCCCATATAAGCTGGATTTTAGTGTCACAGCTCCTTGTCCTCTGTGTCCACACCCTGTTCCTAAAATGCCAGCATTCATGGGCGGGTACCTATCTGTGAGACAAGTTCCAAAGAACCCTAAACCACTTTGGAAAAGCCATCAAACCCATGTATTTGTAGCAGAATATCACTATCACCTTGGTCCATCTTGTGACAAAGCTCGTCTTTTTAGGTGAGATCTGTGATCATCTCAAGAGATCAATTCAAGGCTGGACTATGGCTGCAAGCAGCTCTTGACTGTGCATTCCAAAGGCACTATCTGTCCCTCTTTCAGCAAGACATACCCACTGGTGCACACTCAGGAAAAGCAAACAGATGGCAGATAGGAAAGAGCAGTAGCTTGTTCAACTCGGTGCTCATGCTTCTTACCCACATATTCTGAGAGGAAGACGACAAAGAACGGAGTGACCAGGTCATTAATTCCCTGGACATACCCACTGGCAGGGTGTCGGATGGCCCAAATAAATAGAATTCTTTCAAAGATCTAGGAAAATGAGAAAGAAAGAAGACACAAGTGTTAAATCAGAGGACACCCTCACTCTTGCCCTTCTTTTTCCTACTTCATAATTCATTTCAGGCATTCTGGGAATCATTAGGAAGAATTAAAAT
Source organism: Megascapheus bottae (assembly GCF_031878675.1). NCBI lineage: Eukaryota > Metazoa > Chordata > Mammalia > Rodentia > Geomyidae > Megascapheus > Megascapheus bottae. The sequence goes on from NC_143530.1 coordinate 10,914,510, forward strand.
ATTGTGGGACAAGGGAAGCATACCAGTGCAAAAAGTTCCTAACACACAAGTTGTGATTTAGATACAGTCCCCCTTTTATCTTTTCAGTAGCTGGTCATCAGGACATAAAGTTTGGGGGGAAAAGAAAGTATAGTGACAATGATTTATTAAAAGCAGAATGCTAGTATGGTGGTTCTTGCCTGTCATCCTAGCTGTCAGGAAGTGGAGGCAAGAGAATTATGAGTTCACGACTAGCTTGAGCTATATAGCAAGTTCTATGCCATTCCTGGCTATACAGAAAGATTGTCTCAAAAGTATCCACACAGGGCCAGGAGTTTGGCCTAGTGGTAGGGTGTTTGCCTAACATAGACAAAGACCCAGGTTCAATTCCTCAGTACCACATACATAGTAAAAGCCGGAAGTAGTGCTGTGGCTCAAGTGGTAGAGCCCTAGCCTTGAGAAACCCCAAAGACAGTACTCAGGCCCTGAGTTCAAGCCCCAGGACTGGCAAAATAATAGTAATTATATATACATATATCTATATATATATCACACACACACACACACACACACACACACACACACCGCCAAATCAAAATAACCTAGCATATTCAAAGCTCTGGGTCTCCCCCAGCACTGTTTAAAAAAACAAAAAGCCTTAATAATAATAATTAGGAAAAGGGTTGCTATGAGTGTCACTAATACCACAACATTCTCAATTGTGAATGCTGCTGCTTTAGTTGTTTCCAGAAACAAAATATCAGAGCATCCTACCTGATAGCTTTCCTAAATCTTTTTTGGAATTAGAGAGGAAATACCTTCTCCACCACCCTCCCCTCTCTCCCTGCTGAGAAGAAGATCTAGATTTAGCTCATTCTGGCCGAGTAGGAACAAGCGGCAGACAACACATGCAGGAAGTGCCTTCATATGTCAGGATACAACTGGAACACAGGCTGCGATAGGAAGTGGAAGGATTCAAATCCCATGAACTCCCACAGGTGGGACTCTGAGCAAGAAAAATCAACCAAAGTCCAACAGGGAAGCCTCTGAGATTACTGACATTAGTCAAAAGAAGCCAGAGGTCTATGTGGGGTACAAGGAAAAGACATCAACGGTCCCTTAAGAGTCCTGCCCTATCCTAGTCTCCTGTATTCTACTTTACTTGGCCCTTTGAGCTTTCCTTTCCTTTTCTCTCAACTTGATGCTATCCACGGCCCACCTGTGTCCTGAGAACTATAACTCCTAGGCCTGATACAGTTCAGAGCCTTATTCCAAGGATATAAAATAGTTGTAAAGTTTTGGGAGATGGTTATCCAGCGTAACAAAGCACAGAATCTAGAGACAATAAAGAATGTTTCTTAGCCTCTGCATCCTAGGTGGCTGAGTCTGGCCCCAGCTGTCTAAGAGAGCTGAGAAACACTTCTTGTGGCGGCAGAACGAAGTCCTGCCTAGAACTGGGCTGGTCTTTTGCCTCCGTTTGCCTTACACACTTGCTCTCTGGGTTGAAGAAAGAACATGGCATCCTTATTGCATGCATGAGAACCTCTTACACATCTGTCACTCTGCTGCTGAATGACTGCTCTCACTTGCTTGGAAATGAAGCCCCAACTAGATCCATCATGCTCCAGAAAAATCTCCAGAACTCTCCACCCCAGTCTGTCTCCTTGCACTATCCTTGACCTGTGTCTATCTGGATGCTTCTGTAAAAAGCTCCTCCCAGGGCTGGCTATGTAGCTCGAGTACAGCTGGCATGCAGAAAGCCCCAAGTTCCATTCCGAATAGCACAAAACAAAAACAATTTGTAAAAGGTCCTCAAACCCATCATTCTGAAGGCTTGTCTGCCCTACACTGTTGGCCCTTGTGGAAATACAAATCCCTGAGGACTGGCTTTAACAATGTCTAAGTACACAGAAGCTAGCTGTTCAAACCAGGAGACCAGCAGGATGCCTCATGGGTAAGAATGAAACAATGCAGACACACTCATGCAGCACCATAAAGAAGCAAAAAAAAAAATGCTACCAGAAGACAACTAGCTGGGGGTGGAAAGGAAAATCTTCACGGGTTTCCCATGCCTCCTCTTCTAGTGGGAACCAGTCTAACTTGTTATATGCAGGTCTCAAGGATATAGCAGGTTCCCAAGCACTTCAGTATTCGGTATTACTTTCTGGTCCTCGGATGGCATTCTTACTGATTTAACAGAAAGACTACACAAAATGAAGTTTTGCGTTTCTATCTTTCTAGCCAGGTTTCACCACAAAAGGAAGATTTTTCTTTCTTTTTTTTTTTTTTTGCCAGTCCTGGGCTTGAGCACTGTCCTTGGACTTTCTCAAGGCTAGAGCTCTACCACTTGAGCCTCAGCACCACTTCCGGCTTTTTTTTCTATGTATGTGGTGCCAGGAATCGAACCCGGGTCCTCATGAATGCTAGGCAAGCACTTTAACCACTAGGCCAAACTCCCGGCCCTTCTTTCCTTTTTTTTTTTTTTGCCAGTTCTGGGCTTGACCTCAGGGCCCAGGTCCTGTCCCTGGGCTTCTTTTGTTCAAGGCTAGCACTCTATCATTTGAGCCACAGTGCCACTTCCAGCTTTTTCTGTGAATATGGTACTGAGGAATCAAATCCAGAGCTTTATGCATGGTAGGCAAGCACTCTACCACTAAGCCGCTAAGCCACATTCCCAGCCCAAGGAAGAGTTTTATTTTATTTTTTTAATTTTTTGTGGGTCATGGGGCTTGAACTCGGTCTGGGTGCTGTCACTGAGCTCTTCAGCTCAAGGCTACCACCCTACCCTTGAGCTAAGCCCTACTTCCGGTTTTCTAGAGTTTAATTGACATAAGAGTCTCAGGTCCTTTTGTGCTCTGGGCTGGCTTTGAACCATGATCCTTAGATCTCAGCCTCCAGAGTAGCTCAGATTACACCCACCACACCCAGGCCAAGGCAGAGTTTTTTGTTGTTGTTGTTTTGTTTTTGCCAGTCCTGGGGCTTGAATTTAGGGCCTGAGCACTGTCCTTGGACTTTTTCTTCAAGGCTAGCAATCTGCCACTTGAGCCACAGTACCATCTCTGGCTTTTTCTATGTATGTGATACTGAGGAATCAAACCTGGGTCTTCATGCATACTAGGCAAGCACTCTACCACTAGGTCAAACTCCCGACCCTCAAGGAAGAGTTTTAAACAAACTACTTTGTTCATGACCAAATTAGGCTGGCCTGAGTAAGTAAAAGGAAAGTATCTGAACATTACCACCCAGAAATGGGGGACGAGCAGGGCTGAGTTATGGGACACTGAACAGGAGGTAGAAAGGAACGCTGACTGCATATTTAGCTTCCTTGGCACTGAATTTTATGGGTAAAACAATGGTGAAACCCCCAAGTCTTCCTTATGGTATTGCTAAGTCAGGAAGGCTCTCACAAAGAGAAATACCTGTATTTAAATAGAAATATGAAGGGCCGGGATACCTTGGGTTCAGTTCCTTGGCACCACATACATAAAAAAAGCTGAAAGTGGTTCTGTGGCTCAAGAGATAAGGCACTAACTAGCTTTGAGAGAAAGCCCAACAACAGTGCCCAGGCCCTGAGCTCAAGCCCCAGGACTGGCAAATAAATAAATAAAATGATAATAATCATAGAATTAAGCTGGGCAAGGTAGCTCACACCTGTAAACCTAACTATTCAGGAGGCTGAGATCTGAGGATTATGGTTCACAGCCGGCCTGGGCACTAAAGAACTAAAGAACATGAGACTCTTATCATTAACCACTAGAAAACAGGAAGTGGCATTGTGGCTTAAGGGGTAGGGCACTAGCCTTGAGCTGAAGAGCCCAGGACTAGAGTTCAAGCCCTATAGCCCACCAAACAAATAAAAAATAATAAATAATAATAGAATTACAAACACCACTCAAAGTCAAGCAAATTATTTTGCCATAAGCCCTCTCTATTCTGAGGAGAACTGACAGATTGCTTCAAGGAACATGAACACTTAGCATCCTGTCTACTGCAGTGCTGGGAAGGAAACTGCTGGCCTCAAGGGGCTGGGAGATACTGCTGAGGTGGGAAGATAAAAAGGCAGGAACTTCTGGTACATGCTAAAACACAAAGAAACCTTGAAGGCTTATGCTAGTGAATTAAGTCAGTCACAAAAGGACAAATATTGTATAATTCCATTTAGCTGAAGGACCTGGAGTAGTAAATAAAAAATAAAAATCAAAGTGGCAAGCTGTGTGCTGGTAGCTTACACCTAAAATCCTAGCTATTCCAAAGGCTGACATCTGAAGAACATGGTTCAAAGCTGGCTGAAGAAGCCAAATCCATGAGACTCTTATCTACAAATAACTAGCAAAATGCTAATAGACACACACACACACACACACACACACACACACACACACGTAGAATGGTGGTTACTCGACAAAAGGGGATTATTTCATAGATACTAGGTTTTAATTTGGGAAGATCTAAGACTAGACGGTGGTGATAATTATATAACAGTGTGAATATGCTTAATGTCACTGAATCATGAGTTGAAAAAAAAATAGTTAAAGCTGGGCACCAGTGGCTCATGCCTATATCCTAGCTACTAAGGGGGCTGAAATCCAAGGATTGCAGTCTGAAGCCAGCCCAGACAGGAAAGTCCATGAGACTCTTATCTCCAATAAGGCACCAAAAAGCAGCAAGTGGAGCTGTGGTTCAAGTGGTGGTAGAGTGCTAGCCTTGAGCAAAAAAGCTCAGTGACAGTACCCAGGCTCTCAGATCCAGCCCCAGCATATACACACACACAAAGGGTTAAATGGTAAACTATATATGTATGTATTTACCATACTTTTTTTTTTCTAATCCTAACTTCCATCTTGATAAAGTAGAGCCAACTATTAGATGAGGGTTGTTGACGGGCACCAGGTAGGCCGAAGGCTGGGCCAGCTCCTTACCTGTGGCGAGCCCATGAGGACACAAGAGAAAGTGCTCTGAGGCAAAGCTCTGCATGGAGCAATAGCTGCATACTGTGCGCAGGGGCCGTGCGCTGGGGCAGAAGGACCAGAGAGCGTTAAGTAATTCCCTCACCTCCTGTACAAGTGGCTGCTGAAACAATGGAATGAGAGGATTCGTCCTTGGAATGTCAATGTGAATCTGAAAAAGAGAAGCCATTTGCACAACCATAAAAATGCCGGTGTGTTCTTCTGACAAGTATTTTCTCAAATGGAATCAAAGGAGTAAGAGAGCATGATTTCCCTTTAGGAAGAACCAACAGACACAACAAAATCCAAGCTAAATTGCCTCCATTGAGCATGTGCATGCTAGCCTCAGCTCACCTAACAACAAGGCACCTTCTGAAATGGCCATTTTCATCCAACAGCTTTAGCCAATGCACCCACCCTCTTCCTCCTCCCCACCCCTCCCCCCAGGCCAGCACTGTGTGCCATGTGGGATCTAAATGTGTGGCCCTCTTGTTGTATCTGACTTCCCAAGAACTGAAGGAGCTCCTACAGCTGCCAGGCAAGCGGGCTAGGGAACTAGAGTAACGAGGCCTATGAAGCTCTGCCAGGTAAGACATGAGAGAGGCCCAGGCAGCTGGCCTTCTCAACTGATGCTGAAAGATGTCATTTCTGTTGCCAAAGTAGTCAGTCCAGCTGCTTTCAACTTTGAGGAGCTTCTAATGCCCAGTCTAACAATCCTAGACGGAGTCCACAGCAACAGAGCCCACTTCAGTTACCAGGCTAGTTGTGGATAGCACAGCTATCCCTCCCCTAGTCTCCCCTCTTCTCCCGCCGCATGCAGACCTCCACAGTCTGTGAGGACCTCTCTAGGTCCTCAGAGGACCTAGAGACAGAGGACTCCCTAATTGTGAAAGCTCAGATGACAAAAAGGACAGAGAAGTGGGTGCCATGTAGGCACTGTGGTTGTTAGAAGGCAATACTGGGGGGGCATGAACCACTCCCGTGTGGCCAGTGGCCCTCAGTGCTCAGTGTGGTCTATGAACCAGTGCTGTCTGCTACGGGGATTTGCTGGGGTTCACTGCAGCCCTGAATTTTCCCATAATCCTCAGGGAAGCAGGGGCTCATCAAGATCCCAGGTGACTTACACACATGTAAAAATTGGAGAAGCACTACCACTGACCACTACTAACGATGCTGACCTATTTAAAAAGACCAAAAGCAGGGCTGGGAATGTGGCCTAATAGTAGAGTGCTTGTTTAACATGCATGAAAACCTAGGTTCAATTCCTCGGTACCACAAAGAAAAAGCCGAAAGTGGTGCTGTGATCAAGTGGTAGAGCTCTAGACTTGAGAAAGACCAAGGACAGTGCTCAGGCCCTAAGTTCAAGCCCCAGACTGGCAAATGAATAAATAAATTCATGCAGGGCTTCTGAGTGCCAAGAAGGGAGAGAGGACTGGGAGGGATGGAAGTCTACCCCAGGCATGCCACCGTCTGAAGACTTGGACAGCCTCTACCAGGAGGTTCCGGGAGTCAGTACTACCAGGAGACACAGTTCAAGAACAGAACTACTAAGACTGTACCTGTCTGTAGGTGTCCTGGTGATGTTCCTCGTTTCTAGAGTCGTAATACTGCTCAATGAAGCCAAAATACTCCTCCCGTTTGCGCTGCAGGGTCAACGTCCGCCTCTCGGTGTTTGCTGGGAGATAGCCCTGCAGACAACACTGCCCGTCAGGAGGAACGAGAGTGGCTTGGTGGGACGGCCATGGGCTGGATGTTTGTCCTTTTAGATTTAGCAGTGGCTGGGAAACTCACAAAGGCAGAGGGAACACTGCCAAGAGGACAAGGGTAGTTCTCTTGCTTTGGGCCACCCAGTGTTGGCTTTTTCCTCTGCCAATGGGATCCATGTGTGCAGAAAAGGCTGACTTTCCTAGGGTTATTGACTCCTGAGGTAGAGCACAGACCACTGATAAGCTTCACAGCACATCGAGTTGGCCCCCTCAGCAGCAGGGAATGAAGGTCCGTGGGAGGGAACTGAGTCCGAGTCCCCATCTTCCACACTCCCGGGAATTACAAGGATCTGGCAGCTTCTACTGCACAGCATTAGGTGTGCCAAATAGGCTGGCAGTAATCACGCATGCTTCTCCAGGGTAACCCTGAGCATCACCAGCTTAGGGAGCTGAATGGAATTTGTGACGGAGCAGTTACGATGCCAGCCCTGACCTGGCAGCAGCTCCACTCTTAGTCCAAGCTCTGGCAAACATTCGCTCTGATCCCTGGTCCCCCTCCCACTCGTCATTCTCAGATCTCCCATTTCTCTTTTGCTCAGCAAAGCCACTCTGAATGGCACTGGGCCTAGAAGTGGCAGGGGCGATGGTTACATGGTTATAAGATTGCAGGTTGCAGGCTCAAAGAGCAGAGCCCCTTCCTCCCAAAGACCTCAAGCCACGCATTGGGCAGCAGGGCCTGGAGAGCAAGGATGGGATGATTTGAGCAATGATTCCATTTTGAATCTGCTCACAGCATCTGGCACCGTGCCTGGCAAACAACAGACCCTCAAAAGTCCTCCCTAGATCAACAGATGAATTTTATAGGCGTTCCCCTAGCAGTGACTGGCACAGCATTCACAGTGGGGGGGATGGGATTAGTATGGCTAATGAGAGATCACTTAGTGACAGGTCATCGTGGGAAATGGGCTTCAACCACTCGAGTTATTCCCACTGCAAAAGGAGAGGCACGCAGGCAGTGTGGAGCTTCCCTGCAGCGCCTACTGGACTCGCCCGCTGTGCTATTTGAGACTGTGGCCACAGAGCCAGCTGTGCCCCTCTTCCTGCAAGGGAGGAAGACTAGATCCCTATCCTGCAGTGGTGGGGATGAACTTGCAGGGCATCTCTGAGCCCTCCAGTGGGGATGGAGAACTCATGGAGTAAAACCAACATGTCCAGACTAACCTCATCAGGCAAGAAGGGCTGTGTGAGGCTCACGCTTCTCTACACAGGGGTAGAACTCACCGACAGGAGTCTCCAGGTTACATGCCGAACCTCCCTGGGAACCCCTGGCCAGCTACACTTCCTCAGCTCATCTGCAAACAGACAACAGCCTCATTGGATTAGGCCCTCCCACAAAGCCCTAAAACAAACCCAGACCAGAGCTGCCAGACGCCTCCTACCTTTCAAAGACAGATACTACCACCACCAGCGCCTGCTGCTGACAAGCAAGGAAGGGTAAGGCCCAAAATGACAGCCCTGAGCAGCAGAGTACCAAGAAAGGGCACAGCAGCCATCAGTCAGCTCAGAGATGAGAGTTAGGGGAAACAGAGTCCCATGGGTGTAGATTTCTGTGAAGATCCCGTCGAAGCAGAAGATAGGAGAAAGCCATAGCTGCACTATGGTCTACAGGAGCCAGAAACCCACCCCACCTAGTTTGGTCCCTTGTCTCTAGCAACAAACTTCTGCCTTAATACCTGCAGGTCACTGCAATGGGCGCCAGATCAGGAGATGCTAGAAAAGTAAAAGAAGGAAGAATAAAGAGCAATAGCTTCCAGGTCTCTGAGACTCCCAGTCACCAAGAACTGCTGCCATGCCCAGGACTCTCAAGAACTCACCTAAGTCAGTGTTGTGGCTGGAGAGAAGCTGACGGAATTTTTCTAGGCGGGTTTTCTCACGGACTGTCATGGGAGGTGCCCCGGAAGCATTCTGGTCTGAGATCCGGGCTACGAGGGGGATGATGGGCCGGAGAGGGAGTGACTGCTGTTTGTGAAGTGGGTTCCTCAGGCACGTGTCACCTGAGATTGTGTGAAAGAAAAAGAACGGCCTGTGAAGAGCAGAGATGCTGAGACACTCTGACTGCCCATTCAGCTAGGGGGACCCTCCTCCAGAGTGCAGGTACACCTATGTATGCTGTCTGACACTCCGGCTGAAGGCCAGCTGGAGCCCCTGCGGGCTCTGCTCCTGCCCAAAGAAGAGCTGCATGTACAGCATCAGGCAAAGGCATCTTGTGTGCTAACAGAGCTCAGATGCTGAAGCAACTCCTGAGAACTTGTATGTCAACACCACGGAAAATCAAATACTCGTTCTACCTCAATCTGGAACGTCCTTCAAGGCCCAGGAGGAAGTCCTGTAAGGACACAATGCTCTGCTCCAGCTCCCACAGCCCAGAGCTCCCTGTTCACAGCCCAGGCATGACCAGCTGCTGCCACAAGGGCTGAAGGAACACCAGCGTGGCAGGTGCTATACTTCCAGATTACTCTTTGTTCCACCTTCCCCACCACAATGACACAGCTTGAACTCTGCCAAAAGATGGCTGAAGTAGCAGAACGTAGATGTGAGCTACACTCTGTGCCTCTAGTCTTCGCTAGATCAAATAGGAGATCGGTGCAGTATAGGACAAACACTAGTGTTTACTGTTAAAGAGGCTGGTCACTATTAACATGTGACCTCTCCTCCGATCCTGAGGACAATGAGAAGAATTTGTATCTGTTTTCCACAGGAGCAAATTGCAGTCTGGAGAAGTAACGGTGACACCTTTGAGATGACCAAATGCCAAAAAGAAAACTCAAGTTTTAATTGTGCCTGTCTTTTCACAACTGTTTCATTGGGGGAGGGGAGTATTAGTTGTAGGATTTGAACTAAGAGCCAGGGCACAGTCCCAGAGCTCTATTGCTCAAGGTGCTCAAGGCTCGACCACTTTAAGCCACAGCTCTACTTCCAGATTTTGAGTGGTTAATTAGAGGTAAAAGTCTCACAGACTTTTCTGCCCAGGCTGGCTTTGAACTGGAATCCTCAGATCTCAGCCTCCAGAGTAGCTAGGATTACAGGCATGAGCCACCAGTGCCCAGCTCTGCTTCATATTCTTAATGTATCTTGGCCATAAAAGTACTGGTCACAAATATTTAACAGTGGATTATTCATCAACCTCCCCTATCAGGTTTATAAATCCAACTGCCATAAGGTACTTGGTTGGGATACCTAACAGACTAGGCCTAGAAAATACAGACTGGAGCTAGGGATGTTGCTCAGTGGTTCAGCACTGTTTAGCATTTACAAGGCTCTGGGTTCAATTGAAGGGAAGGAGGGAGGGAGGGAGGGAGGGAGGGAGGGAGGGAGGGAGGGAGGGAGGGAGGGAGGGAGGGAGGGAGAAGAAAACACAGATTACATAGTGTGAATCTAAACAGTCTTGTATCCCTAAATTAGCTCCTAACAGAAGATTCTCACAGGCAGTGGAGGCAGTCCCTCACTATATAGAGGCAGGGATCATGGGAGGGGTGTGCTTTTCCCTGTTGGAACCCCTGAAGACCACCAATCATGGTGTGTGAATACTTTCACAGCCTCTAGCTGTGGCCACCTGGCCAATCAACACTGAATGGGCCTGGCACAGAAGTTCAAGCTGGGAGCAGGCTTAGTCATGGCAAATGAGTGTGGAGGGATTATAGAGACCTCACAGCCTAAGTGCAAGTTGCACCACATGCTTAGTCTGAAGCAGGAAGAGCAATTCTCTTAGAACGTGAGCCAGGACACACGCCAGACTCTGACATTCAACTTCCTTCTTATCCTTCACCAGTGAGGTGTTTGAACTTTCACCAAAATAACCAACTCCCATATAGCCCTTTAGGGCGACACGGAACATACAACAGATGCATAAATATGCCCAGGGAAAGGCCCAAACAACCTTCTAACACCACCTTCACCCCCAGCAGTTCCTGAGGCTCGTCTCCTGGGTGGGAAGGGGGGGTGAGAACAGAGCTCTTCTCCCACGCCATGACAGGCACAGGTGGTAGGCATGGGACTATGACAGGCCATGTATCTCAGGGCTGCTGAAGTGAAAGGCAGCCACTAACAGCTTTAAATATACTATTCAGAATTCATAAACCTGACCAGGCTTCAAAGAACGTGATCCTAAAAACTACTTCAGAGAAGAGGAGAATCGGTAGAGAATGCCAGGTGACGCTTGGCCCCAGTCACAGGGCTAACAGCTACCAAAGTGGGAGGGTCAAGGGCAGCTTGTGACCAATGAGGTTCCAGATGTCATACTTGAGCAAGCTCAGGCTTGATTTCCCACTCCCATAGAAGGCCAGAATGAGGATATTTAGAAAATCATCTTTACTCAAAATACACTCAGTGAGGAGATTGCACGGAGAGGACAGGGTGGACTTACTGGAGTTTCTGGATAGCTGGGCATCACTGCTAGACTTTATGACCTTGTAGCTCGTAGGACCATCAGATGTCGTGGACTGGGACCGTTCTGGTTTTACCCTCAGCTTGCTGTGGTTTTCTAAGACTTGGGCAGCAGTTGCCAAAGCAACTTTTGAGTTCAGAGTCTGCAAAGAAGGTGAGGAAAAATCTTCTTCCTCATCATCGCCAATGTCCCAAGCATCACTGGTATTCCGGGCAAACTCGTGAAAACTTGAGGCCTTCTTATTCTTCAGAGGAACTGTGTTGACTTTTGACCGTTCTTTAATGAAGCTTCGAGAAAAGAGACAGCATTAGCAAGGACCAGCAGCCTCACACATATGACTACCTTTATTTGCTTATTTTTGTAATAGTAACAGCACAAACTACCCATTATCTTCTTCAAACAAAACCAGCTCATCTCAGTGCATCCCTATCAGCCCCATGTAGCCCACACAGCTGAACCAGAGACATCGAATCTCCCGTGATGCCTCTGTCTTTCCCAGCCCCTGCACATGAGACCCTATAATGAATGGGCTCTGGCCAAGGAGCTGAGGGAAGTGAAGAAGTCATTTACAGGCCAAAGTACACAAGAGCAGATGTGAGTTCTCTATGACCCTTCTCTGTCCTGGGATTGGCAGGCTTCCACATGGTGGAGCCTTCCTCAGCCTGGGTGACTGAGTGGTGATGTGGAGCAAAGCTGGCCCTCCCCATTTTGTTTTTCTGGTTGTTAGTTTGTTTTTGCTTTGTTTTGTTTTGTTTTGTGAGTTATGGGGCTTGAACTGGTCTGAGTACTGTCCCTGAGCTCTTCAGCTCAACGCTGTCGCCCTACCTCGAGGCCTGGATGTTGTCCCTGAGCTCTTCAGCTCAAGGCTACCACCCTCCCCTAGAGCCAAGCCTCACTTCTCACTTTCTAGAGGTTAACTGGAGACAAGAGTCTCAGGTTGTTTTGTGCCTGGGCTGGCTCTGAATCTTGATCCTCAGATCTCAGCCTCCTGAGTAGCTAGGGTTACAGGCATGAGCCACCGCATCCAGCTCCTCACCCCATTTTGGACACAAGCACGAACAAGAAATAAATCTTATTGATGCTAAATCTCAGGGTTAATCGACTAAGATTTCTGAGTTAATTTGTTGTGACAACATGAGCTAAATTAGCTGTTAGAACAAACACAACTATGGTAGAAGTGAACATAATTTTAGGCTAGGTCCCAAAATGAAAATACCCCCCACCTTCTCTTTTTTTCTGTTAGCCAAGAAAAAGAAGATCTTAGTTTGGGGATTTTTTTTTCTTTCTTTTTCTTTTTTTTTTTGAGCTCAGGGCCTGAGCACTGTCCTTGGACTTGCTCAAGGCTAGAGCTCTACCACTGGAGCCTGAGCACCACTTCCGGCTTTTTTCTATGTATGTGGTACCGAGGAATCAAACCCAGGTCTTCGTGAATGCCAGGCAAGCACTCTACCAGTTGGCCAAACTCCCGGCCCTGGGGATACTTTTTTTCTTTCTTTTTTCTGTCTTTCTTTTGGGTGGTACTGCGGCTTGAACTTATGGCCTCATACGTGCTAGGCAGGCACTCTGTTACTTGAGTCATAACCCAGTTTAAGGCTTTTTTTTTGGGGGGGGGGGTCGGTTGTGGAATTTGAACTCTGGGCCTGGACACTGTCCCTGAGCTCTTCAGCTCAAGGCTAGTACTCTACCACTTGAGCCACAGTGCCATGTCTGGTTTTCTGGTGGTTAACTGGAGATAAGTCTCTCTCAGACTTTCATGCCCAGGCTGGCTTTGAACCATGATACTTGGATCTCAGCCTCCTGAGTAGCTAGGATTACAGGTGTGAGCCATTGGTGCCTGGCTTAAGGCTCTATTTTTAAACCAAAAGGAAAAAATATATGAGCAGGGCACGCTGGCTCATGCCTGCAATCCTAGCTACTCAAGAGGCTGAGACCTGAGGATCTTGAAAGCTAGCCTGGGCACTAAAGACTGTGAGACTCTTCTCTCCAATTAACCACTAGAAAATGGGAAGTGGCACTGTGCTCAAGGGGTAGAGCAGTAGCCTGGAGCTGAAGAGCTCAGGGACAGCGCCCAGGCCCAGAGTTCAAGCCCCGTGACAAATAACAACAACAACAACAAAAAAAAAAAATTAGGGCCAGGCAGTGGCTCAATTACTGTAATCCCAATTATTTGGGAGGCAGAGATTGGAGGAGGGAGATTTGAGGCCATTCTTGATGTAACAGTTCATGAGAGCCAGACACAGTGGCTCATGCCTGTCATCCTAGCTACTCAGGAGGCTGAGATCTGAGGATCAGGTTCAAAGCCTGCCAGGAGACTAAAGTCTCTTATCTCCAATTAACCACTAGAAAAAAGGAAGTGGGGGTGTGACTCAAGGGTAGGGTGGTAGCCTTGAGCTGAAGAGCTCAGGGAGCGTGCCAAGGCCCAGGATCCACAAAAAGAAAGAAAGAAAGAAAGAAAGAAAGAAAGAAAGAAAGAAAGAAAGAAAGAAAGAAAGAAAGAAAGAAAGAAAGAAAGAAAGAAAGAAAGAAAGAAAGAAATTCCCCATGAAACTAAGTGGAAATGTGGCTCAAAGTGTGAGAGCACTTGAGCAAAAGAACTCAGAGACAGTGCCCAGAACCTGAATTCAAGCCACACAACGCCCCCCCCAAAAAAGATTTATCCTACTTGAGCATCAAATTCAAACAATAATACATTTGTCATATCATCATGTGGTCAATGGGGCTTCTCAGCAATAAGACTGGTTTTACGTGAACTATAAAAATTATTGCAAGCAATATTCCCACTAATAGTAATAATTGGACAAATTGAAGTCAATAATGCACAGTCGGAATGACTTATGGTGCTCATGCAACTTAGATAATTGAAGACCTGATGTAAGGCTTCTGCAGTGATGGGGACTAACCATCCAGTAATTAATGGCAGTCTGAAGTGGAGCGATAATCCTGTAGCAGAGAAAGCAATAAAAATGTCCCAACAAAGTACTAAAATAAGGGCGATAAATGTTTTATAGCAACAATCTGGAATTGTAAAACAGTGTGGGGCAGAGCTGCATGGTGTCCCCTGATGTAGAATGTAACACACACATGAAATAGGGAAGCAATTAATTCAGATAATTAAAGTCCTCCCAATTTGCAAAGCTAAGGGATTGCTTCTACTTAAAGTACACTGCAGCTCTGCTCAGTGACTATTGAGAATGTTCACTGTCTAACCTTGTGTATATGTGACAGAGGACAGGATTGAAAGTTTGCCCTGGCATTGTGGGACATGGTGATGTCCCTAAAGATCTGCCTTACATACAGGACAAGGGGAAACTCAAGACATGCCAACCCTGACCCAACATGCAGTAGGACCCAATAAAAGCGCAGATGGGGGCCTTTTTTTTTTTTGCCAGTCCTGGGGCTTGAGCTCAGGGCCTGGGCACTTGAGCTTTCTCAAGGCTAGCACTCTACACTTGAGCCATAGCAACACTCCTGGCTCTTTCTGTGTATGTGGTACCAAGGAATCAAACCCAGGGCTTCATGCATGCTAGGCAAGCACTCTACCACAAGGACATACACCCAGCCCTAGATGGTAGCTTTATAGGTACTTGTTTATAAAGGCAATTATAAAACATACTGCAATGGCCAGACACTGGTGATTCATGCCTATAAGCCTAGCTACTTAGGAAGCTGAGATCTGCGGACCATGTTTCCAATCCAGCCCAGGCAGGAAAGTCTGTGAAGACTCTTATCTCCAATGAACCACTAGAAAATTGGAAGTGAAGCTTTGGGTCAAAATGGTAGTGTGCTAGCTTTGAACAGAAAAGCCAGGAATAGCACCTAGGCTCTGAGTTCCAGCCTCACAAGCAACAAAAAATATGTTGCAATAGCCAGGTACCAATGGCATCTGTTCTAGGTGCAGAGGGAATGTGACTCAGTGGTAGAGTGCTTGCCTAGCATGCATGAAGCCCTGGGTTCAATTCCTCACTACCACATAAAAAGAAAAAGCCAGAAGAGGCACTGTGGCCCAAATGGTAGAGTGCTAGCCTTGAACAAAAAGAAGTTCAGAGACAGTGTGGAAGTCCTGAGTTCAAGCTCCTGGACTGGCAAAAAAAAAAGGAGGAGGAGGAGGAGGAGAAAGTTGTGAACAAAACTAATTCCCTTCACTGAAAGGTGACCTGCACCTGCCATGAGATGACATGTACCTGCCAGCCCTCTCCAGGAGGTGACACATACCTGCCATCTCTTTACTGAAGGTGACATCCCTCTACAGGAGGCTGAGGGCAAGGTCCCCTCACCAGGAGGTGACACATGCACCTGCCATCCTCTACAGGTGACAGGAGCCTGCCGTCCGTCACAGGAGACTGAAGGCAAGGTCCCTTCTATTCTGTAATGGAATCCTAGCAGAAAAGTGTGCATCTCACCCAAAGCTCACTCAAAAGACTGCCCTCTGAAAGGCAAGAGCAAGTTGGGAGAAGTACATACAGTACAAAACATTCAGCTGTGCTCTTTAAAATAAAACAAAAAATACTTGGATTGAGAATGTGGCTCAGTGGCAGAATGCTTGCCTAGCATGCATGAAGCCCTGGGTTCAATTCCTCAGTATTAGAACAGAAAAAGCGGGGGGGGGGGGGGGGGGGGGGAGGGAAATGGGTACCAAGACATGTGAAAGGAAGGGTATCAATGTACGTGAATTAATGCACCTTCTATCTGGCAAATATCATGTAACCCTTTTACTAATTACAATTAAAAAAAATAGAACAGAAAAAGCTGGAAGTGGCACTGTGGCTCAAGTGGCAGAGTGCTAGCCTTGAGAAAAAGAAGCTCAGAGACAGTCCACATCCTGAGTTAAAACCCTAGGACTGGAAAAATAAAAATAAAAATAAAAATAAAAATAATTTATTTGGCCAGTCCTGGGGTTTTAACTCAGGGGCTAGGCACTGTCCTTGGACACTTTTTTATTCAAGACTAGCACCCTGCCACTTGAGCCACAGCACCACTTCAGCTTTTTCTGAGTAAATGGTACCGGGGAATCGAACCCAGGGCTTTGTGCATGCTAGGCGAGCACTCTACCTCTAGGAGGCTGAGATCGGAGGATCATGGCTCAAAGCCAGCCTGGGCACTAAAGTCTGTGAGACTCTTATCTCCAAGTAACCACCAGAAAACCAGATGTGGCATTGTTGCTCAAGTGGTAGAGCACTAGACTTGAGCTGAAGAGCTCAGGGACAGCGCCCAGGCTCAGAGTTCAAGCCCCACAACCAAAAAAAAAAAAAAAAAAAGGCAGTTGAAGGTTCATAGCAAATTCAAGAAGAAGGTACAACAGAACCCACATCTCCAGAATAAGCACAGAGCCCCCCACCAGCCAGGCAAGACCCCACAGCAGGAGTACCTCATCACAACTGATGAGCCTCCGCTTACACAGCGCCACGGAGCCCACAGCTCACTCAGACCTCACACCTGGTGCTGCACAGTCCACGTTCTAAGGGTTCAGACAAAGGCATGAGGATGTGAATCTACCATTGTACTACTGTCCCTAAAAATCCTCTTCCTAGGCCAGGTACTTGAGCAAAAGCAGCTCAGAGATAGCACCCAAACCCTGAGTTCAAGCCCCAGGACTGACAATAAATAAATAAATAAATAATCCTCTGCCTAGCCTCACTCTCCCCATTCCAACCCTGAAAAGCGCTGTTTCTGGCAGTCTCCCGAGGTGGATCTTTCCAGAATGGCATAGAGCCAGACTCATAATTATCATAACAAATCGCCGTACTTCCACTGCTTGTGAAGGAAGGAGGAGATGACACTACTACACACACCCGGGAGTCGAAAACCAGATCTGCACAAGATTTCCAAGAAACGGACCTCTAAGATTCACTCTGCCATGGGCTGGGAATGTAGCTTAGTGAAAGAGTGCCTGCCTAGCATGTACAAAGTCCTGGGTTCAATTCCTCGGTACACATACACAGAAAAAAAAAACAAAAATCAAAAAACATTAGTAGTTCTAGTGGGGGAGCATTAGCCTTGAGCAAAAGTGCTTAAGACTGGGAAAAAAAAAAATTCACTCTGCCAAAGATGGAGGACACAGTTGGAAAACTTAAGATGACACGCTGCTTCCTCCTTATCTCTGCTATGAATGAATGCTCCCCAAGAAGACAGGAGCCACGTGATCACCAGGAGATGGACACTGGTCCTTACAGCTTGGCTTTAACTAGTTTCTGTGTGGCTGCAAAGAATTTTATTACAGAAATGGCTTAAAACGACACATGCTGGGGATTCCTAGAGTGTGGGCCAGCAGCAGGACCAGGGAAGATCAGCTGACAGTTCCACACTCTTGGCCCTGACTCATGGTGTGAGGGAGCCGGAGGGGGCTGCCCTACTTCTACTCAGAAGCAACAAGCTCCCACAGCACATCTCCTGCTGGAAATGGGAGGCCCATCCAGGGATGCTGCGAGGCCCATGCCAGCCTTCTGAATAGAACAGACCTGCTCATGAAGTCTCTCCCAAGAGCTGGCTTCCCAGTCAGCTGTGGATCATTTGGGGGATCAGAAGATTATTCACCTCCGGGTCCAAAATGGAGCAGAAAAGGTCAATGTTGGCTGGGAATGTGGCCTAGCAGTGGAGTGCTTGCCTTGAATACATGAAGCCCTGGGTTCAATTCTTCAGTACCACATATGAAGAAATAAAAACAGCGTAGAACTGTGACTCAAGTGGTAGAGTGCTAGCCTTGAGCAAAAAGCTCAGGGACAGTGCCCAGGTACTGAGTTTAAGCCCCAGTATTGAGAAAAAAGAGAGAGAGAGGCAGAGGGAGGGGAAATCAATGTGGAACGGGTCAATTCAACCAAATTGGGGTAGGTGCAGGGGTGAAGGAAGAAGCGGGGTGCGTGAAGGAGAAAGTGTCCTGACTTACTTTTTGGTGAGCCGAGGGTCCAAAGGAGGGTGCTGCGCTCCATAGACGGGCTGGATGCTAGAAGCCAGGAAAAAGGAAGGAGCCAGGTGTCAGGATGCTCATTACCACAAACCTGGACGGTATTTTAAGAAACAGATTATCTCATAAACAACCACACCACGCCATCGCAAGAGTTGGCACTCCAGCCTTTAAAAGCATCTTCCACAATGTGTGAGGTCGCTGACGGTCAGCAAGTCCTTCTGTGAGGATAGCAGTGTAGCAGGTAACGAAGAGCAGAGTTCACATGCTGGTTCTGTCACCCACACCACTGGGAACCAGCACCAAATTATTTGACATATTCAAATCGATTTTCTAATCTGCTCACCTCATAAGGGAAGAGCCGAGAAAGGAGGAGGGTACGGTGACACAACTACTTTGAAATTCTACAACCAGGAAGAATGCAAATACAGACCCCAACCCCAGCATTTTCACTCACAAATACATGTTTTAAGAGAAATATGGGCTTAGTAGTAGAGTGTTTCCTTAGCATGCACAAAGCCCTGGGTTTGAGTCCTCAGTACCACATACACAGAAAAAGCCAGACATGTTGCTATGGCTAAGTGGCAGAGTGCCAGCCTTGAACACAAAGAGGCTCAGGGACACTGTCCATGCCCTGAGTTCAAGCAAACACATAAACATACACAGACACATGTCTAGACAGAGGCATGCACGCTCACACACACACACACACACACACACACACACACACTCTTTTTTTTTTTTTTTTTTGCCAATCCTGGGCTTGAGCTCAGGGCCTGAGCACTGTCCTTGGACTTTCTCAAGGCTAGAGCTCTACCACTTGAGCCTCAGCACCACTTCCGGCTTTTTTCTATGTATGTGGTACCGAGGAATTGAACCCAGGTCTTCATGCATGCTAGGCAAGCACTTTAACCACTAGGCCAAACTCCCAGCCCACACACACACACACTCTTAAAGAACAGATTCAGTTCAAAAGATCGCAGTTCAAAGCCAGCCCAAGCATGAAAGTCTATGAAACTCTTATCCCCAATAACCACTGGACAACTGAAAGTGGCACTGTGGCTCAATAGGGTAGTGCCCTAGCCTTGAGCTGAAGAGTCACCACGGACAGAGAAAGGGAGTGAAGGAGGGAGGGAGGCAGGCAAGCAGGCAGGCAGGCAAAACTGAGCATGGATAGCTCAAGCATGTAATTCACTTAGGAGAGTGAAATCTGAGGATCAAGATTCAAAGCCAGGGGCCAAGAATTTGGCCTAGTGGTAGAATGCTTGCCTAGCATGCATGAAGACCCAGATTCGATTCCTCAGTACCACATATATGGAAAAAAAAGCCAGAAATGGTGCTGTGGCTCACATGGTAAAGCTCTAGCCTTGAGAAGGCCCAAGGACAGTGCTCAGGCCCCAGGTTCAAGGCCCAGGATTGGAAAAAAAAAAAAAAAGATTCAAAGCCAGACAAGGCAGGAAAATTCCATGAGTCTTGTATCCCTCATTAACCACCATGGATGTGCATTATAACATTCATACACACTCTAGAGTAAGTACACTTGAATTCTCCAAATCCACAAACCCTCTTAGTAAAACATAAAATAATGGTAAAATAATCTCTGTAGGAAAATACCAATGAGCCAGTTAGGAGAGTTGACTTGATAGAAAAATCAGTAAGGATCCTGAGGTCCTCTTAAAAAGAGTTCAGCCACCCGCCAGTAAATTGTGCAGAGAAAATTCAATCCTAATTGTGCAGGCTTAAGGGCCAGAGCCTATTAATTACCTGGGACAGGATCTTACACTCACAGTGGACTATTTTTTAAAGATGTCAGCCATCCATGCTGGCACAGCTAAAAAGGCTGAAATGAATGATGGACTTCATCAGCAAAGGAATCAGGGCCCAAACTGAATTTGTTAACCTGTTCCTGAGCTACACCATGATTCGGCTGAATGTGGAACATCTTGAATAATAAACCAGTTTATTGCACCTCATAAAAAGAAACCAATCCAATCACAGAGGCTAAATGACAACAGAGCCTGGTAGTTCAGAGGCTCCATTTTTCTGATCTTTCCAAGGTCTCCACCTTCCAAACATACCCCAATTGTCAAATCAGCCTCTCTAACCCTACCCTCAAATGGTTTTCTCTCCTTTACATCCTTTTCGAAACTGTATCCATCCTGCAACTCTCCTCAAAACCCAACCTACCATAAGACTTCCCTGCCTTCCTTTCCCCCAGCGCCCATACCCTCTCTGACTCACTTGTACAAATCAGGACTTATATAACTTTAGGTAGATTTAGATCAAAAGGTAAATCACACCAGGCACAGTAATCCTAGCTACTCAGGAGGCTGAGAGCTGAGGATAGCAGTTCAAGACCAGCCTGGGCACTAAAGTCTGTGACACTCTTTTGTGTACATGTGTGCATGCACGTGCGCACGTGTGTGTGTGTGTGTGTGTGTGTGTGTGTCCATCATGGGCTGGAACTCTGGGCCTGGGTACTGTCTCTGAACTCTTCAACTCAAGGCTACCACCCTACCCGTTGAGCCACAGTGCCACTTCCGCTTTTCTAGTGGTTAACTGGAGATAAGAGTCTCACGGATTTTAGTGCCAGTGCCCAGGCTGGCTTTGAATCAATCCTCAGATCTCAGGCTCCTGAGTAGTTAGGATTACAGGCATGAGCCACCACACCTGGCTCCATGAGCAGTAGTAGGAGGGGGCCCAGGCACTGTCTCTGAGCTTTTCTGCTCCAGGTTAGCATTCTACCACTTTGAGCCAAAGCATCACATCCAGTTTCCCGGTGATTAACTGGAGATAAGAATCTCACGGGCTTTCATGACCAGGCTGACTTCAAACCATGATCCTTAGATCTCAGCTACCTGAGTAACTGAGGATTACAGTTGTGAGCCACAGGCACCTGGCCTGTACTTTTTTCTATTACTAATTTCTTTTTTCATGTATTCTTATTTTGTGAATGACATTTTAACTGTATACATTTATAGAGTAGAGTATGTGGACAATGTGCAATTTTTTTTTGTAATACTGGGGCATGCCTACCTTCTGGGTTCCTTCAGCCCTCCCCCCACCCCCCCCACCCCCCACCCCCACCCCAGCTTTACTTTTGATTATAAAAGGAACATAAGCTGAGTGGAAAAACCGGATAGTCAATCATTCACATCCTCACCAGGGCAGGCCAAGTGCCAAATGGATTTCCAGCTTCTAGAAAGCTGTGGTCGCTTCTGCTGTCCCTGACTGAGTGCCTAAACACAACACCCAGCACAAGGCATGCAACAACATTTAGAGACAGAACTGAAGGGAAGCCCAGAACACTACAAGGCTTGGTTTATGCGCACTCTTCCAGCTGGACCTAGAAACTGACATCTCCCACTACAGCAGGGAAACAGTGCACACACAGAAAAGAGGCTCTGGGTGAGCCCTGAGGGTTCTGCCCCGTGTTCCCCATTCAGGAAGGCACACAGAAGTTGCTGGCAGAGCTGTCATCCAGCTAGCAATGGTGTGCAAACCTGAGGAGGAAAAATCAACAGGTGCTGGGCGCTGACAAAGGAACGGAGGCAAACATAAGGTGGGAGCTGTGCAGCTTAAATGCCAGACACGCTGGCAGAGGACTCAGGCTCCTCCACTCTGTGCACGTGTCCCAAAACTGGGATCTGCTGAGCCAGCACTGCAAGGACCTTCTAATCATGGTACCAGTAAGACCACTGTCAAGCCAAGAATAGGTGCTAATACGCCAGCCCACGTAGGCTGGGACCTGTATACCACACTAGCAGGTCATCTGGGATGTTTTAGTTAAGAACTATGTAAGTGAGGCCCAGGCAAAAGCTTCCTGAACAGAGTCCAGGGTCACAACAGACTGGAGACTCAACAACTGGGACTACTTAAAAGTTTCTGCACAGATAAAGACATAGTTACTAAAGTAAAAAGACAGTCAACCAACTGGGAAAAGATATTTACTAATAATATATCAGACAAATGCTTAATATCCAGTATTTACAGTGAACTCCAGAAACTAATCCCCCTTAGGCTCAATGGTTCCCTCATTTGTCATAATCAGTAGAAACCTTGGGCTCTACTAGCAGAGATCTGCAATAGAGCAAAACCTTGATACATAAGGCCATATAGTATGACGCTAAATGAAAGGACCTCCAGGATATTGAAACAAAAGGCATATGATGAATGATTGTTGTCCTGAATGTACTATGTTATCTCTCATCTCCTTTGCTGTGCCTTGGGTATCTCATATTGTTACAGTATCTCACTTTGTTATCTGATATATTGAATTTATTTGTATTTGGTTATTTGAAATTTGATAGGGAAGGGGGGAAAACCAAGACGGGGGGTGGGGGGTGAGTGGGGGGGAGGGTAATGGGTACCAAGACATGTGAAAGGGAATCAATGTATGTGAATTAATGTACCTACTATCTGGCAAATATCTTGTAACCCTTTTATTAATTACAATAAAAAATATTTTAAAAAAAGAAACTAATCCCCCCAAAACCCAACAAACCAATCACTAAATGGGCAAGGGAACTAAAGAGAGACTTATCAAAAGAAGAGGTTAAAATGGCAGAAAAACATATGAGAAAATCCTCATTATCCATGGTCATAAAGGAAATGCAAATAAAAACAACCCTAAGATACCACCTTACCCCAGTTAGAATGACCAATAATCTGAACTCAAGACAATTACGAATGCTGGTGGGGTTGTGGAGAAAGAGGAACCCTACTGCAGTGCTGGTGGGAATGTAAACTAGTTCAGGCACTCTGGAAGACAGTTTGGAGGTTTCTTAAAAAACTGAAAATAGACCTTCCCTACTATCCTGTCATCCCACTCCTGGGCATCTATCTTGAGCATTATAAGCCAGGATGTGATAAGGATACCTGCTCAGCTATGTTCATCGCTGCACTATTCACAATAGCCAAGCAATGGAGACAACCCAGATGCCCTACTGCAGATGAATGGATACAAAAAATGTGGTATATATACACAATGGAATTCTACATAGCCAACAGACAAGATAAAATAATGGCATTCACTGGGAAGTGAATGAAACTACAGCGAATCATGTCGAGTGGGACAAGTCAAGACCAAAGGAACAAAAGGCGCATGGTATCCTTAGTATGTGGATATTGCATCCAAATAGTACACAAGAGTGATGACTCAATATTTGGGTACCCAAGGTTAAAAACATGGTCTTGGAGATATAAACATAACTACACAGACATAAGAATCTATGATGGGATACATATACTCTTTAGACATGTTTTATTACATAGATTAATATGTATCTATGACATACAAACCCTCAGCCTAATTTTAATTATGTTCTAAAATCTATGTACCAGTGATTGTATATAGATTCCCTTCTGAAATACTTGTTTATTAAACATGACATTTGAAATATGATGTAAAAATCAATGTTAATAAAATCTTAAAAAAAAAAAAAAAAAAAGAAAGAAAGAAAGAAAGAAAGAAAAAACTATGTAAGTGGCCATAATCCTGTGGCTCAAGTGGTGGAACACCAGCCTTGAGAAAGCCCACAAAAATGCCCAGGCCCTAAGTTCAAACCCCCTACAGGTGACCCCCCCAAAAAAGAAAAGACAGCATTTCTTTTTATTGTTGGTTGGTTGGTTAGTCGTGGGGCTTGAACTCTGACCTGGGCACTCTCCTTGGGCAATGGTGGTGATAATACCCAAGCGGATGCCAGGCACTACCTCTAGCCCTCAGTGTGTTTAAACAGCAGTAAAGCTTCCTTAATTGTGTGTGTGTGTGTGTGTGTGTGTGTGGTGTGTACGCACTCTGCCAAAACCAGGGTTCCTGCATATGGCTGGTGTTCTACTACTTGAACCATGCCTCCAGTCTAGCATCTTGCTAGTTAATTGGAGATGAAATCTTACCAATTTTTCCACACCTCCCCACCTCCGGCTTCAAATCTCAGTCCTCTAGGTCTCAACTTCCTGAATAGCTAGGATTATGGACATGAGCCACCAGCATCCAGCTTTTCCAAAATTCAGAACAGAAAGGTCCATCTTCTGCCCCAGCCCCTCCACCTACTCCCATGTCTCCAGGGTGCTGTGTGGCAAAGGAAAGAGAACTAAATACCCTCACTCATGACTTCTTCAGAACTGGAGCTGCTGTTAGAGCTCACCTGATCTGGAGAAATTAAGGGTGGAGTACTTCAGAATTCTGCCTTAAAACTTGGCTTTTTCTCTGAAGCAAGAACACCACACGCTCCCTGCGCTCCTAACTGGAAACCCAGGAGCACCACCTCCTTGGCCCCTGCCCGCTCTCCTTGCCCCTTCCCTCTTTACCTGTAATCATTTACCAGTACTGCACCCAGCACTGATGTCCACTTTTGCCCTTGAGGAGCCTCCATTCCCTCACTCTTGCACCCTTTGTCCCCTGCAGGGCATTCAGTGGATCACGGCAGAGATATAAGATGTCCTACAGCCACTGCAAACACTAATCTATACCATTTTCCCCAGTTCATCCTGATTTCTTTTTCAGTGTGGGAATGAACCCTGGGCCTCACACAAGCTAGGCAAGTACTCCTCCACTAAGCCACACTTTTAACCCCACAACAGTGTATCAGTAGTTACAAATCTGAGATGTCACACCCCTCCCAACTTTGTAAAGCATCCCACTACACTCGATTAAGATCAAAGTCTAGGTATAGGGGTCAATCAGTGGAGAGGCACCTGCCCAACAAGCAAGAGGCCTGGGTTCCATTACCAGCACAAAGTGCATGCTTGCTTGCACACACACACACACACATCCCTCTTGGTGTCCTCTCTCTCTCCCTCCCTCCTCCTCCTCCCTCTCCCTCTCCCTCTCCTTCTCCCTCTCCCTTTCTCTTCTTTTTGGTCTGTCATAGGGCTTGAACTCTGGGCCTGGATGCTGTCTCTACACTTTTTTTTTTCCTTTGGTCAGTCGTGGGGCTTGGACTCTGGGCCTGGGTGCTGTCCCTGAGCTCTTCAACTCAAGGCTACTGCCCTACTCCTTGAGCCACAATGCCACTTCCAGTTTTCTGGTGGTTAATTGGAGATAAGAGTCTCATGGACTTTAGTGCCTCGGCTGGCTTTGAACCATGATCCTCAGATCTCAGCCTCCTGAGTAGCTAGGATTACAGGTGTGAGCCAACTCGACCAGCTGTCTCTGTACTTTTTTGCTCAAGGCTAACACTACCACTTTGAGCCACAGGACTACTTCTGGTTTTCTGGTGGCTAGCTGAAGATAAGAATCTCATGGATTTTTCCTTCCCCAGACTGGCTTCAAACCTCAATCCTCAGATCTCAGGCTCCTGAGTAGCTAGCATGACAGGCATCAGCAGTGCCCAGATAACTTATCTTTCGAAACATAAAAATCCAGAAGACTCCAAGAATTTGGATTGTATTAACCATAACTGGAAGGCCTGTAGAGGGACAAAAGAAAAACAAGAAGCGCTATCTAGCAGCTACACAGCAGACTAAGCATGCTTGATGCAGGTGGCAGAGGGGAAGCAGTGGGGGCAGCCCAGAAGAGGTGAATGTTGACATGCCAGCAGGACTTGCTAGTGAACTGCAGGTAGCAAGAAAAAAAAGAATTACAGGGTTGGGCAATGGGGGAGCCATTAGCTGAGTTGAACAGCTCTACAGACTGAGGTGGCAGGTGAGGACCCCAAAGTTCTGTTTGGACTTATGTGACGTACCAATGAGATCAATTAGTTTTTTCAGGACCCATATGGCAAACATCCCAGCTCCAGGAGTGGAGTTCCTGGCAATCTAATTCAAGATTCTTTTCTCAGCAGTACCCAAAGCACAGCCAGCCCCTAGACCAGCTGCTGCTGCTGCACTTGAATTGTTGTTAGAAACAACTCAGCTGGGCACTGGTGGCTCATGCCTATAATTCTAGCTACTCAAGAGACTGAGATATGAGGATCAAAGTTCAAAGCCAGCCCAGGCAGGAAACTCCGTGTGACTTTTATCTAAAATAAACTACTTAGAAAATGCCAGCAGTGGCACTGTGGCTCAAGTGGTAGAGTGCAAAAAGAAATTCAGGGACAGTGCCCAGGCTCAGAGTTCAAGTCCCAGAACCAGGAAAAAAAAAAAATTTGGCCTAGTGGTAGAGTGCTTGCCTACCATGCAGACCCAAGTTCGATTCCTCGCTACCACATACATAAAAAAAAAAAAAAAGCCAGAAGTGGTGCTGTGGCTCAAGTGGTAGAGCTCTAGCCTTGAGAAAAGTCCAAGGACAGTGCTCAGGCCCTGAGCTCAAGCCCCACACCTAGCAAAAAAAAAAAAAAAAGCCATCAATTTCCCAAACCTAATGAATATGGAATTCTGGAGCAGATGGGAGATGGAAAACTTAGATCTTAACCAGCCCTGCAGTACAGCCCTACTGTTCAAAACAGTCTCCTCAGGAATGGCCGCCGGCTGGGCACAGCTGCCAGAAGTCCTCTGCCTAAGTAATCTGAATGGTGGAGGCTTTAGTTTTCACCTCTCTCCAGCACAATGCTGACTGAGGACTCCAGACACATCACTAACCAAAGTCTTTTGACTGGGGGGAAAACAAAATCTGGAGCTACTATAGTATATCTTTCTCATGCCACCTGACATTATGGGTTATTTCCTTACCATGGGCTATGAACCTTTTTCCTTATACCGAGGAAGATATTCCATGCCCAGTTTACGGACTGAAGCCAAGAGAAGTTAACTTCCACAGGGTGAACAGCTAGAAAGTGGCAAAGGTGGGATATGAGCCCAGGGAGTTAGGTCCCATGGCCTGCTTTTTTTTCCCCTTCAAGTTTTGGTAGTACTGGGGTTTGTGGTATTGAGAGCCTCAATCTTGGCAGATTAGCACTCTGTTACTTGGGGACAGGAGTTTGGCCTAGTGGTAGAGTACTTGCCTAGCATGCATAAAAACCTGGGTTTGATTCCACATACATAGAAAAAGCTGGCAGTGGTGCTGTGGCTCAAGTGGTAGAGCTCTAGCCTTCAGAAAGCCCAGGGACACTACTCAGGCCCTGAGTTCAAGCTCCAGGACTGGCAGGAAAAAAATAAAAGCACTCTATTTATTAAGCCACAGACACCTGCAGTCCTTTTTTGCTTAATTTTTTCAGATAGAATCTTGCTTTTCACCTGGGCCAGCCTGACAGAGACCTATAACCTCCTACCTAGTTGTTGGGATAACAGACATCCACCATAACCAGCTTGTTTTGTAGAATTGAGAATCTCACTTTTTACCCAGGCCAGCCTCAAACCTTGATTCTTCCAATTGGACTAGATAGCATTTCAAGCATGAGCCACTGCACCAAATATCAAGTCCATGAGGTTCTTATGGATAACTGGAAGAAATTAAGATGTTTATTTCCATCAAGTGACCACAGGACCCAGTCATTTCAGTTCTGTGTACACAATAGAAACACGTCCACACAACCTGTGTGTGAATGTTCACAGAGATGGAAACAAACCAAATGTCCATCCACTGATGAACAAATAAACAAAATGGTATCTCTAGAGCAACAACAACAAAAAATGTTACCCAGTCATAAAAGGAACAAAGTATTTACATATGCTACCACTGGGATGAGTTTGAAAACATTATTTTTTTATTTTTTTTTAGTAAAAGAAGCCAAACACTCTACTGATTTGAAATATCCCGAATGGGTAAACAGAAAAATAAATCAGTAGTCACTAGGATCTAGAGGAAAGATGGAATGGGAAGTAAATGCAGTGGGGAAGGTAATAAAAATGTCCTGCAGTCGGTGGTGATGATTAGACAAAATCCTTTATGCTTCAGATGAATATACTGTACTACAACTGAACTATACACTTTAAAGTTTCACAGTGTGAATTCTATCTCAGCAACATTGCTATTTGGAAAAGAAAGTCTTATTCATATTTGAACTTAGGTTATTTTATTTAATGAAATTCCTAGTTTTTGTCACTTGTTACTTATCACTGGATCATGATAAAGGAAAGTGAAAGCAACCTGCCATCATTTTCAGGTTTTTATCTTTCAATTTTTGAAGACAACTCAAACGGTTTCACTTCTAGGTTATCACAGACACAGTCCGCTGGGTCGTTTTCCAGCCCAAAAACAGAAGAGTCCAAATGCGAATTTTCTATCCAAGAAAATGCTTTAATGGCTTCCTTAAACTAAGGCACCCTACTGGGTGCCTATAATACTACCTACTCAGGAGAGTGAGATCTGAGGATTGTGGTTCAAAGACAGCCCAAGCAGGAAAGTCCATGATATTATCTCCAATTAAGCACACACACACACACACAAAAAGCCAGAAGTGAAGCTGTGTCTCAAGTGACAGCTCCATAGCTTTGAGCAAAAGAACTCAGGGACAGTGCTCACGCCATGAGGTTCAAGTCCCAAGACCAATACCAAAAGATGGGGAAAAAGAAAAAGAAAAAACAAAACTGTATTACTTGAAAGAATTTGGCTGGGCATAGTGGCTCATGCCTATACTCCTAGTTACTCAGGAGACTGAGATCTGAGGGTTGTGGTTTGAAGCCAGCCAAGGCAGGAAAGTCCATGAGAACCTTATCTCCAATTAACTTCCAGAAAACCAGAAATGGAGCTATGGTTCAGTGGTAGAGCACTAGCCTTGAGGGAAAAAGTTCATTGATGGGGCCAAGAGTTTGGCCTAGTGGTGGAGTGCTTGCCTAGCATGCATGGGATTCGATTCCTCGGTTACCACATACATAGAAATAGCCGGAAATGGTGCTGTAGCTCAAGTGTTAGAGTTCTAACCTTGAGAAAGCCCAAAGACAGTGCCCTGAGCTCAAGCCAGGACTAGAAAAAAAAAAAAAATCAGGCCCCATAACTAACCCCACCCACCCCCAAAAAAAGTTTCATGAGCCAAGTGCTGGTTGCTCACAAAGAAAGAAAGTCACTGAGATTCATCTCCAATAAACTCCTCCCAAAAAGCCAGAATTGGAGCTGTGGTTCAAGTGCTAGAGCACTAGCCTTGAGCAAAAGAAGCTCAGGGACAGCATCCAGGTACTTAGTTCAAGCCCCTGGACCAGCACTAGGTATGAGAGCACTAGTGGCTCTCAAACCTGTAATCCAAGCTACTCAAGAGGCTAAGATCTTAAGATCATGATTCCCCAAGCGTACCCAGGCAGGAAAGTCTATTAGAATCTTTTCTTTTTTGTTGTTTTTTTGTTTGTTTGTTTGTTTGTTTTTTGCCAGTCCTGGGCTTGAGCTCAGGGCCTGAGCACTGTCCTTGGACTTTCTCAAGGCTAGAGCTCTACCACTTGGGCCTTAGCACCACTTCCGGCTTTTTTCTATGTATGTGGTACTGAGGAATCGAACCTGGGTCTTCGTGAATGCTAGGCAAGCACTCTACCACTAGGCCAAACTCCCGGCCCTAGAATCTTTTCTTTAATTAACCACCAAAAAGCCAGAAATGAAGATGTAGTGCAAATAGTAAAGGCCTTGAGCAGGAAAGTTAATAAAGATACCCAGACCCTGAGTTCAAGTATCAGCACACACATAGACACAAAAAACTCCATATTCCTGTAAACCTGGAGAATACAGAAAACAAAAGATAGTCAATACAACAGACAAAAGACGCAAAGGACTACACCACCTCCTGTTATCTTCTACATCGTATTCCCACTCGTTCAAATCTTAGGATGTGTACATGTCATGATCTATGGAAAAACACAGAAAACACTGCCAGCACAACTGGAGAGCTCACCAGAGCAGGAAGGAAAGGAAATCAGATGGCAGGAAGTGGTGTTCATCTAAAGTACATCTTTTTTGTTGTTGTTCCTTTGTAGAACTTGAACTCTGGGCCTGGGTGTTGTCCCTGAGCTCTTCAGCTCAAGGCTAGTGCTCTCCTAGCATTCTACTCCAGCACCATTCTGGTTTTCTGGCGGTAAATTGGAGATAAGAATCTCATGATCTGGTATAATATAGCGTAACCCTTCTATTCATCACAATTAAAAAAAATAATACAAAAAAAAAAAAAAAGAATCTCATGAACTTTTGTGCCTGGGTTGGCTCTGAACCATGATCCTCAGGGCTTGAACAAGGCCAGAGCAATAGCTTTTTTTACTCAAGGCTGGAGTTCGAATCACTTGAGACACACCTCCACTTCCAGCTTTTTGTTGGTTAACTGGAGTCTAAAAGAGTCTTTGGGACTTTCCTGTTCCAACTCAGATCTTCAGATCTCAGCCTCCAGGATAAACTAAGATTATTGCAGGCATGAGCTACCTCCACCTAGTCTCTCCTATGACTTTAATACATATGTTGGCAGGGAGTTTTGTGTATTTTTTTTTTTTTTTGCCTAGTGTTTGTACTAAACAACCACTATTCTCCAAAAGATCCTATCAGGATCTTAACAACTGAAAAGCACACATCTCTCTTGCTTCTCAGGACCCAACCTCAAACAAATTGAAACCGTAAACCAACAGAAGACTGATAGAGGGGTGGAAGATTGGTAAGTGTCAACATGCAATTAAGAAAGGGGGGGGGAAGTAGCTTTCCAACAAAACTGAAGAGCATTGGGTATGTTTACACAAAAAAGAAGACTCCTACACACGGTGGAGGGGTGGGGGACAGGAGGCGTTCACTGGGGGTTGCACAAATCTTGAGAAAATGGCCAGTGAGTACCCCTAAGAAGAAAAGGCCAACTGAACGTCAAGTGGAGACCGGCTCTCAAGCCTCGCCCGGGGTCCAGGAGAAAGTCGGGTTCCCGCTTGCCCCCCACCTAGGGCCAAGCCCGGGGCCACCCACCTGCGGGCAACCACCTGTGTGGGGCGGAGACCCCCGGGGAGGAGTCGAGGGTAAGGTGAGAGGCAGGTTGGGGGCGGCTCCCGGGCCCCGGGCCCCGCCCGGTGCGGTCACCCTCGGAGCCCCTCGCCCGGCCCCCGGGCGCTCCCCACGCCCCGTCGGCCCCGGGGCTCGCGGCTTGACAGCTGCCCGCCCAGGCCGGGCGGCCCAGGCTGAGGAGGCCGGGGGTCCCCCACGCCAGCGTTCCGGCCTCCGCGGCGGCCCGGGCCCGCGGGATTTGGCATCTGGGAGGGTTGGGTCCGATCCCTCCTCCCCCTCGGCGTCCTGGGCTCACCTCCCCGGCAGCTTGGCGCTTCTCTTCCAAAACTGCTTGCTGTTCTCGGCGGCCATGGCTCTGGCCCGGAGAGGTCCTGGTAGGCGGGTCACGGGGAGGAGGTGCCCCGCGAGATGCCCCCAGGACCCCGGAATCTGAGGGCCGGACCCAGGCCGCTTCCCCTCCGCCGCCGCCGCCGCCGCGGGTCACCCGCTCCCAGAGCTTGGGGACGCCATCTTGGATGTGGGCATCTCCCCGCCCAGCCTCGTTTCCATTGGTGCTCGGTACAGGCCCCAAACGGATGGACCAATCAGAAGCCAGAGTCCTGCAGCCCTCTGAAGCCCAAGCGCTACGTCAGCGGCTGGGCACGCAGGTGGGCCGAGAAGGCGGGGCCTACGCGAGCAGGGAGGCGGAGCTGAAAGTTCTACGCACCGGTGGCGAGAAACAGGTACGGAAAGGGACTGGCAGAAAAGACGGTTTTCTTTGAGAAGAATGAGCTTTCTGAGATTATTAACATAGCGAGTTTTTAAACAAGGAGAAAGAACCATGTATTTCTTTGACCGAAAAGTAAGAGCCCACAGGGATGCCTGTGACATCCAACTCCCAACTTAATGACACAGGTTTAGGACAGGCCCCGTCTCTTTCCCTTGAAATCCCCTATTTCTTTTTAATTAATTTTTTTTCAAAAATGTTTTATTGTGATTAATAGAAGGGTTACATTATATGCCCCGGATAGAAGATGCATAACTTCACAAACATTGATACCCTTTCTCATGGCATGGTCCCCATTTCCCTCCCTCTCCTTATCTTGATTTCTCCCCTTCCCTATCCTATTTCAAATAACCAATTAAGCACATATAAAATATATCAGATAACAAGGTGAAAAATTGTAACAATATGCGATAACCAAGGGATGGCAAAAGAGATGAGCGATAACATCGTACATTAAGGACCACAGTCACTCATTATATATTTTTAACTAATTTTTAAAAATTTTTTGAAGGAAGACTGATAAAGCCCAGAGTGACTGTTTCAACAGGCAAGTAACAGTTGATTCATCAGAATCTTCTCTGATAACTGAACGCTCTTACAGGATTTGGCTTGCTGGTGACATTGAAATGATGTAACCCTGATTTCAATCCCGACTCTTTACGTTTTGACTACACAAAGCTAGCACTGAACAAGTTGGGCATAGGGGAGGTTCTTACTTTATCCATCCAACTCACCATCACCCAGTGTCATTTTTCTGGAGGATATAGAGGATCTCAGTCACAAAGATTACAGAGATAGCAATCCATGTCCTTAATTTTCTTTATTTGTCATTCACCTTTAAATTTATTTTCAATCAAGTTTTTACTCAGAATGAAACATATTAGCATTTTGAATATTTTGTTAGTGATTCCTTTCTTGTTTTTGTTTTTGTTTTTAGTGTTTATGGTTGTATTCCATGATAATTGAAGGAGTATTTGCTAATTCAGAATCATTTTGTGCTAACTAAAGACTAGTGTGTGACAGATTGCCCCCTCCACCCTTCCCCTCACTCACTGCTATCTCATGTCTTTCTACATATTGGAGAATACATAAGGAACCCTTCTCATTAATAATTCATTTTTTTCTTTTTTCTTCTTTTTTCCCCCAGTTATGGGGTTTGAACTCAGGGCCTGGGCACTGTCCCTGAGCTTTTCTGCTCAAGGCTAGTGCTCTACCACTCTGAGCCAGTTTTCTGGTGGTTGGAAGACAAAGTCTTAGGGACTTTCCTGTCTGAGCTGGCTTTGAACCACAATTCTCAGATCTCAGCCTCCTGAGTAGCTAGGATTAAAGGCTTGAGGCACCAGCATCTGACTTCTTTTTTCTTTTGGTAGTACTGAGATTTTAATTCAGTACCTTGTGCCAGCTAGGCAGGTACTCTTACTTGTGCCAAATCCCCATCCCTAGAAAGACCTTTTTATTTCATTTGTGTGCATTATAATTGGGGTTTGAAATTGGGACCTCACAAGGTGAAGGGAGGGAAATTGGGACAAAACATGAGAAGGGGTATCAATGTGTGACAGGCAATGCACCTACTATCTGGCCAGTGAAACTAACCTCTCTATACATTACAATAAAAAAAAAAAGAAGTTGGAATCTCAAACTATGTTTTTGCTCAAGGCTGGAACTCTACCACTTGAACCCCATTTCCACTTTTTGGGTTTTTGGGGTTTTTGTTGTTGTTGTTGTTTTGGTTTGGTTTGGTTTGGTTTGTTTCTTTTGCTGGTTAATTGAAAATAAGAGTCTCACAGACCTTTCTGCCCAGGTTGGCTTCAAACCACCATCCTCAGATCTCAGCCTCCTGAGTGGCTATGATTACAGGCATGAGTCACCAGCACCCCATTGCTTTTTCTGCTTTAGGAGAGTTGGTACCTTGATTTCTAGATCCCCTTCCTGGAAAGCAGCTGGCCATTCAGAGTTCATTATCCTTCATCTGTCATCAAAATTGCCTTCCTTATGGGAGCTGCACAAATCTGGCCCTGTGGCAAGACACCTCCCACTTTTCAGCTAACTCACAGGGAATTAGAAATGTTCCAGAAGGTACTCCCTATTGACTTGACATTTCCCTACCTGAAAAGGAAAGTCTAATTTGTGTACCTCGCCGAGTCTCAAAGTATCCTTCTTAAAAGTCATTTAGGAAATGTTAAATAACACAAGTGCCCAGGGGATTTAGTTAACAATTCTCAGCCCAGACAAGCTCTATTATTTCCCCTCTTTATTTTCTATATCAAGCCAGTTTTTCATGTAACATTAAAAAAAAAAAGAATTTAATCACCTTATAACATTTTTTTGGTGCCATCTGGGTGGGGCTTGAACTCAGGGCCTGACCTTTTCTTCTCAAGGCTGGTGCTCTACCACTTGAGCCACACCTTCACTTCCAGCTCTTTGATAGTTTATTGGCGATAAGAGTCAGGCTTTCCTACCTAGACTGGCCTTGAACCATGATCCTCAGATCTCAGCCTTCTGAGTTGCTAGGATTATAAGTGTGAGCCACTGGTCCCTGGCTGATAATAACTTTTTTTTTTTTTTTTGGCCAGTCCTGGGCTTGAGCTCAGGGCCTGAGCACTGTCCTTAGGCTTTCCTCAAGGCTAGTGTTCTACCCTGAGCCACAACACCATTTCTGGCTTTTCCTATGTATGTGGTACTGAGGAATTGAACCCGGGTCTTCATGAATGCTAGGCAAGCACTCTACCACTAGGCCAAACTCCCAGCCCCTGATAATAACTTTTAAAATAGTGCTTGGTAGGGAAGCAAAGATTGTTGGGCCCTTTCTTACCACCATTAAGACTATGATCACCTTAATCTATTTTTTTAATTTTTTTGCCAGTCCTGGGGCTTTAACTCAAGGCCTGATCACTGTCCTTGGGCTTTTCTCAAGGGTGGCACTCTACCACTTAAGCCATAGCACCACTTCTGGCTTTTCTATGTATGTGGTATGGAGGGAGGAACCGAACCCAGGTCTTCATGCAGGCTAGGCAAGCACTCTACCACTAGGCCAAACTCCCAGCCCTGATCGCCACCATTCTCTCTCAGCTTCCACTGTTATGCCTCCCACAGCAGCCAAGAAGGACCTTTAAAAACTGTCCTTTAAACCAGGCCCTGGTGGCTCACGCCTATAGCCTTAGCTACTATGGAGGCTGAGAGCTGCGGATCATGGTTCAAAGCCAGCCCAGGCAGAAAAGTTTGTGAGACTCTTACCTTCAACTACCCCAATAGTGCTAGAAATGGAGCTGTGGCTCAAATGGTAGAGTGCTAGCCTTGAGTAAGAAAGCTAAGGAACAGTACCCAGAGTTCAATCTATAGAGCCAGCATAAAGAAAAAAAAAAATTTAAGAAAGTAAAAACCAGGCCAGGGTGGTTTAGTGGTAGAGTGCCTGCCTAGCATGCATGAAGCCCCGGGTTTGATTCCTCAATACTACATATGAAGAAAATGCTGGAAGTGGTTCTGTGGCTCAAGTGGTAGAGTGCTATTCTTGAGCAAAAAAAAAGCTCAAGGCATGGCTCTGAGTTCAAGACTCAGGACTATCAAAAAAAAAAAATCGTACACCAGATTTTGCCCATGAGTGATAGTTTGCTCGGCCCTGCCTGCAGTAAATATTAAATAACAAATAATGTGTGTAAGAAGAAGATTAAGAACGGGGCTTGCAGAGTGATAGAAGAGGTGACATTAATTAGAAGAATATATTATAAACACATATGGGAATATAATAGTGAAATCCCCTCCTGTGTAACTAATGTAAGTGAATCAAAAAAGTTTGTTCAGTTTGGCCTAGTGGTAGAGTGCTTGCCTAGCATGCATGAAAACGCGGGTTCAATTCCTCAGTACTACATACATAGAAAAAAGCTGAAAATGGTGCTGTGGTTCAAGTGGTAGAGCTCTAGCCTTGAGAAAGCTCAGGACAGTGCCAGTTCAAGGCCCAGGACTGTCAAAAAAAATTTTTGCTCAATTAAGTTAATGAAAAAGGAAGGAGGGAGGAGGAGAAAGAGAGTGCATATGCGCACATGTGAGAGAGAGAAAAAAGAGAGAGAGAGAGACCTAAGATATAAAGACCATTTTTGTGATCTCACTCAGTCCCCCTCCTTGGCTGGAAAATCGAATCCTGTGTGACAAGTTCGCTTTCCCGCACAGCTCCGACTTCCCACATATGTGCATGTCCATAAACAACATGCTTTCCATGTTTGGAAACGTTATAAATAGCATCACTCTATGCATATGCTCTTGCAACTGGCTTTTTTCCTCTCCATCTCTCCAGTTTTATTCATCTTCTCCGCAATGTACTCTTCCATGATGTAAACATGTCTTCATCCCAGTCTAATGGTTTCATTTCCAACCGTGTTCAGTCAGCATTTTGTTGCCTTCTGTTCCACTTTTTTGTTTCTTGTTTTCCTAGTACTGGGGATTGAGCCCATGGCTTCACACGTGTTCATAAGTGTATCATAGAGTGTCATTGCCAGCCAGGTGCAGTGGCTCACACCTGTAACCCTAGCTATTTGGAAGGTTGAAATTGGGAGGATTCTTGGTTTGGGCCCAGCCAAGGTAAAAAGTGTGTGGAACCTATCTGAGCCAATGGCTGAGCTCAGTGGTACATGCCTGGAAGAAACGTAAACAGGCTGGCTAGGCAAACATGAGAGACTGTATTTCAAAACTAATCATGGGACAGGTGTGGCAGCTCACACCTGTATCCAAGCTACTCAGGAGCCTGAGATCTGAGGATTGAAGTTCAAAGCCAGTCCGGGCACTAAAGACCTTGAGACTCTTATCTCCAATTAGCAACTAGAAAACTGGAAGTGGCTCTGTGGCTCAAGGGGTAGGGCAGTATCCTTGAGCTGAAGAGCTCAGAGATATCGCCCAGGCCCAGAGCCCAAAGCCCCATCACTACCAAAAAAGAAAAGAAAAGAATACTGCCTGGCAAGTGCAAGGCCTTGAACGCAGACATCACCACCAGAAAGTTTCCCAGCCTGTGGAAATTCCCTGAAATGCAGAATCCAACTCCCAGCAGAGTCTCTACCAGAGTCAGCTCCAGGCTTCCTTGAGAGCTAAGACCAGGGCAGTGCCCTTGGCTGTGTCGGTAAAATGCTCCCGCTTTCGATGTTGAGTGGTGAGGCATTCACACTGCAGAGATGTGAAAGTGGATAAGAATCTTGGGTTATACAAATGACACCAGTGCAGCGGGAGGGTCCAGAGGACCCCCGGGGACCCAGCCTTGGGAGGTCAAGGCTGCTTCTGAAGAGGGGTCAAGGTTATGGTCCTGGTCATGGTAGAGGCCGGGATTGCAGCCAGGGGGCTCATGGAGGCAAGACCAAAGACAAGGAATGGATCCCCATCACCAAACTGGGCTGCCTAGTTAAGGACACGAAGATCAGGTCTTTGGAGGAGATTTCTCTTTTCTCCCTCTCATCAAGGGGTCTGAGATCATCCGCTTCCCGGGGGCATCCCTCAAGGACGAGGTATTGAAGACTTGCCTATGCAGAAGCAGACCCGCGCTGGCCAGCGCACCAGGTTCAAAACACTGGTGGCCACTGGTGACTACAACGGCCATGTCGGCCTGGTGTGAAGTCCTCTAGGGAGCTTGCCACTGCCACCCGAGGGGCCATCATCCTGGCCAAGCTCTCCATTGTCCCCGGGGGACAAGATTGGCAGGCCTCACCCTGTCCCATGCAAGGTCACAGGCCGCTGTGGCTCTCCCCACCCCCAGAGGCACTGGGATTGGTTCAGCCCCTGTCCCCAAGAAGCTGTGGCTGGTGACAGCTACAGCTCAGTAAGGGGCTATTCTGCTATCTTGGGCAGCTTTACCAAGGCCACCTTGGATGCCATTTCCAAGACCTATAGTTACCTGACCCCTGATCTCTGGAGAGAGACCATCTTCACCAAATCTCCTTCCCAGGAATTCACTGATCGCCTTGTAAAAACCCACACCAGAGTCTCCATGCAGACGACTCAAGCTCCAGCTGTGGCCACACCATATGATTTTATACAAGAATAATGAAGCGAATCAAGCCTATTTTCTAAAAAAAAAAAAAAATGAATCTTGGGTTCTGTGGCTGGGCAGTGCCCTGGCAGCTCAAGACTGGCCCCAGAAGAACGAACACAGAGCATAATGATGGAGTCAAACACTCATCAGTGGCTTTGCCGTATCTTCAGGGGTCCTGCTGGCACTGAGCTGTGATTACTACCCTCAGAGAGAAGCGTCTAGACCCGGCATGGTTACATGATGATAGACTCAGTTCTTACCCTTCTGGGCCTTATTGTGTTGGCTCTTCTTCTGACTCCAGGATCCCACTTGAAATTGATTGCATTTGTCAATGGGATTTTAGAAACCGTTTCACACGCAGAGGCCTGAAAAACCGTCATGTAACCTGGGCTTGCGTGATTGTTATTAGCACATGTCTAGACTGGCCTGCTGCACAATGAGACACGTGGACCCGGGCCAAGCCTCCCGGTTTCCCAGCTGAGGCCATCGGAAATCAGCCAAGAGCCAACAGAGGCTCCAACGTAGGAATGAACCCAGCCAAAACCAACAGAGCTGCCTGGCCAGCTGACAGTTGACTACAGACACACTAGCCAGCCTGGCTGGCATTGACCCAGCCAGCCCCGCCCCAAATAAGCAGAGCCCCACGGGCTGGTGACCTAATGATGAGATCACTGTCATGGGCCACCAGGGCACTGTGATTGTTGACGGGGCATTGTGGCTGGTTAATAGACACATGTGATTCTGCGGGTTTCCCCATTGCCTATAAGGAATGCCTTCTCTGTTTCAATCAGCCTACCATTGGATCCGCTGCTTCTTCTCACACAGAAAAAGGTTGAAGGTAAACTGGAGAGAAACATGGGGTCAAAGAAGAGGTGGAAATAGAGGGTTTTGTTTTTTTTTCATGGTTTTAGGCAGCACACAGGAGGCAGTTGTGTTTGTTGAGATAAAAGTAACAGTGCCCAGGGTACTGGTGGCTCATGCTTGTAATCCTAGCAACTCAAAATGCTGAGATCAGAGGACCGCAGTTGGGGAAGCCAGTACAGGCAGGAAAGTCCATGAGACTCTTATCTCCAACACTATTCAGGAAAGGCAGGAAGTAGCTCTGTAGCTCAAGTAGTAGAGCACGAGCCTTGAACACAAATTGGCTCAGGGATAGCAACAAAGCCCTGAGTTCAAGCCCAAGGACTGGCAAAAAAAGAAACAAGAAACAGTGCTACTCAGGGGGCTGAAATCTGAAGATCATGGTTCAAAGTCAGCCTGGTGCAGGAAAAGTCCATGAGACTCATCTCCAATTAACCACCAGATAATCGCAGTTTGAAGCCAGCCAGGGCAGAAAAAAAAAAAAAATCCATGAGACCTGTCTTCAATTAAGCAGGAAAAAAAAGGGGGGGTAGAAGAAATGGAGCTGTGGCTCTGTGGCTCTAGTGGTAGAGCACCAGCCTTGAGCAAAACAGCAAAGTGAGAGCTCAAGGCCCTGAGTTCAAGCCCAAATCTCTGCAAAAAGAGAAAAGAAAAAACAATCAAGCATCGCCTGTTTGAAGGGCAGTTGGCCCCTTCCTTTATTTGTTGGTTGATTGTGGAGCTTACCCTCA
Source organism: Megascapheus bottae (assembly GCF_031878675.1). Taxonomy (NCBI): domain Eukaryota; kingdom Metazoa; phylum Chordata; class Mammalia; order Rodentia; family Geomyidae; genus Megascapheus; species Megascapheus bottae. The sequence continues at coordinate 10,953,617 of NC_143530.1, forward strand.
GGGACTGGGTGTTGTCCCTGAGCCTCTTTGTGCTCTATTACTTGAGCCACAGTACCACTTCTGGCTTTTGAATGGTTCATTGGAATTAAGAGTGTCACTGGGACTTTTCTGCTCAGGTTGGCTTCAAACCGCAATCCTCAGATCTCAGCCTCCTGAGTGGCGAGGATAACAGGAGTGAGCCACTGGTGCCTGGTTGTCAGTTTTGTTTTTGTTTTTGTTTTTTAATCACAAGATGCATACAGATAAATCCTGTCCTTCCTGGAGGTGATTGCAGAGCACCTGTGGGAGAGAATGGCTCAGATCAAAGGACACAGGTCCAAAGAGCTCAGTGCCCAGCTGGTATCCAGCTTTAGCTTAACTCGTGGGTACAACAAAAGTAGCTTTTAAGTTATCTGACACTTATTCCTTGTTAAGGACCTCATTTTTTAGTGCATAGAGCAACTGTTCCCAGCCTGGGCATAAATCATTAGTCTAAAACCAGTTATGATAATCCCATTCAGCTCTGCCAGAAACTTGCTTTCCCAGCCTCCCCCTACCTCCACAACTATGCGCGATCATGTGACCAAATGCTGACCAATGAGCTATGAGTCTGTTTGGCTTTTCTGGGAAATGTGCACTTCCTATGAACCAAAGACGTGGGGTGCAGTGGGAAGGGGAGAAGGCTTGGGGACACACTCCTAGTTGGGATGCTGGTGTAAGGGCCTGTGGCAGGCAGATGTGACACAGAAGGAAGACCAGCCTAGCATCCTGAGGTCTTCCTGTACGTGTAGATGACTGTGGTGAGTGAGCCAATAGGCTGAGAGACAGTGAAGACAGTGATAGTGTCACACACACACACACACACACACACACACACACACACACGAGAAAGAATGCATTCACCCCTCAAGCAGACAGTGTGGACTCTGTATCCAGCTGTGGGATTTACCATTGGAATTACCTCATTGTCTTTGGGCTGTTTTTCGTTGCTTCTAGGCTGACTCATTGTCAAAGCACGCCAGGCATTTGCTCTAGATTGAAGAGGATTTCCCATTTTCTCCCACAGAGGAAAGTATGGGGAAATCTGTGCCCTGAGAGCCTGAGATGGAGATCCTGTGGGTAAAGCAGGCAGTGTTGATTTGAAAAGGTGCAGGGTTGAAGGCCTGGTCACGTGGTAGAGTACCTGCCTACTAAGTGCAAGGCCCTGAGTTAAAATACTGCTAGGAAGGGAGGGAAATTTGCAAAACATCCAGCGTAAAGGAACTGACCACAGTCAGCTGGCTGGGGATGTCTTTGTATGATAGAGAACTTGACTAATAAGCCAGGTAAAGGTGGCTGACTCCCACAATCCTAGCTGGGATCCAAGGATCATATTTCAAAGCTAGCCTACTCATGAAAGTCTGTGAGACTCTTACCTCCAACTAACCACCAAAAAGCCAGAAGTGGAGCTGTGGTTCAAATGGTAGAGCACTACCCTACAGCAAAACAACAACAACAACAACAACAGAAAAAAAACACCTCAGAGACAGTGCCCAGGCCCTGAGTTCAAGCCCTAGGTTTGGCATGCACACAAATACTTGACTAGTATGCCCACAGGCCTAACTTCTGCTGCACCGCTCTAAATAATAATAGTGATAAAATAAATAAAAGCAGTCTTACTAAGATATTCACAGCCCACTGTTTCCCCCTTCTCTGGTACAGGGAACTCAAAGTTCAGCACTTGCTGGGCTGGCTCTCTATCCCTTGAGGCATACCTCCAGTCTGTCATTTTTCTAGTTGATAGAAGACTTTCTTAGATACTAGCTTCAAACCAAGGATTACCAGTGTGAGCCACCAGTACCTGTTAATTCATAGGTTTTGACATGCAGCAGAGGAGTGACTTGAGTGCTGGTTGGTCTGCATCATGACCCTGTTGCCCTAGGGTTAGCTGGTTTAGCCATGCGGACCGCAGTGGGTATCTAGGGCAATACCTGGAGAGATCAGAGAGAATTTAGATCACCTTGCTATAACCTTGTGTTGTCTAATATGGGGCTGGCTGCCTATGAAAATTCCTATAAGGCTCTTAGAACCTTGCTGCCTGGGTCGCCCTCAGGGAAGATCTGATTGGTCCAGGGTGGGGGAGGGCGGGGCCTGGGCACTTTCAGCCCATCCTGAGGATCTCCAAGAAGGGGTAAGAAGCAGTGCTCTCCTTTAGCAGCTCCTAGCTGCAGAAATCCCCCTCCTCCCCATAGCCAATGCATTTCAACCAGGCCGATTGGGGAAGGGGAGACAGAGCAGGCCTGGACTGCCAGCCTGGGAAGCAAGTGGAGCCCGGCTCGTGTGGTTTCCCTCCCTAGGTGTGGACATGAAGCAGAAGCGGTGGTGTGGGATGACTGCCAAGATGGGGACCATGCTTTCAGGGGTCTTCTCCATCATCATCACCCACTTGTACCTCATCTTTGAGCAGAAGCACCTTGAGAATGGCAACTGCACAGACATTAGCACCCAGAACCAGAGGAGCTTCAGGCACAAGCTAAGTAATTTCATCATCTGTTGGAGTTTCAGAATCATTCTTTTCCAGTCCTTCATCACCATGATCATCAGCTTTCTCCTTTTGTACTCCGTTTATGCCCAGATCTACAGGGGCCTGGTGATTTACAGTGCGTGGATCTTTATCTACGAGGCCATCAACTTGGTCATCCAGATCATCACCAACGACTTCAACATAGAGGAGGTCCGGATTGTGCGCTGGAGCGGCCTGGTGTGCCGGGACCTTTTGCATGGCTTCTGGATGTTCTTCGTCTTCAACTACATGCAAATCATCTACAAAAGTCAGAAACAAGGCAACATCGTCTACAGCAGACGCATGTCAGTGTTGAACGGAGAAACTCCACGGCGGAAATCCAAGATTATAAGCTTCGTCCATCACTATAATACGTAATGTCAACCCCTCCCGCACCCTCACCCCCACAGCCAGGCAGGGCTTCCTTTTGTGGGCCCTCCTGATCCATGAGGAGACTTAGTTCAAGGGCATTGCTTTGAATCAAGCCCTCCTCCAGGTCTGCCCTCTTTTTCCGGTCTATACCACCTAATGAGTCCAAATGAAGCAGATGAGTGGAGCGTCTCATGCTTGTAATCCTAGCTACTCAGGAGGCTGACATCTGACGACCACTGTTTGGAGCCATCCCAGGCAGAAAGTCCATGAGACTTCCTTATTTTCAATTGACTACCAACAAAACAAAACAATAGAGGTGTAGTTCAAGTAATTAAGAGTGCCAACCTTGAGTGAAAATTCTAAACGAAGTCTGAGGCCCTGAGTTCAAGCCCCAGGGATTTTTTTTAATGGGTAGTGAGGAATGCAGTCAGCCTGAACTGTAGTAATCACAAATGGCTTTGTTAAAGAGATAGGATTTGATACGTCTTGGGAGGTAGGTTTGACTTTAATGTGGCCATAAGGCAAACATTCAAAAAAAATTGTGATGTACCAATGCATTACAGCCACCAGAGGGCGCTGATTGGTGGGGTCTAGTCTTTTGAATTAAAAAAAAAATGTTAATAGATAAATCAGCAAATTTCTCTCCCTGTGGCTTTCTTTCTCTTCTTCCCCTTCCTAATCTATGTTTTAAATTGCATTTCAATGGACATATCTTGAATACTTTAAATTTTTTTAATGTTATCTTAAAGGTGATATACAGAGAGGAGTCATAGTCTGGTAAAGTATACATCTGGAATGCTTTTTAAAAAATAGTGCAAGCTGGGCGTGGTGGCTCATGCCTATAATCCTAGCTTTTCAGGAGGCTGAGATCTGAGGTTCAAAGTCAGCCCGGGCACTAAAGTCTGGGAGACTCTTATCTCCAATTAAGCACTAGAAAACCAGAAGTGGCATTGTAGCCCAAAGGGTAGGGTGGTAGCCTTGAGCTGAAGGGCTCAGAGATAGTGCCCCGGCCCAGAATTCAAGTCCCATGACCCACAGGGGGAAAAAAAAGTGCAGTTAGCCAGGCACTGGTGGCTCAAGCCTGTAATCCTAGCTATTCAGGAGGCTGAGATGTGAGGACTGCAATTTGAAGCCAGCCCAGGCAGCAAAATCTGTGACATTCTTATTTCCAATAAAATACCAGAAAAACCAGAAGCGGAGCTGTGGCTCATGTGGCAGAATGCTAGCCTCGCGCAAAAAAAAAAAAAAATCTCAGGGACAGCACCTAGGCCCTGAGTTCAAACATTTGGATAGGCACCAAAAATAAAAAATAAATTGTAAACCGGATGCCGGTAGCTCCTCATACGCTGTCTCTGAGCTTCTTTGTGCTCAAGGCCAGGACTCTACCACTTGAGCCACAGTTCCATTTCTGATTTTCTGATGGTTAATTGGAGATAAGAATTTCAGGGCCTTTCCTGCCTGGGGCTGGCTTTGAACCGTGATCTTCAGATCTCAGGCTCCTGATTAGTAGGATCCATGAGTACCCAAGACAAAGGCAGCTATTTAAAGGCAGAATTATTCTGGGCAGCAGAGACAGTTAAGTCTTGTGTGCTAAACCTCCCCTGGTTCCACACTGCTGGCCCAGCCTTGGAACAAGACTGGGGCGCCCCCCAGTGGACAGCACAGGAACAGTTCATTTCCAAGGACTTGGGAAGAAAGGATGAACATTAGAGATGTCTGGGCCTCTGGTTTTCTTTCTTCAGAGGCGCAGATTCCTCCCAGGGGAGCCCAGCACACCATTGCTCATTATCCCTGGAGGCCTCTTACGCCCCCAAAGCCACCAGCCTGTCCCCACATCTCCATCACTCCGCCCTCCTTAGTGCCATCTAATGGCTTAGGGAATTGTCTTGGGCTGACTCTCGCCATTCCCGTCACATTTCTCCATCCAATCTGTATTTTCCTCGCAGGAGATAAATCCAGGAAGACAGGAAAGATGAATGCCAGGATGGTATCCCTCGTGGCAGCCGTCTTCTCCATCTTCAACACCGTGCAGTTCCTCATCATTGAGCTGAACCAGTCCATGCACATTGGCTATGAAGAAAAATACAGCCTCTACCTGAGCACGAGCTCTGAGTTCGTCACGAAGCTCATGGTCTACAAGAAGACCCTCAACACCTCCCTGACCCTCACCACCGTGTTCATGGGCTGCCTCCTGCTCTACTGTACCCTCAGGAGCCAGTTCCTGGGGCCGCTCATCTACACATTGTGGATTGTTGCCTATGAGCTCATCAACTTCTCCCTCATTCTGCTTATCCAGGGGCTGGTGAAGGAACAGTTCCGGCAACTGGGTTACCTGCACATGGTTTTCCAAGTCTCCCGAATGTGCCTGCACTTCTGCTGTCTGCCCTTCATCGTCAAGCATGGCTACTTCCTCTTCAAGGAGCCCAAGATGGTGGGAAAGTTAGGCCGCCACAGGCACTCCTCCGCCAGCACCGTGGACCTGTGGACCCCTGTTGGGCTGGGAATGATCTATCGCAAGTTACAATGAACAGTGCTAGGAAGGATGAGAGAGCGAAGAGACAGAGAAGTGTGGTGTTTGGCAACACTGAGGCCCTCACCTCCCAGCCTGACACCCGTGGACGCTGCTTGCCTTTTGGGCTTTTCAAATTTTAGGTTCTAAGGAGGGCTCTTGGAAAGAAGGTGGCATGGATCATTAGTGTGCCAATGTGCCTGTCCGTGCTACTTGTTTTAGCAGCTAATAATATATATATTCTGTTCATCTATCTTGTTGGTGTCAAGTTCTGTTTTGCATAGTTCCCCCCCACTCCCCCTCCCCCCCACTCCCCCTCCCCCCCCCCCGCCTGAGCTTCCTGGGTGCCATTTCCAACTCTTCTTCTGTGGAGTCCTGCTGGAGCAGGGCTGTTCCATGGAACTTTCTGGATTGATTTAAAAAAAAATATCTCGGGTGTGGTGGCTCACACCTATAATCCTAGCTACTCGGGAGACTAGGATCCGAGGATCGCAGTTCAAAGCCAGACCAGGCACTAAAGTCCGTGACACTCTAATCTCCAATAAGCCCAGAAAACTGCAAGTGGTGCTGTGGCCCAAGTGGTAGAGTGCTCACTAGCCTTGAGCTCAGGGACAGCACCCAGGCCCAGAGTTCAAGCCCCATGCTGTGGCATTGTCTCCTCCTTATGGTGGCTAACCCAGCAATTGGAATATGGCCAGGGTAACTCAGGAGTCTGATTTTTCATTTTATTCCATTGTAATCCACTTGAATTTCAATAGCCACTTGTGGCTGACTCCGTGAGGGAAAGTGAAGCATTCTGGAAATTCACTTTGTCTTTGCTAAAGTAAGGCAAAGGCCATGAGACTCTCATCTCCAATTAACCACCAAAAAACCAGAAATGGAACTGTGGCTCAAGTGGTAGCATGCTGACCTTCAGCATAAAAGCTCAGTAACAGTGCCTAAGCGCTCGAGTTCAAGCCCCGGGACTGGTACATGCCCACTCAGCCACCCCACTCACAAATGAATAGATCATTCGGGATTCACATTTATTTCCTTTTGGTCATATATATATATATCTTATTTAAGTATGATTTTAATTATTGTAACAAATGTGTAGACTGGGCTTCCGTGGTAAGCAAGCTGGAGCTCGCTCTCTCTCTCTCTCTCTCTCTCTCTCTCTCTCTCTCTCTCTCTCTCTCTCTCTCTCTCTCTCTCTCACACACACACACACACACACACACACACACACACACACACAGCCTTGAAGGATTTCTCATTACAAACATGCCACTGACCTGTGTCTCATTCTCAGATGTCAGTCACAACCAAAAATACCTTTAAACTTGTAAATTTTCTATCTCTTCTTTTTCCACCAGCTGAGAAGTGTGTGGTGGTGGTGGTGGTGGTGGTGTGTGTGTGTGTGTGTGTGTGTGTAAAGGCTCACACTCTATCCCTTGAGCCACAACTCCGCTTCTGGATTTTGGGGAGTTTACTGGAGTCTGATGGACTTCCCTGACAAGCCTAACTTCAAACCAGGATTCGAACCAAGATCCTCACATCTTAACCTACTGAAGAGCTAGGATTACAGCATGGGCTGAGAACAATTTTTTTTTTTTTCCAGTCCTGGGGTTTGAGCTCAGGGCCTGAGCACTGTCCTTTGACCTTCTTGAGGCCAGAGCTCTACCACTTGAGCCACAGCACCATTTCTGGCTTTTTCTATGTATATGATACCCAGGAATCAAACCCCATCTTCGTGCTTGCCAGGCACCAGCCCAAACTCCCAGCCCCTAGAGAAGAACTCTTTTTAAAGAAACATGGCTTCAGTGTTGAGCGTTGGTACACACTACAGTTGACTTAATAGGAGCCACTTTGAAGTTAACTGAGAGCAGAGACGAGGGGTGCTGTTCATGGTGGCTGCTTTCCTCTGAACCATGAGCAGGATGACAAAAATGCACTTTCATTGAACACATGACAGATGCTAGTCTAACAATTCATTCAGCTCTTCCCCTCACACTGCAAGAGGCAAACTTAGAACCGTGCAGTTTCTAAAATTACCACGAGGTGGCAGTAAAAGCTTCCGTTCGGCTCTGTTCACCTAAACCAGGTCCTCCAAAGCTGATTTTGCATTTAAGGCACCCCAAGCTGATGGTCCAGAGCTAACTGTGTGCCTCTTGTCAGAAACACAAGAAAATCAAACAATGTTCCATCTCCCAATCTTTGTTGGGGTGGCTGGAGTGGAGAGATGGGGGGATGAGGGGGAGGAGTAAACCTGGATACTAAAAATGATCTGAGAAAGAGTTCCAAGAATCAGCTGGACTCAGTTTCCTGAGCTGGATGCTGGTGGCTCACACCTGTAATCCTAGCTTCTCAGGAGGCTGAGCTCTGAGGATTATGGTTGGAAGCCAGCTTGGGCAGAAAAGTCTGAGAGACCCTAAACTTCAGTTAACCACCGAGTCACAAATGAAGAAAAAAAAAATGCCAAAGACAGCGCCTAAGCCTTGACTTCAAGCCCCAAGACCAGCACCAAATAATTAGAGAGGGAGAGGGGGTGGGGGGAAGAGAGAGGCAGGCAATGGCGTTGTGGCTCAATGGTAGCCTTGAGCTGAAATGCTCAGGGACAGTGCCCAGGCTCAGACAGAGTTCAAACCTCACCACTGACAAAAAAAAAAAAAAAAAAAAAAAAGGAAGAAAAAGAAAACAAATTGTTGTAACAACATCCCTGACCTTTGCCTGGTCCTGAGGGTAGCAGTTACCTAAGCTGTTTTTCAGGAACTCAGATTCTGGAGTCGTTGACTGCTCTCTGCCCCCCCCCCCCCCCATTGTCTGCCAGGTCGAAAGGTCACCCTAGCACACTAGGTCACAGGCATGCACCATTCTCTTAGCAGGTGCCCCAAGAAGAGCGGGGGATCACCACACACATAGGCATTCCTGATGTTCACTTACTTGGCCCCAGTTCCTCAGCTCACCCTACTGCATGGGCCATGCAGACCCCAGAGCTGACCCTCAGCCTTGGGGCTCCATCCCCATAATCAACCCTGACCCAAGCCTCATGGTCCCATGATTATTGGGTGCCCCACTGGGTAACACAGAGAAATAATACATGTAAGTCCCACATCAGTACTTAGAACTTCTTCAGAACACATCCCAAGGCAGGCACTCAGAGCTCACGCCTGTAATCCTAAAAGGAGTTTCAGATCGGAGGATCACGGTTTAAAGCCTGGCCCTGGCTGACAAAGCTGTTGGACTCTTACCTCCAATTAAGCAGCAAAAAGTTGGTAGAAGTGTGGTTCAACTGGCAAAATGCCAGCCTTGATCAAAAAGCCAAAGCAAATGGCTAACACAGCACCCAGACCCTGTATTCAAGCCCTAGTACTGACATAAAGCAAAAACAAAACTTTTTTTTTTGTGTGTGTGGGGGTCATGTGGCTTGAACTCTGGGCCTGGGCTCTGTCCCTGAGCCTTACCCTTGAGCCAAGCCCCATTTCTGGTTTTCAGATTTTGGTTTTCTAGTGATTAAGTAGAGATAAGAGTCTCAAGTTCTTAAGTGCCTGGATTGGCTTTGAACCTTGATCCTCAGATCTCAGTTTCCTGAGTAGCTAGGATTACAGGCGTGAGCCACCACACCCAGAAAAACTTTTTTTTTTTAGGCCTTAATTCTTCTAGTTTTGTCCCTACACTTGTTCTGCCCCCAACTGTTTACCCTGCTCTACCCAACGCTTGGCTCAAAGACCCTGTGGGCACCCTTAGGTCTCTTTCCTTTTTGTGTTTTTTGTGTTTTTTTTTTTTTTTTTGTCAGTCCTAGGCTTGACCTCTGAGGCACTCTTACCACGTGACCCTGTCCTCCTGCTCACCTGCCCCATCCCTGTCACCCTTCTGCCCCCACCTTGGCCCATGCCAAATACCACCTGTGCCTGCCATCATGGTCACAGAGCAAATCCCATTCCATGGGGCTTTCTGCCTGATGAGGGGTCATCTGGACCTGCACTGTCCAGGGCTGCAGGAAGGCCTGGGGGGCCAGAGGTGGCCCCCTGAGAGAGCAGGAAAAGGCAGGTAGGAGCCCAAGAGGGTGCAGCTTCCCCTGCAAGCTCTCACCATCTAGAGGGATGAAGGAAGGGGTTCTGCACTAGGGCTCGTGTTAAGAGGAAGCTTGTGGACACAGAATTTCCCTAACAACAAGGCCGGGACTCCTTTTCCCACAGCCTCTGCTCAGGTATCTGCCCATCCAGGGTCCCCAGCAGTGACCTGTCCCTCCTGAGCGCAGCCACCTGCCACTAGCTGTTCCACAGAAATGCCACCTCTTCCTGCAGCTGCCAGACATGCAAATGTTTCTCCCTCCCTTCCTCCCTCTCTTCTTTCTGTCCTTTCCCCTGGCCTTCCGTGTTTGGACCCCCTAACATCTAAACCCTCACCTGTCTCCCTGCTGGTCTTGGCTTCCAATGCCCTCTCTGGTCCTTTCTTCAGTCCCTTTGTTTTCTTATTATTTACTTTTTTCTGTTTGCTTGTTCTGAGAGACAAGGCCTCCCTCCCTAGACCATCCGAGGCTGGATACAACTCAAAATTCTCCTGCCTTCAGCCTCCCTCTCAAGTGCTGGGATTGCAGGCCTGTACCACCACACCCGGCTCCCTTCTGCACCTTTCAACTGTTGTTCTCACACAGAGATGATTGCTTTCCATGTATGTTTTATTTTGTTTGTTTGCCAGTCCTGGGGCTTGAACTCGGGGCCTGAGCTCTGTCCCTAAGCTTCTTTTTTGCTCAAGGCCAGCACTCTACCACTTGAGCCACAGCACCACTTCCAGAATTTTCTGTTGGATGTGGTGCTGAGGAATAAAACCCAGGGCTTTATGCATGCTAGGCAGGTACTCTGCCACTAGGCCACATTCCCACCCTAAGCATGTGTGATTGATTGCTTGATTGATTTTGTCAGTCATGGGGCCTGAACTTTGGGCCTGGTGCTGTCCCTGAGCTCTTCTGCTTAAGGATACCACCCTACCCCTTGAGCCACAGCCCCTCTTCTGGTTTTCTAATGTTAAATTGCAGATAACAGTCTCACAGACAGGAGCACCCAGGCTGGCTTTGAACTGTGATCCTCAGATCTCAGCCTCCTGAGTAGCTAGGGTTACAGGTGCGAGCCACTGCGTGTGTGTTTTATAAAGGCCCCGGCACTGCCCCGGGTGAGGTGGTTCTGGAGACTGGGCCATGCTCTTGTCTTGGGAATGCTCAGCCAGAAAAAGTGCAGGGCCTCTGCTGTTTCCTTCCTTCTTAGCAATTGGAAGTAAATCAGAACCGTATTGAAGGACTCACCTTCTTTGCCAGGTTTCCCTGCGCCTTTTGACCAGATTGATTTTATGTCATCTAAAAAGGCTTCGGGTATGGTGTGCTGTGTTTCTGTTTGCTGTAGTGTGTCTTGTGTTTGTGTGTTTTGAGTATGTTGGATATCTTTGTGTATTAGCCTTTGCGGGCATGTGTGTGTTTATGTACCTATGTTTGTGTCTATGTCTCATTATGTGTTTGTGTCTGTGTATCGTTATGTGTTTGTGTATATGTAAAAGGCTGTGTTAAACAATTACTTGCTGATTTTCAAAAATAACTTCCAAGCTGGGTATCAGAGCTCAAGCCTGTAATCCTGGCTACTTAGGAGGCTGAGATTGGGAAGACTGCGATTTGAGGCCACCTAGGCAGAAAAGCCACCCATGAGAAATAACCAGAATTGATGAAGAGAGATGCGACGGAGATGACTTTATTTAGCATTTGATCACCTTTGCTTAATTACCAGCTTCCCCACCACCTCTGCCACAACTCACCTGAAAGCAGTATGCACACCTTCCACACTCATTTACTTACCAAAATGCACGGCTCATCTACTCACGCTGGGGGAGGCAAACACAAAAACAAGCCATAGCCTTGGCTCTGAATCAATCCCCAGCACCAGGAAAAAGAAAAAAAATCACCCAAAGGCTCTACCTGCTCTATGTGTTTTCAGTTACACACAGATTAGTCATTATCGGGCTTTGTCAAACTAGAACCTTGTTACAACCTTAGACAGTAAATACAGTTTAAGAAACCTGGATGTATGCTCAATTGACCAGGGTAGACTTGTGATGGTTGGTTTGGGGGGAGTCACCGTTGCTGGGTTAAAGGGTGCCCAGATAATTGGTGCTTCCTAAGCATGGTCCACCCCTCTTCTGAAGGGTGTTTGGTTAGAATGGGTTGTCCTGTGTTGGCGGCGGGGAGCGAGGGTGTCTTTCTAGAAGAAATTAAAGTTTGTGGGAGTGGATTGAGTAGGGGAGCCCTGGGCTGAGCAGGCCCCATCATTCTGCAGGGGGGCTGAGTGGAAGGAGAGGGGGTGGGGAGCTCCTGCCTTTCTTCAGGAGCCAGGATGCCTCCCTGGTTCTCCGGCTTATGGAAGCGCTCTCTTGGGACTCCTCTGCTACCAAGGCCCGAGTCTTTAACATAGAAGAACACCCTGGAAGCCCCAAGCTCTGACTGCATTCAGCGAAGGAGGAGACAGCATGCCCTGAAGATGCAGTTGGTTCCAGGACTAGAGAGAGAGCACACAAAATGAGCGAAAGGCATCTTATAGCAGCCCCCTAAAAGAGAGCTGCTTATGAAAGGGTGGGAGCTAGCAGTGCACCCCTGTAATGTTCAGTTCCAGCCCAGCCAGGAAAGTCCATGAGACTCATGGTGGTGGTGGTGTGGTTCAAATGGTAGAGCACCAGCCATGAGTAGCAAAAGGTAAGGGACAGAGCTCAGGCCTTGAGTTCAGGTCCCAATAACAACTCATGTGAATACACGCCCGCGTGCATGCACACATACACAAAAGAGTACATCCTTATTATTCAGGGAGTCTATATTTGTGACTTAGCTATGTGCCAAGGTTTGTTTATGGCACCAAATTAATGCTCACAGCGGCTCCCAACCATTGTAAATCTGACCAGCCATGTGCATGGGCTCCCAGAGCCGCTGCAGCCAGGAGTGGGGCCACGATTGCCTTCCAGCTTCACCTCCCATACTGTAAGCAAGTCTTTTCGTGGAACATTTAATGCCACATTTTTCACATTTTTGTGCTCTTTGTTTGTGATTTTGCTGTGCAAAACATCCCTCAAGCATAGTACTGAATTACTATTTGGTGTTCCCAAGCACAGGACACGTTAATGAGCCTTACAGTGAAAACATGTGTTGGATTCACGTTCCTGAGGCCTGCGTTACAGTGCTGTTGGCCAAGAGTTCAAAGTCGAAGAGTGAACCATAGATACAAAGTAAGTTGATATGGACCAAGAAGAAGTGTACTCATTACTTGGCTTATAAAATGGTAACCCCTCTGTGTACATCACCTTTATAATAAGAAGATTTTAATATTGAATTTTAGAGATGCTCATTTTAAAAATGGTATTGACTAAACCCAGGGTGGCATGCAACCTTGGCAACAGTCCACCCGCAAGCTGCACACCCACATTCCTGAAGAAGATATCTTTAAGTGGAAACACATACAAGAAGCCTGAGTACCAATTGGTAAAAAAAAAAAAAAAACGTGAAAAGATATGGAACCAACCTAGATGTCCCTCAGTTGATGAGTGGATCAACAAGTTGTGGTATTTGTACACAATGGAATTCTATGCTGCTGTCAGAAAGAATGACATCACCCCATTTGTTAGGAAATGGAAAGACTTAGAAAAAATCATATTAAGTGAAGTAAGCCAGACTCAAAGGAACTTAGGCTCAATGGTTTCCCTCATCCATCATAATCAGTAGAAACCTTGGGCTCTACTAGCAGAGATCTGCAATAGAGCAAAATCTTGATACATAAGGCCATATAGTATGAAGCTAATTGAAAGGACCTCCAGGATATTGAAACAAAAGCCATATAACGAATGATTGTTGTCCTTAATGTACTATGTTGTCTCTCATCTCCTTTGCTGTCCCTTGGTTATCTCATATTGTTATAGTATCTCACTTTGTTATCTGATATATTGAATTTATTTGTATTTGGTTATTTGAAATTTGATAGGGAAGGGGGGAAAACCAAGATGGGTGGGGGGTGTGGGGGGGAGGGTAATGGGTACCAAGACATGTGAAAGAGTATCAATGTATGTGAATTAATGCACCTTCTATCTGGCAAATATCATGTAACCCTTTTACTAATTACAATAAAAAAATAAAAAAATGTGGATTCCATGTGATATTTACAAAACTCTGTGAAGGAAAGAATCCAGATACCAGAGTACATATTGTATGAATTTACACGAATCTTCAAAATCTATCAACCTGATGACTCAACAATGATAGAAATCAGAAACACAGTGGCTTCCCTTGGTAGATGGGAGTTGTGGGTGGTGATGCAGATGCTGGCAATATTCTGTATTTATCTGGATGGGGGTTACATGGGCACTCAAATGTGTAAAAAGTCATCAAGCTGAACACTCAAGATTTATGTCACTTACTTTATGGAATTATACCTCAATTAGTTTGTTTTAATTTTATACTCTCTTATTAAAAATACCATTATAAAAAAAAAAAAAACACGTGACCACAGCACTGGTGGCTCAGGTCTGTAACTGTAGTTACTTGGGAGGCTGAGATCTGAGAATCACAGCTCGAAGCCAGCCTGGGCAGAAAAGTCTGGGAGACTTATCTCCACTTAACCACAAAATGCCAGAAGTAGTGCTGTGGTTCAAGTAGTAGAGCACTAGCCTTGAGTAAAAGAGCTCAGGGACAGCGTCCAGGCCCCTAGTTCAAGCCCCAGCACTCCCCTCAACCCCCCCAAACACACACACAATTCATCGTTACAGAATGTGCCTCGCCCAGAAGCACATAAGTCTGTGTCCGTAGCCTGAGTCATGGCCTCACCTGGAGGCCTCAAAAATGTTCTGAGCACAACCTCATCTGGTCCAGTGAACATAGAGAAATTTCCCCAAGCCTGCCCTTTGTCTCTCCTCTCCTCTCTTTTTTAATGCAGGGCCTTGAGCTCTCGCTTAGAATTCTTTTCTCCAGGATGGTGCTCTACCACTTGAACCACACCTGTACTTCTATTTTTTTTAACTAGTTAATTGGGAATAAGAGTATCATGGACTTTCTGCCAACGCTGGCTTTGAACCAAGATCCTCAGCCTACTGAATAGCTACGATTACAGGCATGAGCCACTGGCACCCAAACCCTTTTGTCTCTCTCTCTTTTAAGATAAGTCATGGGGCTTGAACTCATGACCTGAGAGCTGTCCCTGAGCTTTTTGGTTAGTACTCTACCACTTTGCCACAGTGCCACCTCTGGTTTTCTGGTGGTGAATTGGAGGTAAGAGTCTGGCGGATTTTTCTGCCCAGGATACCTTTGAACCTCAGAAATCTTGATCCTCAGATCTCAGCCTCCTGAGTAGCTAGGATGACAGGCGTGAGCTACCAATACTGGGCTCCTTTTAGCTCATGTTTGTGGGCTGTTCATTCCGTTCTTTTCACAAATAAAAACTTCTCTCATCCTCCCTTTGTAAACAAAACAAGCCACGTGCTTTACGCTGTGTTTACAAAGATTCCTCTAACATCCAGGATGCTGCGTTTGGCCCAGCGGAACCATCCAGGTACAGTTACGTGCTGTGAGCCGCTGGAGGCACCGAGGGTCGCTGTCAGCGCCCGCCTTGCCCAGTTCCCACCACTTTAACCTGTGGGGTTAGAGCCCTTTCACCTTCAGGTGACCCCCCCCCCCAAGCACTTCCTATTTGCTTCTCCTAAGTCTTCATT
Organism: Megascapheus bottae; assembly: GCF_031878675.1. NCBI lineage: Eukaryota > Metazoa > Chordata > Mammalia > Rodentia > Geomyidae > Megascapheus > Megascapheus bottae. Next base: position 10,968,724 of record NC_143530.1, read on the forward strand.
CTGCTCTGTCCACACCCAGGCGGGCAGGGCATTGCTGAGCATGGAATTCAGGACCTCACACACATGACACATGTAAACTTTCATGCGAAACAAGGGCAAATTTTCACCATAATTCCTGTCGCAGGAATAGGGAAGAGCAGATTCCTGTGTGGGGAAGAGAGAAGACGATGTAGCGGTGGCCTGGGGACACATGCTGCAAAGAGCATGCTCAAATGTCTCAGTCCACAGCCATTGTTTTGTCTGATTTCTCCATTTGGTCTCACATGGTTAGGCAGCATTTCCATGATGACAGTGTAAACTCAGCACTGGGAGGGTCCACGGGCGTCTGGCCTCCGTGCCTAACAACGCCAAGCAAACCATACACAGGCAAATTCCAAAAACATGAGCTTTTTCAAACTGGGGCACTTTCTGTTCTTTTTTGTCCTTAAGACTCCTCAAGTTGGATGCTGGTACTCACACCTGTAACCCTAGCTACCCAAGAGGCTGAGATCTGAGGATGGTGGTTCAAAGCCAGCCCGGACAGGAAAGTCCATGAGACTCTGATCGCCAATGAACTACCAAAAAGCTGAGAGTGGAGCTGTGGCTCAAGGGGTAGAGCACTAATCTTGAGCAGAAAATTGCTCCAGAACAGCGCCCAGGCCCGAGCGCAAGCCCTAGAACTGGCATGACATACGCACGTGCACACCTCTCATGTACCCAGCCACCCTCTCCCTGATACTCCCTGTTTGAAACTGGAAGCTGAATCTGTTTGCCTGATTCAACTGTGAAGCTCTAGACTTCAAATTCCAACATGGGTTGAGCAAACACAGGAAGAATCGAAACATGGCCTCTTTTTCCTCCTCCTTTTGAACTCAAGGGCTAGGCACGGTCCTTGGGCTTTCTCAAGGCTGGTGCTCTATCACTTGAGCCACAGCTATACATCTGGCTTTTGCTGTGTATGTGGTACTGAGGAATGGAACCCAGGGCTTTATGCATGCTAGGCAAGCACTCTACCACTAGGCCCCACTTCCTGGCCCACCTAGCCCCTTCTGAATCCAATCTTTCTAGCTTCAGTTCATGACTCTGCCTGTACTTAGAGGACCAGCTCTGCTGCACCTGCCCTCAGCCCTATACCCAGTCTTCTCTCCTGAGACCAGAGCTATTTCCATCTGTACCACAGGCCCAGCATTCTTGGTTAAAAGTTAAAGCTCGGGGCTGGGAGTTTGGCCTAGTGGCAGAGTACTTGCCTAGCATGCACGAAGACCCAGGTTCAATTCCTCAGTACCACATATATAGAAAAAAGCTGGAAGTGGTGCTTAGGCTCAAGTGGTAGAGCTCCAGCCTTGAGAAAGTCCAAGGACAGTGCTCAGGCCCTGAGCCCAAGCCCAGGACTAGCAAAAAAAAAAAAAAAAAAAAAAAAAAAGTTAAAGCTCTGTTTTCTTCTTTTCTTTTCTCTTTCTTTCTTTCTTTCTTTCTTTCTTTCTTTCTTTCTTTCTTTTTTTTTTTTTTTTGCCAGTCCTGGGGCTTGAAATCAGGGCCTGAGCACTGTCCTTGGGCTTTCCTCAAGGATAGAGCAGGGCCAGAGCCCTACCATTAAGCCACAGCACCACTTCCAGCTTTTCTATGTATGTGTTACTGAGGAACTGAACCCAGGCCTCCTTAGTGCATGCTAGGCAAGCACTCTACCAGTAGGACAAATTCCTGGCCTAAATCTGCTTCCTTCTGCAGCCAGTCCTGACCTTTCTCCTATTGCCCCTGTTTTTTTTTTTCTTCCTTTCAGAGCCTCCACAAATCCAAGCAGGATGGAGACACAGTTCAAATGATAGAGCATCTGCCTAGCAACACAAGGCTCTGAGTTCAATCCCCAGGGCTACCAAAATAAATAAACAAATAAAAGGCCAGAAGCTGAGTGCTAATGGTTCAGGCCTATAATTTCAGTGACTCAGAAGGCCAAGGAAGAATGATTATGGTTCAAAGCCACCCAAGGAAGAGACTATCTGGAAAACAACTAAAAAGTAAAAAAGGGCTGGGAGGAAGAGGGACTGTAAAAAGCACAAGGACTAACTGGGAGTTTGGCCTAGTGGTAGAGTGCTTGCCTAGCATGCACGAAGACCCCCAGTTCGATTCCTCAGTATCACATATATATAAAAAAGCCAGAAGTGGTGCTGTGGCTCAAGTGGTAGAGCTCTAGCCTTGAGAATGCCCAAAGACAGTGCTCAGACCCTGAGCTCAAGCCCAGGACTGGCAAAAAAAAAAAAAAAAAAAAAAAAAAAACCAAACCAAAACAAAAACACAAGGACTGCCAAGTACCAGCTGCTCACGCCTGCAATCCCAGCTACTCAAGAGGCTGCCATCTGAGGATTGCAGTCTAAATACAGCCGAGGTAGGAAAGTCTGTGAGACACTTATTTCCAAGCAACCAGCAAGTAGAACTGTGGTTCAACTGGTAGAGTGCCAGCCGTGAGCAAGCAAGTTGAACAAGCATAAGACTATGATACTGGCAACAATAAATACAAAATAAAATAAGTAAATGAGTAAAATAAAAACTGCTTTGTTCACTGACAACTCCTTTGTACAAATATTTAAAGATAATAATTTTTTTTAAGTAGAAACAATCAGATTGGAAATGTGGCTTAGTGATACAGTGTTTGCCTTGCATGCAATTGAACCCTGGGTTCAATTTCTCAGTATCACATAAACAGAAAAGGCCAGAAGTGGTGCTGTGACTCAAGTGGTAGAGGGCTAACCTTGAGCAAAAAAAGCTTCGAGATAGTGCCCAGGCCCTGAGTTCAAGGATTGGCAAAAAAAGGAAAAAGAAAAAAATAGAATTAATCATAAACTTGTCACAGTGTGTCACATGCTAGGCACTCAATAAACAGTCCTTCAAATGGGTCCATGTGGTGTGATGCCATTTAAAGGAACTTCTAGGGCAGGTAAAATTCATCTGTAGGGACAGAGGATGGTTAGCAGTGGTGTGAGGAGTCAGACTGCAAAGGGATGCAGGGAACTTGGGGTTTGCTTGTGAGGGGGTGTAGAAGCATCTATATCCTGAGTGTGACAGAGTTTCAGGCTGTGTGTATTTGTCAAAACATCCAACTGTGCACTTAAGATGAGTGCTATTTTGTGTATGCAAATTACGCCTGAAGAAAGTTCCTTTTTCAATGTTCACTCCCTTCCTTTCAATGAAAAATGTGTTGGATGAGAGCAGAGCCGGCTATACGCACTTAAAATTACCTTTTATGTCAGATTATTCTGTTACTGCGTGCTTTTCCCCCGTGGCTTGATATAAATACATGGGAACTGGCTTTCTATCTCTTCAAGCCTCTCAAATGACTGCAGTGAAAGGCTGGAAGAGAGTGTGTCATGGAGGGTGGAGGGGCGATTGTGGGACCATGACATGGGGAAGGTATACATAGATCCCACGCATTTTTAAATATCAGTGATTTAAAGAGGAGTATTTTTTTCTGGTGAAATATTAAACCCTTCATCCCATGCTGCAACACTGTGAGCCCTGACCTTAGTCTTGCCTCTAATTTGTTCAGCTTTCAGAGCCTCAAGCAGGATCAAAACTAGGTAATCATTGTTTCATGCGCAGCATCCCAGCTACTCAAGGCAGCCTCTGAGATCCACTGCATATCCTGAGATCCAGAGGATTGAGGGTTGAAGTTAGCCCAGGCAGAGAAGTCTGTGGGATTCTTATCTCCAATCAGCCAGCAAAATGCCAGACTGGAGGCTTGGTTCATGTGATAGAGTACCCAGTGTCAATAAGAAAGCCAAGGAAGAATACAAGGTCCTGAAGCCTTGGTACTAAAAGCTTCTTATAAGACAAGATGAATGTGTGATAGATGGCCACAGAGGCCTGAGGGAGGACTGTCCAGAGAGCATGTGTCCTGTCGCCCCCTGCCATCTCTTTTCCTCTAGGGGAAGGGTGCATACCAGATCGCCTCCACCTGTAGGTCTCACCCGTAGGGCTCCAGAGCTGCTCCTTACCCTAGTGGCTGGACTATGCAGAAGCAGCCCTCATTCCATGTCTGACTCCCAGCCGGGTTCAGCCAGTGGGAGCTGTGGCAGGAGATGCTGTCTGCTTCTCTACAGTGAATGCAGGGTAGTCTTTACATCTCTGCAGCTTCCAGCTCTGGTGGCAGCTCCCTCCTCTAATCTGCTGTGAAGGAGGCAGTGCTTCCATATAACAGCCAAGGGCTCAGCGCTGCCCCCTGGTGGCTGCCAACACCAGCCCCACAACTCAGCAAATGAGTCTTATTCTGCATTCTCAGATTACCCTATTGGAGTGCCACCTGACCCCATTGGAGGAAGGGGAGATAGCGGCAAGAGGGAGGAGAGGAATCAGTAGTAAGTGACAGAGGTTATGAAATCAGGAGAAGACTTTCGAGAAGGAGACAAAAGTCAACAGTTTCATGAAAATTATGGGGAAGTCAAAAAAGGATGGGAAGGCTAAGGTCGCGCAGTGTTAAAACCAGGAGGAGCACCCACAGGGCCTGGACCCAAGCTTTTTGTCTACTCCTGGAGCTTAGACTCAGGGCCTGAGCACTGTCCCTGAGCCTTTCTGTGCTCAAGGCTAGAACTCTACCACTTGAGCCACAGCACCACTTCCAGTTTTTTTCTTTTTCTGTGGTACTGAGACATTGAACCCAGGGCTTCATGCTGCTAGGCAAGCACTCTACCACTAAGCCACATTCCTAGGCCCCAGATTCAAAGTGTGTGTGTGTGTGTGTGTGTGTGTGTGTGTGTGTGTGTGTGTGTGTATTGGGTCTTGAATTCAGGGCCTCATACTTTTATTTAGCTTTTTTTGTTCAAGGCTGGCACTCTACCATTTAAGCTACTGCTCCACTTCTAGCTTTCTGCTGGTTAACGAGGTAAGGATCTCACAGACTCTCCTAACTGGGCTGGCTTCAAACTATGAAGCCACCAGTGTCCAGCTCTAGATTGAATCTTTAACACATATTCATGAAAAGAGATGCATCAAGCAGAGCCCAGTGGATAACATCTATAATCCTAGTTACTCAGGAGGCCGAGATCTGAGGGCCTCAGTTCAAAGCCAGTCTGGGCACTAACGTCTGTGAGTCTCCTATCTCCAGTTATAGGGCTGGGAATATGGCTTAGCTGTAGAATACTTGCCTAGCATGCATGAAGCTGTGGGTTTGATTCCTCAGTACTACATATGAAGAAAGACTGGAAGTGGTTCTGTGGTTCAAGTGGTACACAGTGCTAGTTTGTTTTTTCGTTTTTGTTTTGATTTTTTGTTTTTGTCGGTCATGGGGCTTGAACTCTGGGCCGGGGCCCGATCTCTGAGCCCTAATCCTGTCCTGGGCATTGTTCCTGAGCTCTTCAGCTCAAGGCTATCGCCCTACTCCCTGAACCACAGCCCCACTTCCCTTTTTCTAGTGATTAATTGGAGATAAGAGTCTCTCGTTCATTCTTTCGTGCCCGGCTAGCCTTGAGGTGTGAGCCACTGTGCCTGGCTATAGAGTGCTAGTTATGAGCAAAAGAAGCTCAGAGACAGTGCCTAGTCCCTGAGTTCAAGCCCCAGCACTGAAGGGAGGGGGGAAGATGACGTCTTCTTTGCTTGCTTCTTTCTTCTTCCATCTTTCCTTTCTTTCTCCCTTCCTTTTCCCCCTTCTCTCATCTCTCTCTCTTTCTCTCTTGACAGTACTGAGGTTGTTGATTGGTTTTGGTTGGTTGTGGGACTTGAACTCAGGGCCTGGGTGCTGTCCCTAAGCTCTTTTGCTCAAGGCTAGGGCTCTACCACTTTGAGCCACAGCTCCACTTGGGGCTTTTTTGAATGATTAATTGGAGATAAGAGTCTCATGGGGACTTTTCTGTCCGAGCTGGCTTTGAACTGTGATCCTTAGATCTTAGCCTCCTATGTAGCTAGGATTATAGGCATGGACCACAGGCACTCAGCTAGTACTGCGGTATTAGCACAGGGCCTCACACTTGCTAGGGAGGGTGCTCTACCAAGTATGTCAGGATCCCATCACAGAATGCTATTTCTTGTACTAGATTGTGGGCTCAAAAACCACTATAACAAAATGCCCTACTAACAGCCATGCCTGATTAGCCATGAGCATACATCATGGTTCTGGGGTCATGATTAAGCCAATTCTGTGGCTCGGATGTCCTGTTGTGACAAATAAAAATAAAATGAAGTCCTTTGGGTTTGACCCTAGCTCTGCTTATTTTTGTACTTCCTTCCACAGTGATGGGGGGGGGGGGTGTCATTGCAACTCGGTCTTGGCAATCGGGGTTAGTAGCGCAAGGCTGGGCCGGAAATGAGGCGGAGGACGAGGCCACATCTGCTCTGACACTGTTCTAGATAGGTCCTTGTGGTAAGGGTTTCCAAGAATCAACACAGCAGTTAAAGAAGCTGAGCAACATTTACAAGAAATGGGCCCCTACTCCACCCACCCACCCCCACTCCTGGTTCCTTTTCCCCTGCATTTCGCGCCTCTAACTCTTGTTCCCTCCTAGGCCCAAGTAACAAGCACCAGGCAGGTGGCATCACGAGTATTTGCATAGAATAGAACTTACCCAACTCGAGGTTCTAGAAACAAATCCACACACATGTCTGAATAGCAGTACGGGAGTAGGGCCTGGAGTTGATCTCAACGCTGCGAAAATTAACAAATAAAGTTAAACGTTAGTCTGTAAAAGTAGTAGGAGCAGAGTCAGCTTCTCTCATCTGTACAATTGGGAGAAATAATAGCACCCACTTCAAGGGTTGGTGCAAGAATGAAAACATTAACTCATGCAAAGCATGAAGAATAGGGCAGGGGCCGGGAGTTTGGCCTAGTGGTAGAGTGCTTGCCTAGCATGCACGAAGACCCGGGTTTGATTCCTCGGTACCACATTCATAGAAAAAAGCTGGAAGTGGTGCTGAGGCTCAAGTGGTAGAGCTCTAGCCTTGAGAAAGTCCAAGGACAGTGCTCAGGCCCTGAGCCCAAGCCCAAGACTGGCAAAAAAAAAAAAAAAGAATAGGGCAGGCTCTGTGTGTACACGAGGCTGTTGGACAACAATCCATCTAGAGTAGGGGTAAAAAAAATCTTCTTGGACCTCTGTGGTGCATATGGTCTGACTTACCAACTTGTCTCTGCCAGGGTGCCTTAAAACCAGGCATGGAGCAGCATGGAACTAGGTAAGCTTAATTCATGGGACTAGCAGTTGCATTTCATATCAATTTCACATAATCAAATGTTACACTCCATTAGATCTTACTCTTCAACATGTAAAACTGAGGGCTTGGGGTGTAGCTCAAGTAATAGAACACTTGCCTACTCTATATAAAAGCCCTGAGTTCTAAGCCTCAGTGCCACTAAAAAAAATTTTTTTCCCAAAAAGGAAAAACCCTGGGCGGGGCCTGGTGGCTCACTCCTGTAATCCTAGCTACTCTGGAGGCTGAGATCTGAGGATTAAGGTACAAAGGCACAAAAGGACCTGAGACTCTTATCTACAATTAACCTCCTAAAATGGGAAGTGGGACTTGGCTCAAGGGTAGAGTGGTAACCTTGAGCAGAAGAGCTCAAGGACAGTACCCAGGCCAAGTTCAAACTCCAAGACTAACAAGAAGATGGAAGAGGAGGAGGAGGAGGAGGAAGAGGAGGAGGAGGAGGAGGAGGAAACCCCTGCTGGGTGCCAGTGGCTATAATTCTAGCTACTCAGGAAGCTGAGCTCCAAGGATCATGATTCATAGTCGGCCTGGGCACTAAAGTCGATGAGATTCATCTCCAATGAACCGCTAGAAAATCGGAAGTAGCGCTGTGGCTCAAGTGGTAGAGCACTAGCCTTGAGCTGAAGAGCTTAGGGACAGCGCCCAGGCCCAGAGTTCAAGCCCCACAACTTACCAAAAAAAAGTCGGGGGGTGGGGGGAAGGCAGGAGTTTGACCTAGTGGTAGAGTGCTTGCCTAGCATGAACAAGGACCCGCGTTTGATTCCTCAATACCACATACATAGAAAAGTTGGAAATGGTACTGACTCAAGTGGTAGAATGCTAACCTTGAGGAAAGCCCAAGGATAGTTCTCAGGCCCTGAGTTCAAAACTGGTTAAAAAAAAAAAAGGAAAACCCTGAGCTCCCAGGCCATACAGAAATGGGCTGTGCCAGGCCCAGTGGCTCACACATGTAATCCTAGCTACTCAGGAGGCTGAGATCTGAGGATCAAGGTTCAAAGCCAGCCTGGGGCACTACAGAGCAGTGAGACTCTTATCTCCAATTAATCACTAGAAAACAGAAAGTGGTGCTGTGGCTCAAGGGTAGGGTGGTAACCTTGAGCTGAAGAGCTCAGCATAGCGCCCAGGCCCAGACTTGAAGCCCCCGTGACCAACACCCCCCCCCAAAAAAAAAGAGAAAGAAATGGGTTGTATTAGATCCAGTCAAGTGAAGCACTGGTGGCTCAGAGCTAGCCACTCAGGAGGCTAAGATCTGAGGATCCTGGTTCAAAGCCATCCCAGGTAAGAAAGTCCATGAGACTCTTAGCTCCAAAACCAAAAAGCTAGAAGGGGAGGCTCCGAGTTCAAGCCTCAGGACTATCATAATTTTTTTAAACATTAACTACTGTAAATACTTTAATCTTAGGCCAGCTAAAGGGCCCTATACAGAAACCTGTCCAGTAACACAGCTTCCCTTTCCTCTGCCACAGTGAGAACCACCGGCAAGGCCCCCAGAACTGCTGTCCCCCAGTGCTGCTCTCCAGGGAAACACAGGTGTCTATGAAGCCGCACAGAGCATTTGCCTGCACGTGCTCAAATCTGTTACTGAATGCCAGCTTCCTAAGAAGCCAGGCAATGAGCAGCTCTTCAGAGGAGCCTCAGAGGGGAGAAGCTGCTCCCAGAACTCGGGTAATAGTGGCAGAACTTGAGCCTAAGGCAGACTCTCTTAACTGTGCATGACAAGAGCGGCTGAATTCTACCTCCTACAACTCCTAGTATTTCCCACCCAGCCAGCATCAGTACAGTTTCTGCCTCACTCGTAGCAGTCTGGATGGATTGAGAAACTGATGTGAATTCAAGGGAGGGAAGGGTGGGGCTCTCCGCAGTTTCGGAATTCTGAGCAACTTTTAATTGTTCAAGTGTAAACTTTACTGGAAGAGATGAGGCTCACAAGACTAACAGTTGATACAACAAATGTGTGTGTGTTGTGGGAAAGGTGAGGGGAGAGATAGGAAGATGTGGTAGAGAAAAGGGGAACCTCAGCAAATCATCCCCACCCCCCAACAAAGAAATCCTTCCTCTCTATAGCCACATAAGGGCTGAGCCGGGGTTTGTAGATAAGGAAAGATATTATGGTTTGGATGCTCAACCTCCAAGCGTGCACGGGCCTAGGTCTGAAATGGGGGTACATTCTCCGAAGGAAGGAGATGGGGCTGGGAGTGTGGCTTAGAAGAGTACTTGCCTAGCATGCATGAAGCCCTGGGTTCTATTCCTCAGTTCTACATAAACAAAAAAAGCTGGAAGTGGCACTGTGGCTTAAGTGGTAGCCTTGAGCAAAAGAAGCTCAGGGACAGTGCTCAGGCCGTGAGTTCAAGCCTCCAGATTGGCAAAAAAAAAAAAAAAAAAAAAAAGATGGATGACCTATGGGAAGGTTAGACCCAAAACTTAGCATTATAAACAAGAAAATAACACTAGTAGTTAGCACTGTATGCAGGATAGTGGCTCCGTTCATGTGCTTTCATAATACAGAATATCCTGGGCACTGGTGACATACACCTGTCATCCTAGCTAGAGGCTGAGAACAGGCCATGTCCCCAGCCAGCCTAGGGAGAAAGTTCCTATGGTTCTCCACAAACGGAAACTAGACACATTGGCACTAGCCTGTGATCCTAGGGACAATGGAAAGCCTACAAAATGGGTGGACTGCAGTTCGGGCCTAAAGCAAGACCTTATCCTATATATTATCAGTGAAAGAAAAACAGGGCTGAAGGTATGGTTTAGTAGTATTGCAACAGCACAAGGCCCTGAATTCAAACCTCAGTACCACTTTGTGCACACAAGAGTTCTTATATTCAGCTTAAGATAACTCAAATACACAAAAAAGGCCTACTCATCATACTCCTGCTGTGGGCTGGCGGCATACACCTGAAACCCTTGCTACTTAGGAAGCTAAATTCTGAAAAGTGAGGTTTGAAGCCAGGTGAGACAGAAGGCTGTGATTTCAAAGTGGGAAGTAGAACTATGGTTCAAGTGGTAAAGACCCAGCCTTGAGGAAAAAAGTTGAGACAGTACCCAGATGTTATTCAACCAAACAAAGCACAATAATGTGTCTAGGTCTCTGCTCAAAATATTCATACTGGTTGTTTCTGCCTCTGGTCCTAGCATCAAGTGATCTTTCTATGTCAGCTAACACACTGGGCTCAGAAATATCTTACTAGAAGACATGACTAGGGAAAAAAAAAAGCCTCAATTATTAACTGACAAATAGGGATGTCTAAGTCAGCTGAGCTAGGGAGCCACCAGCCACAAGGCGGTACTAAACACCTGAATCCACCCACTTTCTTTGCATAGCTCTAAAATGTTGAAGGTCGCTCATGTCAAATCTTATCTACAAGTAAGCCTCTCCATAAACAGCAATTAGAAACCACAAGTTAAGACAAAAGGTTTTTATTCAAAAAACGCCAAGTATAAAAAAAAAAAAAATAAGATCTCTTGAATTCCCCTGTACAGTATTTCACTCAGATAAACCAGCAGGCTACATGCTGCTCAAAACACAGCCCCAGAGAAGATCTGGAAGGCACACCATCCAGAACTGCTTTTCATATATTTATCCTATATACACAAGTCAGCAATGCCCCGCCCCCTGAGCCCACAGAGCCCATACCCACTTGGGCAAGTAGGTAAGGGGCCCCAGGAAGAAGCCAAGGAGCTGTAGCAGCTGTCCCGCCTGAGTCCCGTGACCCCCACAAACAGAGCAAGCGTTGCAGCCCTCCCCCAAAGGTCCCAAAGTCAGAGGAGGAAAGAAAGAAGAAAAAAAACCAACGACAAAAAAAACCTAAGGCAGGAGCCGTGGAAAATATGGAGCAAGAAGGGAACCAAATAAATAAATAAATAAATACATTAACATTGACCTCCAGGTTAGAATGAACATCTTTTCAAAAAAAAAAAAAAGACTGGTAAAATAACTTAAAGGCAAAATTAAAAAAAAATTAGATCAACTATAATCCTTTTGTATACTAGCATGCCAACTATACACACATTTACAGCTGGTCTGTTGCGTTGCATTGTTTCTGCATTTGGTGTGTGTGAGGTCTTGGCTTGGAAACAGTTAAGTAAAAACCAAAAAGGAAGACCAGTTCACCGGGGAGTTTTACTAAAGGAGGCAGAAAAAGGGCAGGTGGCTCAGCAATTGGCCCTCTAGCCTCTTCCATGGCACCTTTCATTAGGGGAGAGGTTGGGGGGTGGGGACGGAGGTGAAGGGATGGTGAAGGGCCCAGGGAAGAGGGAACCAAACCCAGGCAGATTTTTGGAGAAGCAGCAGGTAAAAGAGGCAAGTTCAAGTATTTCTCCCAGCACAGCCGGAGTCCCTACACGAAGGCACTCAGAAGAGGTGACAGGGACTTGAAATGGTGATAAGTTTTATCCCACCCAGTCCAGTTTCCCCTACCCGACCCATGGCGGCAGAGCTCGTGATGAAGGGGACAGACCCCACCCCCACCCCCCACCCGGGATCTTGCAAAAGCCCAGCAGAGCTGGGCACCCTTGAGGAGAGAACGTCTACTGGAGGAGTTGAGGCCTAGGACACCTGGAGCCTCGTCCCCGCTCCTGGGAGGCAGCCTCCAGGGGCCTGGGGTCTGGAATGGGTTGTAAATGTTGTTCCTGTGTCAAGCACTGTCCTGCTTGGTGGAAGTGTCACTGGTCATTGGGAAGCTGGACAGAAGCTTCCCCTCCTTGGAGCATCTGACCGGGAGGGAAAGACCTGCCAGAAAGGCTGCTATTTGCTGGTCCCGGGAGAGAGGCTGTGGAGATGAATCTCAGCGGTTTCCTGGGGCAGGAGGACATCTTGCATCCATGGATGGTTCTGAATTTCTTCGAAGGATGGCCGATCTGATGGTCTCAGGGCCAAGCACCATCTAATGAGATGCTGACACTCTACAGAAAGCAGGACAGACAGAGGTTAGGAATGAGTCAACTTGTTTTTACAAGGCAAAGTTCTTCCTAATTTGCATCCTGGGTGGAGGGGAGGGTCACCACAAGCCTTGGAGCCTTAAGAAGGTGCGGACTTGACAGAACACTGAGCAGGGGCCTCTTCAATGGGAGAGAACACACTAATATCTAGATCTTCCAGTCTAGTTTCAGTAGAAAATGCGCCTCCCCTCTTAAACCTGTGGTTTACAAACTTCAATAGCTCGGGCCTTTCCCCCAACACCCACTCACCAGAAATAGGAAGGATGATGATGACACGGGATTTTGATGAGACATCACCAAGCATGATGAGGTGATTCAATTCAGCTACTAACTTACAAACACCACCCAGGATGAGGTCACCAAGACCACAATATTTACCAAGGGCTAAAAGCTATGAGTTATTTTTTTTTTCCCTCCTCCCTGCAAACAGCCAAGAGGTAGGGATCAGATATCTGGCTTTTTTTGTTGTTGTTGTTGTTGTTTATTTGTTTGGTTGGTTTTGTTTTTAATAGCAGTTGCCCCTGCATGGGGCTGGGAGCAAAAAAAAAAAAAAAAGGCACTTTTCAGAGGTGTATCACTAGTGACTGTCTAGCCTGCAGAAGCACTCTAAGTTTCCACCTGATTCTAAAATATAGAGCCAGGTTAGATGATGCATGTACTCCAGAAGGAAAGGTACGGGGGAGACTGAGTTTGAGGCCAACCTGGGCTACATGGCAAGACCCTGTCTTTTTCAGACGAATGGGGTTGTATTTTCTTTAACATGTTCTTCTGATCTCCCAAGGGAAGCTGGATGTGTGACATGGGGATACATCTCAAGGTATATAAAATCACTGGCCTTTAATTCTGTTCAACACCAAGGGTCCTGGCACCTCTGGAGAGAGGTACCGCAGCAAATCAGACTGGGACATGAAGCTTAGCAATTCCTGATGTCTGTGACAAGGGGTATTCCAGAAATTACCTGAAGAGACCCTCTGCCTGAAGAACACCTGTCCCCTGACGATCTCCTCATCATGCTCAAAAGGAATATCGCCGCACACCATGTCATACAGCAGGATCCCCAAGGACCACACTGCTGCCGACCTGCCATGGTAGCGATGGTAGCGGATCCACTCCGGAGGACTATACACACGGGTCCCTGCAAGCCAGGGGAATAGGAGAGAAAGCACGCCTTAGCGAAAATAAACAGTGCCACATGTGTGCAAGCATCACGATGGAACCCTTTGTTTGACTAACATATTAATGCCACCTAAATGGTTCATAATACAAGGTTTTTCTAAGGATAAAAAGAGACACCCAATGCAAAGGCACTCTAAAACATGAGTTTTCACTTAAAGCACCACCTTTCTCTCAAGCATTGGGTAGACTCTATTCTTGCCTCTAGGGCTAAAGGAAAGTGAAGGAGCAATTTATGGCAGCTCTCCAACTCAATGCATTACCCACCTTCTCTACCCATCCAAACTCTAAATTTCTTTACAAACTGCTCCAAGAGACAAACAGGGCTGGCTGCAGACCAAAGCCTGAGGCCATATTGGGCAAGGCCACCCTCAGAGTGATGAATGTCTGCACAATCAAGGGAGCTGTCTACTCCAGAACTATCCTCATACTCAGCCCACACCAGGCGAAGATCCTTGCCCCAACACGGAGTCAGGGCGCCCTGCCCTTTGGGAGGCCTTCCCCACCCTGAGAGCAGGGCTAAACACCCACACTTTTTCCTTCCCAGACTGAAAAGGTCGTCAAAGCTGTAAGGCTGGTTTCAGACCACGTGATTCCTGTTTACAAACTTTGGGTTGTAAAAAAAAAAAGGGGGGTCATTCCTACTGTGCTCACCAGGGGGCAGCAAAGACTTGGATGGGGAAAAAAAAAACATGGGAGGACCCGACCTGCCATTAACTGTTAAATACAAAAAAAAAAAAAAGCAGCCCAACCCAGCCTCCTCCAAGGGCAAATAAACACAAACCACAAGCCCAGTCACAAGTTCTGAGAGGCTGGCCTTGATTAAGGGTAAGCCACTCAGAGGATGAGCCACCCTCCATTCGCTTTGATCTAAGTCTCTCCCACCCTTCTTTTTCAGAAAGAACCGTCTAAGCCCCTCCCTAAGATAGGTTTTCATCCTCCCCGGAGGCTCCCAACTCATTTTCAAACCAGCAACAGATCTTATTTCACAACATTTATTCTTGACGCCCAAGCCCCACAACACTAAAGAAAAAAAAAATAGTGAAACTGTTGCTATTCTTTACCCTCCCCAGATCAAAGGAAAGCAGGAGAAACTGCAGCAGGGCCTATCTTAGCCCCCCCCCCAAAAAAAAAATCCCTTACAAAACAAAACAAAAAAAAATCACAAAACCATTTTCATCTCACCACCCCATCCTTGTACTGGCGGGGGAAACTGGGTCAGATGGGAAATCTGGGCTACGGCCCTTGCCCACAACCTCTTATTCATCAGGAAAGCTTGGAACCCACTGGATTCCACCCAGACACAGACAGACAGACACACACACACGCCAAAAACATTACAGGTTCAACTGGCTTGAAATCCTCTCGGCTTTACTACTAAAGCTGGAGGCTCTCCTTAGCCCCACCCCAACGAACAGAGGAGCCGGGCGGCCCGGTGACCTTTACAAAGAGCCAGCTGAGGCCTCGGGGCTCGCCCGTGACCCCTGGGCAGCGCCCTCCCGGGTCTGGCTCACCATCGAAGTCCGTGTAGACGGTGTCCTTGAGCAGCGCCCCCGATCCGAAGTCGATGAGCTTGAGCTCGCCGCGATTGAGGTCGATAAGGATGTTCTCGTCCTTGATGTCCCGGTGGAGCACCCCGCAGTTGTGGCAGTGTCGCACGGCCTCCAGCACCTGCCAGAAGAAGCTGCGGGCCAGCTCTTCGTGCAGGGCCCCCCGCTCGGTGATGAAGTCGAAGAGATCTTGCACGGGCTCCGGTCTCTCCAGGATCAGGACGAAACTGTTGGGTCTCTCGAACCAGTCGAGGAGCCGGATGACGCCGGGGAAGCCCGAGCTCACCTTCTTCAGCAGGACCACCTCCATGGGCACGCGGGTGCCATTAGGCTGCGGGTGACGACGGGGAAGGCGGTCAGCTCGGGGCTCCGGGCCGCGCTCCACGCCCTCCCCATTCCTGGGGTCGATCCCCTCCTCCCTCCTCCCGAGGCAAACTCACCAGCTCGCCCCAGTCGGAGATCCGGTCCTTCTCCACGTGTTTGATGGCCACCTGGAAACCCCGTGAAGATCTCCATTAGCTCAGGCCGCCGGGTCGGAGCCCAAGCGCCCACCCGCGCCGCGTCCCCCGCCCCGCGCGCCGCGCCCTCCCCGCAGCGGGGCGCCCACTCACCGGCAAGTTGTCGGAGACTCGGATGCCGGAATAGACGGAGCCGAAGCCGCCGCTGCCCAGGAGCGGGCCCACCTGGTACTGCGACTCCAGCGGCTCCTTCTCTTTGCCTGCGGAGGGGAAGGCGCGGGGCGCTCAGCACCGGCCCGCTCGGGTCCCCGCGCCGGGCCCCCCCCGGCAGGGGAGGATCCCGCCGCCGCCCCCGGCCCCGCGCCGCGGGAGGGGACACTCACCCGGCGCCAGCTTGGTCGCGTGCAGGTCGCTGCAGGGCGCGGCACGCAGGTGGGCTAGCGAGTTGATTTTAGACAAGAGCATCCCCACCTCCAGGGCGAAGGCGCGGGGATCCGGCCCGGAGGAGATCGAGCCCGGCGGGGATCGAGCCGCGGCGGGAGCTACGGCGGCGGGCGCGGAAGGCCGAGGGAGAGCCGGAGAACGACCAGGGGCGCCGGCGGCGGGCGGACGCGCCGGCTCGGCCGGACGGCGCGGAGGGCGGCGGGGAGCGCGGGTCGGGAGGCGGCGCCACGGGAACGACGACCGGTGGCTGTGGCTGCTGCGGCTGCTACTGCCGACCTCGCCGCCGCCGAGTACCCACCGGCCTCCTCCGCCGCCGCGGCCGCTGCAGCAGACACCCGGCTCGCCCTGCCGCCAGGAGTAAAGGGGCGGAGCGCGCCGGTAGGGCGGGCGGGCGGGCGGGCGGGGACGGGGCGGGGCCTCTCCGGCAGGCCGAGGCTGCGAACCGAGCTGCGTTGCCGGCGGAGGGTGGAGAGGGGGTGGGGAAGCGACCAGACGCGGCGACTCCCCTCTGCCTTGCCCCCCCTGCCCCCCCCGCCCGGCGCGCTGATTCGCCGCGCCCGCGCCCCGCCCCCACCGGAGCCACTCCAGCCAACCAGAGCCCGCAAATCTGCATATGGCTCCCGCGTCCCGCCCTCGCCGGCGTACTTCCGGCCAACCAGAGACTGCTAATCTGCATATGGCGGCGCGTCCCGCCCCCGCCCCGCCCCACTCTCGCGGTCAGAATGGTCTCTACGCCGCCACGACGTGGCGGGAAGGAAAAGGCGCCAAAATGGAGGGGGAGGGGCGCGGGGCGTGGGGGGAGGCGGGAGCTGGGTGTCGGGCGGCGAGGGAGGAAGGATGGGGAGGGGCGTCTCGATTCAAACCCAAACAATAACAAAGCCATCAAAGGCCGCCCGAGGCCGGCCCGGCGGCCCCGGGCTCCGGCTGAGGTTTCGGGGGGTCGAGGGCTGGGAGGCTGGGGCCTGCGGATCGGGCTGCGGGGAGATGACGGGCGTCGGGGTGCGGGGCGGCGGGGGCGCCGACGAGGGTGGTCGTTCGGGGTGACTCAGACCCGAGCGCTCCGGGTCGGCTTGCTGACGCGCGGTGGGCCGAGGCTGGGATCCGGGGATTCGGGGCCTCGGCGCGGCGGGCGGGGCGGCGCGTGGGGGAGCGCGGGGCCGAGCCCGGCGTGAGTCACGGCGGATTCCCGGAGGGCGGCGGCGTCACATTGGGGGCCGCGTCCTCCCCGCCCCTCCCCACGCCCCGTCCACAGGCGCCTCCTCGTGCAGACCGTTCCTAAGAAATGCCATGTGCCCGTGGCAGGGGAGGCACCGCGTCGCGGGGCCCCGCCGGGGGCCCGGGGCGGCCGTTCCCGCCGCCGCCGCCGCCACCCGTGGATCCGCGGGCGAGCCGCCCGCTCCAGCCTCTTTGTCCTTTTCAACTTCACGGAGAGTCGAGGACCGCTCGGGGAAACGAGCGCGTCCACGTCTGGCCGGTCCGTAAATGGATTGCCAGCGGCCCGGTCCCCGCAAGCCCACGCCAGTCCATGTTTCTTTTTCTTTCTCTCTTTTTTTGACTTCCTGCCATTGAAGGGGGGACGAAGGAACTAGAGCTGCAATCATGAATGAATTGAAATGTTTCCAAGTTCTCCCCTAGTGCTGCTTTGAGAAAGAGGCCCAGACATTCCCCTTGACTTTTATGGATTTATCTTATAAAATAGTACATCTTTCTCTTTTGTGTGTGTTCTGTGGCTTAACTCATTCATTTTTGATGAGAAGACAGAAAACCCAGGGGAGCAAGAATTATTCCTTTCCCCCCCCCTCAGGAAAATAAGGAAAACAGAGGTTCTAACAAAAGTACACTCAAGGGGGCGGGGAGTCATTTAATGAGCCAAATTCAAATCCTGACCATTCAGAGGTATCCCTCTATCAAGCCTCTAAATCTCCTTTGTTGCTCCAGGCAGCAGGTAGCTGACACCTGTAATCCTGCAAGAGGCTGAGATCTAAGCATCCTGGTACAAAGCCTGTCGGGGCAAGAAAGTCCTTGAGAATTTAAACAATTTTTAAAAGTTTGTTTTATTTATGCAACACTGGGGAATCAAAGCCAGGGCCTCATGCATGCTAAGCAAGTATTCTACCATTACACCCAATGGCAAGCCTCTGCCCTCCCCCCACACGAGACTCTTACCTCCAGTTAACTACCAAAAAATTGGAAGTGGGACCATGGCTCCAACTGATCAAGTGCTAGCCTTGAGAACAAAAGGAAGGCGCCCAGGCTCCTGAATTCAAGCCCCAGAACTGTCACTAAAACAACTCCTTTGCTGAACAAGGCATCAGCAAATGTACCTGTAACTCCATTCCCTTTCCTCTCTTAAGCTCCAGCTCTCAGAGCTATTCCCAGGTGCTTTGGCTCATTTAGCCTTTTCCAGAGGTTTACGTTGGAGGAGATGGAGTCCACCAGTTCTGAAATGCCCTCACTCTCCACAATCAGATTTTTCTGTTTGTAGTTGTTTTGTGGGGGTTGTGGCCTTGAACTTCATACTCTCCCTTATCACTTGGGCTGAAGGATGATGCTGGACCACTTGAGCCAAGGTTCATTTCCTGCTGTTTACTGATTGACTGGAGACTCACAGATTTTTCTGTTCCAACTGGCTTTGAATAACAGTCCTCATATCTCAGCCTCCTAAATAGCTAGAATTACGGGCATGAGCCACTAGGCCCTGCTGCTTGTTTCTGCTTTTGATTTTGGGTTTTGGGTTTTTTTTCTGGTTGTTGACAGGATCTCATACTTGCTATGAGAAGTCACAGGGGCCTCTGCCTCCCTCCTCCTCCCTCAGCCACCTGAACACTGGAACTGCAGGTCTGAGCCTCTAGGCCTAGTTTTTATCTAGTATTTGTTGATAGAAGAACATAACCCAACATAAAGGTCATGATTAAAGTCAACTTACAGCTGTGGGTAGAGCTCAGCGGTAGAGCACTTGTCTAAATATATGAGGTCCTGAGAAAAAGGCTAGGGATGTGGCTTGAGTGACAGAGCATTTGCTTGCCATGTGCAAGGCCTTAGGCACAAGCCTAAATATTATAAAACTAATATATATATATATATATATATATATATATATATATATATATATATATATTGCCAGTCCCGGGTTTGGGCTCAAGGCCTGAGTACTGTCCTTGGGTTTTCTCAAGTCTAGAGCTCTATCACTTGAGCCACAGCACCACTTTCGGCTTTTTTCTATGTATATGGTACCGAGGAATCGAACCCAGGTCTTTGTGCATGCTAGGCAAGCACCCTACCATTAGGCCAAACTCCTGGCCCCGATACTTTTTTTTTAAGTGAAATCACCAGGTGTCAGTGTCTCACACCTGTAATCTCAGCTACTTAGGAGGCTGGATGTGAGGATCCTAGTTAAGAGCTAGCGAAGGCAGATAAATCATGAAACTATTCTACTCCAACTAATCAGCAAATAAAAACCAATACTGGAGGTGTTGCTCAAGTGCTAGACCATCAACTGTGAGAAAAATAGTTGAGTAAGAGCATAAAAATAATAAAGCCAAATTTATATCAAGTTGAAGTGGGCTTGGGCAAAAATGAAACTCAGGATGGGAGAAAGGATTTAGAGTTAGCTTGATTTCAAATCTTTCTAAATTTTGGACCATGGTGACCAGAGTACTTACCTCCTCCAGCAATATTAAGTTTCAAAGGAAAGTCTGTGGAGCGAATGACCCAGCAGAGGAAACTCAATAGAGGGTAACTATTGTGAAGGCAACAACGCTGATCATGCGCACGTGTGTGTGTGTGTGTGTGTGTGTGTGTGTGTAATAGTACTTGAACTCAGGACCCTTTTCAGTCTCCACTTGAGCCATACTCCACTTTTTTTTTTTCCAGTCCTGGGGCTTGAACTCAGGACCTGAGCACTATCCTTGGACTTTTCTCAAGGCTAGAGCTCTACCACTTGAGCCACAGCACCACTCCAGCTTTTTTTTTTTTTTCCTATGAATGTGGTACCAAGGAATAGAATCTGGGCCTTCGTGCCTGCTAGGCAAGCACTATACCACTAGGCCAAACTCCGGGTCCTCCGTACCTCCAGTTTTGACTTCTTTTTCTCCACTCATCCTGGGGCTTGAACTCTGGGCCTACGTGCTGTCCCTGAGCTTCTTTTGCACTGTGTCATTTGAGCCACAGTGTCACTTCCCACTTTTTCTGTGATTAAGTGGAGATAAGAATTGCACTAGGTTGGGAATGTGGTAGAGTGCTTGCCTAGCATGCATAAAGCCCATGGGTTCAGTCTGGTACGGTTGCTCACGCCTATAATCCTAGCTACTCAGGAGGCTGAGATCTGAGGATCAAGGTTCAAAGCTAACCCGGTCACAAAAGGACCTCTAGAAAAAGAAAAGTGGGGCTATAGCCCTCCAGGAAGGCTGTAGCCTTGAGCTGAAGAGCTCAGGGACAGTGCCCAGGCCCAGAGTTCAAGCCCCTCAGCCAACAACAACAACAACAACAAAAAGGCCAGGAGTTTGACCTAGTAGTAGAGTGCTTGCCTAACATGCAGGAAGACTGGTTCAATTCCTTGGTACCACCTACACAGAAAAAGCCGGAAGTGGAAGAGCACTAGCCTTGAGCAAAGCCCAAGGAAAGTGCTCAGACCCCTAGTTCATGCCCCAGGACTGCCCCCCACAAAAAAAGGGGGAGAGAGAGAGAGAGAGAGAGAGAGAGAGAGAGAGAGAGAGAGAGAGAGAGAGAGAGAGAGAGAGAGAGAGAGAGAGCGCGCGCGCGCACCTCACTGACTTTCCTGCCTGGAGTGGTTTTGAACCATGATCCTCAGATCTCAGCCTCCTGAGTAGCTAGGATTACAGGAGTAAGCCACCAGGTCTTGGCTCACTTTTGGCTTTTTGCTGGTTAATTGGAGGTAAGAATCTAAGATTTTTCTGTCCAGTATGGCTCTCAACTTCCATAGGTTAAATGCTAGATAAATAGTGAGGTTTAAATTATCCTGGGAGAAAATGGAATTCAAGGTTTAAATTTATTCTCTATCACATTTTCTAGATTCTAAAAGACTGGATATTGAATTTGAGTATATATGATTAGCATTTAATATATTTGCTTCATACATGGTTGAACACTTCAGAGTTGAAATTTACAAAATGTGGACCTTGCTTAGCAAAGAGCTTTTATTTACTTAAAACTGCTTTAAAAGATAATTATTAAACACTCAGGGGGCTGGGAGTCTGGCCTAGTGGTAGAGTGCTTGCCTAGCATGCGGAAGACCCAGGTTCAATTCCTTAGTACCACGTACACAGAAGAAAAAAAAAGCCAAAAATAGTGCTATGACTCAAGTGGTAGAGCTCTAGCCTTGAGAAAGCCCAAGGACAGTGCTCAGGCCCTGAGTTCAAGGCCCAGGACTGGCAAAAAGTAACAACAGCAAAAAAAGCACACACACACACACACACACACACACACACTCAGGTGTGTTTTGAATTTGAATTTTAAAAAAATGACTTCAAGGATGGGAAGCTGGAAGAATTGGAGGTGCGGTTCACATGGTCAGGCATTTATTTGTCTACTATGAAAAGAATATTGAAGCCAGGTGCCAAGCTTATGTCTATAAGCCTAGCTACTCAGAAGACTGAGATCTAATGATCAGGCCAATGTGAGCAGAAAAGTCCCCATGAGACTCTGATCTCCAATTAACCACTCCAAAACTGAAAGTAGCACTGTGGCTCAAGTGCTAGAATGCAAGACTTAAGCACAAAGAGGCTCAAGGACAGCGCCTGAGCTCCACAACTGACAAAAAATAAAATAAAATCAATCAATAAACCAAAGCAGCTAGCCTGGTAGGGATTAAGTAGGATTTCCCCCACATATACCCCCCACACCATGGCAGGATGCAAAATGAAATAAAATGAGATGAAAAAAGATGATTTTATCTCACTGATCCCTGAAGAAGATATTAGCAAGATTCAGTATTCCAATACTTTTTTTGGTTTTGTTTTTTTTTTTTTTTTTTTTTTGCCAGTCCTGGGCTTGAGCTCAGGGCCTGAGCACTGTCCTTGGACTTTCTCAAGGCTAGAGCTCTACCACTTGAGCCTCAGCACCACTTCTGGCTTTTTTCTATGTATGTGGTACCAAGGAATCGAACCCGGGTCGTCATGCATGCTAGGCAAGCACTTTAACCACTAGGCCAAACTCCCGGCCCTCCAATACTTTTTTGAAACTTATGGCTTAGCAAAACCATATCAGCTTATTAGGTGATTGAGTTTAAAACAATTCCAAATATACCCATTAACATGACTGCATGAAAGTCACTCAATAATTTTGAGAATTTTTTTTTGTTTCTTCAACTGGTTGTGGGACATGAACTAAGGACTTGGATGTTGTTTCTAATCTCTTGTGCTTAAGACAGGCATTCTACCACTTGAGTCACAGCACTATTTCCAGCTTTTTGCTGACTGATTGAAGATAAGAGTCTTACAGACTTTTCTGCCCAGGTGCCTTCAAACCATAATCCTCATTCTCAGCCTCCTGAGTAGCTAGGATTACAAGTGTGAACCACTGGTGCCTGGAGGGAATCCCTTTTTTGATATATACTTCCTCTTTTCAAACATTGTTTTATTTCTCTTTTTAGGTGACATGCTGTTGAAAACAACCCCAAACAACTGACCTCAGCCAGAATGGAGCAACTACACTGCTATTGGGTTTT
Source organism: Megascapheus bottae (assembly GCF_031878675.1). Taxonomy (NCBI): domain Eukaryota; kingdom Metazoa; phylum Chordata; class Mammalia; order Rodentia; family Geomyidae; genus Megascapheus; species Megascapheus bottae. Next base: position 10,991,142 of record NC_143530.1, read on the forward strand.
TTTTTTTAATGACCTATGTATACGTTGGTCAACAACACTGAAGTAGTTCCTTTTGTGTGTTTCATTTTCTGAGTCTTGGGAAGTTCTTGTTAGATGTGGAAGTGGTAGTTCGGAGTAATTTGGCTTTGGTTTCTTTTTTCTTTCTTGTTTTTTTTTTTTTTTTTTTTTTTTTTTTGTCAGCTGCAGGTCTTGAAGTCAGGGCTTCTGTACTGTCTCTGAACTCTTTTGCTCACAGTTAGCAAGCTACCACTTTGATCCACAGGGCCACTTCTAGTTTTCTGGTGGTTAATTGGACATAAGAGTCTCATGGGGATTTTTCTGCCCAGGCTGGCTTCGAAATAGCATCCTTAGATCACAGCCTCCTGAGCAACTAGGATTACAGGCATGACCCATCCATGCCTGCCTGCCTTGGTTTTGGTTTCTTTGTTAATTTTTTTTTCCCAGTCAATGTCTAGCTATGCAACTCAAGTTGGCCATTAACAGGAGATCTACTTCCTGTGTGCTAGGGTTATAGTCATTTGCCACTATGCCTGGCAGATTTGTTTGTATTTGAGATATGTCCTATGTTGTTTAGGCTTGTCTCCAACATCCTTGCTCCCGGGATCTTCCTGCCTTCTCAGTCTATCAAGTAACTGGGACCCCGGGCACTAGAGGTGCACTCCAAGCCTCTTTGAATGTCTAAATACAATGTGGGCTTTTCTTGGTGCAGGCAAGGGGTTTGAATGCAGGACTTTTGCTTGGCTTTTTTTTTTTTTCCTGGAGACTGGCACTGTCCAACCTAAGCCACAGTTGCACTTCTAAAATGTTCACCCCGAAGGATTTAGCAAGTTGTGTTGTGCTTTTATAAAAATGATGTTACATTCCCTCTGTTCAGATTGATCATGCTTCTGTGTTTGGTGAGGCTGCTTTATGAAGGAGAGCAAAGTATAATGACACATACCTGTAATCCCAGACTTCAGGGAGGATGAGGCAAGAAGATCAATAATTGAAGGCCAGCCTGAACTACACAGAAATAGCTCTCCCTACCCCCCATCTCTCTCTCTTTCACACACACACACACACACACACACACACACACACACACACACACACACACATACACACAGAGGAAAAAATAAAGGCGACACCCACGCACGAGCTGAGAAAGTCACATTTGCTATTGGCAGTCCCCAGAGGGGCATCTGAAGTCATTCTTGTGACTGAAGTGGTGCTGGCCAGCCGCCAGTGAGTCCTGTGATCCAGGACTAAAGAAAAGACACACATCGCAGTGTTTAGCAGACTGCCTGCAAATTCCCGGGTTCATCCTGTCCTTTCAGACCAACTCAAGGCCATCTGGACTGCTACACTCTCTCTTTGACCCCTGAAGCCAGTTGTTTGCAAGCTCACAACAATGATATTCACATAGTGATCGCACACAATCCTATTCTTCAATCATCCTAGCATCATAAAGAACAGCAAGCATGCCAGTGGCGGTACCTACCTTACAGCCCCAGCTGTTGGGGATACTGAGGCAAAAGGACTGTTTGAGCTCAGGAAGGGAAGGAGGGAGGCATAGAAAAGGGAGGGTGAGCCAGGCATTGGTGGTTCTCACCTGTAATCCTAGCTTCTCAGGAGGCTGAGATCTGAGGATCAAGGCAGCTCAGGCAGCAAAGTCTGTGAGACTCCTAATTCCAATTAATCACCAGAAAATTGGAAGTGGTAGAGCAGCTCGGTAGCCTTGAGCGGAAGAGCTCAGGGACAGTACCCAAGCCAAGCATTACTGTTGTATTGACTATGAAAGGATATGTCCTTTCCCAATAACACAAGAAGCTCTTCAAGTGTATGTAATACATTTGGGGGGGGGTCATAGGGCGCTGTCCCTGAGCTCTTTAGCTGAAGGCTACCACCCTACCCTTGAGCCAAGCCCTACTTCTCCTTCTCTAGAGGTTAATTGCAGATAAGAGTCTTAGGTCATTTTGTGCCCTGGCTGGCTTTGAACCTTCATCCTCAGATCTCAGCCTTCTGAGTAGCTAGGATTATAGGCGTGAGCCATGCACCTGCCCGGCTGTAATATATTTTTAAAGATCACATAACTCCTTTTGGGAACTGCTAAATAGATACTTAAAAAAAAATCAGGTTGCAGCTGGGGTGGCTCACACCTATAACCCTAGGTACTCAGGAGGCTGGATCTGAGAATGTAGTTCAAAGCCAACCAGGGCACTACAAAGCCACAAAGCTGAGAGACTCTTATCTCCAGTTAATCTCTAGAAAACTACAGGTGGCTGTGGCTCAAGGGTAGGGTGGTAGCCTTGAACTGAAGAGCTCAAGGACAGCATGCAGGCCCAGAGTTCAAGCCCCATGACCACCCACCAAAAAAAACTCAAGATGGGCTCTGATGGCTCACCCCTGTAATCCTAGCTACTCAGGAGGCTGAGATCTGAGGATTTTCATTCAAAGCTAGCCCAGGCAACGAAGTCTATGAAACTGTTATCTCCAATGAACCATCAGAAAACCAGAAATAGTGCTGTGGCTCAAAAGTGGTAGAGTTGGGAGTGGGGATGTGGCACAAGGAGTAGGGCAATAGCCTTGAGCTGAAGAGCTCAGGGACAATGCCCAGGCCCAGAGTTCAAGTCCCACGACAGACAAAAAAAAAAAAAAATGGTAGAGTTGGGGCCTAGAGTTTGGCCTAGCAGTAGAGTGCTTCCCTAGCATGCACAAAGACCAGGTTTCAATTCCTCCATACCACATATATAGAAAAAGACAGAAGTAGTGCTGTGGCTCAAGTGCTAGAGCTCTAGCCTTGAGAAACCCCAGGGACAGTGCTCAGGCCCTGAGTTCAAACCTCAGGACTGGCAAAAAAAAAAAAAAAGTGGTGGGCCAGGAGTTTGGCCTAGTGGTTAAAGTGCTTGCCTAGCATGCACGAAGACCCGGGTTCAATTCCTTGGTACCACATACATAGAAAAAAGCCAGAAGTGGTGCTGAGGCTCAAGTGGTAGAGCTCTATCCTTGAGAAAGTCCAAGGACAGTGCTCAGGCCCTGAGCTCAAGCCCAGGACTGGCAAAAGAAAAAAGCAAACAAAGTAGTAGAGTTCTAGCCTTGAGCAAAAGAACAATCCCCAGGCCCTGAGTTCAAACCCCAGATTGGCAAAAATGAAAATGATGACAAGCTCACCCCTATAATCCTAGCTACTCAAGAGGCTGAGATCTGAGAATTGTGGTTCAAGGCTTGGCAGGAAAGTCCATGAGACTCTTATCTTCAACTAACTACCAAAATGCCTGAAGTAGAGCTATGGCTTAAGTGGTAGAGAGCCAATGTTGAGCAAAAGAAGTTCAAGTCCCAAGGTAGACAATAAAAACAACAACAAACCCCAAAACAACACGGGCCAGGAGCTGTTGGCTCATCCCTCTAATCCTAGCAACTCAGGTAACTCAGATCTAAGGATTGTGGTTCAAAGCCAGTCCTATCAGGAAAGTCTATGAGACTCTAATTTCCAGTTAACCACTAGAAAATTGAACGTGGCGCTATGGCTCATAGTGGAGAACTAGCCTTAGGGACAGCACCCAGTCCTGGAGTTCAAGACCCATGTCCAACAAAAAAAAACCCCAAAACATCAGCTGGGTCCAGTGGCTCATGCCTGTAATCCTACTCTGGAGGCTGAAATCTAAGGGTCATGGTTCAAAATAGACACTAAAGTCTGGGAGACTCTTTTTTTTTTTTTTTTTTTTTTTTTTTTTTTTTTGCCAGTCCTGGGCTTGAGCTCAGGGCCTGAGCACTGTCCTTGGACTTTCTCAAGGCTAGAACTCTACCACTTGAGCCTCAGCACCACTTCCGGCTTTTTCTATATATGTGGCACCGAGGAATCGAACCCAGGTCTTCGTGCATGCTAGGCAAGCACTTTAACCACTAGGCCAAATTCCCGGCCCGTCTGGGAGACTCTTATCTCCAATCAACCACTAGAAAACTAGAAGTGGCACTGAAGAGGTCTGGGACAAAGGCCTAGATCCAGGGGTAGGGCAGTAGCCTTAAGCTGAAAAGCTCAGGGACTGCACCCAGGGCCAGAACTCAAACAAAACAAAATAAAACAAGAAAACAAACAAAAAACCACACACACATACCCCACATACAGGGAGAGGTGGCTCATGCCTATAATCCTAGCACTCAGGAGGCTGACACCTGAGGATTATGGTTCAAAGCTAGCTCTGGCACTAAAGAACAAGAGACTCTTATCTCCAATTAATTACTAGAAAAGGAAATGGGGCTTGGCTCAAGGGTAGGGTGGTAGGCTTGAGCTGAAGAGCTCAGGGACAGTGCCCAGGCCCAGAGTTCAAGCCCCATGACCCTCCCCCCTGGGAAAAAAAAAAACATCAGGGACACACTAGGCAAGTTACACAGAAGCTCAGAAGCTAGGGATACACACACACACACACACGCAGAGTACTATTCAGGGCCCATGCTTATTAAATAAGCACTCTATTGCTGACCCAAGCCTCCATCCCTAAGTACATCTGTATGCATACATACACACAAATACATATATAGTGTATCATATATATATATATATATAAATATGACGTGTCATATGTATATGAGAAATATAAATGTTTGAAGTTAAGGGAAACAAAAACATCTTCTTGCCTCTTCTCTATTTTACAGATAACTAAAACTGAGTTTCTGAGACAGCAAATGATAAGGCCACATTCCTGTAGCATTTTCAGAGTAAGATGGACTTCAGACTCAGTTGCTGCCCCAGGCTGTTACAGAGCTCTTCTTAGTCATGAAAGGCAGTATTTGCCAAGTGGTAAATTAATGGCAAAGCTATGCATGCTTCTTCCTATAACCTATTTACACGTTCAAGGTATACATGCTAACAACAACAAAAATAAACTTTTTTTTTCTGGGGAATTTTCAGGTGCAAAGGGACTTTCCAGGTGGCTCCTCAGCTGCTCTACAAGATCACCTGCTGTGCCCACTGTTCAGACACCTGGGCCCCTCAGCCACAGGCCACATGTGATCTTGGTATGTACAGATCTCTTCCGAAAGCGTCTTCTCACAGTACCTAGAAACTGGCTAGAAATGCAAATTCTTCATTCTACTCCAGAGCTACTGACTCTGAAACTCTGGGGTTGGCTTAGTGATGATCTGATTTTGTTTTGTTTATGGCTTGTTTTCTGTGTGTGTGTGTGTGTGTGTGTGTACACTCATTCAAACGTGCCAATCCTAGGGCTTGAACTCAGCCATTGGTTCTACCTCTAAACTCTTTTGCCCAAGACTGGCACTCTACCACTGGAGAAACAGCTCCACATCCAGCATTTTGCTGGAAGATAAGAATCTCATGGACTTTCTTACCTGGGCTAATTTTGAGCCGAGAACATCAGATCTGATCCTCCTGAAAAGCATGGATTACAGGTGTGATCCACTGACACCTGGCTATTTTCTGTTTTCTAAGACAAAATCTCTCTGTGTAGCTCAAGCCAGTCTCGAACTCACAACCTCCCTACCTCAGCCTTCCACATTCTGGGTTTATAGGCATGTACCATGAGTACTCAGCATGATTTTTTTTTTTTTTTTTGGTGGGTCTTGGGGCTTGAACTCAGCCTGGGCGCTATCCCTGAGCTATTCAGCTCAAGGCTACCACCCTACCCATGAGCCAAGCCCCACTTCCCGTTTTCTAGAGGTTAATTAGAGGTAAGAGTCTCAGGTCCTTTTGTGACTGGGCTGGCTTTGAACCTTGATCCTCAGATCTCAGCCTCCTGAATAGCTAGGATTACAGTGTGAGCCACCACGCCCCGCATCATATATATTTTTTAAAGCCCTCCAGGTACTCTGGGCTTTTTGTTGTTGTTGTTCTGTTTTGTTTTGTTTGCTTTTCTGGTTGTAGGTCATGGATTATAGGTGTGAGCTACTGCCACCTGGCTTCTGGGAGACTCTTATCTGAAGTGGCACTGTGGTTCAAGTGGTAGAGACTAGGCCTTGAGCATAAAAAAGCTCAGGGATTGCATCCATGTCCTCAGTTCAAGCCCCAGGACTGGGTAGCCTTCATCTAATAGGACTACTTTCTCATGTGAGGAGATTACCTAGGAGTGGTAGTATACTCCTTTAATTCTAGCACTTCAGAGGCTAAGTCAGAAGGATAAGGAGTTCAAGGCTATCTTGGCCTAAGTAAGGAAACCTTGTTTCAAAAGCCAAGACATTAGAGGCTGAGATCTGAGGATTGTGGTTCATAGCCAGCCCGGGCACAAAAGTGGGGAGACTCTTATCTCCAATTAACCATCAGAAAACCAGAAATGGTGCTGTGGCTCAGCGATGGGACAGTAGCCTTGAGCTAAAGAGCTCAGCCCTCCCCCCAAGACAAAACCAAACTACAGACAATTGTTCACACCTGTCATTCCAGCTTCGAAGCATGTAAAGTTTAGGGGTGATGGAAGTTTGAGGCCAGCCATGCAAGGAGATCTCCATCTCACAGGGCCCGCTGGACACAGCGGGCCATGCCTGTTATCTAACACACTGGGAGACTGTGCTCTGAGGTCAGTCCTTGGGGGAAAATCTCAAGACTGAAAAAGAACTTAGGCCAAAAAGATCTGGAGTGTAGCTCGAGTGATAAGCACACAACCCCAAGTTCAAATCTCTACTACACCTGTACATGAAAGAAAGAGAGGGAGGGAGGAAGGGAGGGAGGGAGGGAGAGAGGGAAGGAGGGAGGAAAGGAGGAAGGAAGGAAGGAAAGAAAGGAAGAAAGGAAGGAAGAAAGAAAGAAAAAGAAAGAAAGAGAGCTGAGTGTAGGGGCTCATGCCTGTAATTCTAGCTACTCAGGAGGATCTGAGGATCTTGGTTCAAAGCCATCCTTGGAACTAAAGTCTGAGAGATTTTTGTTGTTGTTTTTTATGTGGGTCACAGGGCTTGAACTAGGCCCGGGCACTGTCCCTGAGCTCTTCAGCTCAAGGCTACTGCCCTATCCTGGACCTGGGCACTGTCCCAGAGCCCTTCAGATCAAGGCTAGCACCCTATCCTTGAGCCAAGCCCCACTTCCCATTTTTTCTAGAGGTTAATTGGAGTCTCAGATCCTTTTGTGCCCTTAGGCTCTGGCTGGCTTTGAACCTTGATCCTCGATCTCAGCCTCCTGAGTAGCTAGGATTACAGGTGAGAGCCACTGCGCCTGCCTGGAAAGTCCAAGAGAGACTCTTATCTCCAATTAACCATCAGAAAACAGGAAGTGGCAGTGTGGCTCAAAAGGTATGGCGGTAGCCTTGAGCTGAAGAGCTCAGGGACAACACCCAGGCTCAGAGTTCTAGTCCCAAAGACCAACAAAAAAAAGTGAGAGAGGGAGGGAGGGAGGGAGGGAGATGGGGTGGGGGTGGGGCTGAGAGTTTGGCCTAGTGGTAGAATACTTGCCTAGCATGCACTAAAGACCTGGGTTCAATTCCTTGATGCCACATACATAGAAAAAAGCCAGAAGTGATGCTGTGTCTCAAGTGGTAGAGTGCTAGTCTTGATAAAGTCCAAGGACAGTGCGCAGGCCCTGAATTCAAGCCCCGGGACTGGAAAAGGAAAGAAGGAAGGAAGGAAAAGAAGAGAGAAAAAGAAAGAAGAGAGAAAGAAAAAGACGATCTGGGAATGGTGGTATATTCCTATAATTTTAGTTACTCGGAGGCAGAAGCAAAGAGACCTCTGTGCAAGGCCAACTCAGGCAAAAGGTAACCTATGTCAAAAGCAAGACAGAAACTAAAGGTCTCTTGAGGTGTGGCATAAGTGCTAGAGAACATGCCAGGCCTCTACAGTGAGACTATGTTTAATCCCTATTATGGCAAAATAAAATAAAATATGGAATAAAGTATTATACACACACACAACTATGTGAGACCCAGGGTGAAGATGACTCTAGAATTCTATATTCCCAGAATTGAGAGCAAATTTCATGTCTATTCCTTAGGACACTCAGATTTGTACTCTGTTATAAAAGTGCCAGCAAGTGAACGAGCTTTATTACAAAACTTAGGACCTATTGACGCCTGGGGGAGGGGAGTGGAAGGGATGAGGGGGTGGCGGGGGTTCCAAGACCATGACAAGGCAATCTTGGTATAGGCCGTCTCCAACAGTCCATTAAAATATCTACCAATCCTTCTTTCATGCATGGGTTTTGGAGAGAGACACAGATGAGGCTGGGTCCTGACTCAGGAGTTGAGCAATCAGAACCTCCAAAGACTCAGTTTCCTCATCTGTAATTTAAGGCTAATAATAGTTCCCTCCTAGACATAATTCAGTAATTGCCAAGCATATCATAGGCACTTTGGGACATGGTGGCTTAAAAATGATAATTAACTGAGTTATTCATATTGACTCTTTCAGAGGGGGATGGGACTACACAGAAAATTTATGTAATGCTTAAATCTGCCCAACACATACAAAGTAATATATGCAGTGATTTTTTTTTTTCCCCTACCCGGACTGGCCTCCAACCAGGATCCTCTAGGTCTCAGCCTCCTGAATAGCTGGATGACAGGGATGAATCACTGGGTGCTGGACTTTTTTCTAGCCTTTATGGCAGGCCCTCCTCACTTGTCACTGCCTCCACTCTTGCTCAATTGTTCTTCATCTGAGTGGCCCATACTCCTGGACTTGTGACCCATTGGGATCAGCTTCCTTGTGCCTGATTATCTTTGGGCCTCTACTCTGCCAACTCATCTGATAAAAGAATTTAAAGGGAGGGGGAGGAGGAGGAGGTGCTAACAAGTGATAATGTTGGAGTCCCCTGTTGGATGGCAATTGGGTTTCAGTAGCATCTTAGGGCTGGTGATACTGATACTTTCTGTCAAGGCAAGGGCCACCAGGAAGATATTTTAAGCAAGGGGGATTTCCTCCAACCCCTCAAATTACACCATGTAGACAGCTGCCTGCCTCACATGATCTGGCCAGCAGTTATCCCCGCTGCAGGGACACCAGAGGAAACAGGTCTACCCCTCTTCTGAGCAGGAGTGTACGTCACTTAAAGGAAAAGTCTATTTACACTGGAGTCTACTCGGAAAACACACATTCTGGCCGGGTGATGGCTGCTTGGACACCAGCCTGGCAGGAAAATCCATGTGACTCTTATCTCCACTACTCAGAAAAAGCCAGAAGTGGAGCTTTGGCTCAAGTGGTAGAGCATTAGTCTTAAACAAAAGAAGGTCAGGTAACAGAACCCAGGCCCTGAGTTCAAGCCCCAGTACTACAGAAAATAAGAAAACACACATTTACTGGTCTCAAAGGACTCCTTTACTTAACATTATAAACATGGGGATGTGCAGGTGAGATTAGAGCACATCTGTTAACATCCCTATAGTTAGCCACAAAATGCATTTCTGAACACAAACAAGATTTAGTGACCAATCACTCAAGTTGAAATCCTAGCTACTCAGGAGGCTGAGATCTGACGTGGCTGTTGGACACCAGTTAGGAAAATCGACAAGATTCCCCTGACTCAGTCAGTTGTGAGGCTTAACCTCTGGACCTGGGCACTGCCCCTTTGCTCAGGGCTAGCACTCTACCACTTTGAGCCACAGTGCCACTTCTAGTGATGAATTGAGGTAAAAGTCTCACAGATTTTCCTGCCAAGGATGACTTTGAACTGTGATCCCCAGATCTCAGCTTCCTTAGTTGCTAGGATCACAGACCTGAGCCACCTGCACCTGCTCAGTAAGATTATCTCCTAGTATTTTTTTTTTTTTTTTTGCCAGTCCTGGGCTTGAGCTCAGGGCCTGAGCACTGTCCTTGGACTTTCTCAAGGCTAGAGCTCTACCACTTGAGCCTCAGCACCACTTCCGGCTTTTTTCTATATGTGGTACAGAGGAATCGAACCCAGGTCTTCGTGCATGCTAGGCAAGCACTTGAATCACTAGGCCAAACTCCCGGCCCCATATCTCCTAGTATTTTTACACACACACACACACACACACACACACACACACACACACACACACAGAGCTGGAAATGGGTCTGTGGCTCAAGTGGTAAAGTACTAGCTAGCCTTGAACACAAAAGCTCAGGGATAGCACCCAAGTACTGAGGACAAGCTCCAGGACTAGCACCCCAAAAATAAATAAATAAAAACCAAATCTTGTATCTAGCTTCATGTCATGATAAGGACACTGAGACAAGGGAAGATTAAGTACAGTCTTCAATGAAACATTGTCTAAAAAGAATTATACTCATTACTGAACTTATGAAATGGTAACCCCTCTGTATAACAATAACAAAATTATATTTCTAAAAAATGAGTGTGGGAATGTGGCTTAGTGGTAGAATGCTTGCCTAACATGCATGAAGCTCTGGGTTGGATTCCTTAGTACCACAAAAACAGAAAAAGCCAGAAGTAACACTGTGGCTCAAGTGGTAGAGTGCTAGCCTTAAGTAAAAGGAGCTCAGGAACAGTGCCTAGGCCTTGAGTTCAAGCCCCAGGACTGGCAAAAAAAAAAAAAAAAAAAAAATCTGGGGCCGGGAGTTTGGCCTAGTGGTTAAAGTGCTTGCCTAGCATGCATGAAGACCCGGGTTCAATTCCTTGGTACCACATATAGAAAAAAGCCGGAAGTGGTGCTGAGGCTCAAGTGGTAGAGCTCTAGCCTTGAGAAAGACCAAGGACAGTGCTCAGGCCTTGAGCTCGAGCCCAGGACTGGCAAAAAAAAAAAAAAAAAAAAAAAAAAATCCGGTATTTGAAGACAAGTCTTTGGAATTCCAAGTTCATGGTTATAAGTGCTTTTCAGCCAGACAAGGTGGCTCAGAACTGTAATCCTAGCGACTCAGGAGGCTGCGATCTGAGGATCTCAGTTCAAAGCCAGCCCAGGTACTAAAGTCTGTGAGACTTTCATTTCTAATGAACCACAAGAAAACCGGAAGTAGCACTGTGGCCCAAGGAGTAGACAGGTAGCCTTGAGCTGAAGAGCTGAGGTACTGTGCCCAGGCTCAGAGCCCAAGCCCTACCAAAAAAAAAAAAAAGTGCTTTCAGCCTTTCATATTTCAACTTCAATCCTCAGATCTCAGCCTCCTGAGTAGCTTGGATTACAGGTGTGAGCTACCTCTGCTGGGCTTGTGTAACAAGTTTGATCCCAGTGGCTTCCTAAGTACCAGTGGAGAAGCCTTAGTAAATCATGTGACTTTCCCATGAGTGTGTGGTATGAGCCAGAGATAGAGAAGAGGGCTTGGCATTTATTCAGCCATTTCCAGGTGCCAAGACCCGTGGTGAGTATGGCCATTCCTCCATTTTTACAAATGAGGAAATAAGGTGGAGCTCTTCAGAGTCTTCTGCTGGTAATTGCATGTCTGCCTATTCCAGGAGTGTGAAGGGAAGACAGTAAGGCAGGATGGAACTTGCTGTCTCTGGAGACAGATCTGCCTCTTCTATTTCTAATTGCTTCTTTTCTCTGGCTCATTCTTCCACAAACGTTTCAGTAGCATCTCTCACCCAGCCCGGCTCCCATTCTACAGTGATGACAGAGGACTTAGAAGGGACAGGGGGACAGGTAGACTCAACTGTCAGCCATACATGACAGCGCATGTGAACCTGGGGGCAGGGGCAAGGGCAAGGGCATTGGCAAGGGCATCGACTTGAATGAACTGAGGGAAAACCCCAAACACATAATATCCTGGTACATAGCATGCAGATATTTTATTAGCATACCACAGAAGGATGCCTGGTGTGAGTAATTTACACCTATAATCCTTGGGACTCTGGAGTCTAACATCTGAGAATCACAGTCAGTTTAGGTAGGAAAATCTATGAGACCATTTAATCTCCAATTTACCAGCAAAAAACCCAAGGTTCAGCTGTGGCTCAAGTGGTAGAGTGCCAACCTTGAGCAATAAAGCTACAAGATAGCAATGGGATCCCAGTACTGGCACAAAAACAAAACCAAAAAAGAAACAAACGAACAGAGGGCTGGGTGTTAGTGACTCATGCCTATAATCCTAGCTACTCAGGAGACAGATCTGAGGATTGGGGTTCGAAGCCAGCCCAGGCAAGAAAGTCTGTGAGATTCTTGTTTCTAATTAACAACTCAGAAAAAAAAAAAAAAAAAGCTAGAAGTGGCACGGTGGCTTAAATGGTAGAGCACTAGCCTTGAGCTGAAGAGCTCAGAGACTGTGTCCAGACCCAGAGTTCAAGCCCCAGGACCAGAGAAGAAGAGGAGGAGAGGAGAAAGAAGAAGAAGAAGGAGGAGGAGGAGGAGGAGGAGGAGGAGGAGGAGGAGGAGGAGGAGGAGGAGGAGGAGGAGGAGGAAAAAAAGAAGAAGAAGAAGAAGAAGAAGAAGAAGAAGAAGAAGAAGAAGAAGAAGAAGAGGAGGAGGAGGAAGAAAAGAAGAAGAGGAAGAGGAAGAAAAAGAAGAAGAGGAGGAGGAGGAAGAAGAAAAAGAAGAAGAAGAGGAGGAGGAGGAGGAGGAGGAGGATAGGAGGATAAAACAAAAAAAGTGAAATTCATTTTGAACATGACTAACACCCACTGAGCAAGTCTATTTTTCCTACCTGCCTCCATCCCAACACATCTTTGTGTGTATATTGTTCGCATGTTCCATTATACTGGTGCTTGAACCCAGGATCTACTTGCGGTGCAGCCAAGAACAGCCTGGAACTTGTAATTCTCCAGGCTTGGCTTCCTGAGTATTAGGGATTATAAGTGTACCCTACCAAGACTGGCTTCAATCCAGGTGATTTTGATGCTAGATACAGTTCAGTTTGCCAGTCACTAGTCCAGGCTCTGAGGCTGCCCCTTGTGAGGAAGGGTGGAGCCAGGGAGCCGGTGAAGCCCTTTCTACCTCTTCTGGGAGCTTTATTGTCTATCATTTGGCTTGCTTTGCAATTATCCTAACAGGGCTGGAACAGAAGGCCAGTCAGACAAACATGAACCAGACCTGTTCCACAGAATTGTGATGTCAGTTTTCTTTGGCTTTGCCTTTGCCATTTGAAAGAGAGAGAGAGAGAGGGATTGCTTCAAGAGCCCCACTTGTCGCTGAACTTTTCCCTTTTCTAGTAAAAGTATAAATTCCAGCTGCACTTCTTGACAAACATCTTTCTTCAGAAGTTGCTGTCTACCAGGCCTTGCAGAGTTCCAGAGATAAGATAAATAATTTACCAAATGTAGGTTTCTGATTACTCATTCTATTAGCATTTAGAGCAGAGAGCTCTGGCCCCTGGGGAGTTTGATTTGCTCATAAGCAACCCATCTGCTTTTGTGTTGTTGTTGGTTTTTTTTTTTTTCCCTTTCCTGGGGAGTTTTTTGGGGGGTGGAGTTGCCCGGAAAAGTCTGGGAGCTCCCAGAATCCCACACATACTTTGGGGATGAACTACCTCAATCTTAAGGGTTTACTGGAAATTCTGGGGAATGCTATTTTATTATTTTAAGAATTCACCATTGCTAGGACTCTTCCTCCTTTTCTACCCTCCTCCTTTCCCTTCTTGCCTGTCCTGGGCCTTGAACTCAAGGCCTGGGGACTGTCCCTGAGCTGCTTTTGCTCAAGGCTAGCACTCTACCATTTGAGCCTTAATGCCACTTCTGTTTTTTGTTTTTTGTTTTTTCCTGTTTATGTGGTACTGAGCAATCCAATCCAGGGGCTTCATGAATACAAGGCAGACACTCTATCACTAAGCCACACTCCAGCCCTCCCCCACCCTTTTTTTAAGTTGACTACAAAAAAAAGTTTATATCTTATTTATTTATTTATTTTTCTCTTGGGGGTTGAACTCTGGACCTGGGAGCTATCCCTGAGCTCTGTTGTTCAAGATTAGTGTTTTACCACCTGAGTTACAACACCACTTTCAGTTTTCTAGTGGAGGTAAGTCTCACAATGAGACTCACTTCCCTGCCTGGGCTGTGTTCCAACCATAATCTTTAGATCTCAGCCTCCTGAGTAGCTAGGATTATAGACTTGAGCCATACCCACTTGGCTCTCATTCTTCATTGTACAAAGTAAGATGTCTAAAGAGGAAGGGGTATTTTCAGTTTTGTGCAATGCATGTATCCTAAATTCAGATGGATACTCCAAGAGTAATTTCAGGGAATTTTATAGAAGAGATTAATAGTTTCTCCTAAATCAGATGACATTCTTTGAAAGCCAGGGCCTGGTGGCTCATGCCTGGAATCTTAGCTATTCAGGAGACTGAGATCTGAGGATTGTAATTCCAAGCCAGCATGGGCAAAAAAAAAAAAAAAGTCTGTAAGACTCTTCAATGAGAAGGCCAAAAGTGGGCGGTAGGGGAGTTCAAGTGATAAAGTCCAAACCTTGAATGAAAAACCAAGTGAGAGTGAAAAGGTCCTGAGTGAGGACACACACATACAAACTTAAAAAAAAAACAAACCCACTACCTGCCACCTAGTTTGTGTTTCTCAGGGAGATTAACCTACTTCCCTGGCTCATTTTCATCTCTTTGCCACATTAGTGGGTAGAAAGCCGAGAATGCCGGCAGCAAGAATCCTGAGCTTAAGTGACTGCATTCTCTCCTCTCTCTTTTCTGGAATTCTGACCGATCTCAGTCAATCAGTAAACCTCAGTAAAGCTGAGAGAATCAGCCGACACGTGCCCAGAGGCGCACATGTGCGCTCAAACCCCAACATTTGCTCTCCACTCCTGCCTGCCGTCTGCTGCATTTTGAGGGTTTCAGGTTGCTCCCCCTGCTGGGTTTTGGTTGGCTGGATGACCGAATGAAACACAACCTTTCCAGCAGACATCAAAGCGTGTCTCCTGCATAGCAAACTGGCCATCCCGCCTTTCGTCTCTCGACATTCCAATTTCACTGGGACTGTCTTGCATGGTAATCACGCCTAATTACTGCTTTATCCCTTGATTGTTAGGCTGAGTTTTTGGAACTGAGGTTCTTTTTTCAGCTTGGGTTCACAGCCTCTTTCCTATTCTTAGCATGCCCGTCCTGAGACTCAGCTAGCATCAGTAGCCAATAGGTGGAAAGGGCAGGGTTAGTCGGGCCTTTGGAATATTACTGCTCTGTCTACTTAGTAAACTTGCATTCTTGGACTGTGAGAAGACCTTGCACCGTTCAGGATTTTCTGAATACCATGAGAGCTTTAAGAGATTTATGAGTAGGGTAAAGAGTAAAACGAAGGCCATGAGAGGACATGCTGCTGGCCTCCTGTTTTCCTAGCTTCTGTCTTAGCACACACAGGTACAAAATATTTTCAAATATGGAGACGACCAAACCAGGACTTCTGTAGTTCCCCCCCCCCCCCGACACACCTCTTTTTCCCCCTACTTCTTTTACTTGGTAAGATATGTTTACGTGTCTTTGTTTGCCCTTGAAAAAGAGTTCAACTATTCTCACCTACCTAGTTTAAACCATCCTTGCAGGTGATCATTTGTTTTAATTCTTCTAGGGCTAGGAATGTAGCTCAAAGGTAGAATATGTCTCATCTGGCACATGTGCAGGTTGTGGGTTTGATGGTCAGCACCATAAACCCAAACAACAGCTGGGTGTCAGTAGCTCATGTCTGTAATCTTAGCTACTCAAGAGGCTGAGATCTGAGAATCGGGGTTCAAAGCCAGCCAGCCAGACAAATCTGAGAGACCCTTATCTCTGTATACCCACACACATACAATAAAAGCCACAAGTAGAGCTGTGGCTCAAGTGAGACAGTGCCAGTCTTGAGTAGAAAAGGCTGAAGGACATTGCCTGGAATCAGAGTTCAAATCCCAGCACTGGCACACTCACAAAAAAAAAACAAATAAAAAAAATTGTGACCCAAAATAGGTTTCTTAGCAAAGGAGACAGTATATGCCAAAATTGAAAGTAGAAAAAAAAGAAAGGAAACCGTTTATCAGAAGAGGAAAACACTTCCTTGGAAATGATTTAATAAGATCTGAGGATTCCGGAATTAGAAAATACACCTGAGAGCAAGCTCCATAGGGAAGAGATGTGTTGTTGCTATGTGGCTATTTCTCTCTCTCTCTCCCCCCCCCCTCTCTTTTTCTCCCTCTCCCTCCCTCTGTCTCTCTTTGTTTTTCTCTCTGTCTCTGTATGTGTCTCTGTCGGTCTCTCTCTGTTTTGAGATAGTGTCTATGGAGCTTACATTGGTTTTGAACTTGTGATCCTACCTCAGCCTCCAGAATGCCAGGATTGTAGGCGTGTAACATCACACCCAGCTGTTATTACCATTCTTGCTGCTATTTTCTTGAATTCTTTTGGAAATTCCATGGGTTTTCTTGGGTAATAATTAGACCTGTTGCATGCATGACTGTATGGACTGACCTGTACCCAGATTTTTTTTTTATCATGTTTTTGGTCAAGTGGTAGTTAAGAAATTATGGATTAGTAACCTAGTAAACATACTCCTTAATATCAGAGGAGAAGGAAGCGTCCATGGACACAGGAAATCTTGTTTCATATCAAGCTAAGCTGGGTAAGCTCGGAGAACTGATTATCGCTGATCCTGAACAGATTCAAAACAGCTTTTCTCACCCTTCTTGATGGATGGCTAAGATAGTTAATCAACCTTTACTAAAAGGGGTGCTGCAGGGGGTACCTCCTAACCTTTGAGGAAGAGGTCAGAGAAGCTGTCCTGGCCCCCAGTCTTCCCATCAGTAGCAGAACTCCAGAATTGACCTTAGGCCATGTTTGGTAATCACTAATTTCCAGGTAGCTTGAAAACTGAAGAAACTGCTGAACAAAACCCATTACCAGAGGGCAGAGGGTATTTCAGGGCTTGTGCTTTGGCCTAGCATGTGTGAGGCCCTGGCTTTGATCCCCGGCACCTTGAAAACTGCAAGACAATTAAACTATATTTACAGCGTCCCTACGTTGGTCTATTTGGCCAGTCCTGGGGCTTGAACTCAGGGCTTGAGCACTATTATTGGACTTTCTCAAGGTTAGAACTCTACCACTTGAGCCACAGCACCACTTCCGGCTTTTTCTATATGTGGTATGGAAGAATCAAACCCAGGTTTTTGTGCATGCTAGGCAAGCACTTTACCACTAGGCCAAACTCTTGCCTTGGATGAAAGCTCACAATTGCTCTAAACTCTTCTCTCTGCACACAGCTGCAGCCCCAGCCTAGGTGAGATGTGAACACCTTTCTTCTCAGGATCAGAGTCTAGGGAACAGTGAATTTACGACTATGACTATTCATTTTTATTTTATCTTTTTGTTCTAAGCCTGTGGACGTGGGCTTTTGTGCCTGTAAGCAGTAGGATGTGGAGAAAGCTGTTTGGAGGGGCAGAGGGGCCTCCCGGGAGCCTGGGGAGCTGGGTAATCTGCTTTGTGAATGGACTGAAGAGGTGGGGGGAGGGTTTCGCATAGTTGGAATTCCTTTATCTGGGTGGGCTCCTTCGCTCTGAACCTTCAGGATGTGGGAAATGGAAGATGAAAGAAGCTTCATTTCCAGCCTATCGGGTTACCGAGGGTAAATTGGAGAGAAAGCAGCAGAGGGGAGCAGAGGGGGTGGGGAGGGGGACGGCGAAGCAGGGGGAGGCGGCGATGGGAAAGCCTGCCTGGGAGCAGGCTGGGCGCCAGAGCGAGCGCATGGGTATGCAGATCGCGTTTCCTAGCACGTCAGAGCTGTGGAATTTCCTAGGGGGGGTGGTGGTGGAGATAAAGTTGGTTTAAGGTTAGTCTGCGATGAATAATCACTACCCGTGGAGGATGGCTCTGTGGGTGTTTACGAAGCAAAGACAGTTTCCAGTGGGGTGGGGAGTGGGTGCCGGGGTGGTGGCTTCTTCAGTGTGGGACCTTGGAATGCAGTCCATGTATGGATTTGATTTGTGTCTGACCTCCATGGTATGCAGAGCCAGCCCGGGAGACTGGGGCCTAGAAAGGGAGCAGGGAGGACGAGGAAGGTGATTGGCCCAGGCAGGAGAGGCTGTCTCCCTCCAGGGTGCGCGTGGGGTCGGGCACTGGGGGCACCCACTGGAGCTCTGCTGGGCGCCCCCCCCCCCCCCCGGCCTGCTCAAGGGTTTCCCTTCAGTTCTAATTCACCCCGCATCAGTTGCCTGGGCCCCGCCTTCCAGGGCCTTCCCCTGTGTGTATGTTTAAAATTCTACTCATCCAATCTTTTCAGTTGGGACAGGAACGCCCCAGCCTATCCCTGAGCTAGGTGTGTGAAAGTTACAAGGCCAGGCCCAGGGCCCTTGATTCTTCAAGGACAGGTAACCCGCTCTTTGGGGGAGCAATCAAAATAGGCCAGCCAAGCACCCGTGCATGGCTCAGGCCTGTAATCCTAGCTACTCCAGAGCCTGTGGTGTGAGGATCGGGTACACAGCCAGCCTGTACAGGAAAGTCTGTAACTCTTATCTCCAATTCACACCAGAAAACCAGGTGGTGCTGTGACTCAAAGTGGTGGGGTACTAGCCTTGGGCAAAAAGCTCCGAGACAGTGCCCAGGCCCAGAGTTCAAGTCCATTGACCCCCCCCCCACATAAATAAATAAAAAATAAAAAGGACAACTAAATCAGGTAAAATAAGGCTACCTGGGTTCTATGTGGGTCTCAAATGCAATCCTGTAGAAAAGCACAAGGTGAGAGAGATTGGAATCAAGAATTATCAGTGAGGTCTGGGAGTTTGGCCTGGTGGTAGAGGGCTTACCTAGCATGCACGAAGACACGGGTTCAATTCCTCCATAGCACATACACAGAAAAAGCCAGAAGTGGTGTTGTGGCTCAAGTGGTGGAGTGCTAGCCTTGAGGAAAGCCCAAGAACAATGCACAGGCCCTGAGTTCAAGCCCCAGGACTGGCAAAGAAAAAAAGGGGGGGGGGGATCTTTACTAAACCCTAGTGTTAACCTGCCCTAATCAAACAATCCATTACTTCAGTATTACAATGGTTTTGTTTGGTACGGTACAAATCATCTCATACTGTAGATGACAAAATATAGCTTGTTTTCTAAAGTTAGAATATAATAAACCACACATTGCATACCACAAAGCATACCAAACTTCATTTAATTGTCTCCCCTGTGTTTCCAGAAAACTGTTGAGGATTTTGTACGGGACAGCCTTAGCCACCATTTTCAAATAACTATGAATGTCATTCAGAGGCTCTTGTGAGAGGTTCTGTGTATAAAGATTGCTTGATGGATTGCTGGCACAGACAGATCACTGAGCTATTACAATACATGACCTTCATTCTTTACCATTTTACAAACATACACTAACATTTTCCCTCTCCTTTTCCCCCGCCAAACACCATCACATTAGTTTTTTTTGGGTGGTGGGAGGAAATACACACACACACACACACACACACACACACACACACACACATCTTTGCCTTGTTTTCTCAAAGCTACTTATGTTTCCAACTGTGAGCTGTGTGGTTTTAAGCCTTTTTCTATTTCAACACCTACTGTTCTAAGATTAAGTTGTTTTTTGTTTTTTTTTTAAATGAGCCCTATTAAATGTGGAATCAGTGCTGAATTTGAACTGGTACTTCTGGATTTCTGAATGATTTCCTAAGAACAGGTACAGTTAGTAACTGCGGTGATAGTTCCTGTGTGCCCAAGTGAAATATGTCTACAGCGTGTTTTTCTATTCTTAGTGGACACGAAAATTCGTTTTGGAAAGTCCTCAGCTTCATCCATCGTGGTCTGCTACTGACCTGAGCGGTAGAGGGCCTTAAGGCTACAATGTTAAAAAATCTGAGTCCAGGTTCTACTTACCAGCTGGGACACCTTATGTTTATTTAACCCTCAGACAGCATTTTTTGTGTGCCAGCACTGTTCTAAGCATTTTACAAATGTTTGCAAGGCTAATCCATAGTCCGGTGGTGTTATATAAGGCTCTTAATATTGTTTTTTTTCCCTTGTTTTGCACATGAAGAGTCAAAAGCGTGATGTGCAGTCACTTGCTGGCATGGGAAGATTGAGCGAGCTCCAGCTCCCCTAGCCTTTTGCAGCCATGGGGACTTAGGAAGCCAGAGGAAAGGGAAACTTAGCCATCTACCCCTCACCTGAGCCCCCCAGAGTCTCCAGGAGAGAGAGAGAGAGAGAGAGAGAGAGAGAGAGAGAGAGAGAGAGCGCGCATGTGTGTGTGTTGGAGGACAGGGGTTTGTGGTGTGCTCTTAGGCCTGCAGGTCCTGGGGTTTGAACTCAGGGTCTGGGTGCTGTCCCTGAGCTTTTGTACTCAAGTCTAGTGGTCTACCATTTGAGCCACAGCTCCACTTCTAGGATTTTTTGCCGTCCCATGGACAGGCTGGATGGAGCTTAAGCAGTAGAGTGCTCGCTAGCATGCATGAAGCTCTGGGTTCCATTCCTCAGTACCATGTACACAGAAAAGGCTAGAGGTGGAGCTATGGCTACCTAGACTATCTTTGAACTTTGATCCTCAGATCTCAGCATCCTGAATAGCTAGGATTAGAGACTTGAGCCACCAACTCAACTCCTGCACCAGTAGCTTTGAATCACTCCACAGTGCAGCCTGGGGCTAGGTGCTGGTGGCTCACACCTGTCTTCCTAGCTACTCAGGAGGCTGAGGCATGAGGATAGAGGTTCAAAGCCAGCCTGCGTATGAAAGTCTGTGAGACGCTTATCACTAATTAACCACACAAAACCAGGAGGAGGAAGAAGTGCTGTGATTCAAGTGGCAGAGCGCTGGCCTTGGGCTAAAGAGTTCAAGGACAAAGCCCAGGCCCAGAGTTCAAGCCCAGTGACTGACAAAAAAAAAAAAGAAAAGCAAAACAAAACAGAGCCTGGTTTTGGATGGTTTCCGTTTCCCTGCACTACGCTGAGATATGATTCCCGTCCCTACCAGATTTGACCTCATTACTCACTGTGTTTTTACTACGTGGCCTCACCCTTCAACCTGCCCTGATTTCCCAGATAGGAATCTGGCTGCTCCCATGGACTCTGTGCTTCTGATTCACATGTCATGTTCATCTCAGCCACATTACCCCAGGCCCTGTGTGACGCCCCAAGAAATTGTGGGGAGTGCCCAGGGGAAATGGCAAGGGAAAAGCAGGTATGGTGAGACTTCAGATTGGAAGGTGCAGGTTAAAGAGAACGGGGTACTGGGGTTCTCCATATGATGGAGGGACAGGGACAGGACACTTCTAACAGGTGGGAGGGCCTAGCCTGGGGGGTGTTTGGTATAGATATGACACATGCCCATATTTGTCTATGACAAATTTCCTATTTGTGTCAAATCTCTAGATCTTGCCCCATGGGAGGGAAAGAGCTTGGAACCGCCCAGTTCTGCCACCTCCAGGAAACCCACAGAACAGGCTGCATTCCCTGGGGCTCACCTGGATAAGAACCTTGAGAGGTGACACAGAGCAAAAAGCCTGGCACAAAAGCCATCACCTTCACCATCTCCCATCTTTACCTAAAACTGCCCCATGCCAGGAGAGGTAAAAGATGTGCCAGGAAGAGGGGCCCGAGTGGCAGCAGGCTAGATGGAGGGTCTGAACTTGGGTGCCTGTGGGTATCCCGTGGAACACCGCGGGTGTAGCATCAACTCTGGTGGCTGTTTTTCCACATCTGTCCATCTCTTCCCCCCAATCTTAGGCTTGAACTCAGGGCCTGGGCACTGTCCCTGAGCCTCTGTACTCAAGGCTAACACTACCACTTGAGCTATAGCTCCACTTCCAGCTTTTTCTGAATTGTTTATTGAAGATAAGAGTCTCATAGACATTCCTGCCCTGGCTGGCTTTGAACTTCAATCCCCAAGTCTGTTCTTTACAGACTTCCTAAACCTGGCGCAGAGTCCCTTCCAGTTGCAGAGAAACTCACAGTTTTCTCCTTATTGGAGCTTTCCCTTCCTATCTCCTTGCTCTTGTCCCAAGTAATCCCTTCTCTTATATCCATGTACTTTCCCCCCCTTTAATTTGTCTCGTCAAATTGAAACCAATCCCCAGAAGAGGCGGGGAGAGGCCAGAAGTATAGCCTAGTGGTAGAGTGCTTGCCTAGCTTGCACGAAGCCCTGGGTTCAATTCCTTGATGCCACATATACAGAAAAGTCTGGAAATAGTGCTGTGGCTCAAGTGGCAGAGCGCTAGCCTTGAGCAAAAAGTGTTCAAGGACAGTGCCCAGGCCCTGAGTTCAAGACCTAGACTGGGAAAAAAAAAAAAGAGGGGGATGAATCCCAAAGTAACCTTTTTTTTTTTTTTTTTGCCAGTCATGGGAACTGAACTCAGGGCCTGAGTCCTGTCCTTGGACTTTCTCAAGGCTAGAGCTCTACCACTTGAGCCATAGCACCACTTCCAGCTTTTTTCTATGTATGTGGTACCAAGGAATTGAACCTGGGTCTGGGCAAGCACTCTACCACTAGGACAAACTCCTGGCCCCTTTTTTCTTTTTCAAACCAGTACTGGGACTTGAATTCAGATCCTTGCACTTTCTTGGCTAGAGTTCTACCACTTGAGCCATTCATCCCTGGTATTTGTGGTTATTTTGGAGACTGGGGCTTTTGGCTTTTGGAGTTTTCTATCCAGGCTGGCTTTAAACCACTGACCTTCAGATATCAGCCTGCTGAGTAGCATGGACTACAGGTGAGAACTAGCTGCCTAATCCATACAACTGCTCTCCTCTCAACCCCCCTTTTTTCTCATCTCCCCTTTCCTTTTTCCTCTCTCTCTCTCTCTCTCTCTCTCTCTCTCTCTCTCTCTCTCTCTCTCTCTCTCTCTCTCTCTCTCTCTCTCTCTCTCTCCCACAGCAGTCCTGGATTTGAACTCAGTGCCTGTGCCTGCTAGACTGGGGGAACATTGCTGAGCCCCCAGTGCAGGCTGGGTAGATGGCTTTGCATCGTCTTAGTGACAGTGAAGTATGTCTATCCTTGTTGGACGGATGAGAACATTAAGTCTCAAGATTAAGTAACTCACCCAATGGTAACCCGTGAGTGATGAGTATCAGTTCCAGAATCACATGATGAGATAGTTTGTTTTTATTTTTGGCAGTACTGGGGCTTGAACTCAGTGTGTCAAGCTTGTTAGACAGACACTCTCTCGCTTGAGTCATACTCTGAGGCCTTTGTTTTGTTTTTGAGACAGTCTGATAAGGTTGCCCCCGCAGAAACCTCAAACTCCTGGCCTCCAGGAATCCTGTGCCCCAGTCTTCCCAGTCAGTAGCCAGGACTACAGGCATGTACTTCAGCACCCAGCATTATTATCCTCATTTTCCAGGGCCAGGAGCAGGCGGAGAGACTTTCAGACCACCTCCAATAAGCAGCAGCAGAATCAGGCTATGAAGCCTAGCTTCAGCTTGCCACAGCATTTGTGTTCAAAGAATCTTGGTGTCATTTGGGTTTATTCTTTACGTGACTCCAGGAAAGGAGGTTCAGCGTGGGTCCCCTCTGATTCCAGGGTGCACTCTGAGAGTCTGCAGAGAAGGCTGGGAGGATGGAAGGGTTCGTGTCTGCTAAGGGAGCCTGATGTATGCACACACACTTGTGCATGTTCTGGAGACACGCACAGGTGGTGTTTCCATTTATTCCCAGGGCTGGCCGGGTGGCTGGAAGGGAAGAAGGGAAGGGAAATCCTGTCCCAGGCTGGGCTGCAGAACCCCAGGGCAGCGGCTTTCCCGGGACTGACCTTTCTATCCAGCTGACCAGTTGGCAGCAAGTGAGTGACATCAAGGAGACATTTTCTCCTCTGTGAGCTCAGAGCTAACGCGTACAAATTCCTCAATCACAAGACAGAGGTGGCAGAAGCCAGGCACACTTGCTATGGCAGCAGGTGATGGGCACTTGCCCTAAGCCTTTCATGAGGCTGCGTAATGGTAGGGACTCTTGCAGCTGCACATGGCCATGTAAGGCTTGGTCCCAGGCCTTCTGCATCCGTCCTGTGGTGGAGATGGGGGTTGGGGGGGGCGTGGGAGGGGTGGGGAGGGTGGGGGGGTGTTGGGGTGGGGATGTTGGCCTTGCTGGCCTCCCTGAGGTCATTCACTCCCCTGTCTGTCCTTCAGCTCTCAGTTTACTTTAAGTCAGCCCAGTGGACAGATCTGGGGTTTGAACTCAGAACCTCACACTTTTGCTTACTTGGTTGTTTTTTTTTTTCTTTTTTTTTTGCCAGTCCTGGGCTTGGGCTCAGGGTCAAAGTTAGAGCTCTATCACTTGAGTCACAGCACCACTTCTGGCTTTTTTTCTATGTACCAAGGAATTGAATCTGGGGTCTTTGTGCATGCTAGGCAAGCACTCTACCACTAGGCCAAACTCCCGGCCCTGGTTTTGTTTTGTTTTTGTGCATCATGGGGCTTGAACTCAGCCTAGGCGTTGTCCCTGAGCTCTTCAGCTCTAGGCTACCACCCTACCTTTGAACCTAGACCTATTTCCCATTTTCTAGAGGCTAATTGGAGATAAGAGTCTCATGTCCTTTTGTGCCTGAGCTGGCTTTGAACAGTGATCCTCAGATCTCAGCCTCCAGAGTAACTAGGATTATAGGCGTGAGCCATTATGCCTGGCTGGGCCTTGGTTTTGTTTATTTGTTTTGCCAGTCCTGGGCCTTGAGCTCAGGGCCTGAGCACTGTCCTTAGGCTTTCTCAAGGCTAGAGCTCTACCACTTGAGCCTCAGCACCACTTCTGGCTTTTTTTCTATGTATGTGATACCAAGGAATCGAACCCAGGTCTTAGTGCATGCTAGGCAAGAACTCTACCACTAGGCCAAACTCTTGGCCCAGTTTTTATTATTTGCTAATTGGACATAAAAGTCTCATAGTTTTTTTTTTTTCTGCCTAGGATGGTTTTGAATACTGATTCTCAGATCTCAACCCCCTGAGCAGCTAGGATGACAGGTGTATTAAATAATGACACCCAATTTTAGGAGAAATTACTTAGTCTCTTCTATAAAGCTCCTTAAAATTACTCTTAGAGTATACAGCCTAAATTCTGGATATTTGTATAATCTTTAACTAATCCAGGGTGAATTCCTGAAAACCCATATCTAGCTTGGGGCTGAGTTCCAACCTTACCAACTGCCTCTCCTACCCTCCATTAGTTCCACTGTGTGGAATCGTTGTAAAGCAGTTGAGACCTCTGACTTTAGTCCTGTGAGGACCCCATGTCTATGTTCCATTCCGAGATCCCAATAAGTGCTGGCGTTGAGGCTCAGAGACAGAAGCAGAATGTTTCTGCCCATCTCTGAGCAGTTTCCTAGAGTAGCAGTTTGTACACACCCCACCGCTACCAGTTCTGAAATTCGGACACTGAAATATCTTTGCTTACTCTGAGTCATGTCCTGGTGGCGTTTTCAGCTGACCAGCAGATGACCCTAAATGGAGTAGAGATGGCAGCTGAAAACCTGGGACATGGATCTTTACAAGCCCAGGGTCTGCCACCCAGGACAGAGGAGGCTGACATCTGAGAATCATCATGGTGCTAATCTAGTCTGGGCTGGAAAGTCAATGAGAAGCTTATCTCCAATTAAGTAGCAAAAAGCCAAAAGTGGAGGTGTGGTTCATGGGCCTTGAGTAGAAAGATTTAAGCCAGCCAGTGGCACACACTGTCACCCTAGCTACACAAGCGGCTGAGACTTGAGAATCATGGTTCCAAAACCAGTGCAGGCAGAAAAGTCCATGAAACCCTTATCTCCAGCAAACTACTCAGGAAAGACTAGAAGTGGTGCTGTGGCCCAAGGGGTAAAGTGCTAGTCTTGAGAATAAAGAGGCTCAGGGACAGCACCCAGGCCCTGAGTTCAACCCCAGGCCTGACAAAAAAAAAAAAAGAAAAGAAAAGAAAAGAAAAATCTGAGCAAGAACTTGAGGAGCTGAGTTCAAGATTCAGTACCAGCACAACCAAAAATAAAAAGCCTAGGTGTGTAGGAGTTTGTTGGGAGCTATACAGTAATCCTCCGAGACAAGCCATTTCTTTTTCTTTTCTTTTCTTTTTTTTTCAGTCCTGGGCTTGAGCTCAGGGCCTGAGCACTGTCCTCAGATTTTCTCAAGGCTAGAGCTCTACCACTTGAGCCTCAGCACCACTTCCGGCTTTTTTCTATGTATGTGGTACCGAGGAATCGAACCCGGGTCTTCATGCATGCTAGGCAAGCACTTTAACCACTAGGCCAAACTCCCGGCCTGACAAGCCATTTCTTTCTTCATTCCTATTTTGCACCCCCATGAGTGGGTTGTCTGGGACCATGTTGGACAAAGAATCACCAAACTAATGCCTAGGTGCAAGTCATGCTAGACTAAGCTTGGTGACACATGCCTGCAATCCTGGCACTCAGGAGGATGGTGACATAAGGTCTGCTTGGTCCACATAGCAAGATGTCCACAAAAAAGATGGAAATGAAAGGGCACCATTGAGCAATGTCAGACAGGCGTCTGCAGTGCGGCAGCTAGGGAGGGAAGACCCTCTCTGCTGGAGGGGGGTGGCTTAGGTGCTGGACTCCAAGGTTTCCCGTGACAGCTGAGGTGGGGAGGGGAGGGGGGAGTGCATGACAACCCCAGAGAAGAACTGGGGAAAAGGCTCAAAGGACCCAGTGAGCAGTCTAATCTAGGAACTGGCAAGTCCAGAATGTTCTCCAGGGAGTTGGCTTGCCCCCCTTTACCGCCCCCCCCTTTTTAAACGCAAACAGCAACTTCTGTGGGCTGCGGATGTAGGGGAAGGAGTGCAGAGGTAAAGGGCTTAGCATGGTCAAGGCCTTGCTTGGTGCCATTCTCTGCACTGAAAAAAAAATTGTTTTTTGAAAACCACTTTTCAAGTTGGATGCTGGTGGCTCAGGTCTGTGAGCCTAGCTTCTCAGGAGGTTGAAATCTGACAGCTGTGGTTCAAAGCCAGTGGAAGCAGGAAAGTCCTGGAGACTCTTTATTACAGTCAGTCTTAATGAGCAAAGTTATTTCTTTTCCCCAGGCTACTAGGATATGACCTAGGCAGGTCTACCACTTGAGGCACCCCTCTCAACACCCCCCCTCGTGTTTGTTTTTTTTCTTGCAGTGATCCTAACTTGTATCTTAGAATACATTGTCTTCCAAATCTTCCTTTTCAGCCCTGAGTGCCACTTCTTAGGTGAATAAAACTCAGATATTAAGACATGTAAGCAGGAACTAAACTTGGCATGGTGCCTCCGTGTCTCTTCCGCTTAAAAGTAGCTCCCTGTCCCCGCACCTTCCCAACTAATGAACGATATCTAATAACTTCTCTTAGGAGACTCTTGAGAGAGAGATGGTGCTTGTTTTTGCCCTCATTCTCTTGGATGAAAATGATCAGCGCTTAGGTACATTCCTTGCATTCCTCTCTGGTTTAGCTGCTGGGCTGTCTTTAACCCTGGGTGACCACAGAAGGGAAAGAAGCAGGGCAGTCCGGAGTGGAAAGGGAGTGAGAACGAGATAGGCAGGGTTAGAGGTCAGAGAAATCCCTTTCATCTTTTCTGGCAGTTTCTAACCTAAACAAAGGGTTCTGTCAGGGGTCTAGGGGTGTCAGGCCCATGGGGCTTTGTTGTATGTTCTCAGGGGCCAAGTGGGATGTGGATGCAGTTTAGGAAGTAAAGGCCTGGCTCCTGGGAAGTCCTCCATCCTGGGAGGTACTTAATGGAAGAGCCAGCAGCCCCTGGAGAGGGCATTGGAGACCACCCAGCTTCTCAGAGCAAGGGGAGAAGGGGTGGAATGCACTGGGCAGCCTAGCAAGATTTCTTTTTCTTTGTTTCCATTAATTGAACTCTGTGCCTGGGTTCTGTCCCTGAGAGTTTGTACTCAAGGCTAGTGCTTTATCACTAGAGCCACAGCTCCGCTTCTGGCTTTTTTTTTTTTAGTTTTGTGGAGATAAAAGTCTCACCAACTTTCCTGCCCAGGCTGGCTTTAAACCATGGTTCCCAGATCTCAGCCTGGTGAGTAGCTAGGATTACTAATGCCTGGCCCAAAGCAGGATTTCTTATTTAGACTGAGAAGAAAGGTGAAAGGTTGTTTTCTGCTTCCAGTTTGGTCCTGGGGTTGCCCCTCAAAGGGAAGGGGAGCCATGTAAGGAACGGAGGCAGGCAGTGTGGAAGTGGAGAGGCCAGTCTCATTCTGATCTTTTTGGAAATGAGTGTCACCAGAAGATGGATGAGATGTTCCCTCAGTTTCCCCGAGACATTCACTCATAATAAGCATTGCAGGGCGTCTCACAAAAATAAAGGACAAGAGTCACACCTCCACTGTCAGCTAACTGGAAGAATCTCTTTGATTTTTTTTTTCTTTTTTTGACAGTCCTGCTTGAACTCAGGGCCTGAGCACTGTCCTTAGGCTTTCTCAAGGCTAGAGCTCTACCACTTGAACCACAGCACCACTTCCAGCTTTTTTCTATGTATGTGGTACTGAGGAATCGAACCTGGGTCTTTGTACATGCTAGGCAAGCACTCTACCACTAGGCCAAACTCCCAGCCAAAAATCTCTTTGATTGCCTAGGCTTGCTATGAGCCAAGATCCCCAGATCTCAGCCTCTTGAGACTTTTTGTTGTTGTTGCTTGTTTATATGGTATTAAGGGATTGAACCCAGGGCCTCATGCACACTAGGCAAGCACTCTACCTCTAAGCCACATTCCAAGTGTGGAGCAGCCTCCTGAGTATCTAGGATTACAGGTGTGAGCCGCTGGGTCCCTGACAGAGCCATTTTTTTTAAATGGGTGAAAGTGCAGTGTGTTTATTTATGCACTGATAATGAGAATGATTCAGCAGAAATGAAAAGGCAATGCAGGGGAGAGGAAGGAGAGTCACTGGGGTGAGATCTTGTGCCCAGGGAGGGTGTTGGCTGAGATAGGAACAAGGTCAGCTTATCCCCTGCTGCAGGCCAGAGCAGAGGCATGGCCAACCTTTCCGCCTGTGACTACTCAGTGTGGCCCATCAGCGCTCACTGCGTCTTTAAGTCTGGGCCTCCCACCAGCCCCTCCACTTTGCAGAAAAGATGGAGATGGAGTGATGCTGACTTACTGAAGGGGATATGCCTCGAGTAAGAGGCTCCTTGGGTCCTCGTCTGGCCTGGTCCCATCCAGTCTTGTCCCATCCTGTCCTGTGTCACACACTGGAACTCATAGCATTTTTGTGTTCTCCTTGCCCCTGTGCTAGGGGAAATGGAGGGCAGCGTAGTCTAGTAGACTCAAAGGACATTTGTTGTTGTTTTACTTTCTTAATTCAAAACAAGTTTTTTGTTTGTTTTTAATGTTGTGTGTGTATTAATTTTGTGTGTGTATGTGTCCCAGTAGTGGGGCTTGACGTTAGGACCTGGGCACTTATCCCTTACTTTTTCCCCTCAAAGCTGGTGTTCTACCACTTGAGCCACACCTTTACTTTTTTTTTTTTTGCCAGTTCTGGGCTTGAGCTCAGGGCCTGAGCACTGTCCTTGGACTTTCTCAAGGTTAGAGCTCTACCACTTGAGCCTCAGCACCACTTTCGGCTTTTTTCTATGTATGTGGTACCAAGGAATCGAACCCGGGTCTTCGTGCATGCTAGGCAAGCACTCTACCACTAGGCCAAACTCCCGGCCCCCACACCTTTACTTCTAAATTTTTGGTAGTTAACAGGAGATAAGAGTCTCACAGATTTTTTTTTCTGCCTGGGCTGGCTTCAAACTGTGATCCTCAGATCTCAGCCTCCTGAGTAGCTAGGATATGGGGTGAGCTGCGTATTGGCGCCTGGCACTTCAGAGACATTTGAAGTGAGAAATGGAGGAATAAGCAAATGAAGACCTACAAACCATGAGGCTTAATTAATATTCAAGGCCTCCGATGACTTCAAGGAACCTGCCTAGATGACTATAGGAGTTATTCTAAACAAAACTGGACACTGGAACTTGAGTGGAGAAAAAAAATCTGTCAAAATGCAGAAATAGAAAAGTTATCTCTCTGAACATCACCTTTATTTTATATATATATATATATATTTTTATTTTATTCAAGGTTAGCACTCTTCCACTTGAGCCACAGTGCCACTTATGGCTTGTTCTGTGTATGTGGCACTGAGGAATTGAACCCAGGACTTCATGCATGCTAGGTAAGTACTCTACCACTAAGCCACATTCCCAGCCCGTTACTAACAATTTTTAAAAAGTAAAAGAGAATGCAGTTTAATCCCAAGTGACAACCAAAAGGTCAGCTCTGGAATATAGATCTACCCCACTCCACTCCCTGCCCACTCCAGCCATGCTGCAGTTGGGAGCCCAGGGCTTCATGGTATGCTGGGCCAGAGTTCTACCACTTGAGCTACATTTTCAGCACAAGCCTTATTTCTTGGGGTTTGGAAACATACTCCCTCTAGGCTTAGATAGAGTTGCAGTATGGAGAATGGACAGAGTGGGAGTTCTGGAAGGTAAAGGCCACAATAAAAGTAAGCCATCCCATGGAGGGGTTTGTTTTCTGCCTTGACCTCCCTGCAAATTCTAGTATTATGTTTTTCCTAATTTTATTTTAGGTCTTAGGATTTGAACTCAGGGATTGGGCACTATCTCTGAGATTTTTTTTTCCCCACTCAGGGCTAGTTCTCTACCACTTGAGCTCCAGCTCCTCTTCTAGTGTTTCTGGTGGTTCATTGGAGTTGAGACTCATGGACTCTCTTGCCAAGGCTGAGGTAACTCAGCTTCCTGCGTAGCTAAGGTGACAGGCGTGAGCCACTAGCCCTCAGCTTCTTTCTCCTAATTTTAAACATCTCCAGAACTTCTCTGTCCTTTGGCTCTTAGGGTTTGTAAGGGAAGGGAAGATTACCAGGACAGTCAACTGGGCCAAAGAGGACCTGTTGAAACCCTCCAGGTTTTGCAGAGTTCTAGAATGTACTGTTCACAGATTTGTCTGTGGATTATTCTTTTTGTTCCCTATTATCTCATCCCTGGCCAGAAACCAGGGCCAAGCAAGGGGGAGTGTGTCTCTAGCTACTACAGAGATAACTCCTGGACCTTGGCTTTAAACATATAAATTATAACTGCTCTGGAGTACACATTATTCCCACGTGAGCACAATGTCCTTATCTCGAGGACAGATCACCAGTTAAATCCTGCCCCAGTAGCTTTGTTTTGCAACAAATAGGAGAAAAGAACCTGAGCTGAAATTCCTTCCAGGGTAGGACAGGACCTGAAGCCAAGGCTCTCCTCTATTGATTTAGTTGGGACCATGCTGTGACATCTCTCTTCTCCCTCTGCACAAAACAGTGGTGACCTAGTGGTAGAGTACTTGCCTAGCATGCATGAAACTCTGAGTTCAATTCTTCAGTACCCCATACACAGAAAAGCTGGAAAGAGTGCTGTGGCTCAAGGGGCAGAGAGCTAGCCTTGAGCAAAAAAGAACTGCCCAAAGACAGCGCTCAGGCCCTGTGTTCAAGTCCCACAACTGGCAAAAAAAAAAAAAAAAAATCCTGGAAGTCACCCCAATGTCCATCCAGGTCTATAAGCGTCTCAAAGGCAGATTGGGCCACCAGCCACCAGAAGATGAGCCAGAGGCAGCTACTCGGAGGAAATTGCCTACTCCACTTTTCTGTAGCCCTTGGGGCTGTTTCTAGGCTCTGGCCGTGGACCTACTTTCATGGAATCCTCCAGTGGCACCCTGCACAAGGTAGGGCAGGACTGGTTATCATGGTTTTGCAGCCAAAGAGACAGAGGCTTCCACACCTGCCATGAGCTGGCCAGGGTCATGTGACTAATAAGCAGTTGAGCTGGAGCTTGTGTCTGGGTCTCCTGACAGGAGTGGGACGCCCTGCCCAGGTGACTGGAGTCATTCCTCCCTGGCCAGCTGCCTTCGCGGCCCCCCTGGACTCCCAGGTGACCCAATCATTCATCACCTTCATTCCTCGAGGGCCTGAGTGTGAGTCCCAGCTGGAGGACTGGCCCGGGGCTCCCCCTGCCTCATCTTTAAATGGAGGAGCAGGTGATCGTGGGTCCCTGTAAATGAGATGCATCTATTGTGGACACTAGGCGCGGGCTCCACCACTGAGCTGCACCCCCAGAGCCAAGGTTAGCAAAACATGGTGTGAGCAAAGCACAATGTCCAGCCACACGGGACCTCAGTCCCTGCTATCTCCTCCCACCCCCACCCCGAAGCCTAGGTCCCTCTGAAGCACAACCCAAAGTAGAATTCATTCATTCATTCCTTTTTGCAAAACTGAGTTTGGACTCAGGGCCTCGTGTGTTCAAGGGTTTCAGCTCTGCTTTGCAATAGGGTCTCATGTTCTGCCCTGACTGGGCTCTCACTGCGGTCCTCCAGATGTCTCCCCCCCTGTAAGTCATCAGCTCCTAGCCCTCAAAGCAGAATCGAGCAGAAGGCTCTGGAGCTCTGTCTAAAACCACCCCACCAGCCTCCTCTCTGGCTTGGTGATAATACAGCTTGACATCCTTAACCCCTCAGCTCTGGAGAGCCTTGAGACTAATCCTCAAATGAGGGAAACTGAGGTAGGTCAGGAGCTTTGCCGCCCTTTGGCCATACCTGGTCAGCCGGGGAGGGGAGCAGCTTCTTTGAGTTTCACTTCTGTGTTCCTGGAAATCTTTGTCTGATTGCTTGGACTTTCGTTTCTGTCTTTGCAAATTGGAGGCGGGGAGGTAGTGGTATGGGAGATCTAAGAGAGCCTGAGAGCCTGGGCAAGCTAGGATTACCCTTAACAACTAAGACTAAATCTGGGTATCAGTGGTTCAGGCCTATAGTCCTAGCTACTGAGGAAGCTGAGATCTAAGGATCATGGTTCAAAGCCAGCCTAGGCAGGAAAGGTCTGTGAAACTCATCACCAATTAATCACAGAAAAAGCCAGAAGTGGTGTTGTGGCTCACGTGGTAGAGTGCTGGCTTTGAGTATCCAGGCTTAGAGTTCAAGCCCCAGAAATGGCAAACAACGACAACAATAACAAAAACTAAGACTGAGCCAGTGGCTCACATCTGTAATTCTAGCTACCCTAGGAAGCTGATATCTAAGGATTGAGGTTCAAAGCCAGCATGGACAGTCCAAGAGACTCTTATTATCTCCAATAAAATGCTCCCCCAAAGCCAGAATTGAAATTGTGACTCCAGTGGTAGAGTACTGGCTTTGAGCACAAAAGCTCAGAAACAGTGCCTAGGCCCTGAGTT
The DNA here is from genome assembly GCF_031878675.1 of Megascapheus bottae. Lineage (NCBI taxonomy): Eukaryota > Metazoa > Chordata > Mammalia > Rodentia > Geomyidae > Megascapheus > Megascapheus bottae. The sequence goes on from NC_143530.1 coordinate 11,024,008, forward strand.
CAAGCCCCAGGGTGCACACACACACACACACACACACACACACACACACACACACACACACACTAAAGCTGGGGAGATTGGTGGTCCAGGGGACCCCTTACTCTTGGCTCATGTCAGGGAGGCCTTGGTCAGGGTGGGGCGTGCTGGCAGAGCCTGCTCTTAGCATGCAGGAGACCCTGGGTTCCCCAGCAACAACAATGTAACAAAGAGGTCTGAGGGTGGGGGGAACCCAGGGTAAGAGGTAAATTCCACGGGACCAGCTTGGCACTGACTCGCACAAGCTGGAGAGCGTTGAAAGGTCAAAGGGTGCTACTCCGCCTGGGGTTCCAGTGTCCTGGCTGCCTCTTGAGATCTGAGAACACCCTGAACAAGGCAGAATGCGCCCCGATTTCCTCATTTATAACAGGAAGGCCAGATAAGGTCTCAGCTGCTTTCCTGATAACCCCAAAGGGATTTGCTTCCGGACAACCGTGAGACCTTATGGATCCTTTTCCTTTTTCCCCTTTGAGATGTCTCTGTAGGTAGCCTGGGCTGGATTTTCACTCTTCAACCTCCTGGTTCAGGCTCCAGAGTGCTGGGATTGTAGGCATGTGCCACCACGCCATGCACATTATGGATAATGTTTTAATGTGTGTGTTTGCTGGTCCTGAGGCTTGAACTCAGCAACTGAGCTCTGTCCCTAAGCTTGGTTTTGCTCAAGGTTAACACTCTACCACTTGAACCACAGCATTAGTTCTGTTTTGTTTGTTCTCTCAGTCCTGGGGCTTGAACTCTGGGCCTGAGCTCTTCAGCTCAAGGCTAAGTGCCCTACCCCTGGGCCTGGGCATTGTCCCTGACCTCTTCATCTCAACAGGCTACCACCCTCCTCCCAGAGCTGCAACACCACTTCCCATTTTCTAGTGGTTAACTGAAGAGTCTCAAAGTCTCTAGTGCCTGGGCTCGCTTTGAACTGTGATCCTCAGATCTCAGCCTCCCTAGTAGCTAGGATTACAGGCGTGAGCCCACCGCGCCCACTCCAGTTCTGTTTTTTTTCCCTTTCTTTCCCCGCCCCCTCCCCAAATAATTGATGATCACTATCTCACAGACGTTCCTGCCTGCGCTGGCTTTGAACAGCAATCCATAGCTCTCAGCGTCCCCAAGTTAGGAAGCATTACAGGTGTACACCACTGGCACAGTGTTCTGGCTTTTCGATGCTTGTGTATCTTCTCTCACCTTACTGCCCTTTATTTTCAGGATCTGTGGGTGCCCTGAACACTAGCCACAGAGCCACAACCACAGAGGGCAGTCCAGAGCCAGGAGCTTCAGCAACACTGGTGAGTGAATGAATGAATGATTCAAGTGACGGTAAAAACACCCAGTGACAGTAATATGATCCACTCAGGAGCTTGTCAGCTTGCTCTTAGTGGACCACAGCTTTCTCTATGCATTAAACAAGAAGCTAATTATCTGTCCCTTCGGAAGCCCCAACCTTTGAAAGGGAGTAGGCTGATTTCCTGGCAAAATGTGACCCATAGGCCCATCTTTCCTTTTACCTCCCACCATTAAAACACACAACACACACACACACACACACACACACACACACACACACCCAACAATAGTGCAAGTGGCTATCAGGAATATTTCCTGTTTTCCTCTCCTGAAAGCATCCTGGTTAGATGAAAGTAAGGGATCAAAGGGACTGCCTGCTTCTGGGACTTGGGGACCAGCAGAATGGCTTTTAACCCTCTGCTGTCTCCCATTTTGAGTGACAGAAACAGTGGAAGTCTTCTATCTCCCAAGTGGATGTTAACTTCATTCATCAGGCATTATTGTAATCCAGCCAAATGAAAGGCTCTGTGTGTGTGTGTGTGTGTGTGTGTGTGTGTGTGTGTGTGTGTGTGTGTGTGCAGGTGTATGTATGTATTCGTGTGTGTGCCAGTACTGGTTAGCATTCTCTCCTTCCTTTTCTCAAAACTGGTGCTCTACCACTCAAACCACACCTCCACTCTGTTTTCTTGCTGGTTGATTGGAAATGAGAGTCTCTGGCTTCCAACTGCAATCCTCAGATCTCAGCCTCCTGAGAAGCTGGGGTTACAGGGCTGAGCGAGTAGGACCAGGCTCAAATGCTAGGCTTTGTGTGAAGCTGGGAGATCCAGACAAAGAGCACGTGTTTCCTGATCTTGTGCTTCTCACACCAAGGAGCCAAGCGCTAAGAAGACCCAGGACTTTCTCTAGGTCAGGTACTTTCTGTGTGTTTCAGGAACTTGGCCCTTGCCACCCACTCACAGCCACTGTTTCCCCACCTCTCAGGGAGGGAAACTAGGCTACCAGAGAAATAACTTGCCTCAGGCCCACGACAGAGCTGGTGGTGGCAGAGCTAGGGTTAGAACCTGCACTTGTAGCTGAGACGCTAGCCGGCCCCTTGGAAATACCCAGCACTCTGATTCATGACTGATGAGTTTTATTTATTTATTTATTTATTTATTTTATTTTTCCAGTCCTTGAGGCTTTAACTCTGGGCCTGAGCACTCTGAGCTCATTTTACTCTACCATTTAAGGCACAGTGCCACTTCGGACCTTTTTACTGTGATTCCTGCCCAGACTGTCTTTGACAATCCTTAACTCTCAGCCTCCTGAGTAGCTAGGATTACAGGTATGAGTCATTGGCACCTGGTATGGCTGGTAATTTTTACAAACGCCGTTCATCTATGGCTGGAGCTAGCTTCTCATTTACGTGTTTGTTTAGATTGAATGTTCAACTACACTAGAGCAGAAGTGATTCACCTGGAAGCCCCCTGAAGATGGAAGGGGCCACACCTATGGCCCCATTTGAGAGAAAATGAGGCTCTTGCTTCTTACCCCCACTTCTATAACAATTAGATGCTCCAGATAGGTGTGTGTGTGTGTGTGTGTGTGTGTACATGTATGCACACATGTGCATGAGTCTGGTACTGGAGCTTAACTTCAGGGCTGCACACTCTTGCTTCTTGGCTTTGTATTCAAGGCTAGTGGTGCTCTGCCATTCGAGCCACAGCTCTACTTCTGGCTTTTTGGTGGTCAACTGGAGATATGAGTCTTGTGGACTTTTCCGCCTGGGCTGACTTGACACTGTGAGCTTCACATTCAGCTCCCTGAATGACTAAGGATCACAAGCATGAGCCACTTTTGCCTGGCTTTTTGCTTTGCTTTGTTTTACTTATTCTCCAAAACGTCTAAAGAAATCAGGTGAGCTCTGGATTGGAAAGGGAGAACAAAACAGGACGTGTGCTGAGAATTGACCTGGGCCTTTGTGTGGATCAGCCTTTGTATGCTTGTAGTAATTTGTACTGCTTTCCTTTTTCTGGGTTAGGAATCCAGGCAGAGTGGTTAGTCCCCTACCCCAAATCACACAGCTAGACAGATCCAGGATTGGGTCTGAAGCTTGATTGACTCCAAATCCTATCTCTGATGCTAGACTTGGCAGCAGAAGGCAGGAACTGCTCCTTTTCAGCCCAGGCCCCTGACAAATATAAATGACATCAGGTAAAGGTAGCAAGTAACCCAAGGGTTGTGGCTGGAGATGCCTGACAGAGAGTTCGTAAGGCACTTGTGAGCTTTGTCATTCTGCCTTTAAGACCTGCTCCTGGGCCAGGATCCCGAGAGACTCCAGAGCTGGGGAAACTGGATTGAATGTGCTGACACACAAGCAAAAAACTGACCTCAGCATTTCCACCTCGCCTCAGTGGCTCTGCATGCTTGCTCTCTTTCTCTGTCTCTCTCTCTCTCTCTCATTTATTTATTACCATGCCATTCGCTGGCCCTGCTGCTGTGTCAATACTGATAAAAGCGAATCTCCCCGAGAACAGGTGCAGCAGGGAGCTGCCCCTTGGACAGCTGCCAAGGAAATGTGATGTGCTCAGCTGGGTGACCTGCCCCTGCCCATACCCCTGGGGTTCCAGTGCAGGCCATATGTCCTTGGGCTGTTGGTGGCGCCTGCATGTGCAGCCTCCTGGTATCTCTGTTGGCATCGTGAACTCACGCTGGTGTGTGTGTGTGTGTGTGTGTGTGTTTGGGGTGGAGCCAGCCTAGGCAGGGTGGAGAGCAAGCTCCAGGAGTTTTCTATTATTTATTTTATCTTTCGATGGTGGCCAGTCAATTCAGATACTACTTTGTCACCCAGTCCTGCCCCCACCCCAGTAACCTCGGGCAAGTATTAGAAAATATTACCTAAGACTATCACTTGACCAGCTAATAATAATCCCTTTCCACTTACTCATTTCCAGATTCACACACACACACACACACTTGCATGGTCTGAAGGACACTGACTGAGGAAGCTGTGACTTTATCTAAAAATCCTACATACACATTCAGTAAGCCAGCACGGTGGTCCCCGGGGCAGCTCCACGTCACCAAGACAGGGGACTTGGCCTGGGCTTCAAGAAGATTCGATTTCCTCCCCTCCCCCGCGTCTGCGTGCGCTCCCGGGATCCCCAGGGCCCCGGCCTCTCCGGAAATGCCCGGCTCCGCCCGCCGGGCTGGGCGGCGGCGGCCCGGGCCGGGCCTCGGCGGGCCGGGGGGCGGGGGCCTGCCTGTCGCCGGTCGCCTCGGGCGGGCGCGCTCGCGGAGGGAGGAGGCTGCCATGCCCGTGACGCGCGGGTGGCCAGGGCTTTCCCAGTAGGCCCCCGCCGGGTTGCCAAAACAGACCATTTCCCCGGCCCAGTCGCCTAGAAACCCGGGCGCGTCCCCGCCGCCGCCGCGCCCGAGCCAGCGCGCCCCGCCGCGAGCGGCGCGGGGTCAGGGCGCCCCGATCTCCGGCCTCGCCCCGCCCCGCCCCGCCCCGCCCCGCTCCCCGCTCCCGGAGGGCGTGGCAAGCCACGCCCCGAGGATGCCCTCGGATTGGAACCCTCCAGAACCCCAGCCTCCCGGCGGCCTCCCCCGAGAGCAGGGAGGCCGGCTGCAGGCTCTTTGTGCAGGGCCGCAGCCTCGCCCCCAGGCTGCGGCCACCCGTGCCCCGGGCTCTCGCAGGGCGGGAAGGCCCCGGCAAGCTGGCGGTGGCAGAGAGCGATCGCATCATTACCACCATGGGATTCGGCCCTTGTTCCTAGAGGAAGGGCGGGTGATGCAGCCCCCCCCCCCCCCGATCTGCCCAGGTGGTGGAGGCTGCCGCGTGGGGCAGGATTGCCCAGATCACAGATCCATCGTGATCTGCCTTCCCCCTCCCACGTGGGGAGGGGGGCACTCGGCTGCTTCTCGCCTCCTACCAATGAATCCTCAGTATTAACCTCTAAGAGCCAGGTGGTGGTGACTCAAGCCTGCAATCCTAGCTACTCAAGGAGGCTGAGATCTGATCTGATCATGGTTCAAAGCCAGTCCAAGCAGAAAAATCCCCATAAGACTCCTATCTCCATTTAGCCACTCAAAAACTGAAAGTGGCACTGTGGCTTAAATGGTAGAGCAAACAAGCCCAGGGACAGAGCCCAGGCCCTGAGCTCAAGCTTCATGAGCAGTAAGAACACAAAACACAAAAATCTCTCAGGCAAGACACCTGCTATAATTCCTTGATCGTCCACCTTGACCAATGAACAAGGCGGTGGACTTTAACCTTGAATTCCAGTACCAATTAGCCTTCAGGGAACAGTTTGGACTGGACTTCCAAAATGAGTGAGTCTTACAGGGCTGCTGGGATGGGAGGGGAGAAGAATCAGTGACAGCTTGCACGACAGAAAACCAATGGGTGGGCTGTGAAGAGGCCATGGAGCATGTCACTGGACCTGCAGAGGCAGGCAGAGGTGGCAGCTGAAGTTGCTTGAGTTGGGTTGGAGGGCAGCTTTGTGCTTCTCCACTGGGGGGAAGAGTCTTCTTCTACCAATGGTAAGAAGCCTGAGAGTCAGCTCATGCCTGTAATCCTAGCTACTCAGGAGGCAGAGATCTGAAGATCATGGTTCGAAACCAACTTGGGCAGGAAAGTTCCTGCCAGCAAGAGACCACAAGTGGAGATGTAGTTCAAATGGTAGAGCACCAGCCTTGAGCAAAAAAGCTGAGGAACAGCATTCAGGCTCTTAAGTTCAAGGTCTAATACTAGCACACACACACACACACACACACACACACACACACACACACACACACACAGAGGAGTTTTTGTTCCTGTAATCCAGGAGAATAAATTAAAAAATAAAAGATAGCCGATACAACAGACAAAAGGCACAAAGGACCACATTGCCTCTGGTTATTGTCTACGTTGCTTCCTGATTTAAGTCTTCAGAGAGTCTGTAAATTTACAGTCACTCTCCCCTTCACTTCCAGTGATGGCCGTGTTTCTGCTGTGTGTCGGGCACTAAGCAAGGCAGTGCCAAGTCTCACAGTCATTCCATGCTGTCCCTTAGCTTTTTTTTTTTTTTTTTTTTTTGCCAGTCCTGGGCTTGAGCTCAGGGCCTGAGCACTGTCCTTGGGTTTTCTCAAGGCTAGAGCTCTACCACTTGAGCCTCAGCACCACTTCTGGCTTTTTTCTATGTATGTGGTACCGAGGAATCGAACCCGGGTCTTCATGCATGCTAGGCAAGCACTTTAACCACTAGGCCAAACTCCCGGCCCCCTTAGCTTTTTCTGTTCGAAGCTGGCACTGTACCCACTTCCAACTTTTTCCTAGTTAATTTGGAGATAAGAGTCTCACTGATTTTTCTTCCTTCCCAGTCTAGCTTTAAACCACAATCCTTAGATCTTAGCTTCCTGAGAAACTAGGCATAAGCCACCGGCACCTGGCTCATTCCCTGTTTTTAAGGGAAAGGAAAAACCCCACGCCAGAGCCCAGACATCATTTGCTATGCCTGACAATCACCAACATCTTTTGATCAACGTTCTTGCCTGTGGTTTTTTTCCTACATGGTAGGTCCTCCTTCTCCAAGGCTACAGCAGACACCCTTGAAAGGAAGGCATTGGGCCAAGGTTCAGAGTCCCTATCAGGAGGTTTGGGTGAGGAAGAGTGCAGAAAGGAAGCAGGCACAGGGGCTGAGGGAGCCTCAGGCAGTTTGAGAGAGGGGAGAAAGGCTCTGGTGTCCAGTTCCCACCGAGGTTGTGGACAGGGTGAGGCGGGTTGCAGAATTTGCACTGAGAGGTAGCAGCTGGGGTGGTTCCCTGGGGAAGCACCTCTGGGTGGTCTGAGGCTCATTCCTGAACACTGAGCCTCTGTGCCTGTCTTCCCCTCTGCATTCTGGGAGCCTCTTAGACTCTCTCACGCATTCCTTTTCTGTGAGAGGGAAGCCTGTTGTTTGCAAGTGGGAACTCCCACACAGATGGAGAGATGGGTGAACTAGTGGGTGGATGGGTAGTGGGTCAGTGGGTGATGGGGTGAATGGGTGTGAATAGAAATTTAGGTGGGGATTGGCTTGGTGGTTCACACCTGTAATCCCAGCATGCAGAAAGTAGAGGCAGGGGGACCTTGAGGTTCAAGACCCTGTCTGAAAAAAGTAAAAATTGGATCGGTGCATGGAAGGATGGGCAGGTATATGCTAAAATACCTAGGGTTTTTGTTTGGGGAGAGGGGGTAATATGATTATAGATTACTCTTTTGCTGGCTCTGTATTTTCTTAATTTTTTTCCTTCCATTTTTATATATATTTTCTTGGAGAAACAAGGTTTTTGTTTTCTTGTATTATGGGGCTTTTGTTACATATATATATATATATATGTTTTGTTTTGTTTTTGTGCTAGCCTTGGGGCTTGAACTTAGAGCCTGGGCTCTGTTTCTAAGATGTTTTCTGCTCAAAGGTGGTGCTCTACCATTTGAGTCATAATTTCACTTAAAGCTTTTTGTGTGTGGTTAATTGGAGATAAGAGTCTCTTGGACTTTCCTGTCTGGACTGGTAGGGTTATGAGCCACAGGTACCTGGCTTATTTATTTTATTGTATTTTGCTGTTGCTGGAGATTAGCTGTATATATTATAATAAAAGTTAATCAGAAACCTGGATCTGAGCCACACACATTGGCTCACACCTGTAATCTCAGCTATTTAGGAAGTAGAAATCAAGAGGATCTTGGTTTGAGGCCAGTGGGGCAACATTTAGCAAGACCTTATTTCATTAAGCAGAGAGTGGTGGTGGAACGCACCTTGAGATGCATAAATAAGGAGATTATGGTCTAGGGTGGCCTGGGCATAAACTCAAGATATAAAAAATAAAGTAGGGAGGCTGGGATGTAGCTCAGTGGCAATGTGCTTGCCTAGCAAATACAACATCCTGGGTTTGATCCCCAGTAGCAAAAAAGAAAAGACAAAAAGGGTGGGGGGAGGGAAATGGGGACCAAAACATGAGAAAGGGTATCAATGTTTGTGAAGTAATGCACCCTCTTTCTGATAAATATAATGTAACCCTTCTATTAATTATAATAAAAATATATGAAAAAAAGAATAATGAAAAAAAAAAAAGAAATACAGTTGGGCCAGGAGTATGGCCCAGCAGTAGAGTGCTTACCTAGCATGCACAAAGCCCTGGGTTGGATTCCTCAGTACCACATGCACAGAAGTAGTGCTATGGCTCAAGTAGTAGAGCACTGTCCTTGAGAGAGCTCAAGGATAGTGCCCAGGCCCTGAGTTCAAGTCCCAGGAGTGGCAAAAAAAATAAGTAAATAAATACATAAAATAATAAAGCAGGGACAGGGAATGTAGCTTAGTGGCAGAGAGTTTGTCTAGCATGCATGAAGCCCTGAGTTCCATTCCTCAGTACCACCTAAACAGAAAAATCCGGAAGTGGTGCTGTGGCTCAAGTGGTAGAGCACTAGCCCTGAGCACAGAGCGAATCGGGGACAGAGCCCAGGCCCTGAGTCCAAGCCCCAGGACTGGCAAATAAATAAATAAAAATAAAGGCTGGAGTTGTGGTTCAAGTGGTAGAGCACCAACCTAGCAAGCTGAGCCCTTCGTTGAAACTCCCATGGTGTGTGGGTGGGTGGGGGGCAGTGTACCATAGGCCTTTTAATTTCTTTTCTCTTTTGGTGGGGATATATGATTTTTGTGTGTGTGGTACCAATTATCAGCCATTTGTCTAACAATTTAAAAAGCAATCAGAAACTCAAACCTGGAATTACTCCTGCTCCACTAGAGCTCAGCTTGGGGAATGTAGAAACCATCTGGAATCCTGGGGCTCTAAGGCAGGAAGGAAGAAACAGGAGCCCCAAAGCTCTGGCTCTGACCTTGGATCCCACTTCTCAGCCTCAGCATTTTTGCTGTCCTTTTCTCTCTCCATCTTCACAGCCCCACTGGTCCCCCCACCAAGAGGCAGGCGCTGAGCTCATGCTGCCTTGTGACACTGTGTTTCCTAACCATCCCATTGTACCTTGAGCAAGGGTGACACGCCATTGTGACTCATCTCACATTGTTCTGCCCTGGCTCAGCTCTGCTCTGCTGGCAGCACTGAATGCGCCTTGACTGGCAAGTGCCTGAGCTTTGCTCTGCAGCTGTCTCCCACAGGGGCTGGCATTGCAACCCAGGTGACTTTTGCAACCCATTTCCCACAGCTTTATGCGAGTAGGATTTTATTTTTAGAAGATAGGAATCATACGGTTTATTTTCATGTTGGTGACTTTCTCCATGATGTAATTATAAGCTCCTTAGCTAGAGTCCTTTCATTCATTCATTTAATGATCGCCTAAGATGCCTCGGAAATGAATTGTCTAAAGCACAAACTGCTCAAGTTATTAGTTGAGTAACAAGAAAGAAGCAGATAGGTAAATATATAGAAAGTCAACAGAAGAACTCGTGCTTGGCGTTTCCCCTCAGGATAGTGCTCTACCACTTGAGCCACACCTCCACTTCTGGCTTTTTGCTGGACTTGGGGGTGGGGAAAGGATGTATATGTACAGTGCTCAAACCCAAGCCCGAGGACTAGGAAAAAAGGGTGGTGCGGGGGCTGAGGATATGAATGTGGTTCAAGTGATAGGACACTTGCTTAGTAAACAAGAGGCCTTGAGTTCAAGCCACATTACCATAAACAGATGTGTTGTTTGTTTTTTCTCAAATCCGAAAGACTGAATTATGAAACACATCTAACCCCCAGGGCATTGGAGAAAAGTTCGTGACACCAGGTCCCAGTGGCTCACGCCTATAACCCTTACCTCTCAGGAAATTGAGATCTGAGGATGACAGTTGAAAGCCAGCTTGGCCAGAAAACTCTGAGTCCATGAGACTTTTATCTCCAATTAACCAGCAAAAAACTAGAAGTGTAGCTGTGGCTCAGGTAATAGAGCTCCAGCTTTGAGTAAAAATGCTAAGAGATACTGCCCAGGTCCTAAGTTCAAACTTTAGTACCAGCACCAAGAAAACAGTAAAAGGAAGAGGAAGAGAAAGAAAGGTTGGTGACCTGTGTTCTTTTCCCTTTAAACCACTCTCTCCTCTCTGGTCCATATATTATCCCAACTGTCCAAACAGCCAGAACCAATCATTCCCTCCCACAAAATTTATACACTTGCTCCAGGGCCTCCCCTCAGGCCTGGCTCTTTAACCACCTTCCCCCAAGCTCTTTCTCCTGGAACCCATGGGATTTAAGAGCTCTTTCTTCCTGGTGTTCAAGCTCAAAACAACTTTGGGGAAGTCTCTGAACTCTTCTGGCAGTGTGGTCTCCACCGGCTGTCACCTGCCTGCAGACTCGAAGTTATTGCAACAAGTTACTATGTCTATTTGCACTCCAAATATTGTCTGCCAACTGTCTAAGCAATGTCTAGTGCGTGACTGACTGTGCGACTGTTCTGTCCACTGTGTTTTGGTCCTCTCCCCCTCCTCTTACCCAATTGCTCAAATCCCCAAATAATGTGTTAGTGTGTGTGTGGGGGGGTGGGGTGGGTGTGTGGTGTGTCCAATCCTAGGCCTGGATGCTGTCCCTGAGCTTTTTGGCTTAAGGCTAGTTTTCTACCACTTAAACCATAGCTCTACTTTTGGCTTTTGGCTGATTTATTAAAGACAACAGTCTCACAGACTTTACTGCCTGGGCTGGCTTTGAACTGAGACCCTCAGATCTCAGTGTCCTAAGTAGATAGAATTACTTTCACATGCCACCAGAGCCTAGCTCTTCTTATTTGGAGGACTGAAATCATTTCAGAGGGGAAACGGGAGCAGCTGGAGAGGGCTGGAAGCCACTGGGCTGAGCTGGCAAAGGACTGTGTCATTTCCCTTTGGCCTGGGGCATCATGGGACTGAGGTCAAGCTGAGGCTCCTCCCTGCGGCTGAGAGCTCCACGGGGCCGCCCTCCATGACCTGGAGAACTTTGATTTCCTCATCTTGGGGCAGAGATCACTTAAATTATTTGACAGAATTGTTAAGAAGATTAGATGAGATAATGCGAAGGTTCTAGAAACTTTGAGGAGTTGCACAAATGGATGAATCCTGACATCTGATTATACCTACTGTCAACTTCTTGGGACCAGGGTGTTGTCTTCTCTTTATTCCTCCAACGGGCACCACCCCAACCCCTGCTACCTCTTATACTCAACACAGGCCTAGGGAGAAGTAGAAGAAGCCTCAGAAATCAGTGTCGAGTGATTTAGTCTAAGGATCTAGCACACAAAGTTAGGCAGTAGAAATGTGTGTATTCTTCACTCAAAGCAGGTGTGCATGTGTGTGTTGTTTGGAGCTATGACGCCGTGGTCCAACACAACCTGTCTTCCAGGTGTTTCCTCTGCCTGTCACTATTCAGCAAGTGTGACTGTGGGTAAGGTTAGCACGGATGTGTCTCAATGCCCTCAGTTATCGACCATGGGCAAGTGACAATTGGAATAGTTCATGAGGCTATGGTGAAGCTCACGGAAGGGGTTTCTTTGGCCTATGTAACAGAGCCGGGGGTGTCAAGCATTCAGAAAGCATCAGTGGTTATTATTTTCAAGATGTGCCATGATACCTAATGCTGTTCAGGAGGCTGAGATCTGAGGATCATGGTTCAAAACCCAAACCCCAGCAGGACAGTCTGTGAGACTCACATCTACAATTAACCACCAGAAAACCAATAGTGGCTCTGTGGCTCAAAGACAGTACCCAAGCCCTGAGTTCAAGTCTCACCACTATCATCAGCAACAAAATAATACTAAATAATAAAACCAGGAAAGACTACATGGGTCACACATTGTGATATTTCAGAACTAGCCACCCAAGTTCCTATCCCAGAAATGCAAACTGCTACCAAACTCTTTGATAATTATACTGCTCATTCTCTAAATTAATCTAAATCCAAATCTCACTAATTTTGATGGGAGAACAGATTGGTGTATATTTTGCTGTGTAATGTTGCATTTGAATGAACTACAGACTTCAAAGGCATTTTATGCTCCAGGGTGGGGCCAGAGGCAGCTGTTACTGGCCCAGTTTCTGGCAATTTTTTTCTTTTTTTTGGGGGGGGGAGTGAATTGGTAGAGGTCTGAATTGATAAAGTAAATGTCTGAAGGTGCCTCAACTCCCCTGGATTATGTTGGGGTCTCCCTTCCATCCCTGTGGCTCTTCCTGTTACCTACAGTTTTCTGGGTTGTAAATAAAATAAAAATTTGAAAAGGCTGGATTAGGCCTCTCTCAAGTGTAGCAGTCCAGGACTGAAAAACTAGTTCTTATTAAATAAGCACAGCCTCCTGTGCTACCTCTTTTGATGGCAGAACATTTTTGTTTGTTTGTTTTGCCTGTTCTTGTGCTTGAACTCAGGGCCTGGTCACTGTCCCTGGGCTTCTTTTGCTCAAGGCTAGCACTCTACCACTTGGGCCACAGTGCCATATGCAGCTTTTTCTGTGTATGTGGTACTGAGGGCTTCGTGCATGCTAGGCAAGCACTCTACCACTAGGCCAAACTCCCAGCCTCTTGTTTTTCGTTTTTGTGTGTTTGTGGCAGAAGCATTTTTAAGGGATGCAATTTCTCATCATTGAAAGAATGGCTGTGTGCGCAGACAGTTTCGGTCAGGGCCGCTGTTGAGAGCTGTTGGAAGGGATGGGGGGGTGCCTTTCCTGGCACAAGTCTTTCATCATCGAGGCTCCCTGCCTGCTCCAGCCCTGTGTGTGCCCCCTGGCAGGGCTGAGCCTGCTGGCTGGAGCCAAAAGGAGGATTTTCTCAGACAGAAAATATCTTGCCAGGGAAACCCACATGTGTAGCCTGGGAAAAGTACCCTGTTCCCTGGAGCAATGGGGAGAGGCCAGTTAGCAGCTTGACTTCCAGGTTCCCAGGTCAGAGGCCTCGACTGGAGGCCATCAGCTGTCTGCCAGAACAGGTGGTCTAAACACACCTGGATGTAAGACCTGACTTGCTTTCACACCCAGAGATGCTATGCCAAACCCTGTCTGGTTTCATTTGCTGAAGTGGGATTGTATGGCTCCTGAATTCCAGGCCATGAGACTGGTGGCCTGCCAGGACAGGGCCTTGTACTCTTCCTTGGCTTTTTATTTGCTGAAGAGTGGCACTCTACCACTCCAGTTGCACTTCTGACTTTTCGCAGGTTAATTGGAGGTAACAGTTTCACTGGCTTTTCTGCCTATGCTGGCTTCGAGCCATCTTCTTCATGTAGCTGGAATTACAGGTGTGAGCTACCAGTGCCTGGCTTGTCATTGTATTTTCAAATTGTCATTCATAATGTCATCGCATTTGATGAGCAGAGCTCAGCGCCTTTGGAGGGATTTCCCCTGAGAACACTGAAATGGGCTTAGTTTGAGAGCACTGGGTTTAGCTGTACGTCATGAAGAGTGACAGCCAATGCGCTGGCACACGTTGATATTGAGGCGTGTGCGATGAGATTACACATGGAGAAGGGCTGGGGTGTGGCTCGGTGGTTCGGCCCAGTCTATACCAGCTACTCCCAAGGTTAAGATCAGAGGACAGTGATTCAAAGTCAAGTGGGGCAGGAGAGTCTTAAAACTCTCATCTCCAGTTAACCAGCAAAAAAAAAAAAAAAGCGGAGCTGTGGCTCTAGGGGTTGAATGCTATCCTTGAGCTCAAACACTCAAAGTCAACACTCAGGCATAAAGTTCAAGCCCTGGGTCCAACACAAAAACAAACAAACAAAAAAAAAAATGAGGCAGAGAAACCCTCTTGTAACAAGAGTAAACTTGCTGGAAGTTGATGGCTCATACCTATAATCCTAGCTACTCAGGAAACTGAGGTCTAAGGATTGCAGTTCAAAGCTTTCCCAGGCAGAAAAATTATTGAGAGACTCTTATCTCCAATTAACTACTGAGAAAACCAAAAGTGGAGCTGTGGCTCAAGTGGTAGAGTGCTAGTCCTGAACAAGAGAACTCAGGGACAGCACCCAAGCCCTGAGTTCAACCCCTATGACTGACCAAAAAAAAAAAAAAAAAGGAAGACAGAAAGAAAGAAAATAAACATGGTTCCAAATAGTTATCTCTATCAATTAATTAAATAAATAAACCTGGGGCCCATAAGATCCAGCAGTTCCTCTTGTGGGTCTACACCCCCAAAGAACAGGTCATATTTGTAGAATGTTCATAGCAGCTTTATTTTCAATGAAATATGGGAGTCACCCAAGCACCCAGAGAGGGATGAGTGGAATAAATGAGGTATCCATGCAGAATACCATATAGCCTTGAACAGGAAAGAAATTCTGACATTTTATGACAAAACTTGAAATAAGCCTGTTACAGAAGACCAAGTTTTACATAAGCTATCTAAAACGGGTGAGACCTGGGACCAAGATCATGGCCTAATGGTAGAATGCTTGCCTAGCATGCATGAAACTGAAAAAAGCCAGAAAAAGCCAGAAGTGGTGCTGTGGTTCAAGTGGTAGAATGCTAGCCTTGAGAGAGCTTAAGTACAGTGCTCAGGGCCTGAGTTCAAGCCCCAGGACTAGCAAAAAAAAAAAAAAAAAAAGTCAGGGAAGTGAGACTCATGGAAACTAAAAATAGTTATCTCAGACTGCCAGGAGTAGAGGTGAGCAGGGAGCTAGTGTTTAATGAAGCTTTACTTTGAGAAATGGAAAAACAATTAAAGGGACATTGCTGGCTACGTGGAAGGTTTTTGTGTTGTTTTGTTTCGTTGTTGTTTTTTGGTTCCAGTCCTAGGGCTTGATCTCAGGGCCCGGGCACTGTCCTTGAGCTTTCTCAAAGCTAGTTTTCTACCAATTCTACCACTTGAGCCACAGCATCACTTTCTGCTTTTTCTGTGTATTGTGTATTGTGGTACTGAGGAATTGAACCCAGGGTTTTGTGCATGCTAGGCAAGCACTCTATCACTAGGCCATGCTCCCCAGCACCTGGGTGGAAGTTATTTTTTTTTTTTTTTTTTTTTTGTGGGTCACAGGGCTGGAACTCAGCCTGGGCGCTGTCCTGAGCTCTTCAGCTCCAGGCTACTGCCCTACTGGGTGGAAGTTCTGAGGCGCAGCATCATGGGTAGATGCCAGATATGGATTATTCAAAGAAATGATTTTAAAAAATGGTGTTGGTGGTAGCATAAACCTTAAGAAAACAGTGCCTCACACCTGTAATCCTAGCTACTCATGAGGCCGAGATTTAAGGCCCCCAGTTCCAAGCCAGCCGGGGCTGGAAAGGCTGTGAGACTCTTATCTCCAATAAACCCCTCAGAAAAATCCACAAGTGGCCTGTGGCTCAAGTGGTGGAACACTGCTAGTCTTGAGCAAAAAGAAGCTCAGAGACAGTGTGTAGGCCCTGAGTTCAAGTCCCAGAACTTGCCAAAAAACAGAAAAGAAAACCTCTCATTTTCTATTATTCGTGTGTGTGTGTGTGTGTGTGTGTGTGTGTGTGTGTGTGTGTGTGTGTGTATTTTTAAGAGTCAGTTAGCCCCAGCTTGGTTTGCAGTAGGGAAGATCTAGGTGGTGATGTGGCGGTGGGGGGGGGGGACACCTTGGGGTGTGGAGACAGGCTCAACTTGTCAGAAAGAACAGGTAATAGGAGAGAAAGCCAAGTGTGAGGGGCAGCAAGGCCTCCAGGTCCTGGTTGGGAAACTGGGTGTGAGATTTTCACTGAGTCACTCCTTGGGCTCCAGCTTTTGTCTCCTGCTTAAAAGGGCTGAGTTTCTGGGGTGACGCCTGCAGGATCTCCTTGGCTAGCACACAAGGAGATGGGAGAGGCTCTTCATCAGACAGTAGCAGTAGGAGGCTATCCTGAAATGCTGCCCCAGGCCAGGTAAGGACGTGTGGGCTGCCCCATCACTGGCTCCCGCCCTCCAGAGCAGCCAAGCCCATTAGGAGAACTGCTAGCCAGCTGTTTCCATTTTAGCCTAAGACCTTTTGTTTTTTAAACTGGGTGACAGAGACTCATATGGGTAATCCTAGCTACTCAGGAGCCTAAGAGCTACGGATAACAGTTCAAAGCCACCAGGGACACAAAAGTCCATGAGACTCTTATCTCCGAGTAACCATCAGAAAGCTGGGAGTGAAGATGTAACTCAAGTGGTAGAGTGCCTTGAAAGGCTCTGAGTTCAAGACCCACAAAAAATAACTACTTTTTTTTTGGTCATGGGGCTTGGACTCTGCACCTGGGCGTCATCCTTGAACTCTTCAGCTCAAGGCTACCACCCTACCCATGAACCACAGCACCACTTCTGGTTTTCTAGTGGTTAAGTGCAAATAACAGTCGCATAGTTTTTAGTGCCTGGGCTGGCTTTGAACCAGGATTCTCAAAGCTCAGCCTTCTGAGGAGCTAGGATGGCAGGCATCAGCCAACGCACCCGGCCAAAAATGACTTCTTTTAAAAAATGGAAAAGTCTATGGACATGGTCTTGGAGATATAAACATAACTACATAGGCATAAAAATCTATGGTGGGGGCCGGGAGTTTGGCCTAGTGGTACAGTGCTTGCGTAGCATGCATGAAGACCCAGATTCGATTGGTACCACATACTTAGAAAAAGCCGGAAGTGGTGCTGAGGCTCAAGTGGAAGATTTTTCTCAAGGCTTACTTGAGAAAAATCCAAGGACAGTGCTCAGGCCCTGAGTTCAAGCCCAGGACTGGCAAAAAAAAAAAAAATCTACGATGGTCTATATACTCTATAGATACAATGTTTTATTACATAGATTAACATGTATGACATACAAACTTTCAGCTTAATTTTAATTATGTTCTAAAACCTTTGTGCCAGTGATTATATAGAGAGATTCCCTTCTTGAATATTTGTTTGTTAAACATGACATTTGAAATAGGATATAAAAAATAAATGTTAATAAAAATCTTTTTTAAAAAAAAATAGAAAACTCGGTTCTCACGTGCACTTAGGCCCATGTCAGGAGAACCAGGGCTACCATACTGGCCCAGGCAGCAGGGAGTTCTGAGGGATCCTGCTGGTCTAGATCCTGGATTTGTTCAGGATCCTAGGTTTCTAGAGTCTAGAAAGATGAGGGGGTAGCCCAGCCGGAGGGTTGTTTATTCTCTGGCTGTTCTTCAAAGGACTGGAGACCCTTGAAGGCAGCCTGAGGCCACGGTAGCCATGTCCTCCGGCTGAGCAGATCAGGAATGGAGCTGTGGAGGCTGGAGGCCCCACAGGACCGGGAGGGAAGGCGGGGGGGGGGGGGGGGGGGGTGGACAGGTCGTGGGACAGCGAGTCAAAGGTGAAGGCTGTGTTCAATCAGATGTGGAGCAACCGTGGGGGAGGGAGGAGGCCTCCCTCCGCCCTCTGCAGTCAGCATTGTTATCAGACCAGTTGAATGCAGGAGTCCAGTGCCCTGCGCTGCTCAGAGACAAATTCCAAATTCCAGCTAATCAGCTGCAATTAAAGGACCTTGCTGGCCGCGTGGAAGGACTGAGGAGCAGCAGCCAGGGCGATGCCAGGTCGGGAGCGTCCCACCCCCACCCGCCTAGTACGGCTCCCCGCACTGGATTGGTCCCTCCTGTGAGGCTGGGATGTTTGAAGGCACTGGATTGGTCCGTCCCTCAAGACTGGTATGTCTCAAGGCACCGGATTGGTCCCCCGCCCTAGGCTGGTATGTCTTGAGGCAGGCTGGAGGCGGCAGGCTGGGAACTGACTATGCTTCCTGGTGACCTGCTCTGGGTGACCTGCTCTGGGTGACCTGCTCTGGGTGACCTGAACGTGTTGACTCCCTGAAGGGACCCAAGCCTCTTCCTATAGAGTTTTTTTTCTTTAGTACTGGGATTCGAACGCTACTTCTCGCGCTCTCTCTCTTCTCTCTGCTCCCCTCCCTCCCTCCCTCCTTCCCCCCCCCTCTGGGCCTGGGCACTGGTTCATTGGAGATAAGAGTCTCAAGTTCTTTAATGCCCAGGCTGGCTTTGAACCTTGGTCCTCAGATCTCAGCCTCCTGAGTAGCTAGGATGACAGGCGTGAGCCACCACGCCCAGGTTTGAAGATAATTTTTTTTTTTCCACTTGTGGGGCTTGACCTCAGAGCCTGGGCACTCACTGTCCCTGAGCTCTTTTGCTCAAGCTAGCACTCTACCACTTCGAGCCACAGCTCTACTTCCAGTTTTCTGATGCTTAATTGGAAATAAGAGTCTCAGGGACTTTACTGGCCAGTGTTGGATTTGAACCCAATCCTCATATCTCAGCCTCCTGAGTAGCCAGGATTATAGGGATGAGCTACCAACATCTACCTTAAATTCTTTTTGAAATTACAGTTTTAAAATGTTGGGCTGGGAGCGTGGCCTAGTGGTATAGTGCTTGCCTAGCATGCATTGAAGCCCTGGGTTCGATTTCTCAGCACCTTATATACAGATAAAGCTAGAAGTGGTTCTGTGGCTCAAATGGTAGAGTGCTGGCCTTGAGAAAAGTCCAAGGCAAAGAAAGAAAGAAAGAAAGAAAGAAAGAAAGAAAGAAAGAAAGAAAGAAAGAAAGAAAGAAAGAAAGGAAGAAAGGAAGGAAGAAAGGAAGGAAGGAAGGAAGGACTACATTTGACTTTGTGTTAAACTCATTTCGGAGGATTAAAGATATATTAACATGATTTTAGTTTGTTTTGTTGGGAATTTCAAAGATATTACAGAGTGGTGGGTTAGTGTACCAAACTTGTTATCTCCTAATTTGAGATTACATATTCCTATACATTTTACTTTTGAGGCAGAACAGAGTTACAGTGAAGTGCACAAATCTTCAAGGTCCAGCTTGATTTATTAGTACAGATACATACACCCAAGTAATCTCCACCCCATTCAGTTAGGGATCAGATGAACCCAGGACCCTGTACATTTCCCTTCCTTCCCTCTGGATACTTTCTTTTTCTGACCACTACCACCACTAATTTGCCTGCTCTTCTCCAACCTCCTGTCTTGGTAGTGGGTTTGAACTCAAGGACCTGGGCACTGACCTTGAGCTTGTTTTGCTCAAGACTCCTGCTCTACCATTTGAGCCACACCTCAGCTTCTGGACTTGGAGGTGAGGCTCATGAGCCTTTCTGTCCTGATTGGCTTTGCACTGGTATTCTCAGATCTCGGCCTCCTGAGTAGCTAGGATTACCAGCATTAGCCAGGAGAGCCTGACCTAAGCCAGTGAGCTCTTTTAGGAGGCACTTTGGAAGTACAGATACACAATCCTTTACCCCAAACTTTTGGAGCCAGAGAGGTTTCAGACTTCAGACTTTCTTATGGTTTAGAAAGGCACCATGGTGAACCCACTGCAGATTATAAAACACCCAGGCGGGTTCTGGGAGGCACCAGGTAAACACATAGATATTTCTGAGCAAAGTCTATGAATACTAGCTCCGTCGGTGGTATAAGGGAATGTCTGTAAATAGCTTCACCTCACTTGAGGTCCTTTCTCCTGCCACAAGAGTTTACCTCAGGTCGTGGTCTTGCCGCCAAGTGAGCCATGATAAGACTCCTTTTATCTAGCCTATGGCATTGAGAGGTCGGGGGATTTGGAAATTAGGGTAAGGATAACGGACCTGTTAGTTCCGGCCAAGCCTTGGGCTCTGTGGGAGGCAAACGTAGCTGAGCTGTTTCCCAGCAGAGGAAAATTACAGAAATCAGCCACCTACTGCAGTGTGGGCTAAGTGGTGACCTTGAACTCCTGGCTGAGAGCAGCATTGATGTATGTCTGTATAAATAGGCTTTTTTTTTTCTAGGACTCCCCCCTCGTGTGTGTGTGTGTGTGTGTGTGTGCGCGCGTGTGTGTGCGTGTGTGTACGTGTCTGTGCTGGTACTAGTCTTGAATTAGGCTCTCACTCTCTTGCTTAGTTTTTTTGCTAAGATTACACTCTACCACTTGAACCATACATCACCGGAACCTTTTTTGCTGGTTAATTCGAAGAGTCTCATGAGTTGGGCACCTGTGGCTCATAGCTATAATCCTAGCTACTCAGGATACTGAGATCTGAGGATCATGGTTCAAAGCCAGCCTGGTCAGTCAAGTCTGTGAGACTCTTTAAGAAATCACTCAGAAAAAAGCCAGAAATGGCTCTGTAGCTCAAGTGGTAGAACACTAGCTAGCCTTGAGCACACAAAAGAGGATCGGGGCCAGGCATGGTAGCTCCTCAGGAGACTGAGATCCGAGGATCAAAGTTCAAAGCCAGTCTGGGCACTAAAGTCCATGAGACTCTTATCTCCAATTAACCACGAGAAAACAGGAAGTGGCACTGTGGCTCCAGGGGTAGGGCAGTAGCCTTGAGCTGAAGAGCTCTGGGACAGCACCCAAGCCCAGAGTTCAAGTCATAGGAATAGCACCCAGGCCTGAGTCAAATCCCAATTGGCAAAAGGAAAAGCAAGTCTCATGGGTTAGTCAGCTCTTGCTAGCTTTGGACGTCGCTCCTTAGATTTCTGCCTGCTGAGTAGCTGGGATTATAGGCATGAGCTACCAGCACCTGGCAATTTGTGCCTCTCTTCAAGACTACAGTGTGTGGAGTGGTGTCCTTGGCTGTAACTCCACCATTGAGCAGGGGACCAGAGGAAATCCTACTGAGGAAGACAAAAGAAAGGTACAGGTTTGAACTCTGCAGAGGCTGGCTAAGGCTCACGCCGCAGGCAGCCTTCATTCAGCCCCTTCCTCACCCCCCACCTAAGTGCCAGCACCTTGGGGCTTGGACAGCTCTAAAAGGGCTGCTTAGGCACTGGGTTAGCGGTGGCCCCGTTGTGGTTTCATGCCAGTGATTCTGTGCATAGACGTTCGTTACTCTTCGGGATGAAGTTATACCCAAGAAAAATTGCCTGACCACAATTCTCCAAAGCCTAGTGGGGCTCAGCAGTCAAGGAATGAAGACTAGAAGACCCCACTCCTGTCCTACTTCACGCCTCTTTATGTAGTAGCTGCAAAGACCCCCTTCCCTACCATAGGAAGCCAGGGGGCTTCAGACCCGGGAGAAACAACCTCCAAGGCTGTGTGTGGCCTGCCTTTAATCCCAGCAGTCAGATCACAAGTTCAAGGTCAGCTTGGCCTACATAGTAAATTCAAGGGTAGTGTATATTATACACTATCTCCAAAGTGGCAAGCCAGGGGTGAGGGGGAGAAACGTCTTTGTATGTGCGTGTATATGCCAGTACTGGGATTTGAACCCAGGGCCTCACTGCCTTGGTCAGCTTTCATTCAAGGCTGCTGTTCTACCACTTGAGCCACACCTCTACCTCTGGCTTCTGACTTGTTAATTGGAGATACATGTCTCAGATTTTTCTGCCCCGCGTTGGCTTCTTTGAACCAAGATCCTCCAATCTCAGCCATCTGAGTAGTTAGGATTACAGGTTTATTTTGTTTTATCTTTGAACTTATTTGTTTTTCATCATTGTATAGACATTTTGTAATTAGTAGGGGGGGGAAGAGCGAGAAAGAGAAGACAAGAAGCTAAAGGTCTCTGTTCCTGGGGCCAAAGGCCCTGGGACTGGCTGAAGGCACCTTCTGCAG
Organism: Megascapheus bottae; assembly: GCF_031878675.1. Taxonomy (NCBI): domain Eukaryota; kingdom Metazoa; phylum Chordata; class Mammalia; order Rodentia; family Geomyidae; genus Megascapheus; species Megascapheus bottae. The sequence goes on from NC_143530.1 coordinate 11,045,722, forward strand.
CCTGAGGAGTCAGGCTCTAGCTTAGGCAGACCCAGCAGGAACCCTTCTAAGGCACTCCTGGCCCCAGCCAGCTGCAGCCCTCCTGCTTCTTCCCAGGGCCTCCCTCTTCTTTGGTAGCTAGTGCTGCTGGTCCATCAGGCCAGGCTGCACATCTGGACCTTGTTACAGGCGGCCAGCACCAAAGCCGGCACATCTGGCCACAGCCAGACACAGTGAATGCATTGCCCTGCAGTAAAGGGGCCGGGGCGCGTCAGGACAGGGCCTGGGCGAGGACACCCGGGCCAGACAACTCTGACATCTGGAAGCGGGAAGGTGGTGGCCGCCGGCACTGGGCCTGGCCCCTGAGTACAGCAGAGTGGCCAACTGCTGAACTGCCGCTGGCTGGGGAGACCCAGACCCCCAAAGCTTCCCAGTTTTGCAAACTTTGAAATTAGTGGGGGTTTTGCTTGTTTGCTTTTGGAGTTTTGGGGAGATTTGGAGGCTCTTGCTAGGTGGGTTTTTTGTTCTGTTTTGGTCTCACAGCTGGCACAGCTCCACTTCTAGCTTTATGGTAGTTAGAGATTACAGTCTCACAGACTGTCTGAGTTGGCTTTGAACCACAATCCTCAGATCTCAGTCTCCTGAGTAAGTAGGATTCTAGCTCCCAGCTGCAGTGTGGTTTTGCATTTACAACGCCTCTCTGTTTGTACACTATTTTAAAATGTTTTATTTGTTTGTTTATTTGTCAATCATGGGGCTTGCACTCTGGACATATGGATACTGTCCTTGAGCTCTTCAGCTCAAAGCTTGTTGCTCTACCACTTGAGCCACAGAGCCACTTCCAGTTTTCGGGTGGTTATTTGGAGATAAGAGTTTCACAGAAGGGGCCGGGAGTTTGGCCTAGTGGTAGAGTGCTTGCCTAGCATGCACGAAGACCCCGGTTCGATTCCTTGGTACCACATACTTAGAAGAAGCCGGACATGGTGCTGAGGCTCAAGTGGTAGAGCTCTAGCCTTGAGAAAAATCCAAGGACAGTGCTCAGCCCCTGAGCTTAAGCCCAGGACTGGCAAAAAAAAAAAAAGAGTTTCACAGATTTTTGTGCCTGGGCTGGCTTTGAACTGTGATCCTCAGATCTCGGCTTCCTGAGTATCTAGATTACAAGTATGAGCCATTATACTTGCTTAAGTGGTATCAAGGAATTGAACCCATGGATATTTTTTTTTTTTTTTTTTGCTGGCCCTGGGGACTGAACTCCGGGACTGAGCACTGTTCTTGGGCTTTCTCATGGTTAGTGCTCTACCACTTGAGCCACACAACACCACTTCCAGCTTTTCTATGTGTGTGGTACCGAGGAATCAAACTCAGGTCTTCGTGCATGCTAGGCAAATACTCTGCCACTCGGCCAAACTCCCGGCCCCATGCCCATGGTTATTTATTTATTTAGTGGTCATGGGGCTTGAACTCTGGGCCTAGGTGCTGTTCTTGAGCTCTTCAGCTCAAATCTACCGCCCAACCCTTGAGCCAAGCCCTGCTTCCTGTTTTCTAGAAGTTAACTGGAGATAAGAGTCTCAGGTCCTGTTGTGCCCAGACTGGCTTTGAACCTTGATCCTTAGTTCTCAGCCTCCTGAGGAGCCAGGATTACAGGCATGAGCCACCGCACGCCCGGCTTGTCCATGGGTTTTTGAGATAGGGTCTCACCCTCATAGCCTGAGTGCTGGGATTACAGGCCTGCGTTACTATGCCCAGCTGACGTAGTTTTCATTTGCAGTGGCAGGTGTGGAACCTGGGCCCTCACACAAACCAGGTAAACACTCTGCTACATCCAGCCTGGATATTTTAGGCTTATTCAGGTAAGGGGATATTTGGTGGCTGCACCTTTCCAAATTTACCCAGTGTTGACTCGTGAGTCAGCGAACAGCTAAGAGCGCGTGGGAGAGCCGAGGTCCCTCTTCCCAGAGTGGGGGCGGCTGGCACAGATTGGTGATATTTGCACCCCCAGGCTGGGACACCCTCTTCCCGTCTCGAGGTGCCTAGGAAACCTAATTAATTATGGAAGTGTGGAACACAGCCTGCTCTAATATAGAACTGGAGCTGCAGGAGTGGGGCGTCTGGGGGCTGCTTATCACGAGCAGGGACGGTCTAGTGAGTCACTGCTGAGTCCCTAACACCTCACACCTGCCCTGCTGTGAAAGCCAGCTCTCACTGTGTCCCCACGCTCCTACATGCGTGCGTGTGCGTGCGTACACACACACATACGCACGCACACACACATACCTCACACTTAAGAATCTCCCACCACTTCCCTGACTGAGATTGGCCTCGCGTTGTGGTTCTGTCCACCATTGTGCCCTACACTGGATGTGTCCCCAGGAGCATCTCATTCCACAGTGATTTCTTCCAGAAGCTTCCTCTACTGAAGCCCTGCTGTAAGGCCAGGGGCCACGCTCCCAGGACAGGACAGATCTGGAGAGGGAAAGGGGGATACACACGCATGGAGCCCTTCTCTGTGCCCTGCCCACTTGGGCATCTGGGTGGGACATTCTGTGGTTCTCTGCTCACTGAGCTAAGGGGTAGCTCATGGTTTACAGATAGAGAAACTGAGGATCTGGGAACCCTGGCTCTGGCTGGAGTTCTAGCCCAGGACTGTCTAACATCAGAACTCTTATTTGTTTCTACGTGTGTGTGTGTGCGTGCGCACGTGCGCATGCATGCATGTGCATGCACCAGTGCTGGGGCTTGAACTCAGGACCTGGATGCTATCCCTTAGCCTTTTTTTTTTGCTCAAGGCTAACATTCTACCACTTGAGCCACAGCTCCACTTCTGGCTTTTTCAGTGCTTAATTGGAGATACGTCTTCTAGACTTTCCTTCTCCAGGCTGCCTTCAAACGGATCTTTATGTCTCAGCCTCCTGAGGAGCTAGGATTACAGGACGAGCCACCAGTGCCAGGATTCTGATTTTATTTTATTATTTATTTTTTGGTTGTTCATGGGCTTGAACTCTGGGCCTGGGTCCTGTCTCGGTTCCTCAGCTCAAGGCAGCACTCTACCACTTTGAGCCACAGTGCCACTTCTGGTTTTCTGGTGTTTAGTTGGAGATAAAGAGTCTCAGAGACTTTTGTGCCAGGGCTGGCTTTGAATCCTGGTCCTCTGATCTCAGCCTCCTTTGCAGCTAGGCATGAGCCACCAGGGCTGCTCTGATTATTTTTATCTTCTCACCATCTCCAGGCACCTAGGTACTAGGTAAGACCAGATTGTCCTGTCAGTGCAATGGGACATCGACAGCTGGAAGCTGGGGTCCTGGGGGTAGGGGGAGTGGGTGAGGCAGAGCCCCCTGCCTCACCTGCTTCCTGTGTATTTGGGCTCCTGACAGCTGTGCTGCCCTCCGTGTTTGATTAGGTCATGACTTCTGAGCAGGCCTTGGCCTTGACTCTCTGTCCTGGTATCAGGGTCCCTGCTATCTCAAGGCCTCAGGGGAGCTGGCTTTCCTGCCTTCCTCTTCTGGAAAATGAGCCCCTCTGGGTAACAGCCTACAGCACCCCTAAGCCAGGCCATCTCCCCTCTGAGCTTGTCTTCCTTGGTTATCAAGTTCATTCTCCTACCTGTTGCTCTGAACCCCCAATATTCAAAAGAACACGGTGTGGTGTTTGTTTACTCTTACCATGTGTCTGGGACAAACATCCATGTCCACAAAGCTGATGACAAGAGGTTAAAATCTTGCAGGCATCCTGTGCCTGGCGTGGCCCTGGTTGGGGTATGGTGTGAGTGTGCTGGGATGGGGCATGAATTCAGGGCCTTACTCTCTTAGTCTTTTCTGCTCAAGGCTGGTGCTCTATCACTTGAACCATACCTCCACTTTCTGCTTTTTGCTGGTTAACTGGATAAGGATCTCATGGACTTTCTTTCCCCTGGCTACCTTCAAACTGTGACCTTTATTATTTATTTATTTTTATAGATTTATTTTTTCCAGTCCTGGGCTTGAGCTCAGGGCCTGAGCACTGTTCTTGGACCTTCTCAAGACTAGAGCTCTACTATTTGAGCCACAGCCAGCTTTTTCTAGGATTGTGGTACTGAGGAACCATACCTGGGTCTTCATGCATACTAGGCAAGCATTTTACCACTAGGCCAAACTCCCCGTCAAACTGTGACCTTTATATCTCAGCTTTCTGAATAGCTATGATTACAGGCATGAGCCATGCGTCCAGCCGCCATGTGGCTTGTAAGAATCTCTGAAGTGGAGGAGGGGCAGTCTGCTGGCGCTATACACTGAGCAGTTTACTTCTTTTTTTTTTTTCCTTGCCAGTCCTGGGGCTTGAATTCAGGGCCTGGGCTCTGTCCTGGTGCTCAGGCCTAGAAGGCTCTACGATTTGAGCCATAGCGCCACTTCTGGCTTTTTCCGTTTATGTGGTACTGGAGAATCGAACCCAGGACTTCATGCATGTTTAGGCAAGCACTCTACCACTAAGCCAAATTCCTAGCCTCTGGGCAGTTTGAAAGCCTAGTTGTCCTTCCTGCATAGCCAGCCTTTAAAGGACCATCTTTATGCCAGGGCAGACGTTGGCAGGAGTACAGTGAGCACAGGTCCTGTGCCCAGCAGGACAGAGGCCAAAAAATTTTTAAAAAACCCATGACGTGGTGAGAGTCCCCAGCTGGGACACCCCCTCCATACCCTGGGTTCAAGGTTGACCCCTGCCTCCTAGGGCCCGCCTCCTGGTTGGAAGTGGCTGTGTCTAGAGTGTGGCTGGTGAGTGATGGTGACTCAGGCAGGTTTACAAGACACAGGGAACACCCCCAAAGTCACGGGGTGGGGGGCAGGACTTGGTTCTTCATGCGGGTCGGGAGGGGGAGCTCAGTCTTGAAGCAAGGGAGGAACTTTGCAAGCTTTTCTTTGGAACTTCGGTGACATGCGATGGGCCCTGGGGAGGAAGTAGTAAGCCCTGGGGTTTTGGGTTTGTTTTGAGGAGGGGAATACTGAAATGTTTTCCACCTTCATGTCTACCTATCAGTGAACGCCTTTTCTTCCTAGCTGTAGACCTTGTGTGTGTATGGAGGGGACTACTGTTCTGAGAGACAACCGTTTACTCACATGACCTACAAGACGCCAGAAAACAATGACAAAAATAAGTCCCTCTCGCTTACCAGTCCAGGAAGTTTGGAGTCTGTTTTGACCTGGGTGTACTTTGGGTTTGTGCAGAGTCCTTGTCACCTGGGCTGTGTCACCCAGGCTAGACTTGAAATCTCCATCTTCCGGTCTTTGCCTCCTAAGTGCTGGCACGACAGGAGTGTGTGACCACAAGCAGGACATTGCAGGCATTCTTGGGTTTCGTCAGATCTCAGCTGGCTTGATCATTAGCTATGGCCTAATTGACATGCTTCTAGAGGAAGCTGCCGATTTAATGAACCCGGGGCACCCCTTTGATGTGAAGAGTCACCCTGGTTTCAGAAATGCTAAAAAGACGCATCAATTATCCTCATCTCCGAATCCGGAAGGCAGTGAGTGATCCTCACCTTTTCCTGACAGAGGGGTACACTGAAAAATGGAGAGTCCACCCCCAAAGAGTGAAAGATAGCAAGTTGGGCCCCTTGCCTGCTCCCCCTTCCTCACCACTGCAGAGTCCCCAAATCTGCTCCGACAGCTCACTCCTCTCACCCCTCAGCGGCCACCCCACTTCCATCACCCTCAGGCCCTCCCTGCCCTGGTGTGGGCTGTGTTGTGGCCTGGGAGTAGTACCCCAATACACACCAAGGGTATCAATGGTGCATGTCTGCACCCCGAACCCTCTGAGGGGCCAGCGGCCACTGGCCACAAACACATCTGTCTATGGAGGCTCCTACAAGGCATCAGGTCCAGGGGACACAGAGATGGACAGAGCCCGAGTGAACTCAACCTTCATGGAAGCCACCAGTTTTCTGGTGGTTCACAGACTTTCCTGTCCAGGCTGGCTTTGAACCAAGATCCTCAGGTCTCAGACTCCTGAGCAGCAGTGATTACAGCGTGATCCACGGATGCCCTGCCTGGAGAATTCTGATTGTGGGCATGCACCGTGGAGGGTGGGGAGTGAAAGAGCAGGGCGTGTACCCTCTGCAGGCACCTGCCTGGCAGGTTCCCACAGCGGTGGGACAGGTCCCTGGGGCCAGGTGACTTTGGGGTGACTCACCACTCACTAGCCACTGAGAGCCACGCCAAGTGCTTCCCACACAGGCAGACAGGCCACTGCCTGTCACCAGGAAGCTCCTCAGTGGTGAAGGGACCCTGGCCCGGGAGGAAGCCTTCCCCTCCCCTTGGGACGTGACCCATTCCTGAGCCCTGAGTCCAGTCTGGTGGCTCTGCCTCCACTCCCCAAATCCAGTCCAGGCAGGTCTGTTTGCCAGTCGCCCTGGGAGGCTCCCAGAGTGGCTGGGGGAAGATGCCACCCTGCTGCCCTAGCCCAGGCCCATGCCACCCAGGGCATCCCAGCCTGTCTCCTGCCCTGTGGGAGATAGGTTGCAAGGCTGTGTGAGATCATGGCACACCCCACAAAGAATGCCGGGGGTGGTAGGGGCCCCTTCCCCGCAGCCCAGATGTGGCTGGGGAGGCAGATAGGTGGAAGGAGGCTGGCCAGGCAAAGTCCCCTCCTGGTCCCCCAGGGAGCTTGACCAATGCCTCCCCACAGTGCTACAACAGCCCAGGCCTCTCCAGGCCTCCAGTCTCCATGGGGACTTTTTCACATCTCCAACCTTCACTCATCCCCATGTTAGGGACCCTGACATATGCACAATCTCTGTGAACTCCCAGGAAGGCCCACCTGCCAGCTGTTAGCCTGGCCAGGCCAACAGGGGTGGGTGCTGGCTGCCTCCTGGAGGAGCTATGTCTGGAGCAAGCCTGACCTGCACGTGTCTTTCAGCACTGCAAGGCTAGCAGCAACAGCCCAGGTACTGCCACACCCATTTTGTAGAAGACAGAAACCAAGCTCCATAGAGGCAGAGGAACTGGCCCAAGGCTGTAGGAGTGGGGGCACTGGGGGCACCCCTGGAATTCAGTCCCTCACTCTGGGGCAGGTTTCTGCCTGAGTTCCTTGCCTATGTTCCCAGGCCTAGCCCGCCCTATATGGGAACTTACCACAAGCTGGTACTGTGTAGGGGGCTTGCAGGGGAGCTACACAGCAGTACAGACTATGAGGCCTTCCTTCCTCTCTCTCTCCCCCATTACCAGCAGGAGCAAGCCTGTTGACAGACTAATAAGTGACTAGTGAGCAACCTGCAGGCTTGCCACGCAGGCAGGTGATGGAAGGGCCAGGGTGCTATTTTAGGTCAGCGGTGGTCAGGTTGGGCCTTTCCCAAACAAGGGCATGTTTGCTTGAGGTTGTTTTTTGAGATGATACTTGAACAGAGGAGTCCGGTAAATAGCAGAGGACATGTGCCAGGCAGGGAGAACACGTGGACTTGTGCAAAGGTCCTGAGGCAGGGTGGTCTTGGTGGTACTTGTTTTCCTAACTACTCACAAGGCTGAGATCTGAGGACCACAGTTTGAAGACAGCCTAGACAGACAGGAAAGTCTGTGAGACTCTTTACCTCCCATTAACTGCATTAAAAAAAAAAAAAAAGCCAGAGTGGACCTGGGGCTCAAGTAGTTGAATAGCAGCCTTGAGGAAAAAGGGACAGCGCCCAGGCTCTGAGTTCAAGTCTGGGGGCCGGGGCGAGGGAGGGGGGGGAGAGAGAGAGATTCTGATGATAGTGGTATGTGTGATGTGGGACTGATCCTGGATCTGCTATGGGCAAGCTCTTTACCACTAAGCCACTCCCCCCACCCCGGGCCCCCCAATAGCTCTGAGCAATTAGATTTTGGCTGGCTGTTGTCAGGTTCTGAGACTTCTGCATGGATGCTCTGGGATGGTCTCACATTGCCTTTATGATAATCGGACTAAAATCTAGTATTTAAAAAGAAAAGAAGAAGGAAGGGTGAGTTCCCAGAAGCAGAGGCCAAGCTGGAAAACTCAGAGCCAGCAGCAGGCCAGCCAGGGCTTTCCGAGAAAGGCTGAGGCCATGTGGAGCTGAGGGAGGCCCGATTCCCCTCCTCCAGGCAGGCCTGGCTGGCCGGAGGGAGGCCAGGGTGGGGCAGCCAGGCTGACCGTACTGTCAGGGAGATCCGACTCCATGCTTCCTCCCATCCAGCTCTGGGAGTGTTTATGCCCCAGGGTGTCCCCAGCCTCCAGCCTGAACCTCCCTGGAGGCCTGCAAATCAAGGCTGTTTCTCAGTTAGACCATGCTTGTTAAAGGGTCCCCTAACCTGAGGCCGCTTCAGTGCCACCCAGAAACTTGTTAGAAACACAACATGTAGGCAGGGAATGTGGCTCAGGTGGTAGAATGCCTGCCTAGAAATACAGAATTTAGTACAATCAATATACCCTAATTTTTTTTTAAGAAAGAAAGAAAGAAATGGACGGTCACAGGCCCCACCTGGACCTTCTAAAGCTGGCATGTTGGCGTGGAGGGCCAGGAATCTGTCTGGTTTTGTTTTAGTTGTTGTTTTTGGTGCCGGTCCTGGGGCTTCAACTTGGGGCCACTTTATTGGAACATGATAAAGTTAATTAAATTGTAACCTGGTATTCATCCTAAATTATAGGGTAAACATTTTTTTTTTTTCTGATCCTGGGGCTTGAACTCAAGGCCTGGGTGTTGTCCCTGAGCCTCTGTGTTCAAGGCTAACACTCTTCCACTTGAGCCACAGCACCAATTCCAGACTTTTCTCTATATATGCTACTGAGGAATTGAACCTTAGGCTTCATACATGTTAGGCAAGAACTCTACCAGTAAGGGGCTTGGAGTTTGGCCTAGTGGTAGACTGCTTGCCTAGCATGCATGAAGACCCAGGTTCAATTCCTTGGTACCACATACATAGGAAAAAAAAAAAAGCCAGAAATGATGCTGTAGCTCAAGTGGTAGAGCTCTAACCTTGAGAAAGCCCAAGGACAGTGCTCAGGCTCTGAGTTCAAGCCCCAGGATTGGCAAAAAAAAAAAAAAAAATCCCTCTACCAGAAAGCTACATTCCCAGACACACAGACACACTTTCTGGTTTTTTTTTGAGCAGTTTATTGGAGATATGGGTTTTGTGGGGACTTTTCCACCTGAACTATCTTTGAACCTCAACCCTGAGATCTCAGCTTCCTTTGTAGCTAAGATTACAGGTGTGAGCCACCAGCACTCAGCAAGTTTGTTTTTGTTTTTGTTTTTAGTTGGTTCTATTGAGTAGCTGGGCAAAGGGTTTTAATTTCCAGCAGTTAGGTTATCGGTACAATGCAACTTGATCAATGTCATTCCTTCCCTCCTTCTCCCCATCTTTCCTCATCCCACCCCTACCCTCAAGAAGTTACATAGTTTAATCTGTTTTATTTTTTAATTAATCAATTAATTTGTACCAGGGCCTGAACTCAGGGCCTGAGCACTGTCCCTCAGCTCTCTTACTCAAGATTAAGGCCCTACAACTTCAACTATACCTCTACTTCTGGCTTTTGGGAGGTGAATTGGAAATAAGCTGACAGACTTTCCTGCTGGCTTCAGACCAGCCATCAGTCTCCTGAGGTTACAGGTGTGAGCCACCAGTACCTGCTGAGCCCTGCTCTTAACCTCCAACACGGGTCCACAGGCTGTGGCCAGAATGAAGTTTGGGTTTGGTGGCATCGGAGGTCTGGCTTATCAGTGAGTGAACTAGGCAGTGTCTCCCCGAGAGGCCCAGCAGCCTGGATCCCCCACGGAGCTAGGAGAGGCAATCTTCAGTCCTGACCAGCCAGGGGCCCTAAGGCCATCAGACACTACAGAGGCGGGGTGCAGCGCCACCTGCTGGTCAGAGGACAACATTGGTGATGCCATTGGACAAATGCAAGGCCCTTTCCCTGTGCCTGCATATGTGTGTGTGTGTGTGTGTGTGTGTGCGTGTGTGTGTGTGTGTGTGTGCGTGTGTGTGTGTGTGTGCGCGCGCGTGTTTGCTCCAGTGCGCACACATGCACGCGCGCATACACACACACACACACACATACACACACACACACACACACACACACACACACACACATCCCTTTGGAACCCTACAGCAGGGGTGCACGGGGCTCCTCCTGCACGCATCACACATGTCCACACGTGGATATCTGGGCCTATGAGCACGTGGGGCTGTCAGCTGCCAGGCCTGGTAGACAGCACCAAATTCTCACATTTCTCTATTTATTTGCTCATCAGATGTTCGCTGACATGTGCAAAGCCCATAGTGGCTAACATCCAGGAGCTGACATCCTGGGAGATGGCCAGGACACTAGGCAATCAGGAGGTGAAGCTGACTGGTGTCCCCAAAGGATGACCCCAGTGTGATCACTCTCCCCTTTTGTGGTGAGGCCAGGGTGTTATGGCGGCAATAGAAGGTTAGAGAGGCAACCATCCATCAGGAAAGCTGCTCAGAGGGCTGGATGAAGCCAAAGGTCTCACCTAGGCTGCAGACAGTGGGGCCTCCCCAGGGTGGAGGCTGGATTCTGGGGACCACACTTGCTTAGCTTCTCAGCTATATTCAATTCTCTGGGATGAAGCCTTGATGCTCAGGTGCCCCAGATGTGAACAGCTGTCCTTGGATCTGTGTGGGGTGAAGGAAACAGGCAATAATTCTGGCAAAGTCTTTTTCTAATTTTCCAGACTGCTGGAGATGGCTCACGTGTGGCCACTTGCATATCATCAGGTGCCCACTAGCTGCCCCAGTGCATCTCAGACGGACAGACGGAAACTGTGGAAACCCATGTTTCCATTTGGGGGCTTGAACTCAGCACTGGGCTCTGACCCTGAGCTTCTTTGTGCTCCAGGCCAGCACTCTACCAATTGCTCCACTCTACAGCTCCACTTCCTGGTCCATCTAAGGGGGGGTCTTGGTGGGCACTGGCTGGATATGCCGGGCAGTGAGGGGTAGAGAGCAGAGGAGGTGGCAGAGGAAAGGAAGAGCAGGGCTTGGCATCTTCGCAGTGGGTTCTGCCCATGGCTCCCAGGGAAGCCCTGGCTTTGACAATGGCTGGACCTGACCTCCCCCAGCCCCCCACCTTCCCCTCTGCGGTTTTCCCCAGCAGTGGCAGGCAGAGGGTTCCGAGAAAGTCCGCATGATTTCCTGTCCGGGCAAGTCCCAGTTCCTCCTGTGAGGAAAGGGAAGCGGTGGAGTTTCTCCTCAGGGCTTTCAGTTTCTTTCTAAGAAGCCAAAATGTCCTAATCCAGGGCCCTGGGCCAAGCCAGGGGTTCAAGGAAGAGAAGTCCCACTCTGGGGGTGTTTCTAGCCCATGTCCAACCGAAGCTGATGCAGAGGCCTAGGGTGGGCATTCCAGAAAAGGAAGTCCCCTGCCCCCCCAGCCCAGGCTCCTTCCTGCTCCCTGTACCCCCTCCCCACGTGCAGGAAGCCTGGCCTGCCCTTCCCTGAGGTGCCCTAGGCAGAAAACGACCTTCCTTCACCCTCAAAATCCTCTGGGCGCTTCTTCCTGGGGCTCTGCTGGCCACACAACGTTGACAGGAAGATTCTGGAATAGGTGCCATTGTCAGAGACCTAGAAGGCCCCTCCTCCCCGAAACCAGGGACACCTGGACTTCAGGCACCCTGGGGACAGAGGATGTGAACTTCAGGACAAAGCCACCTGTGGCCAGAAGGGCTGGGTGGCAGGGGCTGTGCCAAGCCCTTTGCGTTAGTTTCCTCTTAGAATCTTCACAATGATCCCAAGCAAAAGATCTAATCGTTATCCCCTTCGTCGGCCCCCTGCCCGGCACCCATGGCTGCCAGCCCCCCTTGGTGCTCGTCCTCAGAGGAGGCCACTTTCTGGGAGAAGGGTTGGCCTCCGGAACCTGAATCCCCAGGGCCGGTGTGGGGGTGGGGAGTGGGGGCTGGAGCAGGTGCTCCAGCCATGGGAAAGTTTGGCCTTCACAGTTTCTAAGTAGCTGGAGCTGTTCCAAGGCATTTTCAATTCTCGTCACCTTTTCTGTTTTCCTCCCATGACATTGTTTTGGGTTTCTGCTCCCCATTACATATATATGTTTTGGAGACAGTGGGGGATTCCCCCAAACCATGATGCTATTCTGTTCAAAAATATTTGCTTGAGAATCCACAGCTGTATGACTCATGCTGTTGAGGTGACAGGAAAGCCACAGCTGTGGGTGTAGATGTCACCATGGTAGGGAGAGAGCCAATAAGAGGGGCACTTCCAGGGTGGCCAGGAAGCTCAAGAAATGAGGCAGGATACCTTTTTTAGTTTTCTGCTAGTCCTGGGGCTTGAACTCAGGGCCTGGTAATTGTCCTTGAGCTTTCTCAAGGAAGTGCTCTACCACTTGAACCACAGCACCACTTCTAGCTTGTTTTGTGTACATGGTACCGAGGAATCGAACCCAGGGTTTCCTGCATGCTAGACGAGCACTCTACCACTAGGTCACACTCCTGGCCCTGGGACACCCTGTTCCATTTAAATTTCAGGTAAGTAGCAACATTTCGGTCATCTTTATGCTTAGAAAGTTATCATGTGGGTGGGAATGTGGCTTCGTGGTAGAGTGCTTGCCTAGCATTCACCAAGCCCTGAGTCCTCAGTACCACATAATCAGAGAAAGCCAGAAATGACTCTGTAGCTCAAGTGGTAGAGTTCTAGCCTTGAACAAAAGAAGCTTAGAGACAGTGCTCAGTCCTGAGTTCAAGCCCCAGGACTGGCAAAAAAAAAAAAAAAAGGAGAAAGAAAAAGAAAAAGATGAGAAGTAAATATAAATGGGGTTTATATTGTGTTTGAATTTATAACGCCAAGCGTGTCCTAGTGGCACATGCTGTAATTCCAGAAGTCAGGAGGTAGAGGTAGAAGGATAGAGTTCAAGGCCAGTTTGGGTGATGTAGCAAAACCCTGTCTCAGAAAACTAGAAAGTCAGACAAAAAGAACCAAAGGCAGTGAGTGTAGGAGGTGAGCGACTGCCCACTGGTGGGAAAAGGGGGAGATTTTTCCCCTCACCCTGTGTACCTTCCGAGTGCCAGAACCATGTGAGGGGATGGCTGGCCGCCATGGTAACCGTGGGCCAGAGTGGACTGTGAGGCCCCAGAAATACTCCCAGACTCCTCTGCTATTTAGGTCAACACATGGAAAGGCCGCCCAGCTCATGGCACACCTGTAAACCCACTTCACAGAAAGGAAAGGCCTGCCTGGTCCTCACACCTGTGATCCTAGCTACTCAGGAGGGTGGGATCTGAGGATTGTGGTTCAAAGCCATCCTGGGCAGAAAAGTTCCAGAGAGACTTTCATCATGAGAAAGCTGGAAGTGGCCTTGTAGCTCAAAAAGAGGTAAAGCACTAGCCTTGAGCAAGAGTCCAAGGACAGTGCCCAGGCCCTGACTTCAAGTCCCATGACTGACCAAAAAACATTGGAGCTGGAGGAGTGGCTCAAGTGGTAGAGCGTCGCCTCTGAACAAGATTCAACAAGCAAAGCATGGTTGTTGTTTGGTGGTGCTGGAGGCTAGGCTTGTGAAGGACAGAGTGGAGGACCAGCAAAGAAGTGTCCAAAGCAGGGGGGGGCAGATGGGCCTGCGCCAACCGCCTCTGGGTCTGGTTGCTGGCAGAGCGCCTCACTCTCTCCACAACCCTGATATAGAAGCAGTCGCTGAAGCTGACTGGACATAGAAAGTGAAAAGCAAATGGGTGCCACTTGCCCCATCTTCAGAGTCCTTCCTCCTGACCCCCAGAGACCCCACGGACGAGGTCATCTGGCTTCCTGACACCCAGAAAGCAGAGCCACGGGAGGTGACAGAGTCGTGACTCAGCCCGTGCTGGGAAGCGCTGAGTCTGCTGTGTTCGGGCGCCTCCAGAAGGTCATGGGGCTCCAACAGCAGCTCTGGCTTCCCTCTCACCCAGCTGTGTGATCCTGGGCGCATCTCGGGGCCTCACTGCTTCCCTGGTAAAACGGGGTTGATGTGATTGTGACAGTGTGGTCCCCTCTGCTGTCCTTTGGCTTGTATGTGGTTGGTCTGAGGTCCCAGGCTGACCTCCAAGACTTCATCCTTTTGCCTTAGCCTCAAAAGTGGTGAGATTACAGGTATGACCACACGCTGGCTCACACGCCTTCACGTGGAGTTTTTGAGAGTCCACTGCAGGCTAAGCTCTGGGGAGCACATGGAAGAAGGAGCTGGGGAGCAGGCCCATGTGGAGTTCCTTGACCTCAGCAGTGATGAAGAGGTGATCGGGGATTGTCTAGCTAGACCTGAGCCCCACTATCCACTGTGCCTATTATGCCCAGAAACTTGAAGCTCCCCGGAAGGATCACCAGAGACCACAGATCAATGCGAACTGCAATGAGTCGTTTATTGACGAGCTCGAGCACGGGTCTCTGCGCACTGATAATCGAGTGCAGACCAGAGGCCACGAGCACAAAATTACAGCACCTTTAATACATTCCTTGGTAGGAGGAGGGTCTCAGCAAGCATTGGCAACAAATCAATACACCACGCGGGAAATTCATACCGCGATTCCATTAAATGATTGGCGCAATACAAAGCGGAAAAAGGGTCGTGACTAATCATTGGTCGGTTTAGCAAGCTGTCATGCTTTGAACTGATTGGCTAATGGGTGAAGAGAAAGACCCAACACGGGGTCAGAGGAGAAAGACCAGCTAACAGGCTTGTGCCTGGTTCGCTGGCCTTCGCAAGTCCGACCTTGTAACTCATGCTCCAGATCCGGGAGTGTCTGGGGCCCAGGAGGAGTGGGTGGTTGTAGATTAGTCACGAGAACAGTTACTACATTCCTCAATGTTTTAGCAAGCAAACAAGAAAGTATACAGAAGCAAAAAGGCAAGATCAAGAAAATACAAATTCAATACAAATTCAAAAATGCAAATGGCTAGCACAGGTTCATCAAAAATATAGATATATATTTTTCTCCGCTCCTCATGCTCATCCCCAGATCTCCAGTGAGGATCCACTGGACACCCACGAAGACCAAGGAGCAGCAGCTGTGAGCAAGACACCAGGACCCTGCCCTCTGGAAATTTCCATCTTTAGTTGACAGAGACCAGATCTAATCAACCTGGCATGGAGCAGATAAAGCAGCAGAGGGTGGAGTGGACCTAAGAAAGTGGAGTGATGGAGCAGAATGGCAAAGGCAAAGGCACTAAAAAAGGCGAAGCTTTAGCTGGGTGCCAGTGGCTCATGCCTGTAATCCTCAGGAGGCTGAGATCTGAGGATCCCGGTTCAAAGCCAGCCAGGGCACAAAAAAACTGAGACTCTTATCTCCAACTAACAGCCAGACAACTGAAAGTGGCGCTGTGGCTCAAGGGGTAGGGCGGTAGCCTTGAGCTGAAGAGCTCAGGAACAACGCCCAGGCTCAGAGTTCAAGCCTCATGACTGACATAAATAAATAAAGCAAGGCTTTTCCTGTGGGCCCTTCTGACATGGATACTGAATAAAATGGGAGAACGTGTCATGAAAATTTCTGGGAGAAGAGCTTCCAGGCCCAAGGAACAGTGGGTATAAAGTCCTGAAGTGGAAGAAGAGGGCACAGGAGAGGGGAAAGCTGAGAGGCAGCTGGAGGACAGATTACCAAGGACCTGGTGAGCTGTGAGAGGGTGGGCAGCAAACAGACGTGTGTGTGTGTGTGTGTGTGTGTGTGTGTGTGTGTGTGTGCATTTGTGTATACATGCATGCATGGGCGTGGGCCAGTCCTGGGGCTTGAACTCAGGGCCTGGGTCATATCCATGAGCTTCTAGGCTCAACACTAGCACCATACCACTTAAGCCACAGCTCTATTTTCAGCTTTTTGGTGGCTAATTGGAGATAAGAGTCTCCTGGACTTTTCCCCCAAAGTGGCTTTGACCTGCACTCCTCAGATATCAGCCTCCTGAGTAGCTGGATACTGGAGGTGTGAGCCTCCAGTATGCAGCTTAGATGGACTTTAAACATAATGCCTCTGGTGGGTTGGGAATCAGCCAGTAGTTAGAACTTCAGAATTACAAGGAATCGTGAGCTAAGAAAATGGGCTAATTCATGTAATCAGACAGTTCTCAGAAGTACAAACGTCTAATAGATGCGTGAAGCAACATTCAACATCCTTATTCACAAAGGAAATTCAAACCCAAACTACACCAAGATTTCATCTCAGCCCAGTCAGATTTATATCTGCCAAGAGAGGAAGGAAGAAAGCTGGGCACGGTGGCTCTCGCCTGTCATCCTAGCTACTCAGGAGGCGGACAGCTGAGGATCAGTATTCAAAGCCGGCCCAGGCGCTAAAGACCTTGAGACTCTTATCTCTAATTAACCACTAGAAAACTGGAAGTGGCGCTGTGGCTCAAGGGGTAGGGCAGTAGTCTTGAGCTGAAGAGCTCAGGGACAGAGCCCAGGCCCAGAGTTAAAGCCCCAGGTCCGACAAAAATAAAAGGGGGGGGGTGGGGAGGCTGGAGGGGCTCCCTGGATGAACTTCCAGGAAGTGGTCCTGGCTGCCCAGACTTATAGGTTTAGACTACAGAGGGTAGATATTATTATTATTATTATTATTATTTATTTATTTATTTATTTTTGCCAGTCCTGGGCTTGAGCTCAGGGCCTGAGCACTGTCCTTGTACTTTCTCAAGGCTAGAGCTCTACCACTTGAGCTACAGCACCTCTTCCGGCTTTTTTCTATGTATGTGGTACCAAGGAATTGAACCCAGGTCTTCGTGCATGCTAAGCAAGCACTCTACCATTAGGCCAAACTCCCGGCCCCATGGTAGATATTATTTTAAACATTTTTTTTGGTTTGAACTAAGGGCTTTACACTTGCTAGGCAGTGACTCTACCACTTGAGCCACATCTCTACGCTTCAGTTCTTTTTGAGGCAGTGCCTGGCTTTTTTGCCTAGACCATAAATACTCCTATTTATACTTCCTACCTAACTGGCTGGAATGACAGACATGCACCACCACGCCCAGCGATGGGGTTGAAATGACTCTTTCCTTTGGATCTCTACTTTCAGAGTAGCAAGGATTACGAGTGTGAGTTGCTGAGCTTGGCTAAAAAAGTGTGAGTGTTACTGTGTTGACCTCAGAGCAACCCAGAGGCTGTATTCCCCGCACCTTTGGCATACCTTATTCAGCTCCACAGTGAGCGGCTTCCTGCACAGACCAGGTCCCCTGGAGGTGCTTAGGGACCTGAGCTGACACCTCCTGCCCTGTGCAGCCAGCTGATAGAGAACCCCAGAGTCTGCTGAGCCTGTGGCTGCTGCTGTACGGAATGCTGAATACCTGTTCTCAGTCCTCTAGGAGATGCGGAGAGGAAAGGCTTGCCAATGGGATTCAGCCAGTCTCCTGCTGGGCCTGCCAACCACTGGGAGGTGCGCCCCCTAGTGCCAGCAAGGCCCAACTGCAGGAGTCAGCAGGGCCTGAGTTTCCAGGCATGCTGGATATAAAAAGGTAGTCCAGGGCTGGGGGTGTCATGTAGGGGTACAGCACTGAGCAGCATGCACTGAGCCTCCTGGATTTGGTCTCCAGCACCCCACAAAAAATGGAGAGAAGGAGCCGGAAGCGTTGTCTAGTGGTAGAGTGCTTGCCTAGCATGCACGAAGCCCTGAGTTCTGAGTTCTAAACTTCCATACCACATACACAGAAAAAGCTGGAAGTGGTGATGTGGCTCAAGTAGTAGAGCCTTAGCCTTGAGAAAGCTCAAGGTCAATGCCCCAGCCCTGAGTTCAAGCCCCAGGACTGGCAAAGAGAGAGAGAGAGAGAGAGAGAGAGAGAGAGAGAGAGAGAGAGAGAGAGAGAGAGAGAGAGAGGAAGAAGGAGAAGGAGGAGGAGGAGGAAGAGGAGGAGGAGGAGGAAAAAGCAAAAAGGTTGACTGAGGAGGAAATGGAGAGACTTGTGATCAAACTTGCTTCACCATGGATTGGTGGATTTGGGAAGAACCAAAGTGCCTAGGCCTGAGGTCTGGCCCCAGGGCTGGAAGCAGCCAGGCTCCTGGGCTGAGGAAGGAAAGGCTCCAGGCCTGAGGAAGTCAGGCCTGGCGGGTACTGGTCCCCTCAATGAGCTCCCCCTCCAGGGTGGCCCACATGAGCCAAGACTGATGGGGGCACCCCTTGCCCTTCACAAGGTGAGGGCTCTTATGGGGAAAAATCAGAGGCCATTAGAGCATCCCACGCTGGGGACATCCAGAGTCTCAGAGGAAGAGAGTCAAGGCTGAGTTGTCCATGAAAAACAAAAATAGTCGAGGCCTTTGTAGTCACTCAGGCTGAACCTCAGCAGCGAGCAGAAGAGCCCTGGAGTTCTCCATGAGCACCCCATTACTTCCAGACTGCCACACTGCTCCCCGTGGCTGCAGGTAGGACACATGGCTTCTGACCTCAGTGCTGGAGCATGCGTGCCAGGAGGAAGGCACGGCGGGCCCGTCTTCCCTCACATCCTCTTCCACCTCCCTTGAATGTGCTGTGGTGATTAGAAAAGGAATACGTGATGGCCAAGTACGGTGGTACAGACCTGTAATTCTGGCATTTAGGAGGCTGAGGCAGAAGGACCACAAATCCCTGCCTAGCTGAGCTACCCCATCTCAAACACAAACCAGCCAGCCACTGGCAGCTCAGGCCTGGAATCCTTTTTTTTTTTTTTTTTTTTGCCAGTCCTGGGCTGGAGCTCAGGGCCTGAGCACTGTCCTTGGACTTTCTCAAGGCTAGAGCTCTACCACTTGAGCCTCAGCACCACTTCCGGCTTTTTTTCCTATGTATGTGGTACCAAGGAATCGAACCCGGGTCTTCATGCATGCTAGGCAAGCACTTTAACCACTAGGCCAAACTCCCGGCCATCCTTCTGTTTGTTTTTTTTTTTTATGGTTTTGTTCTTTGCAGGTGGTTCATTAAAATCTCATGGACTTTCTTGCTGGGGCTAGTTTTGAACCCCCAAACTCAGATCTCAGCCTCCCAGGTAGCTGGGATTGCAGGAGGGAGTCACAGACACTGGGTGGGCCTCATATTTTCTAACATTGGAGTTTGTTCAAGTACAGCTCGGGGCAGAAGACAGAGGCCACAGTGTTAGTCCCTGGCAGGCGTCCATCTCTGCGTGGAAGAGGTGCAGAGGAGCCTCGAGCTTAGTCAGACAGCTCCCCGTCCTCCGGCTCCCCCGGGGTCTGGCCATTCGCTGCCCGCCCAATGGCCTGCACCCAGCGGCTCCTCAGCTCCTCCGTCTCTGCCTTGAAGGAGTAGAGTTGGCCTGATTGTTGCAGCTGGAAGCTTCGGGGGTCTCCCGGGGGCCCAGCAGTCACCTGGTAGCCCAGCAGGGGGATGGAGGTGTGGGCTCGTATGTCCTGGGGGAGGAAGACCAGTGGGGTGCCCCCGGTTCAACCTCTCCGTGCCCCACCCCCAGCAGCCACACACCCCAAGTCTGGACCCAGCTTGGAAACCCTACTTGAGGTTTCCAGGCCCCCTGGACTGCAATTTCCTCCCTGGCCACACGGGGTGACACCTCCCTCTGGCATGGGTGCCTTTACCTGAGGGGCGGCGTAGACATAGAGTACCAGGGGGTCGTCCAGGGGGATCACACACCAGCCGCGGGGGCCAGGCCGGCTCCACTTGTCCCTGGTCAGCTGCAGGAAGCCACAGATCACACTCTGCTCGGGCCCTGTCGAGGCCCCTTTCTAAAAGCAAGAAGAGGGACAGTCAAGGGACAGTGGCCTAGTGTCAGACATGAGCCCAGCCGTGGGCCCCTGTGAGTGCTGGGGAGCAGAAGGTGGGGAGGGCAGCAAGGGTCTGGGCTGGGGTCGTTGTTGTGCTTGTGGGTCAGGGTGGAGCATAGTCCACCCCTCCAGGAGGCCGCTATGTGGGGTCCAGGACCTAAGGCCCTGAGCAACCAGAGAACACAGAGGCATAGATTGGACTGCCAGTGCCCGTAGCCCAGCTGTCAGCTTAGCTACTTAGGAGGCTAAGATCTGAGGATCATGGTTTGAAGCCAGCCAGGCAGGACAGTCTGTGAGACTCTTTTGGCTTGAACTCTGGGCCTGGGTGCTGTCCCTGAGCTCTTCAGCTCAAGGCTACTGCCCTACTCCTTGAGCCACAGTGCCACTTCTGATTTTATCTTTCTTTCTTTCTTTCTTTCTTTCTTTCTTTCTTTCTTTCTTTCTTTCTTTCTCTCTCTCTCTCTCTCTCTCTCTCTCTCTCTCTCTCTCTCTTCTTTCTTTCTTTCTTTCTTTCTTTCTTTCTTTCTTTCTTTTTGCCAGTCCTAGGCCTTGAACTCAGGGCCTGAGCACTGTCCTTGGATTTTTCTCAAAGCTAGAGCTCTACCACTTGAGCCTCAGCACCACTTCCAGCTTTTTTCCATGTATGTGGTACCGAGGAATCAAGCCCAGGTCTTTGTGCAAGCTAGGCAAGCACTCTACCACTAGGCTAAACTTCCAGCCCTGCCACGTCCAATTTTCTAGTGGTTAATTGGAGATAAGAGTCTTGCGGACTTTAGTGCCTGGGCTGGTTTTGAACCATGATCCTCAGATCTCAGCCTCCTGAGGAGCTAGAATTACAGACATGAGCCACCATGCCCGGCTAAGTCTGTGAGACTTATCTCTAACTAACTATCAGAAAACCCAAAGTAGAGCTGCAGCTCAAAGTGGTAGAGCGCTAACTCTGAGCAAAAGAGCTCAGAAACAGCACCTAGGCCCTCAGCCCAAGCCCCAGGTGTGGCACCAAACGAACACAACACCAGAAACCAGGACAGCTGTGGTGACTGTGGGATGTCACCTCCCTGCCCCTGGGCTCCGTGGGACAAGAGGGACCAGCAGGACTCTCCCATCCTGCCATTTGGAGTCTGCGATCTGCCCTGAGCCTCAGTGTACCCATCTGTAAGATGGAATCAGTGACACAGGGCACCACGGGACAGGCCACTGGAGATGTAAATGCATGGAGACACAGAGGAAGGGTGGAAGAGCCCTGGTGACAGCTTGCAGCCCAGGTCACTTCTCCTTTATTGGTGGGGGGGGGGTCATGGAGCTTGAACTCTGGGCCTGGGCGCTGTCCCTAAGCTCTTCAGCTCAAGGCTACCGCCCTGCCCCTGGGCCTGGGCCTTGAGCCACAGCTCCACTTCTGGTTTTCTGGTGGTTAATTGGAGATGAGTCTCATGGACTTTAGTGCCCAGGTTGGCTTTGAACTTCAATCCTCAAATCTCAGCCTCCTGAGTATCTAGGATTACAAGCATGAGCCACCACACCCCGCAGCCCAAGCCACTTCTGTTTGATGACGGCCTCTGTGCAGCCCCTGGGGCCATGGGCAGATAGGAGAGGGGGAGTGGCCAGGTGTCCCTCTTCCCACCACCTCAAACAGGGCCAGGACCTCGGGGATCTGGAGCCCCTCACCTCCAGGATGCCTGGCCTCCGGTCCTTGGCTCCAGGCAGCACACTTCCGGTGAGGAATACGTAGCAGGAGACACACACCCGGCTGGGCCTGTTGCCATCATACTTCAGCTGGGCCCGGTAGTCTGAGCACCGGGCACACACCACCTGGGAGGTGTGGGAGGGTGCTGACACTGTGTGCCGAGGGTCTGGACAGGCCCTGGCCACCCATACAGACCCTGGCCGCCCACCCTGGGCCCCAGAGGGCTGTCCTGACAGCTGGACTGGGCTGCAAAGCCTGTCATGGTCTTTAGGACCCATGCAGAATTTGCATCTGCTCCATCACAATCCCAGGGCATCTGAGCACACATGGGGAGGGCTGTTTTGCCAGAAAGACCTGCTGGTGGATGGGGGGCTCCTAAACCTGGGGGTGCCATGTGAGTGGATCATGGTAAGACAGGAGGAGCCACGGAGAAGAAGGGGGAGAATGCTAGGAATGTGGCCTAGTGGTAGAGTGCTTGCCTAGCATGCACAAAGCCCTGGGTTCTATTCCTCAGTACCACATACACAGAAAAAAAGCCAGAAACAGCACTGTGACTCAAGGGGTAGAGCGCCAAAGAGGCTCAAGGATAGTGCCCACGCCCTGAGTTCAAGCTTCAAGACTGGCAAAAAGAAATGTGGGGTGCTACAAGTTGTCATAGGTAGATGGGAAATGTGAGAGAAGGGGCACAGCACAGGTGTGGTCAAATACCAAGCTCACAGACTCAGACGAGTGCTGGCCCCGCCCCTCCAGCCCTGTGCACTTGCTCGCCCTCAACCTGCCTGGCAGGAGGTACCATACCCCCTCTGTACCCCACTCCACCCTCTAAGGGCGGGGTCCTGCAGGTGGGGCTGACCGAAACTGGCCCCTGGGCCATCGCCCAGGGTGACTCACTGCCTCCCCAAAACACAGGGCGAGGTCTTTCACTACCTTGAGAGTATTTTATTAATATACATATATATATAGTGTGTGTGTGTGTTTGTGTGTTGATCCTAGGGTAAACACACAGGATCTAGATGCTGTCCCTAAACTTTTATGCCCAAGGCTAGTCACGGCTCTACCTTGGCTTTTTTTTGGCACTTAATTGGAGATAAGTCTCACATACTTTCCCAGATCTCAGCCTCCCGTGTAGCCAGGATTCTAGGCATGAAGCACTAGCACCCAGCTATTTACTGTAACTAGTAAAGTGGTCTGCCTGTGTGCGTGTGTGCAGGTCCTAGGGCTTGAACTGAGGGCCTTGAGCTGTCACTCAGCTCTTTCTCAGGGCTGGAGGAGGTAGGAGGCAGGGGAAGGAGGAGGGAGTTTCTTCAGTGTGCTGGGAAAGGGGAGCACTCCCACATCTAGGATGGTGGATGCTGGCTAGCAGGGAGCAGTTTGACTGCACTCTGGGACACAGACCATCTCCTGGCCGTGGGAGTGGGTCCTGGACGGGGACAGATGAGGATCAGACAGCAGGTGGTGCAGTTTGGTATTGGGGTGTCTTGAGTGAGTCGGTCGACCCCACTGAGTCTCATCCTCAGCTTGTAAATAGAATACAGCACCCGGGGCAGAGGTGTGCATGGGCTGGGATGGAGAGGTGGTGGGCTGGGTGGGCTGGGGGAGCCCAGGGTACTAGGTACTGGATGGTACTGAGTATTAGGTACTCACATAGCCACAGGCCCGGCAGTGGTGGCGCCGGCGGGTGAGGGCATTGAAGGGCTCCTGGCAGCGCATGCACATGGTCACCATCTTGTCCCGGATCCATTGCGGGGCTCGCAGGCCCAGCTCCTCACTCTGCAGCTGGAGGGGGCCGGGGTCAGGGCTCGTGTGTTTATCCCTAGCAGGAGGTTGATTTACAGCGCCCATTTCTCTCTTTCTTTTTTGGCCTGTCGCAGGGCTTGAGCTCAGCGCCTAGGTGCTGTCCCTGAGCTTTGTGGGTAATTGGAGATAAGAGTCTCAAAGACTGGGCTGGCATCGAACCGAGATCCTCAGAGCTCAGCCTTCTGAGCAAGGATTGACTACTGGCAAGCCACAGTCACCCTGCTAATCTTGTTGGATAGTTAAGGAAGCGGTTCCAGGCCCAGAGAGGTCAAGAAACTCAGCCAGGTCACCCAGCCTGCCAGCATACAGCTGACACTGGAACTCAAGCCCCAGCCGTTCTGCCCAGCCCACCCACCGTGCCCACCTTCCACCCTCCCGGGTCTCATCTCTCAGGCACAGTGCCAGGAGTACTGTGTGGCCGTGGGGTAGCCGTGGGGTGGCTCCCTCACTGTTGAGGATGGCACTGAGGGAAGGGGTCTCCCCCTTCCCCACTCCACTGCTGGGGTGCTGAGGTCCTGAGGGGGCAGTGCACAGGGCACAGAGACCAGGCAAAACCAGCTGGCTGCCCATTCTTACCTCCTGCTCTTGTATGTCTCCCTCTGGCCCCTGGGCCACTGCTTTGAAGGTTTCATTCCGCCTCTCGATCTCCTCGATGGCGGACTGGCAGGCCTGGGTGAGAGGTCAGGAAAGGGGAGGGGTTCTTAGTGATGCGCTATGCATGTGCTGTGTGTGCGTGCTCTCTCTCTCTCTCTCTCTCACACACACACACACACACACACACACACACACACACACACACACACGCATGTGTCTCTTAGCCCCAGATTTCAGATGTCCAAGTGGAGGCTCAAAGAGGTTGAGTGGCCTCAGGCCACCCAGATATGCTGTTGATTTGAACCCAGGACAGAAGCCACACTACCTAAGAGCAGGGAGCAGCTGGATACATCCCTTCCCTCCCGCCCCCTCTCCCTCCCACTCTCCCTCTTTTCCTCTCTCCTTCCCTCCCTGTCCTGCTACAATCGCCTGGGGTCCTGGCCCCCCCCAAACCTCAATCCAGAAAAGCATCTCCTCCTGGGACCTGCAGGAAGAACAGGAATAGGAGTCTGGGGAGCTGCCCTTGCCAGCTGCTCACCCGCCCGGGGGCCCTTAGCTCACCTGGCCTGCAGCTCCAGTGTGCGCTGCCTCCCTGACACCAGAAACGAGTGTGGGAACTCGGCATCATTCAGCTCCCGCACCTGACGAGGAAGGAGGGAGGGCCTAGTTCAGCCATCCTGCCTGGCACAGAGCCGTGGGGTGAGGCAGATGCTACCCGAAGGGGCGACCCTCACTCCAGGGGCAGGACTGAAGCTTGAAGTGGAGACTTCCCCAGTCCTGTAGCTAGGTCAGCCAAGTGTGAGTGGACAGCCAGTTCCTGGCAAAAGGAGCACTGGAAAACCCAGTGTAAGCTGAGCCACTCAGGGGACTGAGATCTGAGGATCGAGGTTCAAAGCCAGCCTGGGCATGAAAGATCTGTGAGACTTTTATCTCTAATTAACCAGTAGGAAATGGGAAGTGGGGCTGTGGCTCCACAGGTAGAGCAGTAGCCTTGAGCTGAAGAGCTCAGGGACAGTGCCCAGACCCAGAGTTCAAACCCTATGACCCACAAAATAAATAAATAAACAACAACTAAGCAAAATAGAGAAAAGAATCCTGCAGGTAAGTTTGGGAAGCGGATGTGACCATCTTTGAAGCAGTCAGGGAAGCTCAGAGAGGTCTAGAGACCTGCTGGAGAGCACTCAGCATTTAGAAGGCATCGGAAAGAGCCCCACTCTGAGCTCCAGTCTCTAAGGCTAAGAAAGCTCAGAGTGGCTGGGAGTTTGGCCTAGTGGTAGAGGCACAAAGACCTGGATTCAATTCCTCAGTACCACATACATAGAAAAAAGCCACAAGTGGTGCTGTGGTTCAAGTGGTAGAGAGCATTAGCTTTGAGAAAGTGCTCAGGCCCTCAGTTCAAGCCCCGGGACGGACAAACTCAACGTGTGGTCAGCAGTTGGCACAGACATCCATGGGGCAGCAGGGAGACTTGGGCGAAGGGAATGGCTGCAGACACAGGGCCGTGCACAGCCCTGCCCACGCCATGCCCGTGCTGTCCAGAAGAGGGCGCTGTGTGACTGTCGCCGATGAGACCAGCTGCGGGGTTCAGAGCTCCACCCACACGCTCAGCCCGTGCGCTCAGGCTGCTGCGTGGAGCCAGGGCCTTGTCCTCCAAGCCCTTAGCTGCACCCAGCCTCTACTTCTTTTTCTTCGTGTCTGTCCCTCTGCCTGCCTCTAGGCCTATGTCTATGCCTTGGTCTGATGATACCCTGATAAATGAGATCTGGAAATGAAAGAAAGACAAAGAGACAGAGAGGTGGACTCACACCCAGACACCTCAAAGACGAGGGCTCCACAGCCTGTCTGCAGCCCCTCCACAGTGTGCATGTGCCATAGTCTGGCAGAGCCACTCTGTGCCCAGGGTGACAAGCTCCAGGATGGGTGTGAAAAAGCAAACACACCTTTGTTCAGGCCAAGAAGCACAGCTGGGGGCCTCCCAGGGGAATGAGGGCAACCAGCAAGGTTGGGCACGCCTGTAATGCCGGATCTCAGGAGGCTGCAGCAAGACAGTCTCCAAGCCAGGTACCTGTGACTCACACTCGTCACCCTAGCTACTCAGAAAGCTGAGAACTGGGATCACAGCTCAAGGCCAGCCCGGGCAAGAAAGCCTGTGAGACTCTTATCCTCAACCACCGAAAAAAAGCTAGAAGCAGAGCTGTGGCTTAAGTGGTAGTGTGCTAGCATCAAGAAGAAAGCTTAAGGTCAGCACTCAGGCCCTGAGTTCAAGCCAGAAATAAATAAAAGAATCCTGAGTTCAAGGCCCAGCCAGAACCATAGAGTGAGAGTCTCATATCTGTCACCTTAGCTACTCAGGAGGCTGAGATCCGAGAATCAAGGTTTGGAGTTAGCCCGGGCAGACGAATCTAAGTGGCTCTCATCTCCAAGGAACACAGCAAAAAGATAGACCTGGGCTGCGTGGCTCCGATGGTAGAGCACACTAGCCTGGTGTGCACGAGGCCCGATACAGCAAAAAAAACTCAAACCCAGCTCTGGGGCCCATGGAGACTGACCCCTGACGAGCCCCCGTGGGGGAGGTGGGAGTGGGGGGCTGCGCACAGCACAGCTATCGGGGCACAGTGAAAGGAAGTGGGCCTCTCGGTCTACTGCAGAGAACCCACTTCTGCCCTCTTGTCTACCCTGTGTGGGGGGGGGGGGCCCAGCAGGGACTTGGGGACCTTACCTTCATGCCAGCCACGTCGATGCGGGTGCGCACCTGGAATTCTGCACATACTTGGATGACCCTGGGCACACAGTAGAGCAGCATATTGTTGAACTGCAGGGGATACAGGTGTGAGCGTGGGGCAGCGGCAGCCAGAATGGTGGTTGGAGGCCTCTAGGGTTGGGCTGGGCCAGCTACAACCACCGTTCTTCCTCTCTAACCACGTGTTGAACATTTCTTACGGGGCAGAGGTGAGCACGAGGCTACTTAGCCCTCAGCCCTGGCAGGATGAGAGACGAAGGGTCACCCGGTCTGCAGGCATCTAAGGACCAAAGTGGACCTCGGAAAAGCACACAGCAGGTCAGGGTGTAGCCCTCGGAGCAGGCGCACCTTGCCAAGCTCAACAAGGCCCCTGGCTTCTTCAGGGTCATCTTGGGCAGTTCTTCCTGAGAGCTAACCTGATTCCCTCCCTCTGTGCACACTCCAAGACACAGATGTAACACCAGGGACTTGGGAGTTGAACAGACCAGGGGCAAACTGTGGAAGCCCAGGGCCTGGGAATCAGCAAGTCCCCGATTCCTGAGCCCCAGGTGTGTCAGGCCGGTGTCCAGGCGAGAGGACCTACCAGAAACAGGTAGCGCTCCATAGGGTCGCGACGGCGAAAGGAGATCTTGAACACAGGGCCCTCTCGGAGCAGCGTATTGGAAGGGTCCACCAGGGTGGCCTCCAGGCCCAGGCGCTGGTACACATCCCACAGGTCCTGCAGCCGCTCCTGAAAGGGGTTCAGCCTCAGCACTCTGCCCCTCCTCCCCCGGCGGGGCCAGCAGAGGGCAGGCACCGCTCACCATCTCTGTGATGGCCGCATTCGAGTGCTGAGCGGCCGAGAAGATCAGGTCCAGGGCTTCTGCCAGAGAGCGAAGCAGAGCTGGGGTTACATGAGGGAACGCTGCGGTGATGGCTGGTGCAAGGCCTCCAGGCTGGACAAAGCAGCCTCAGGACCTGCTGTCCCTGCCTCTGGGGAGACTGGACGCCACCACCTTAGGCACATGGCTTCTCCTTTCCTCAGGGGCATTCTACAGGTGCACGTTCAAATCCCAGGTCTGCTGCTCCTGCTGGGGGACTTGGACTCCACTGCTTGAGCTCTCCGGGCTCACTGGTGTCCAGGTACACAGTGGCAGGGGTGTGGTGGCAAGCCAGTGGCAGGAATGACAGATGGCCCCGATAGCCATTTTTGGAGGTGTTAAATCATTTTGTTTTATTTCTTTGCCAGTCCTGGGGCTTGAACTCATTGCCTCAGAGCTTCTTTTGCTCTACCACTTGGATTTTTATGTGTATGTGGTACTGAGGAATCGAACCCAGGGCTTCATGCCTGCTAGGCAAGCACTGTACCACTAAGCCACATTCCCAACCCCTGAGAACGGTGCCCTCCTCCCCTTCCCCCCTCCCCACTTGGGCATTCTCACTCTGGGCATCAGCTCTGTCTGTGGCCTGGGCTGGAAGTTTCTGGAAGTATTCCTTGAGCAGCAGCTCGTAGCGGGGAATCCTCTGCACGGGCTCCAGCATGTGGTGCTGCAGGGTCAGGCTGCCCGAGGCCTCGCTGCTCTGGTGGGGGGGGTGGGGAGGGGGCCAGGAGAGAGGGAGGGGCAGGGGTGGGGTGAAGGGTGGGCACTGGAGGGGTGCCCGAGCCTGAATGATGCCCCAGATGGCTTGGGAGAAACTGAGGCAGTGTGCAGTGGGGCTCTGCCTCCCCCGCTCCCCGGGCCTCACCTGAATGCGAGCAATCACCTCCTGGAAGGGCGGGCATTTGTCCATCCAGGCGGCCAGCAGCTCGGCGGCCCGCCCGAAGTTCTTGACATACTCGCTGTACATCTTGAGGAACGGGGCCAGTTTCTGGATCACATCTCCAATGCGGGGCGTGGCCGCCCTGCACAGGACAGCTGGGTGACCTCCTCTCCTGGGACCCCACAAGAGCCCAGTCCTCCCCCCCTCCTTTCCAGCGCTCTCCCAGAGCCGGTGTGGGGCGGAGCGCCTCCACCTTAGACCAGAATCCTGCAGTGCCCGCTCCCCACTGCCTGCTCCCCAACTGGGCCAGCGCTGCCCGCTGTGGCAGGTGACCATTCGCGTGGGATTATGTGGCCATCACCAGGGCCAGCTGCCCAGTACAAGGATTCTTGGATCCAGGGCCAGAGCTGACCGTCCTGAGCTTTATTCCCAGCCACACCAGTGATCCAAGTGGTGTGTCCTCCACCATGCCACTCAGCCTCTCTGGATTCATTCATTCATTCATTCATTCATTCATTTACTCATTTGTTTATTTAGTCACTCATTCACTTACAGAGTCACACTCTGTAGCTGGCCTGGACCTGGTGGTCTTTCTGCTTCTGTTCCCTGAATGCTGGGACAGCAAGCACGTCCTACCACATCCAGCCTTCACCCCAATTTTCTATTTTGAAAAAATGGGGATGCCAGTAGGTGATTTGAGAAAGTTTTTCTTCCCTTATAAAAATAATTATGAAAGGTTTCAGGCAATTAAAAATAATTTTTAAAAAGGTATCAGTGGACCACTAGGTAGCCATCTGTAGTGTGTGTGTGTGTGTGTGTGTGTGTGTGTGTGTGTGTGTGTATCAGTACGAGGGTTTGAACTCAGGGCCTTGTACTCTGACTGGTTCTGGCTCAGCTTTACTTACTCAAGGCCGGTGCTCTGCCACTTGAACCAAGTTTTTCCTAGCCAATTGGAGATCAGAATCTCTCAGATTTTTCGGGCGGCTTTGTTTTTTTTGCCAGTCCTGGACTTGACTTTCTGAAGGCTAGAGCTCTACCACTTGAGCCTCACCACCACTTCTGGCTTTTTTCTATGTATGTGGTACTGAGGAATCGAACCCAGGTCTTCGTGCATGCTATGCAAGTAATCTACCACTAGGCCAAACTCCCAGCCCCTCTCTCAGATTTTTCTACCTGGTCTGGCTTCGAACCTCAATCCTCAGATCCAAGCTTCCTGAGTAGCTAGGACGACAGCGCTACTCGAGTGAATCACTGGAAGCCAGGTCCAGCATTAGCCGACAACAGCAGCCGACATTCTTCTTAGCCACAGACAGCTAAGAACTCCCGCTAGCATGGCAGTTCATGGCAAGATATAGAAAGCAAATCACGTCCTGGCTCATTGCTTCCATGGTCACCTCTGCAAACACAGGGTGATCTGTGAAACCAGAAGTGTAATTGTCACATGGCTGCGTGTGCTGAAAGGTACAAAGGTCACACTCCTGGAAGGTCAGCACTGCCTCTCGGGTCACTTGGTCTTGCAAGAACCTGGTAGCCTCTCCTGAACAGACTCCTGTCTGTCTGTCTGTCTGTCTGTCATCTCTTGTTCACCCAAACCCCAAAAGCATCCATCTCAGAGGAGGGACGGATCATGGCCTGCAGGTTCCCTTCAGCAGATGCTAGTGATGGGCCCACACTGGGCATGGTGTCTCACGCCTGTAACCCTAGCTACTCGGGAAGCTGAGGCCCAAGGATCACAGTTCTTTTTTTTTTTTTTCTTGGTCAGTCATGGGGCTTGAACCCTGAGCCTGGGTGTTGTCCCTGAGCTCTTTAGCTCAAGGCTATCACCGTACCCCTTGAGCCACAATGCCGTTTCTTGGGATCACAGTTCTTAAGACAGCCCAGGCAGGAAAGTCCAGGAGATTCATCTCCAATTAACCACAAAGTGGTAAAGTACCAGCCTTGAGCGAAAAAGCACAGGGAGACGCTGGGAGTGTGTCCTAGTGGTGGAGTGCTTGCCTAGCATGTACGAGCCCTGTGTTTGATTCCTCCATACCACATACACAGAGAAAGCCAGAAGTGGTGCTATGGCTCAAGTGGTAGAGCGCTAGCCTTGAGCAAGCTCAAGGACAGACCCTGAGTTCAAGCCCCAGAACTAGAAAAAAGAAAACAAGTTCAGAGACAGTGCCTAGGCCCCACCACACTCACACACACACACACACAGATAATAAGAAATTATATTCTGATACACTCATGGAGTGAGGAGTGAGTTTAACCTGTTTCCCTTCCCTCCTCTATACTTTTATGGGTCAGAATGTCCGGGGGGAGGGGGGCTAGCTTACGGGAATTCTGGGAACTGACCTACAGGATGCTCTAAGAGCTGGATAACAGGCCACAGGGCGGTGGTGAGATATGCACACAGGGCCCCCAGGATAACTGCGGAAGGCCAGACACACTCCACCTCACAGCCGCCCAACCTGGAGGTGCTCCTTTGGGATGGAGCATTCTCCAAGTACTCAGTCTCCTAGCTCCCGTGGGGCCCGAGGGGTCCCCTGATGGCCACACCCCCAGCCAGGTCAGGACTCACCAGTTGTCCAGGCGCCGCTGCAGCTCTGGCAGGAAGAACTGGGCATGGAACTGGTGGATGGAGGAGATGTTGGAGAAGACCAGCCTGACCACGTCCTCAGGGAAGGCCTTGCTGCTGTGGGCCTCCCTCAGGAGCTCCTGGAAGAACACCTGTGGCCACCCGTGCTGGTCACACACCGGCCCGCCCCGGGGGCAGTGGCCTCTTCTCATCGCCCCTCATCCTCGCAACCCCAGGCCCCAGACACAGGGACTTGGCTGAAGCCTGGCAACTAAGAAGGATCCCATGTGGCCCATCCTGAGGTTTTGGCTGTTGCTGGCTATGGGGCTTGAACTCAGGACCGGGCCACTGTTCCTGAGATGTTTGCTCTCTACAACTTTGAACTACAGTGCCACTTCCAGTTTGGTGGTAGGTAGAGATGAGTCTCATGGACCTTCCTGTCCAGGCTGGCTTTGAACAGCCATCCTCAAATCTCAGCTCCCTGAGTAGCTAGGACTACAGGCGTGAGCCACCAAAGCTCAGCTCTGTTTAGCTTTTGAACTTGCTCAGGCTCAGCGTCCCATGGCAGAAGGTTAATGGCGTAACCTTCCAGCGTCAGGGCCCTAGGTCAGGGTGGAGAACCTAGTCTAAGCCCGAAGGCCCCGAAGCTAGATGGACTCAAGAGAGCCATGGGGCTATAAAGCCTGATTCCACCCCAATTCCAGCTTTCAGGATGGTGGACTGAGGCTCTGAAGCCAAACCCAGTGGCCCTGGGCTCAGTGGCATGAGGACAGCAAAACAGGTGGTGGGAGGAGACTGGGGACTGGGCTGGGAGGCATGGGGGATGGGCAGATCTGGCAACTGGCCTGGTCCAGGAGGTGCAGGCGTGCCACATAGGCCCGCTCAGTTTCCACCAGCTCCTGAACAATCCTCTTCTCCTCGGGCTCCTGCGGGGTAGGAAGGGGAGGGTGGAGGACGGCTTTGGGATCCACTGGGGGGAACTTGGATCCTTGTGGAGCACCCCCTCCCCCAGGGGGGGGTCCCACCCTCCCCCGGGGAATCTGGGCTGGCCAGGGAAGAGTGAGGCTGGTCAGTTCTGAGGCTAAGTCTAGAAGCTTCTATCTGGGCTCTCAGGGGTTCTGAGCCACCACAGAAAGAAAGAAGGCTGCCTCCCTAAGCTATGTACTTTTTTTTTTTTTCATTTTGCCAGTCCTGGGTCTTGAACTCAGGGTTTCATGCTTTCCCTTAGCATTTCTTTTTCTCTTTCTTTCTTTCTTTCTTTCTTTCTTTCTTTCTTTCTTTCTTTCCTTCTTTCTTTCTTTCTTTCTTTCTTTCTTTCATTCTTTCATTCTTTTTTTTTTTTTGGCCAGTACGAGGCTTGAACTCTGGGCCTGGACACTTTCCTTTAGCTCAAGGCTAGCATTCTGCCACTTGAGTCACAGCACTACTTCCAGCTTTTTCTGTGATTAATTGGAGATAAACAATCTTATAGGCTTCCTGCCAGGCTGGCTTTGAACTGGAATCCTCATATCTCAGCCTCCTGAGTAGCTAGGATACCACATATGAGCCACCAGCCTCTGGCTCCCCTTAACATTTTTTTTTCTCAAGGTTGGCACTCTGCTACTTGAGCTACGTCTCCACTTTTGCCTTTTTGCTGGATTTGAACTCGAATCCTCCCATCAGCCTTCTGAGTTAGCTAGGATGACGACAGGCATGAGCCACTAGTACCTGACTCAAACTATGGCTTTGAACAAATTCTAAAGGCTTATGAAAGATTCCCATGGCGAGGGGAATGATAGGGCTGATAGAAAGTTCAGGAAAACAAATCTCAAGGGTAAAACACCCCTAGTTTCTGCTCGGGAAGAAGGCTGGGGAAGAGGAGAGGAGGGGCCCAGCTCCCACCTGAGTCCCTGGCCCAGGACATGTGGCAGGCTGGCAGGACTTCCTCCAGGCGCCACTGGACAGCTTGCTCTTCAGGGAGCTCAGGTACTGCCTGCTGACTGTCCTGGGCCCTGGCCCCAGGGCCTCCCCCAGCGGGGACATCGCCCATGGCTCTGGGGCCAGTTCAGGGCTGTGATGTGTGTCCTCCAGTTTGTCAGCTCTGGCTGCTGTTCCAGGGGTCCTGAGAACAGAGGGAACCTGAAGATCTCCTGCGGGCAGGAGGGGCAAGTGGCATGGAGGAAGTGACTCCTGGCTGGGCCTGATGCCCCTAGATTTCCATTTCTCTCCTCCACACCTTCCTCAAGGGAGTGCCAGGTTTCATAATGAGTCAGTGTGGTGTGTGTTTCGTCCATACTGAGGAACTACAGACTTCCCTATTTAATATGTTTTTCCATTTCTTTTTCGTGCCAATATCCTCTTTTATGGCAATAAATATTCCATTACACACAGATGTTCATTTACATGCTACCTATAACCAAGACCCATGGGTATGGCTTCATTTTCTCCTCATGTCATGAACTAAGTTGGAGGAAGACAATGTAAGGTCCTGAACCACCACTGACCAGTTCCATTTCAGATTTGTCTAGAGTAGACATGAGAATCTGCTGAAGAAATTTGGGTTTCTTTTCCCAGCAACTTGAGGCTCTATGGCTTTGGAAGTCCTAGTTGGCAAAAGCAGAATACTTCCACCAAGAGGAGGCATGGTATTTCCAGTAAGCTTTATCTAAGGTGTTTCTTTTTTTTTTCAGTATTTAAAATGTTAAAATATATTATGTGGAAAATGATCCATGGATTTTGTGGGTAGGGGAAAAACTGGGAGAAAGCAAAGGAAAGGATGACATTGTTCAAAAAAAAGAAATATACTCATTACTTGACTTAGGAAATGGTAACCCCTCTGTAAACACCTTAGTAACAGGAAAAGTTTATTTTTAAGGAACATAAAGTATTAAAATATGAAAATTAAATGGAAGCCAGGTGTCAGTGGCTCACACCTGTAATCCTAGCTAGCCAGGAGGCTGAGATCTGAGAATCACAGTTCAAAGCCAATCCGGGCAGGAAAAGTCTGTGAGACTTGTATCTCAATTAACTACCAAAGAGCCAGAAGTGGAGCTGTAGCTCCAGTGATGGAGTGCCATGAGGGAAAAAGCTCAGAGACAGCAACCAGGGCCTGAATCCAAGCCCCAGTACCAGCATGTGTGCGTGCCCACACACACACACACACACAAAACCTTAACATGAAAGATGATTCTGGGCCCCAGTGACTCATAACTGGATATCCAGGCTGAGACCTAGAGAATCTGGATTCAAAGCTATTCTTCCAAAGGGGCTGGCAACATGACTTAGTGGTAGAGTGCTTGCCTAGCAATGCATGCCCTGGGTTCCATTCCTCAGTACCACATACGCAGGAAAGAAATAAAGGAAGTGGTTCTATGGCTCAAGTGGTAGAGCACTAGCCTTGAACAAAAGAAGCAGAGGGACAGTGCCCAGGCCCTGAGTTCAAGTCCCAGGACTATCCAAAAGCAAAAACAAAAACAAAAACAAAAAATCCCCGCCAGGTTCCATTTCCAAAATAACCAACAAAAGGTCGGACTGGAGGCATGTTTCAAGTGGTAGAGTACCCACTGAGCAAGCAAACCAAGTAAGAGTGTGATGCACTACATTCAAGCCATAGAACCATCTTTTTTGTTTTGTTTTGTTTTTGCTGATCCTGGGGCTTGAACTCAGGGCCTGGGGACTGTTTCTATGCCTCTTTGTGCACAACACTAGCACTCTGCCACTTGAGCCACAGCACCACTTCCAGCTCTTTCTGAGCCTCACAGACTTTTCTGCTGAGATAACTTCAAGCCGTGATCCTCCGATCTCAGCTAGATCGGAGTAGCTAGATTATAGGTATGAGCCACCTGCACCCATCATTCTAAAACTCTGAAAAAAGAGGGCTAGAGGTGTGTGGGTAGAGCACCCAGCTGTGAGCAAGAAAGCCAAATAAGCATGAGACCCTGACTTCAAACCCCAGTCCCAGAATAACAAAAGATAACCATGCAATCACATGCAGAGAAAGAACCCTTTGTTCTGAGGACTGAGGTCAGGCAATTGTCCCAAGTCACACAACTGGTTTGTGATGCACGGAGCACAGGGGCCCAGCTCCAGGTGTCTACCCTGGGTTTTTCCCCATCCCTGACACCCTAAGCATGGTTCCTGTGCCTCTGCAGCCCCTCAGGGGAGCTGAGTCTCTGCTTTCTGTTCTACATTTGACTTCAGCTTCTGCAATTTCTCTCCCAGTACCGGAGCCAGCTTCTGTTTCCTTACCAGCCCTCAGTTTCGCACCAGTGAAAGCACTGGAGCCTCCCAGAGCCCCAGCCATGTGTGTCCACTCCACGCCAGGCGTGCCACCTAACAAGGGAGGTACAAGTGCCACATGCCCACCCAGTGGGCCAGGCAGGTGGCCTCCAGGAGCTGTCCATGGTGCTGAATGGAACGAGCAAGGCTTGGGGAGAAGCAAGATCTAGACTCTCCCCTGCCCTACTGGCCAAGCACACAAGCTCACGCCTATAATTCCAGCTCCTCAGGAGGCAGAGATCTGAGGATCTTGGCTTGAAGCCAGCCAGAAAAGTCCATGAGTTTCTTATCTCACTAAAGCTGGAGGCAGAGCCATGGCCTGCAGAAGAGGCTACACTGCTGCACTCAGGCCTCAGTGCTGTCTCTCCTTCCCTGGAGCTGGGAGGGCTGAGGTGCTGTCAGGCTATTGGCAGAGTCTCCCTCTGGGAACTGTTCTGTCTGGGAGAACTGCCTTAACCAAATCTAATGATAGGACTCTGGGGTGCAAATACCAGCCTGGAGTCCCACTGGAATAGTTGAAGGAAACCCAGCCCAGTACCCCAGGGCTCACAGAGGCTCAGCTCCTCCATCTCACTCTGCTTCCCTCTCCCACAGATGTCCCCCATAAAACAACTGGGGTGCATCTCCACTTCAAAAGCCATTTCCAGAACCTTCTCCCACCAGGCCATGACAGCCTTTAGCTCTACCAGACACCTGATCCAGCCTTTTGCCTTTGTCAGAAGCTCTGCATTGCCTCAGCACTTTTCCATCCTCCACAGGACGGGAATGGAAGCCAGGCACAGTGTAATCCCATCACTCAGGAGGCAGATATGGGAGGACTGGGTTTGGGGGCCAGCCCAAACACAAAGTTAGTGACATCCTCATCTCAGACTAGACAAACTGGGCATGCTGGTGCAAACCTGTCATCTCAGCTATGTGGGAAGCTTAGGTTCATGAGCCAAGCCAGCCTGGACACAAAACTTGAGACCCTTCCTGACAAAATATCTGAAGGCAAAAAGGACTAAGCTAGTAGAGCACCTGCCTCGCAAGGTACAAGATCCTGAGTTCAAACCTCAATACCACATGGAAGGAAGGAAAAACCCATGATGCTGGGATGGGGTACTGCCCAGCAGAAGAAGGTACCTGTGGGGTCTACCTGCAAAAAGTGGCCCCTCCCCCACTGTTCTTCCTGGCTGCACACATGGCTCCTTCCCTAGAAGCCTCCACCCATAACCCAGGTAACTGGCCCAAGCTCTGAAGTCCCCTCTGCAGCCACACCTCCTCACTGTCCTCTCCCTGTACATCAGTCTCTATCCTTAGTTCCCCCCTTGTTCTGTCCCTGACCCCTTTGCAGCCTTTCTCTTGCCCCTTGCCCCTCTCCCCTTTGCACCCCCTACATGCCTCCATCTTGTGCAGGCCGGCAGTACGCTCTCCCCACATTAAACTCTTTTCTGCCCTGTGGCAGTCCCCTTTCCACTGAACCTTATATATAATACCCAGTTCAGGACCCAGAGAAAGTACTTGAGGTGGAGCTCCAGCTGTTCTGGGGTCTCAGTCTAGGGAAACAGGCAGAAGAAGGGCTGGGTGATCATTCCCTCCCAGTTGCCCATACCTGCTGTTCTCAAACACAGCCACCAGGTTGCCCACAGAAGCCAGATGCTCCTCACTTGTTGCCTCCATCCTGCAGGCCTGCTGGGTGGCTCTCAGTTACTCCCAAAGCCAGGAGGGAGGCAACCAGCCAGTACCCAGCCACCTGGGCTCTGCAAGCCCACTCTTTGCTGCAGAGAGCAGAAAGAGGAAGCAGTCCCAAAGACCAGTAGACAAAGGCCAGTTCCTCCCATGGTGGGTGGAGCCCACATGGCCCCACCCACCTTTGGTTTCTGGAGATCTGCAGAGCCAGAAGCTACCTGTCAGGGCCAGGAGTTTCTGGAGCTGGAACCTTGACTAGTAGAAAGTTAGAAACCCTCTCAGGGCCCTGGGCGGAGGGGGGGGGGATTTTAAGGTCTTTTTTTCTGGCATCTTCTTTTCTGGTTTTGGCCCTGCTCAGTGCTGTAAGGAAAAACTTCTTTTATTAAAAATAGATCATGAAACCAGGTGCTGATAGCTCACATCTGTAACTAGCTAATCAGGAGGCTGAGATTTGAGGATCGTGGTTCAAAGCCAGACTCTTATCTCCAATAAACCACCAAAAAACCAGACGTGGAGCTATGGTTCAAAGTGGTAGAGTGCTAGCCTTGAGCTGAAGAGCTCAAGGACAGCACCAGGCCCTGAGTTCCAGCCCCACAATCAACCGATCCATCAATCAATTAAGGGCTGGCGAGGACCGACAGAGGGAAGGATTGTGGCCAAAGCCTCACTGGGTGTCCTCATCTTAGTGGCTGTTGCCTTTACCCCACACCACAGAGGCCCACTTCCTCCCAGAAGTGGAAGTGATAACAGCCAAAGCACACACCGAGTCCTGCATCTGGGCCTTCCTCCCTGTATCTTGCCCAGGCTTGAACTCAGGGCCTTGCACTCTTGCTGTGCTTCACAGCTCAGAGCCAGTGCTCCATCACCTGAGCCATGCCTCCAGCCCAACCCTTTCTGACATATTTATTTTCCAGACATAGTCTCGCGGACTAGCCTGCCCAGCTGGCTTCTAATTGCAGTCCTCAGATCTCAGCTTCCTGAGTAGCTAAGATTCCAGGCATGAGCCACTGGAGCAGGCTCACTTCTTCTTCTTCTTGAAGACATGGGGTTCCTAGCCCCCCTGAGTTCCATGGCCCACACTTGGTGCACTGCAGTGCCACCTAGATTTGTTGCCAGTGATGATTAGATCCAAAGCTGGACTCACGTCACCCTGCAGGGCTATTCTTCCCGGATGGCCCTGAATGCCTGGAGAAGACCCCTCCTTTGGTTCTCCTCTCCACTCCTCTGCCTCCCACCAGCCTGGGCCACGGGCACTTGTGTTTCTTGCCTTTGCCCCTGACCTCACTCTGGGCCTCAGCCAAGAACTTAGCACCTCTGAGGGTACTGAGGGCTTTGTGACAAGCAGACCTGGGAGGAGAAACCTTTGACTGGGCGTGGCTGCAGGAAGGCCGGCACCCACTGGAAACCTGTCCTAGCCCTTGCTGTCTTTGCTTACCACCCTTTTATCTGGCCCATCTTCGGGAGGCTCTGGGGAGGGGTGCTGTCTGTGTGGTTACATGGTAGGCAGAGGCTACATGGCCAGGGTAAGGGAGTGGGTACCTACACTCCTTGGCTTCCAGGAGGAAACTATGGGGCAAACCAGCCTTTCTGAGAAGGTCTTGCCTGGCCCCTCCCCCAAGCAGCCAGAATTTTTCTCTTCTGTCCCTTGTCCAGAAATGCTACCATGTCTTGGGGCTTTCTTCTAGAAGGGCCTGTCCTGCTGCTGTGAGACCTTGCCTCCTCTATATATGTGTGTGTGGGGTGTGTGTGTGTGTGTGTGTGTGTGTGTGTGTGTGTGTGTACTGGTCCTGGGGCTTGAACTCAGGGCCTGGGCACTGTCCCCATTCAAGGCCGGTGCTCTACCACTTGAGCCACAGCTTCATTTGGCGTAGTTAATTGAAGGTTAAGTCACATGGATTTTCCTGCCTGGGATGACTTTGAACCTGAGTTAGCTCTCCGCCTTCTGAGATTATAGATGTGAGCCTGTAGCTGACCCTGCAGGTGTTCTTGTTCTGAGACCACAAACAGAGACCGCATGTATGAGGCTGTCTTGACATGGGCAGATCTTTTCCCTTCAGCATGTGAACTCTCTGGCCCCAGCTGGCACTGGCAGGGACAGACTGTTCCAGGCCCTGTGGCCCTCCCCTGGGAGAAGAAAGATTCAAAGTCACCAGAGGCAGTGATAGGGAGGGGCACCAGGGAAGAAACAGCAACAGGGCCAGGATTGGCACAATGCACAGCCCGACGGGTGCCACCTCCTCCAAGGAGGGCCACAAAGGGACCAGCAGGGCCAGGGTAGGGCATGGGCAGGGCGGCACAAGAGAGAGACAAGGAGGCCATGGGAGGTGCCAGGTTGTATGTGGGAGCTTCCAGAGACAGAATACACAGCCCCCACATGGGGGGGGGGCAGCAGGCTCTTTTAATTTCCCAATGCCCACACAACAGCTCCAGGAGAAACTTGAGCAGCATGAAGAGAGGCGCCAGGCTTTTAAGTGGACGAAGGGAACAAACTGTTCCTGCAGGACCAATGCCCCCCGTGCTGTTGACCGGAGCCACCGCCTGTCTTTCCACGCAATAGCTCTGTCTCCATAGTGAGCTCTGTGCAGTATTTCTGTAAGCCTCCCCTTTCTATGGAGAAAGTGTTACCAGGATTTGAACTCAGGGCCTTGCATTTGCTAGTTTCTTACTCCTAGCCTGTATTCTATCACTTGAATCATGCTTTCAACTCTGCTTACATTTTTGCTGATTAATTTGGAGTGGACTCTCATGGACTTTTCTCTCCAGGCTGGCCTCAAGCCATCATTCTTTAGATCTCAGCTTCCTGGGTGTCTGGAATTATAGGCGTCAACCACTGACAGCAAGCTAAAGCCCCCTTTTTGTTACCAAGTTCCTCCTTCATGGTTATCAGGGACAACTGTTATATCAGCAGGAGCTTAGAGCCTCCAGGTGACCTGGCTGAAGGGGACAGGAAGTGGGTGATGATGGGGCGGGGTTCTCTTCCCCCCACTTCCTGCTCCAACCTTGTCCTTCACTTTCAAGGTCCCGGTAAGCCTCTT
Source organism: Megascapheus bottae (assembly GCF_031878675.1). Classification (NCBI taxonomy): domain Eukaryota; kingdom Metazoa; phylum Chordata; class Mammalia; order Rodentia; family Geomyidae; genus Megascapheus; species Megascapheus bottae. Next base: position 11,085,405 of record NC_143530.1, read on the forward strand.
TCCTCTCCTCCCTCAGGGCTTGCTAATGTTCTTGTTCTAATTCCCCCCACACACATTTTAGTGCTCAGTGTGCTACTGCCACACTCATAGTTCTCTGTAGAGGTCATGGGGACCAAAGCTGCCTGTCCATCCACTATTTTGCCTCAGTTTCCCTTTCAAGGCTCTCAGCTCCTCATACATCAAGAACATGTCATAGCCAATGGCCACGGGCCCAAGTCCTTGACCTCACTTGCCTACTTTTCCTCTCTCTCACTGCTCTTTTCCTCTTTGCCCTCTTACCTACCCAACTCCTACTGCAGGACCTTTGCAAGGCAAACTCCAAGGCAGAACTTTCTTCCTGCAAATATCAGCATGGCTCACCCTGATCCTATCCCTCCTTCTGCAGGACCTTTGCAAGGCAAACTCCAAGGCAGAACTTTCTTCCTGCAAATATCAGCATGGCTTACCCTGATCCTATCCCTCCTTCATCATTGGTTAAACCCTCACCTTGTCACCAAAGCCCTTTATGTTCCAGGCCTCCCAGTGGCCACTGTAGCAGGGGTGTCTGGGGCCCAAAGGTGCTTGGGAAACATTTATGGAAGGAAGTGGGGATTTTTACTTCCTGTTCCCCCCTCCAACTTCCCAGGGGCACAAGGTCCAAAAGTTGAGCTTTATGAAAGCTGAGACTTGTTCTGCTTCTGGCCCCTGCTGGGATTCCAGGTCTGAGTCTCCTGGACAAGGTGTAGCTTCCAGTCACCTGGTACCAAGAAGGTCTAAGTTGTAGCTTGGTTTGTGGGAGGGAAGGCAAATTTCAAACTGCCTGCTGGCTGGGTGTGGTAGCTCACACCTGTAATCTCAGCACTCAGAAAACAAAGGCAGCAAGATCTGGAGTTCCAGGCCAGCCTAGGAGAAAGTTAGTGAGACACACATCCCCTCTCAGAAATGCAAACAAAGGAGCTATAAATATAGCTTGAATGGTAGAGCTTTTATCTATGTAAGCACAAGGACCTGGATTCCAGCTCCAGGACTGCTACTTTCTCTTGGAAATCAATAAAATTCAGGCCAGTCTCTCACTGTCCTCCTCCGAAGCCTACTTCTCCAGCTGGACCAGGGCTCCCAGCCCTGTCTACCCTGGCCATCACCTGCTGGGCTTCTCTAGAACATTCTAGGCTCTACCCTAGAGGTTCCCAGTCAACTCTCTAAATAAAGGATAGAACTTTTACGTTTTTGTTTTTCTGTGTGTGTTGGTTCTGGGGCTTGAACTCCAGGGCCTTGAGCTCTTGATGATACCTAGTGCTCTACCATTTGAACCATGCCTCCACTTGTGGCTTTTTGGCTATTAATTCGATATCCAGGTTCCCTGGATTTGTCTGCCTGGCCTCTGTTTCTCAGCCATGCCACAATCCTCAAATCTCAGCCTTTTTTTTTTTTTTTTTTTTTTTTTGCCAGTCCAGGGCTTGAACTCAGAGCCTGAGTACTGTACTGGGGCTTTCTTTTTCTCTTGGTAGGCTAGGGCTCTACCACTTGAGCCACAGCACCACTTCTGGCTTTTTCTATGTATGTGGTACCGAGGAATCAAACCCAGGTCTTCGTGCATGCTAGGCAAGCCCTCTACCACTAGGCCAAACTCTCAGCCTTTTGGATAACTAGGATTACACCTGCAACAATCTAAGAATCCACAGGCGGCAGCTTTTTGTCCCCACTGACTGAGTGATCTGTTGTTCCCAAGAGGGCACTGGCTCTCTGCTGACAGATGTTCACCTCACTTTCCTTTCCCCCAAGAGAAGTTCACAAAAACAACCACTTTCAGTGTTATATACCGTGCAATACATGGCTTGCTGAGCCCAGTTTCAAAGCTAAGGTCCTCAAGGCTGAGCCCTCTCACAGTGGCTCTTACTCCCTAGCATCTCCGTAGGGTGAGGTCAGTTCATAGGCATAGCCTATCTAATAGCTCTTCCCCACAGCTTCCCGCAAACCTCTGAAACCCAGTCCTTCTTATCCCAGGTAGCACACAGCAGAGAGGTTTTCACAGACCTACCAACACTAGCATGCGGGAGACCTCTGGAGGGGGGCCTGTACTGGCTGATCCAGACCACAGATTCCTTTCTGACCTCTGAGTCCAATGGCAACTTAGTTGCAATGGTGAGCACTTATTATTTCTCTTCTTTTCTCATTGCAACACTGCTCTCCAACAGGATCCCAGAAACCCAAGATGTTCTGAATAGACTTGCAGTTCCCAAGGCCTTGCTTTTTTTTTTTTTTTTTTTTTTTTTTTTTTTTTTTTGCCAGTCCTAGGGCTTGAACTTAAGAAGTAGGCACTATCCTTGAGCTTCTTTTGCTCAAGGCTAGCACATTACCACTTGAAGCACGGTGCCACTTGTGGCTTTTTCTGTGTATGTGGTACTGAGGCCTAGAACCCAGGGCTTCATGCATGCTAGGCAAGTGCTCTACCACTAAACCACCTTCCTATTTTTTCCTGTGTGTATGTATCGAGATCCCCTAAATTCTGTGTCTTTGCAGACTTTAGGGTCCATGTAACAGAACTGGTTATTGTGCGTCTGACAGCTGTTGTGGGTGTTGCAAGGAGTGACGGCAAACAGGAGCAGGACACCAGCGGCAATAAGCATTTCCCCTACCGAGTTCTAGTGAGAATTATATCCGAAACATAAAAAGTGCTATTTAAGGACAAGGTCCTTATTTACTTCTTGCATTAACGAGGGCCTCTGGCCAGGGCCTGCGGTTCTTCCGTTCTTCCGTGGAGGGACGATGAAAGCCCTCCGGTTCCAAAGGCACATGCACAACTTCAGGGCTTCCGTGCCGAGGCTTCCCGGGGAGGGCGGGCCCGGGGGCGCTGACCGTCACGGAAGGACCTCGAGGCCGGTTCTTAAAAGAGAGGCCCGGGCTTTGCAGTAGCGGCAGCAGCAGCAGGCCCGGGATCCGGAGAAGGCCGGGGTGACCCGGATCTGGGCCGCAAAGAGGCGGGCCCAGAGCTGCGTAAAAAGCCGAAGCGCGGAGGGGCCCGAGAGCGCCCCGGCCCGTACTGGGAACGTCGGGCTGCCGGGCTGCCGAGCCCCGCCCCCGCCGCTCTCTGGGATTCCCGGGAGGGGGACCCGCGGGCCTGTGATGGCCCTCACAGCTCGGAATCCCACGACCCCGGCCGTCCACGACCGCTGACCGACCCTGGCCCAAGTCCTGCATTGCTCCAGGGTCCGTCTCCGCCGCAAGCCACGCCCGCGATGCGCACGGCCATCCGCGCCGCGCTCCTGTGCTCCCCCGCGGCTGGGAATGGTACAGCCCGGCCACGCCTCCTGACGCGCACGGGGGCGTGGCCACGGCCACGTGACGGGGAGTGACCTCGCCGCCCAGCGCTATGGGGGCTTCGGACCCGGAAGTGGCGCCTTGGGCTCGCGGCGGTGCCGCGGGGATGGCGGGAGCCGGAGCAGGAGCCGGAGCTCGCGGCGGCGCGGCGGCGGGGGTCGAGGCCCGGGCTCGCGATCCGCCGCCGGCGCATCGCGCACACCCGCGCCATCCCCGGCCTGCAGCGCAGCCCTCGGCCCGCAGGATGGATGGCGGGTCCGGGGGCCTGGGCTCCGGGGACAACGCCCCGACCACCGAGGCCCTCTTCGTGGCGCTGGGCGCGGGCGTGACGGCGCTCAGCCATCCGCTGCTCTACGTGAAGCTGCTCATCCAGGTGGGGGCCGTGGACGCCGGGGAGGGCCCACGCCGGGGGCGGACGGGCCCAGGCCCGGGCCTGCAGGCGGAATGGGGCGGGGGGGAGGGGGCGACGCGGGGGGCGGGGTCGGGTCGGGAGGGCCGGAGCGACCGGTTGGGGAGAGCGGCGAGGGTTGGGGGGTGTGTGCCGGAGGTGGGGTTGGCGGGCTCGGGAGATGAAGAAATGGAGGCGGTGGGCTTGGGATTGGGTGGGGGTGAGAATTTGGGCTGCTGGATCGGGCGGAGGGGGAGGGGGAGGGTCCGGGCGGAGGGTCTCCAAGGCGAGGAGCTCGGAGGACGGCGGGGCTTTGGATCTCTTGGGACGGATTTATACACGGGCTGGGGGGACAAAGGACGGGGCGCCAGAGGCAGAAATTTAAGGGAGAAGGAAAAGGCGTCCGATCCGGGGAGGGGGAGAAGTTGATGCTGGGTCCTGTGCGAAGGCGGAGGATTCCTCCTGGGAGAGCTGTCGGGTTACCGGAGGTGGGGGCGGTGGGTTTCAGGGTGACGACGGACGGGGGGAGGGAATGAGGGGAGGAGGCCTGGAGGCCTTAGGAGGAAGGCGATGACGCACTTGGGGGAGAAAATGGAGCTGCAGCTCTTGTGTCTGGGGTCTCGGAATCGGGCTCCTAACACGTTCGGTGGGGGCCGGCGGTGGTGGTGGAGTGGAGCTGAGATGCAGTGCTTGAGGCGGAGGCTGGGCTGGCGTGGCCGAGGGAGGAAGGGTTTTGATCGGCGAGGTGCGGCCGGAGCTGATACCTGAAGATGAGGGCTAGAATTTCCAGTTCAGCAGAGTGCAGAGGGGTGTGTAAAAATTTGAGACGGGGACCCAGTAGATTTGAGGTTTGATTTGAGTTAAGGGATGTGGGTGTCAGATTCTTACTGTCTTTGCAGTCGAGCTGGGAAAAAAAAAATGCCACATAGTTTTGGAGCAAGGGCTTTAACAATACAAGTAATTCAAGTCCGGGGGCAATGGGGGTCATATGACAGGGGATGAGAAGATGGGATGGGGTATTGAGGTGTCTGGCTAAAATCTGATTGTGGCTGAAATTTGGAAATGGTGATGAGGGAAGACTGACGCTTGGTTGGGACTTTGGATAGGGTTAGGATTTACAGCAGTAGAGAAACATAGGTTTTAGAGGTACTTGGGTTGAGAAATTAGGGTGCTGGGAGCTGATGGGGTGTGGCTGGATGAAACTGTACGTTTAGAAATTGAGAGACTGCTAGGATGCCAGGGAGAGGTAAGCTCCAGAGGAAGTTGATACTCAAGTGGCTTCATCACTGGGTTTACAGGAAAGAAAAGAAAAAAGTTTGGGGAGCCAGGCACTGGTGGCAAATTCCAAATAATCCTAGCCACTCAGGAGGCTGTGCTCTGGGGATTGCAATTTAAAGCCAGCTTGGGTAGAAAAGTCCCCGGGAAACTCTTATAATCAAGAAACTACTCAACAAACCTGGAAGTGGTGCTGTAGCTCAAGTGATAAAATGTTAGCTTTGAGCACAAAGAGGCCCAAAGACAGGACCCAGGCCCAGTTCAAGCCTTAAGACAGGCAAAAAAAAAAAATGAGGGAGCCCCAAGATTGAGGTTACCAGGGTGGTGGGCAGGGGCGTCTGAGTCTAACATTCTGCAGGATGAAGTCTTTTTTTAAGTTTTTTTTAAAATTGTAATTAATAGAGGGGTTACAGTTATATTCACCAGATAGAAGGTACTTCAGACACATTGATACCCCTTCTCATGTTTTTGTCCTCATTTCCCTCCCTGCACCCCCTCCCCTCATCTTGTTTTCCCCCTTCCCTTTCCTATTTCAAATAAACAAGTAAATGTATATATAATATACCAGATAACAAGGTAAAATGCTATAACAATATGAGAATAACTAAGTGACAACAAAAGAGGTGAGAAACAACATAGGACATTAAGAACAATAATCACACATATAGCTCCTGTTTCCATATCCTGGAGGTCCTTTCATTTAGCCTCATCCCATATGGCCTTATGTATCTAGGTTTTGAGCTATTGTAATCCTCTGCTAGGAGAGTCCAAGGTTTGTACTAATTATTAGAAATGAGGGAAACCATAGGATGAAGTCTTAACGGGTACAGCTCACTTAGAAGTCACAGTGACATCTTTTAAGAATGCAGATTACTATTCGGAGCGGGGGAGGGGGATGGCAGGACTGACAGGCTGAGGTTGCTCTACCTTGAGTAAGATCCTAGGGCCTTAGATCTGCCTGCATAGGTATGAGGATTGGAGTAGAGCTTTGAAGAAGTTGGTTGGCTCTATAGCACCACAGCCATGGCTGTGCTCAGGGCTAGGTTAATAGAGTCAAGGATACAGTTGGTGAGCATGACTTTGAAACAAATAGTTAAAACTGGGAGGTGAGAAAAATGGGGACCAAGATAAGACGTTAAGATAGAATTCACATAGCTGGGCGAAGTAGCTCACGCCCATAATCCTAGCTACTTTGGAAGCTGAGGTCTGGGGATCAAGGTTCAAAGCCAGCTGGGGCACTAAAGACACAGAGAGACTCTTATCTCCAATTAATCACTAGAAAACCAGAAGTGGGGCTGTGGCTCAAGGGGTAGGGCAGTAGCCTTTTGCTGAAGAGCTCAGGGACCTAGTCTTAGGCCTAGAAGGCCACAGACGGAGCCAAAGCTTAGAGGTGGGGCTTAAGAAGAACGCTATCTTTATTTGAGAGGACACGATCCCAGCTCTAAGCCTAGAAAGGGAGCCTGACACTTCTTGTCCCTGCTCAGCTTCCCTAGGCTGGGAAGTGTTTTTATTTGTTTTTCGTGTTATCAAAGACAGTCCTAGTAATTCCAGGGTAGGTAGTTAAACTTCCAGTCAATGGTTCGTGTATCAGAATCCACATCCACAAAGGGCAACTTGGTTTTCAACGTAAAGAAAAAAAAGGGGGGGGGACTTGAACCAGAAAAATGTTAGGAGAAGAACTAATGCACTTTGTAAGATGGATCATACCTACCTGTGGTTTGCAGGCTTTGTCCTCTGCCACCGCCAGGGGCTGCCCATTTGATCAGGGGCTGGCATGCTGTGAGGGCACAGAATTGTGATGTAGGCCCTCTGCCAAGGGAGGTGCGTCTTCTCATACCCCAGCCAGGCACTGGTCTCATACCTGGCATCAGAGAATCCCCCATTAATTGGCTTCTCTGGCTATGGCTAGTTCCGTCCTTCACCCACCTGTGGCTTTAACACATTCTGTATGTCCCTATTCTTCACCATTATTAGGAGGTGGTGGAGATTAGAAAACAGTTGAGGGTGTGTTTGAGGACCAGTAGATTTGTGGGAATAGTCAATAAAGTCTGGGGCTGGGGGGTGAGCGGGGAAGTGCCTGCAAGACTTTTTTTTTTTTTGCTAGTCGTGGGGCTTGAACTCACAGCCTGACACTGTCCTTGGGCCTTCTCAAGGCTAGAGCTCTACTACTTGAACCACAGCACCACTTCTGGCTTTTTTTTCCCCTATGTATGTGGTACCAAGGAATTGAACCCGGGTCTTCTTCATGGATGCTAGGCAAGCACTCTACCACTAGGTCAAACTCCCAGCCCTCAGCAAGACATTTGAGAGGGGGTGACTTAGCAGAGGACTGAGACCTGACTGATCTGTTGGCACTGTTGCATGTGGTATTAGGTTGCAGTGAAATCCGTATTGGGGATGAGAATGCTCAGATTTGTTCTGAGAGGCGAGTGGAGTTTGAAGAACATCGGGAGTGGGCATTGGTGCCTGGGGCTTGGGATAAGGATACTGGAGAGGCTGCAGCTAGGAGCGGGGACGGACCGTGCAGTTCCTGGGGAGATCAGGCTGTGCTGATGGTGGCTGCCCACACTGGTGATGATTCTGGGTGCTGGAAGGGAGCAGCATTCAGATCAGAGGAAGGAGAGGTCGACGCCTGGGAGAGAGGGGACTCAGCGACAGAATCACCAGTGGACGCTTGGTTTTGTCTCTGTTCATTCTGAAGGTGGGTCATGAGCCGATGCCCCCCACCCTTGGGACCAATGTACTGGGGAGAAAGGTCCTCTATCTGCCGAGCTTCTTCACCTACGGTGAGTGCCCTCCCAGCCGGAAAGCCCACCCCCACACAGCACAGGCCACAAGCGGGACCAGGCCAGCAGGCACCAGGGCACCCTCTTTGAGCCTTCGCACCCATAAGACTGGCCAGAGGCGGCCGGTGGGAATAGGTGAACAGGACAGCTTTGGTCCAGGGTCTCTTCCTGCAAGCTGCCAGCCACCAACCCAGCCAGCAGGGGATCGGCAGGTGTCTGACAGAGAAGTCAGTCCAGGACACGGGTCCGCATCGTCCCTGCCGACCCCCAGTTCTCCCTTCTCATGAGCTTTTACGTTACCTAGCAGGAGGCCTTGCCGGCAGCCCCCTGGGCAAGCATCTTCTTTTCGTGCTCCTGGCTATCCCGTTCCCCTGCATTCCCCAGGTTGGCTGCCTTCTATACTTGTCACACAGCTGTGGGGAGCCCCAGCCTGGCCTCTGTGTCCCTGTCTGGAGGCATGAGCTTGTGTAGGCCACCCACTTCCTGGGTCTCAGATAGACCCTCCAAGTCCCTGTCATAGTAGCTTTCCCTGCTGGGACATCTGGCTGCCTCCACAGCTCCTTCCTGGTGCCTAGCTGCCAGCTGGTCCTCGTAGCTGCCCCTCTCCCTTCTCTCATCCTTGTCAGGTGACTGAGATGGAGGCTTCTCTGAAAGTGCTATTTCTCTCCATGTTCACAGCTACAGCTCCTTTGTGGATGTAACTTGTATTTTCCCATCCAGTTCTCACTACCCATTTGGCCTGTCCTGAATGTTCTCTGGAAGGCTTTCCTCTCCATGACATAGGGCCTGGCCCAAGTATCACCTTTTCACTGAACACACTGTCTGTTGGCAGAATCAATATCATATTTACCCCTGTTTTGAATCCCCCCCCATGGTTGAGGGCAGAGTTGGGCCTGGCAAAAGGTGTCATTTTCTGGATAAATATGCCTATGCTGTTATTTTAAGATTGTTAATGTAAGGAGGGGGTTGCAAATGTAGGAGCCCCTACCCTGTAAAGTAAAGCTATCATGCAAAGAGAACACTAGGCACGGGCCAGCAGTCCGGCCTGCCTACCTGTGTGTTGATGGAGACGCTGGGCTGGGTCCCTGACCATTTGTGTTCAGATCACAGCCCTTCAGAGGGCTCCTCCTGGGACCTCTCTACCCTGATGAGCCGGGTCTAAGTGCCCCCAGGGGGTTCTGTAAATGTCATTTCACTGTGGATGTGATCCACTGGGCACTTCTGGACACCACACCTGCTCAGGAAGGAGGGGCTGGGGGTCTTGCCAATTAGACAGTCTGGCTGTCTAGACTTCCTCCCCTGCGTCCTGGCAAAGCTCCACAGCTGTGGTGTCATTCTGTGGTATGAGAGAGCAAGACTTCCTTAGCAGGTGTCCAGGCTCAGCAGGAGTGGGGAGAGATGGGGCCCTGTACCCCTCCCTGCCTGTACCCCTCCCCGCCTCTGCTGTTCATAAACCCTGTGAAACCCGGGAACTAGGGGGTCCTTGCTCCATTTTGATTGGTGGCCTGTCCCATGGCTCAGCAGTCATGTGGTTCTGTGTCCCCTCCCCTCTCCCCTCTGCTTTTTCAACCCATCCCCCCTCAGGGAGCCACATGTTCAGGTCATAGGTGCACTTGGGCTGCCCTGTGGAAGCCCTTGCTGGCTGTGACGTGGCCTGGCTGGGTTGGCAGACATGTTGCTTGGCAGAAAAGGGCTCACTTGCATGTGGCTGCCTCTGTGGGGTGCTCGAGAGCTAATGTCACCTGAAAGGGGAGGAGGGAGCACATTGTCTAAGAATACTCTGTTAGCTTCCAGATACGCATTCGTAAAAACCTTTTCCAGCTTGGAACGGTGTGCAATAAAAGGCTGTGAAGCCTTTGATGTTGCATATGGTCTAGAGGGAGAAGCCTCGGAGACCTCTCACACAGGCCAGGCCACTCTGGGCCTGCTTTCTAGCTGGTCGTGCAGTTCCAGAGACTCCCCCATCTTCTCATTTCTCACAAGCCCTTTTTTCTTTACTGCTGCATGCCACGTGGTTTCCTGGGTATGGCTGTCTTGGCTTTTTGGTTGGGGGGCGATTTCAGAGCCTCCCCTCCTTTATTTCCCCCCTAGATCACAGAGGTCACCATGCCTGGGAGAAAGACACTTGATGAGCAACAGAAACTGGTTTGGGGTTAGAACACTTACATTTTTGGGTGGAGAACGCACAGCTCATTTTGCCTGGTTGAGTTTTCCAAGCTCAAAGGAAAGGAAAGCTACAAGCTTTCGTGTCAGAGGAAAGTGTGTTGAAGGTTTTATGGAAAACCACAGCCTAGGTGACAGCTGAGGCTGGAGTGTGATCTTTCCCAGGTGATTTCGATGTTTCCTCTGAGTTACAGCAACAAGGGGGGATGAGCTGTATGGGTGTCCCTACCCCAGGCTGGGGTGACACCGTCATGTCTGCTTTCTTCCAGCCAAGTACATTGTGCAGGTGGACGGGAAGATTGGGCTCTTCCGGGGCCTGAGCCCCCGTCTGATGTCCAACGCCCTCTCCACTGTGACCCGGGGCAGCATGAAGAAGGTGAGCCCCAGCCACTGCCAGAGGTGGCCTCCCCTTGTGCCCAGGCTCCAGACCCAGGCAGCCAACGCCCTGGTCTTGTGCCTGGAAGGAGCTCTGGGACGGTGGCTGTCTCACTCTGGACTCCCCACCGGGATTCACCTGAGGATGCCCACGTAACAGCCGTCACAGACTCGGAGGTCTTCCTGGTGGCCGCATCCTGACAGTGCGGTCTCCACATCCTTGGTCTGCAGGTGTTCCCTCCCGATGAGATCGAGCAGGTGTCCAACAAGGACGACATGAAGACTTCGCTGAGGAAAGTTGTGAAGGAGGTGGGTGTGAGAAGGGCAGTGCCCTTGGGCGAGGTGTGGTTAGTTCTCATTTTAGTTGGTGGGCCCCTTGCTTGCCCAGGTGGACTGTGTGGGGAAGGAGCCCCAGAGGAACAGAGGCAGATCGATGGGCCTGTGCCCTGGATCTGGGCCTGGCTGGGACCAGCAGCACTGGGGAAGGGAGGGGGAGAGGCAGGCTGCATCCTGCGCAGACTGGTTCCCCCTCGAGGCTTGCTCTTCCCGTGAGTGCCAGCTCCCACACAGGCCTGATGGCATGCCCCTCCCCTGTGCTCTCTTGCAGACATCCTACGAGATGATGATGCAGTGTGTGTCCCGCATGCTGGCACACCCACTGCACGGTGAGCCCACCTCCTGGACGCCACACCCAGCGTGGGCCAGTGGGCCACAGGCCAGCCCTCGCAGGCTTAGAGAGACTGTGGTTGAACCACTGGTTGGTGGCTGGGGGCGGGCGGTTCCCATTGGAACCCCACAGAGGAAAGGCGGGCCAGTAGAAGCAGCCTCCCCAGGAGCGGTGGGAGGCCGCGTCCCACCTCTGTCACAGTAATCCAAGCCAGTGTGCAGTGGTCACTCTGCACGGGACACGCACGGCCAGGGTCACGACTTGGCGTCACCAGGTGGCCTCTGTTTTTCTTCCGCAGTCATCTCAATGCGCTGCATGGTCCAGTTTGTGGGACGGGAGGCCAAGTACAGGTGGGTAATTCTTGGGACTGGCCCAGGACGTGCTGGGGTCTAACCTCTGTGACAGCTTGGGTCTCATTCAGAGGGCCATGGTAGTGGTAGTTGCATCTGCTTCCAGGGACATTTCCTCTTCCTGTTTCTTTTCCGGGTTGCCTAGGTGGACCCCAAGCTTACAGAGGGGCGAGCGGAGCCTTGACGCCAAGCACTAGCTGGAACGGAGTCTTTTGGAGTCTGATTTAGCTGCTTATATCTAAGCCAGGGTCTTAGGTCCTGATCGTTCTTCTAAGCTCTCAAAACTTAGCTCTCCTTTCTTTTCCTCCTGTACTAACAAGCAATCTACCCGTGGGCTCAGGGCTCATCTCCACTGTGTGGTATATTCAGAGATCTGCTCTCCCAGGCTCTGGGCAGGTCCAGGGGTCACGTGACACATCTAGGCCCTCCCTCCTTTCATCACTTCAGGAAGCTCAACAACGGTGGCCCTTCTTTGTGGGCTCACTCATGGGAATTGGCCACCAGAGGGAATGATTTGGCTAAAGCCCATGTGTGGCAGGTCCAAGGTCCCCAGGACCTCACCAGCTAACAGCCTTCCCTCTGCCAGGCCTCAACAGCTGTCCTTCCCAGCCACAGGTCACAGTTACCAAGTCTCCTTTTTGTGTCCCATCTGACACTGCATGCTGTCCCCTCCTCTCTCCCAGGCTGCAGCAGCAGGGTGCTGTACCCCAAGCTCGAAGCTGGGGAGGCCCAGATGCCGTTTCCCAGCTGGTCCAGGGGCCTTTGCTGCATGGCCCCTTCTCTGGTGGAAAGTTGCTCAGCCGCATAGGCCCTGGGGCCTTACGTGGCTGTCTAGAAGCCCACAAGGATGGACGTTGCTAAGTCCCAGGTCCCACGGTCCTCGGCAGCGGGAGGACTGCCAGGTCATTGGGTTTCCAGTTTCCACAACCTGTGTAAATTTCCTTTTCACCAAACAAGAGCTCTTCCTTCTTCCTTTGGGGTCTTCTTGACCAGAGGAGTCTTTCCACCTCCGACTCCCTGGCTGGGACTGGCTGGGTGTGAGGGGCTGTGGGTGGGTTTTTGCCGAGTGACCAGGTCACCTATTGCCCTCTTGTCTTTCTCACAGTGGCGTGCTCAGCTCCATTGGGAAGATTTTCAAGGAGGAAGGACTGTTGGGATTCTTCGTGTACGTGAGTTTTCCCACTACTCCCTAAACAGCCCTGGCCAGCTCTACTAACAGATGTGTTTTCCAGCTCCTAGGCCACAGCCGCTGCCCTCACACAGGGCCTGAAGAGCTGTGTGGAGCCCAACCCCCTATTGCTTCATAGCACGTCTGCTTATCAAAACCAGAGCTGCTGGCACTGTGCAAGCCATGGCTCCTGTAAAAATGGAAGTGATCAGAGGGCATGGCTCAGGGTAGAGACCCACTCAGTCTGCCCAAGACCCTGGGTTCTACTCAGCACCACATACCCAGAAATGAACTGTCCTCCTCACTGGGCACGCTGACTGGCTCAGGCTCCATCCATTGCCTCAGGCTGCAGATGGGTGTGGATCTTCAGAATTGGGGCACTCCTGAGTTACCACCTCACTGTCCCAAATCACAGACGCTGGCTGGCTCACCCCTGTAATCCTAGCTACTCAAGAGGCTCAGATTTGAAGATTGCATTTCGAGCCAGCTAGGCAGGAAAGTGTGTGAGACTCTTATCTGCAGTTTACCAGCAAAAAAAAAAAAAAAGCCAAGCAAGAACGTGAGGCCCCGAGCTCAAGCTCCAGTTCCCGGCATAAACAGAGACATCTGAGACTGGCAGCCAAGGCTGACTCCCATGGTTTCTGTTCTAACAAATCACTTAACGTAGAGCACTCAGAATAGTTCATACAGAAATCCCCGTCTCTTGCTTCCGTGGAAAAATTAGAATATTTGGGCTTGCACAGTAGCTGGCAGCTGAGTCCAAGGGTGGCATCTGAGGCCACAGCCCCTGCCCTCTCTGTGGCCTTGTGCTCAACATCCCTCAGCTGTAAGGAGAGCTCATACTGAAGATTTCACAGAAAGAGGAAGCCACAAACAACCTGGAAGCCAGGCGTGACAGGAGGTTTTTTAGGGTATGGGCTCTGTTGACACGTCTGAGTTGTGCTTTTCCACTGTGCCTAGTGGAAAAGCCTTATAATCCTGGTTTAACCAAAAGATGGGGAAGGGAGTCATGTGTGCACGTGTGCTGTGTGTGAGTGTGCACATTTGCCAGGAGGAGCAAACATTCATGTATATGAATGCATGTGTCTCCATGCAACGTGGTGTCGCTCCTCAGGGAACATTGCCCATATGTGGGGTATTTTGTGACTTCACTAGAGGCCAGGGACATGAGTAAGCATCCCGCCACAGGGAGGATGGCCCGTGCAAAAAAAATTACTCAGCTCCCAGTGTCCATACTGCCAGGATTGAGAAAACACAATGGACTGCGCACTTACACACACACACACACACACACACACACACACACACACACACACACACACACACACACACACACACGTGAATGCAGAGAAATCGATGGAGGATTTTCCCATGTACATGTATGTCAGCCCACACAGAGCCAGCGCTCAGGGACCTTCTGTCTCCAGTGGTACCAGGGAATGGAACCTGGGTCTCAGTGCCTGCTAGGCAAGCATCTACCACTAGGCCAAACTCCCGACCCCCATAAGAATTTGTTGTAGCACTACAAAAGCAGTAACTCAGCTAGATGTTGGTGGCTCACATCTGTAATCCTAACTGTTCAGAAGGCTGAGATCTAAGGATCACAGTTCAAAGCCAGCCCAGGCAGGAAAGGCCATTGAGACTCTTTCCTCCACTTAACCACTTGGACAAAGCCAGAAGGTGGTGCTGTCGCTCAATCAGTAATGGCGCTGGCCTTAAGCAAAAGAAGCTCAGGTACAGTGCTCAGGCCATGAGTTTAAGCCCCAGGACCCACAAAAAAAGGGGATGTGGTAATTGTGCTTCCCTGGGGTCCATGCACCCACATGGTGCATAAACCGTGGTGGTACCCGGGAGCTCACCACTCACCTGGGCCGTGGCCCCAGCTCTGTTCCAGGGAACCTTCCCTCCGGCCCTGCAAGACACCAAGGGCAGAAGAGAAGCGGGGCTGAGCAGAGCTTGGGAGGTTTGGTTAGGGCAGAGGCAAAGCTGCGAACTCAAACGCTTCTGTGGGGCTGTGCATTTGGAAGTCTTGGATGGGCGGCGTACAGGTGGTACACACCTGTAGTCCTAGCACCTGGGAGGCTGAGGCAGGATTGTGAGTTTGAGTCCAGCCTAGGCTACCTAGCTTAAGACCCTGTCTCAAAGGAAAAAAACTAGCCAGGTGCAGTGACTCACACCTGTAATCCTAGCTACTCAGGAGACTAATCTGAGGATCACCGTTCAAAGTCAGCCCATGAAACTCTTACCTCCAGTTAACCACCAGAAGACCAGAAGTGGTGCTGTGGCTCAAGGGATAGAGCACTAGCCTTGAGCTGAAGAGCTCAGGGACAATGCCCAGGCCCAGAGTTCAAGTCCCATGACCGACAAAAAAACAATAAAAACTAACATGGAGATCCCAGATGCAGCAGCATTCACACTGTGATGCCGGGCTTCGCTGGTTGACATTGCTAACTAACCTTCCATCTTCCTGAGGCTGTGTGCCGAGCTTGGAGCAGCCCTCTTGCCTCCTGGACGAGGCGACAGGAACAGCTCCCTCCACCCCTCTGCCCCCTCGACCCCGCTCATCTCTGCTCACCTTGTTTTTTAGTGGCTTAATCCCCCACCTCCTGGGCGATGTGGTTTTCTTATGGGGCTGTAACCTGCTGGCCCACTTCATCAATGCCTACCTGGTGGATGACAGCGTGAGTGACACCCCAGGGGGGCTGGGGAACGACCAGAATCCAGGTTCCCAGGTTGGTTGGAACAAGGACTTGTCCTTCTTTCCGTGTTCTCCTCATGCCCAGGGGATGGGACAGGCTGGAGGACGTGGGGTACTTGTCTTCTTGTGTCCCCTCAGCCAGCCGTGCCTTGGTGGAGATGAGGTTATACTTTGTTCCCTAATCTGGGAAGAAATGATGCGGTGCTTACCCTTGGCACTGATAGAAACGCCATGGTTTACCTGGGCTGTCCTGAGGCCAGGGCCCAGGTAGGACTCAGAAAATCACAAGACAGCAATAATCCTGTAACCTTGGCTTCCTGTTTCATGCTTTCAGCACCTGGCCAGGTGTGGTGATATACACCTGTAATCTTAGCACTCGGGGTGCTGAGATAGGAGAACTGAGAACTCGAGGCCAGCCTCCAAAACTGAAAGAGGGGAGGCAGGCAAGCACTGACATTTTTGTGAACAGCACATGGCCTGATCCTCCAAGCACTGATTGTGAGGGGGACTGGACAGGCAGATGTCCTATCTATGGGTAAGAGGAGTCAGGGCCCAGAGGTTGAATGGCCTCCCGGTCATGCTGCTGTCGCAGGGCTGGGACTAGGCCTTCCACTGTACAGGCAGTAGATAGCTGCACGGTGGACTGCGCCCCAGTGGGGTTGACGGGCTCTGCTGGGCCAAGCTGGGGAGTGTGACAGGCTGGGGTCACTGGAGGCCCAATACTCCATCAGCAGAGGTGGGCCTTAAGGGCAGGTGACCGTGTCTGGCCAGAATCTCCTGGGGGTGTGGGTGGCCCGGGTGAGGCCTCTGCACTGGAGATGCTGCCCCGTGACCAGGTAGGTGTTCTTAGTTGGTGCTTCAGTGTCTGAAATGGTCACCTAGAGATCCCTTCCCACCTGCAGTTGCAGCGCCCTGTGTCTGCAGCCTGCCCTTGCTCCAGCCTTGTGGGTGGATGAGCTAGTGGCACCACAGTGCCTTGGCATGAGGGCCACTGTAGGCTGATGGCTCAGGTCCCGTGGCCCCAGGGCTCTGCGCCATCCTGTTGGCAGCATGGCTGCTGATGGGACACTGCCGTCGCCTTGCCTTGTTAGGAAACACTTAGCAGGCAGAGTTGGGGGTCTTGGTTTTGCCTGGAGCATTCATCCATTCAGGAATGTCTAAGCCATGGCTGCACTGAGCCCAGGATGCTCAGGCGGCCGTGGCTACGCCTGGGGCTTCCAGCCACTTCTTACACACTTTTGCCCCCTGCTCCCCTGTCTGTGACTGACGAAGAGAGCGGGGGCTGGAGAGGGAGGGAGGGGTGGAGGTGAGGGGCTGGAAAGCTGTGCTCCCGGGCTGCTCAGGCACGTTTCCTTTCTCTCCTCAGTTCAGCCAGGCCCTGGCCATTCGGAGCTACACGAAGTTCGTGATGGGGGTGAGTGGCCAGCTGCCCTGCCCTGAGGCCGGGATGGGGGTGGGAAGCTGCCCCTCTGGGGGCTGCACTGTTGGTGCAGTGGGCCCTGGCACTCAGGCTGTGTCTTTTAGATTGCAGTGAGCATGCTGACCTACCCCTTCTTGCTCGTCGGAGACCTCATGGCTGTGAACAACTGCGGGTACGCGTGCACCCCTCCCTTTGGCTCTGCTCAGGCTGCTGGGGACACCCACCCCGCCGAGTACAACCAGAGAGGTCTTAGCCTCTCAGGCCCTGAGGTGGCAGCTGGGGCCAGTGGACTGACCCCTGCCCCTGGGCTCACACACGCTTCTTCTGCAGGCTGCAGGCTGGGCTCCCCCCGTATTCTCCGGTGTTCAAATCCTGGATTCACTGCTGGAAGTACCTGAGCACACAGGTGAGAAGAGCGCTTGCTGATACCACGTGGGTCCAAAGAATTAATTTGGGGGAAATTCTATTGGGGGTGCGGGGAGCACGAGGGATACAGCGCCCTGAGAAATGAATGTGGCAAGTCAGGCAGCTAAAGAACACAAAAAACGTGGTTTAAGACATTTTAAGTTTCCATTTGCCTTATTTATGTATTTAGTTAGTTTAGGTACGTAGGTAGGTAGGTAGGTAGGTAGTTGGTTGTGGGTTGTGGGGCTTGAACTCAGGGCCTGGATGCTGACCCTGAGCTCTTTTGCTCAAGACCAGTGCTCTGCCACTTTGAGTCACATTTCCACTTCAGTTTTCTGGCTATTAATTAGATAGAGATGAAGAGTTTCATGGGCTTTGCTGCCAGGATGGCTTTGAACTGCAACCCTCAGATCTCAGCCTCCTGAGTAGCTAAGATTACGGGTGTGAACCGCTAGATTCTGCAACTTAACCACACGCACTCGCTCTCGTGTGTGTGTGTGTGTGTGTGTGTGTGTGTGTGTGTGTGTGTTGGGGGAGGACAATGACAACAAGGGAGCCTCGTTTCCTCACACACATCTCTCCCTTCCTGTCCAGGGCCAGCTCTTCCGGGGCTCCAGCCTGCTTTTCCGCCGGGTGTCATCAGGATCATGCTTCGCCCTGGAGTAACCTGAATCAAATCACCTGACCAAATTCCCAGTCTCCACTGCCTCTGGGGAAGGCCCACTCATCTTGGCCACCTGCAGGGCGACCCAAGCCCAGCCACACCTTCATGTGATCCAGCCCAGCTGGGCTTCTGTTTCCATATCGCCATGTGTCTGTCCAGGTGTGGGGCTGGGGGAAAGGGGGCTGCAGTCAGTGGAGGGGTCACCTGTTAGTCCTGGAAAGATGGAGGAGACTGGTTTATATTTCCAGCACTGGGATAGACTGACAGCAGAACCCAGGACCTTGCATGTGCCAGGCAAGTGCTCTGCCAGTAAGCGACACCTCTAACCCTGGGGGTGGAAAAGTGGGGTGCAATCCCCTTCCCAGGTTTGCTGAGTCTCCCTTGTGTGAGGCCCCAGGGGTGAATAAGAACAGCTGTTGGGGTCAGGTCTTGCCCCACCCCCCGGCTTTCCAGCCCTCATCTCGTGGCTTGGCTGGGAACAGTTCCTCCTGCTTTGTAAATAGGCCGCACTCCCCCATCGAGGCTGCTGCCCCATCTAGAAAGCCCACTCCAGGTTCTGCCTGGTTTTCTCAACACTACTTGCTCATACTGGGGCTGTATCTCCCAGTGGAAATCATGTGACTTCTCTGAATGTGACCCTCTTCCACCTGTCTGTCTAATGGTGACGCCTCACGTGCAGGATCTGTTTTCCTGCACACTTGTGAGTCGCAGAAGTTAGGCAGATCAGCGCCTCCTACCCATTCTAGCCCCATCCCCCTCGAATAAATGTACTGGTGGTGATTTGGAGTTTTGTGGGGCCTCTCATCTTTGTGGGCAGGGTCTTTGTCACACACACACACACACACACACACACACACACACACACACACACACACACCCGTGCACGCACGCACGCGCGCGCACATACACACACACACACACACGGTGTGGCACTGAGTTGGAGGGCTGGGCTTTGAGCTGAGAGGTCGGGGATGGGGTAGGGTGGGACACAACAGTCTCAGTGCTTGGACCTTTCTTAGGGTCCACAGACCCTAACAAATCTCCACACAGACAAGCAGCAGCCCACCTACCCTGGCTTGCTCTCGCTCCCACCACGCCAGCCCCCCCTTCACCTACGTGCTCGCCCTTCCCCAACACACTTGGCCTTTCCTGGCCCACAGCACTGATCTACAATCCTGCTCTGTCCCTTGGGAAGTGTTTGGGACCCCCCCCTCCAAGCATGAGCACTGGCATGGCCCTTCGAGGGGCACAATTTTCATCTGTGTCCTCCATGGCTGTGTGGCAAGGCCACAAGTCATGCTTTGTTCTTGAGCCCCGAGTCTGCCTGGGCCACACTGCTGGCTCCTGAGGCTGAGTGAGTCAGCTGGGCCCTAGGCCTGACTGTGTCTTCTCCCCTGCTGACACAGCCCCTTGTGGTGGAGTGGAGGGGGATAGCACCGGAAGAGATGGGATGGGGTGTTTTAGGGGAGAGGCATGTGGATAGGGGTGGCGTTGGGCCTCTTTGGCCTCCTGCAAGCTCTCAGACAAGCTTTATTCAGGAGTTTATTCAGGGAGCCCTACCCCCTCTCTGCTCTCCACTCATAGAACCCCATTTGGGCGGGGCTTGTTCTTCATCTGCCCCTTACGGCCCCCCTCCTCGCTTGTGCAGGCACTTGGAGAGCTCAAGCTGCAGACACTGCCCAAACAGAGCGCCCAGAAAGGTCTTCATGCACGACTGGGCTAGGCCTGTGCAGTCCTGGCAGCGGCCCCTGGCTGGCAGCCAGCAGGTGTCACGGAGGAGACCGAAACCTGGAAGTCTTGCCCTTCCAGAGGCTGGTAGCCAGGAAATGCACTGTTTGGGAGCTAGAAATGGTAGGGGGGACCTGACAGTTGGGTAGCTGCTCCCTTCACCCTGGGAAAGCAGGAGGCCCCCTGAGGACAGCTCTTCTGGGCTCAGGTAGCTCAAAGAAGAAGCCAGGAGTCTGGAAGGATGCCAGGAGCTCTTGGAGAGTCCAAGATTGTCTGGCCCTAGGAGAGTAGGCCTGAGGCCACAGGC
Organism: Megascapheus bottae; assembly: GCF_031878675.1. Classification (NCBI taxonomy): domain Eukaryota; kingdom Metazoa; phylum Chordata; class Mammalia; order Rodentia; family Geomyidae; genus Megascapheus; species Megascapheus bottae. The sequence goes on from NC_143530.1 coordinate 11,105,096, forward strand.
CATTGGAGATCAGGAGCACTGCTCAGAGCCATCTGTGGCTCCTGAGAGGCAGGCCTCCCAGAAGAGGGGGAACCCTGGGACTGTACCACAGGGACCCCATAGAAGCTCCTAAGGGGATAGGAATGCTGGCCTGGAGTCTGTCCAGTAGATGGGGTGAGATGGGGGGGAGGGGGAGGCTGCTGGGCCACAGAGCAGGACCTGCCTTAGAAGCTGTGGCCTGTAATTTGGAGGAAGACAATCCAGGGTGGGGATGAGGCCCTGCTCCTCCACTGGGCTTTGCCTTTGGTGCCCCACTCAGAAAATGGAAGCCAACAGCAGGGGAAGAAACAGCAGCACGAGGAGAGGGCCCCAGGTGTGACTTGAGCTCCGCCTTGTCTGTTCAGGCTCATCGGTCCCTGTGGGAAGAAAGAAGCCAGGCAGGCCTTAGCCTGGAGACAGCTGTGCCTAATCTCTCACCCACCTCACCATGCAAGGCCGTTAGGCAGCAGCCAGGGAGGAAGCGTCTTCTCAGAGGACCATTCCCGGCATGCCCCGACCACCGATGCTGGGAGAGGATGCTGCCATTCTGGAGCCAGGAGGGAAGAACGTAGGGAGCCACAGGCCTTACCTGGCAGCGATGACTGCAGGGCCAGGGTCTGCCCACCCAAGGCATTAGCCAAGGCTGAGGCGTTGGAATTGGGCAAGGACTTGGAGGAAGTGTGGTCCACAGTGGCCTGCAGTTCACCTGGATTGCCCTGGGCTGGAAACACTGAGGCCTCCGTGGAAGGAGGCAGATTCATCTCTTTCTCAGCCTTCTCAGGGTTGTGTGGGAGGGGCTCTTCTGTCTCTGTGGGGAGCATCTTGGGGTACGGAGATACCGCTGGGCTCATAGAGGGTATGCTTGTCTTGCTGGCTCCTTCGTCCACAGATTTGGGGACAGGAACATGGGTTGATTGGGGAAAGATAACTAGTCCTTCATCTGAGGAAAGCGGGCTCAGGGTTGCAAAACCAGAAGGGACCTCCGAGGCTGGGAAAGACTGAACCTCTGTTGCCATGGAGAAGGGCACCTCCGTTGCTAAGGAAGGTGGGACGACCGTCATTGCTGGGGAGCTTGAGACCTCTGTTACCAATGAAGACGGACTCCCTGTGGCTGCTGTTGGAATACTGGTTTTCTTAGAGCCTGATGCTTCCATTTCCAGGTGAGGCAAATCCTGCGTCTCTTCTGGGACCCTGTTGGGTTCTGATAGGTAGGCAAGGCCTGGCATTAGTGCTGCAAGTGGAACCCCCATTCTTCATCCCACTCCAGTCTAGATGACTCAGCAGCCTGGGCGGCTCTCCAGCATGCAGGTCTCCCGATGGCAAGTATTACTTTTCTTTTTTTCTGGTCGGTTTTGACTTGAACTCTTGGCCTGAGCACTGTCCCTGAGCTCTTCAGCCCAAGGCTACTGCCTTGAACCACAGCACCACTTCCGGTTTTCTGATGGCTAATTGGAGGTAAGAGTCTCACGTTCTTTAATGCCCAGGCTGGCTTTGAACCTCGATCCTCAGATCTTAGTCTCCTGAGTAGCTAGGATTACAGGAGTGAGCCTGGCTTAACTGTTACTTCTTCATGGATACAGTTGCTCCTGCATCCAGCTTTCTCGGGAGCTCCTCCAGGTTTCTGCTTCCACAGGTGCATGACTCGCCCCCTGTACAACAGGCCCCACCCACCCAAAGCATAGAGCACGCCCATTCCATGTTCCTGAGCCCAGCAACTGCCCCATATTGGCAAAAGGTTGACATCTGATAGGGCACCAAAGTGGCCAGATAGGGAGGGAAGGGCTCTCCAAGCCCCCCCCCACTTCAACATACACAGTGTATGGGGGTCCAGAGATCCTCAGACAACCCAGTCAGTGTCACCCCACCAACCCCCGCGCCCTGTGCTCTCACCGGTCAAATCCGTGCAGAGTGAGTTCTTGCATTCATAGCCAGCAGGGCATTGGGAGCATGGAGTCCCCTCCTGGTAGGGCCGCTGCCCCTTCACGTTCCCCCTGCATGGGTGAGGCTGGCACTGGAGGCACGGTCGGTCATCCATCCCCTTTCAACCCGGCCCCCATCCCCACGCACCTGTCTGCTTGCCCCTCGGCTGCTCCCGCCCGCTCATAATTGGTTAGGTGGCCTGGGGCTCCCCTGGGCCCCTGGCTAGTGAAGTCAGACCCTCAGTCAGTCAGTTCCCTCATAGCTCACTGGCAGACACAGACCCCAGATGACCCCCAGCCACACAATTCCTTCAATTGTCCCAATCCTGCCACCCCCCGCTCTCCCCCAGCACTTACGGGGGCTCATAGTTGCACACCAATAAATGGATGTTCGTATCCTCAACTCCCTGGAGTGTCTCACAGAAGTGGGAACCACAGCCAATCCTCTCTGTCTTGCTCCAGACCACCTGAAGGAGGGCAAGTCCAGGTGCTGAGGCAGGAAGAGAGTGACTCCCCATTTCCCCATACACCAACCGTCTATGGGTGGAACAAGGAGCCATCCACAGACCCAAGTTCCTGAAGGCACACTGAGAGGGAGGTGGGGAGTGTGGCTCTAAACCGTTTCACCAAGCCCTCCCTCCCAGGCCTGTGTATTCTTCCTGTAGGCCCCTTGCATTTTAAACAAGGAACAGAGGCAAAGCAATAAATCTCAAATGGTAGAATCTTAGGCATAAACCAGAAGAGTCTAAGCAAGAAAGCAAAGGAAGTTACTTTGAAAATGGAATCTGCTCTGTACCACAAGTCTTCCTGTTTCTGGGTCTGGGTCTCCTAGCTGCTGGAATGAACTCTTGTCTTAATCAAACTCAAACAACCTTTGTGCACTGCCAGCTTCCCCTCACGGTTTCCAGGCAGAGTTTGCCCAAGAGTCATGCTATTTAAATCTGCTATCTCTGACCCTGCAGTGCACAATGGACTTGCCTTCCAGAAAAATTTGAGTCGATGGGGACAGGCCCTTCAGATGGGTGTGCATCAAGGAGGGAAGGCCGTGTTTTAGAAGGAAGTGGGTAGGGAGGGTGTTGTAAAGATTAGCACTAAAAATACCATCCTGAGAAGCTCAGAAAAGTAGAATAGGAGTGTGGGTGATTGCTTTCTTTTTGTTGTGTTATGTTAACGTTTGTACAACAATTACTTGGGAAGAGGAAAAAAATTCAGTTACCACAGTTAACTGATTTACACACACATACAATTTCAAAATGCAGCAAGAACCCAGTGATAAGCAAAAAGGGACTGAGACACAAAATGCTATCAGAAGACCCTCAAGACATTAATTCAATGACAAAGTATTGTTCGCTTATACATAGCTTTTATTAAGCCTTTATGGGTGATTCATGCTTGTGATTTTAGCTTCTCAGGAGGCTGAAATCTGAGGACTGAAGTTTAAAGCCAGCTTAGGCAGGAAAGTCTATGGGATTTTTTTTTTTTAATCTCCAGTGAATCACCAAAAAACCAGAACTGGAGCTGTGGCTCCAGTAGTAGATTGCCAGCCTTAAGTGAAAAAGCTGAGCTCAAGCCCCAGTACAGACACAGAATAAAACAAAAACCCCACAAGATCTACTTTCGTTTTGTCAGTCCAGGTTAGAAGCATGGTGATACACCCCTGTAATCCCAGCAATATGGGAGGCATGGGTACTAGGCTAGGACCTGGTCTGAGGCCAGCCAGACAAAATGCAAGACCCTACCTGAAAAAATGGCTGGGGACAAGAATTGCTTTCAAATCCTCACCTCCCCCAAACCCAAAAGCAGCAAATTAGACATCATGATACATATGGAAAGATCAACTGAGAGAACAGACACATTACAGACACCTGCTGGTGGCCACCAGCCCTGGACAACAGGTGTGGGGAGGGGCGCAGGACAGCATAGCACCCTGACAGGGTGGCTAGGAGGGTCACCAATGGAAACACAGGCTGAAAGACTCCTGCTTCCTCCTCTCAGCGGGTGGGTTGGGTTTTCCTAAGCTTTGGTGCTTTGTATCTTCTGAGTGAGGTGGAAGCAGACCTCTTGGGTGGAGGTCTTGTGTGCTAGGCCTAGTTTCTTGCAGGGCACAGCCGGGAGGTCCGGAGGCCCCCACGGAGCCCCACCTGCGCCCAAGGCCCCTGCCCCTCTCCGCACCTGTGTGTAGTGGCCGCACACCTGGCCCTCCTCGCAGGCGCCGGCGCTCAGGTTGTAGTGTTGGCGCTCCTGGTGCCACTCTTCCACGGCCAGCGGCACGTCCATGCCCTCGTCCGTGATGCCGAACAGGTTCTCCCCGCGCCGCCCGCGCTCCTTGTTGTGGCCCCACACGCACTTCTCCGCGTAGGCCTTGGCGAAGGCAGCCAGCTCCTCGTCCCATCTCTGTGGGGTGCAGGGGGGGAGCAGGGCGGGGGGCTGAGTGGAGGTGCCCACCGTCTGTGGGGGTCACAGAGGAAGGTCCAGGGGGCCCCAGGAGGGCAAACCTGCCTACCCGCAGCGCTGAAGGAGGGCACTCCTGGCCACAGCTGGTGTCTGCGCCCCAGGGCTTCAATCACCCCGGGTGTGAGCCTTTGTGAGCCTGGCAGGGGGGTGGAAGGTTGACTGACACCGTGTTTGTGTGCATTAGTAACACTCTAAGGAAAGCGGGGTCATAGCCACCTCTCCAGTGAGATGGCGGAGGCAGGGGGGGACCTGGGGGGTTCACTTTGTCCATTTCCCTCCATCAGTCTAACTGGGGGCTTGTACCCCTCCCCATGCCTTTGCCTGCCAGCTGCCCTTTCTAAGTGTTCTTAGGTTGTCTGCCCCACAACCTTTTCCCCAAGAAAACAGATTAGCCAGGTGCTCATGGCGCCTGCCTATAACCCTAGCTACTATAGACCAAGAACTGAATAGCTATCCGCCTGCACAGAGAAGTTATTCTAAGACTCTTATTTCCAGTTAATGACCATACAGCCGGAAGTGAAGGCATGGCTCAAGTGGTTGAGGGCCAACCTTGAGGGAAAATACCAAGTGAGATTGTGATGCTCTGAGTTCAAGCCCAGTACCAGCACTAAAAAAAAAAAGAGGGGGGGAGGAGTTTGGCCTAGTGGTAGTGTGTTTGCCTTGCATGCACAAAGACCCAGGTTTGATTCCTTGGTACCACATACATAGAAAAAAGCCAGAAGTGATGCTGTGGCTCAAGTGATAGAGCTCTAACCTTGAGAAAGTCCAAGGACAGTGCTCAGGCCCTGAGCTCAAGCCCAGGACTGGCAAAAAAAAAAAAAAAGAAAGAAAGCATTTGGTAAGAATAGAAATTACAGCAGAGGTTGGGTGCCAGTGGCTCACCCTGTAATCCTAGCTACTCAGGAGGCTGAGGTCTGAGAATTGTGGTTCAAAGCCAGCCCAGGCACAAAATCTTCAATTAACCACCAGAAAACAGGAAGTGGCCCTGTGGCTCAAGTGGTAGAGCGTTAGCCTTGAGCTAGGCTAGTGCTCTACCACTTGAGCTGAAAGCTCAGGGACAATGCTGAGGCCTAGAGTTCAAGCTCCATGACCAACAAGGAGGAAGAGAAGGAGGAGGAGGGGGAGGAGGAGGAGGTGGAGGAGGAAGAAGAGGAGGAGGAGGGGGAGGTGGTGATGGAGGAAAGAAAAAGAAAGAGAAAAAAAGAAAGAAAGAAAGAAAGAAAGAAAGAAAGAAAGAAAGAAAGAAAGAAATTACAGCAGAGAAAACCTAGGAAATGAAGTATGTGGGTGTGATTTAACTTGCTGCCTGCTATTGAGAGTCTTGGTAACCCAATGCTGTCTAAGTGCCAATGGTGATTTTCATGGGAGGGGATGCCTCAGATGGAAGCCTGGGAGGGAGCCTTTTGGGTCAGAAGATCTCTGAGGCTCTGTGTCCCTTCCATGGCCGACAGACAGAGTGTGGGTGGGAAGACAATTAATGAGGCGTCTGACCCAAAGGACTGAGGAGAAAGGCCTGGATCCCATTAAACTTTGTCTTAGGCCTCTCCTGGAATGGCTGGCCTGCTGCACTCAGGCCCCACCCTGTGGCTTTGAGAGCCAGGCAGGCCCGAAAGCAGTGGGTTTTGATGACCCTGGGGGAGGGAACGGGGAGGATTCAGCCACATCCATTCACCATCCACTAGTGGCTTTCAGGGAGCAGCTGCTGAAGGCATGATGAGAGCACTGGACTCGAATCTCCCACTGCTGTGGCCTCACTGAGTCCCTTTCCCTCTGGGCATTTGTGTCCCGAATCACTTGGATGATGGGAGGTGGGGCAGGTGCAGGAAGCTGGGGTTGAGGACGGTGCCAGGATGACCTGCGGGGCTCCAGGCTAGCCTGTAAGCTTCTTGGAGAAAGACACTAATGCACCTTGGGATCTGCCATGGGCGCCTAATGTGTTTGTCAAATACCCAACGACTGAGACAAGTCCTGCGTAGAAGAGGCTTCCTGCTGTCATTCCTCTTCTCCCCACGTGCTGGGAACCCGCCATTACTCGCGGCTTGTTGAGGGTTCTCAGTGAGTGGTCCAGGGCCCCTGTGGAATGGTAAGAACCTCCACAGCAACCTGCACTGGCCACGTGGTCACCATCTGGAAGGAAGTCTATCCATCCTTCATCCATTCAGGCTGGGACAGTGGCAGGAACCACATGCTCCTAAAGTCACCGCCTACCTGGGCTCCATGGCATAGGCAGCACTGAGGGCCCGGGGGCCGCGAGGAGCCTGAGCCAAGGCTAGAAGGTGAGGTATTAGCCAGGGCGAGGTGGGACTGGCATCCAGAGCCCAAGGCACGCAGGGCCAAAGGAGTGGGCTGGAGGGCATCAGGGACTGGCAGATAGGGAAACTGAGGCCCCACAGTCCCTCCCAGGCCTCAGTGCTGGAGTTGGCAGTAGCAGCATCTGGTCTCCTGGTTTGTCATCTGCAGTAGCTGGTTGCCCACGCTAATGGGGCTGTGAATGGTGGCAGTGACGCATGTGTGTCCCATATGTCACCTTGTCTGAGCCACTGTGCAGGGGGTGGTGGAACCCAACTTTCAGTCTAGAAACAGAGCTCTTTGGAGAGCACGGGGTCCGTCCAGAGTCACAAAGTCACAGAGCTGAGCTTAGAACTGAGGGCTGGGGACCAGGGCTCACGCTGTGTTCCCCAAGTGAGACTCTGTTGTCAGACACCAGTGACAGGTTACTGGCCACTGCCCACCAGCCTCTCAGGCCACCTGCGGGGAGTGGCTGGGGACAAGGGCTCTTCAAACCTGTGGGAGGACAGGCAGGGAGGGGACCCTCACTTCATCTCCTTTACTTCTGTCTCAGCTCACACATGGCCTGCCCCAACCCCGCCATCAAATAGCAATCCCTTCCTGACAGACGTCCCCTCCACCCCACATCGGGCTGTCATCCTCTGCATGAGCATGCCACATCTAGATGCTTCTCTCTCACTTAGAAATAGCGTATTTATGTTTATATGTTTTGAGATCTTACCAGCCCTGCGCAATATAACATTTGCAGGAGTCTATGTACACGAAGGGCTCGTTATGACTGAGTTCTGCAGATGAGCTACTGAGTCCACCAAGTAACAGGACATTCCCCTAGGTCACAGGACTCGCCAGTCATGGAGACAGAACTGCGGGAGTCCAGAGCCTTCTCTGATTCATGTTCTCGCCCACCCATCCAGCTGCCCTCTTTCTTTTTTTCTTTTTTTTTTTTTGGCCAGTCCTGGGCTTGAGCTCAGGGCCTGAGCACTGTCCTTGGACTTTCTCAAGGCTAGAGCTCTACCACTTGAGCCTCAGCACCACTTTCAGCTTTTTTCTATGCATGTGGTTCCAAAGAATCGAACCCGGGTCTTCGTGCATGCTAGGCAAGCGCTCTACCACTAGGCCAAACTCCCGGCTCCAGCTGCCCTCTTTCTTTCTCATCCCCTTGTAGGGGCCTCTGAAAAACCATCTTCACACAGCTTTTGCCCCTCTTGGGGCCACCTGTGTTTCAGGTGCAGGTGTGGGGTCCTTAGGATGAGAATCCTGTGCCAGCTCTTGAGCTCAAGTGAGCGGGTCTGGGCCCCACTTTCCTCATCTGGATAATGGGGCTGCTTGTGGAGCCTTGTGAGTTAAATGTCACTGGCTAGAGGGAGCAGTGTGAAGCAGCTCGGCCCAGGCCAGCCCTGCCCCCGCAGCCCCCGCCACCCACTCACTAGCCCACTCACCATCTGCAGCATGTTGGAGGCGGGCGGGGTCACTTGAGCGCGATAGCGGTTGTGCAGTTCCACCAAGGCCAACTTCTCATCCTTCCTGAGGGCTGCAGTGGTCCCCAGCAGCAGCAGCGGCAGCAGCAGGGCCTGGAGGCTGCAGGAAGCGTGCATGGCGGCCAGCCCTCTCTGCCTCTCCTGTCCAGGGGTCTCGCTGCAGGATTTAAACTCCTTCCCACACAAGCACCACCCTGGCTGGGGTGGGGCGCAGGGGCCGTGTCTGGAGGCCCTGCCCGGTTCACACAATGTCTCAGGGTGGGCTGGGTGCCTTGGGCCTTGACCAGAGCTGAATCCACTCGCCTGGAGTCCTTGGCAACAGTCTTCTTTCCCTCGGTAAGAGGGGTTCAGGCCAAGAGCTGTGCACAGAGACTCAGGGGCAAAATGCCAGGAGCATCTGCAGAGCCATGGCGTGGCACCCAGGCCCCAACCCTGAGCAACAAGGACAGGAAAGGGAAGTGGTTCTCCCAGAACTGAAGCTCTTGGTGGTTTTGAAATGACAGGAGACCAGATCGATTTGGATAAAAGTTGAAACAGGTCATAGAAATCTAATAAATGTAGGTGAAGCAGGTCTGAAGCCTGGTCCTGCCCATGGCTATTGGGGTTTGTGGGGGAACTGAGTCGGTGATGGTGACAGACCCCACTACCTCATGGGGCTACTGGGAGGTCATATGGATGTGTGCAAGGGGTCCAGCATCCCCCCATCTTGTGAACACACTTGCTGAATGTGTCCATAGGAAATTGGGTGCTATGAATATGCTAGTCTCCTCCTCCTCCTCCCTCTCCTCCTCGTCCTCCTCCTCCTCCTCCTCCTCTTCCTCTCTCAATCAGGTTTCCCTACATAGTCGAGGTCAGCTTTTTGAACTTGAGATCCTCTTGCCCTCCAGCTTCCCCAGAGCTGGAATTACAGGAGTGTACCATCACCCCACCCCCAGGGGTTTTGAAGGCTTTGTCTTAAGGACTTGATGGGTGGATTTGAAAGCACTGACTGTCCCACAGATTCATGCTTTTCTTGAGGCTTTAAGTTTAGGGATGAATGTAAGTTTTGAACTCACTTGTGTTTAAGAAGGTATGGAATTGAGAGCCAGGCAGATCCATTGGTTTTATTTAGGACTTTTTTTTTTTGCCAGTCCTGGGGCTTGAACTCAGGGACTGTGCACTACACCTTGGGCTTTCTCAAGGCCGGCACTTGAGCTACAGCACCACTTTTTTTTTTTTTTTTTTTTTTTTTTTTTTTTTTGCTATTTCTGTGTATGTGGTCCAGAGAAATGGAACCCAGGGCTTTGCACATGCTAGGTAAGCACTCTACCACTAGGCCATTCTCCCAGCCTCTACTGGCTTTAAAGACGACTCAAAAGCAAATTAAAGTTTGAAGAGCTGAGTGTCCCACAGTGCTTAGCTGGGACACATTTTCCTGATTCTTGGAGTTGCTTCTTGCCCCCTGTCTTTGCTTCCTGTGCCGCTGAGCTACACCGTCGCCCCCATCATCCCATCTGCCCCAACTCATCCAGTCAGTCCCAACACTTCTGGTCAGCGTGCCGTGAACTGAAGTTGACAGGGGTCCTCAGAAGCCCTTTCTGAGGGGGTTTCAGCACCACTCTCCATCCAGCCTTCCCCTGAGATTGAATCGTGGGTGTGGGAGGTATTTCTGGCAGGGGTGCCATGGTGAGGCATGCAAAAGTCAAAACTACCAGCCAGGCGCCGGTGGCTCATAACTATAATCCTAGCTACTCAGGAGGCTGAGATCTGAGGGTAGGGGTTCAACGTCAGCCCAGGTGTGAAAGCCCATGTGACCCTTATTTCCAATTGACCACCAGAAAACTGGAAATGGTGCTATGGCTCAAGTAGTAAAGCACTAGCCTTGAGCTGAAGAGCTCAGGGACAGTGCCCAGGTCCACAGTTCAAGCCCCATGACAGAAAAAAAAAAAAAAGAACCACAAACAACAAACTATTGCTAAAAAGAAATTAGAGGGCTGGGAGTTTGGCCTAGTGGTTAAAGTGCTTGCCTAGCATGCATGAAGACCCAGGTTCGAATCCTCGGTACCACATATAGAAAAAAGCCGGAAGTGGTGCTGTGGCTCAAATGGTAGAGCTCTAGCTTTGAGAAAGTCCAAGAACCGTGCTCAGGCCCTGAGCTCAAGCCCAGGACTGGCAAAAAAAAAAAAATAGACACAAATATGTAAGGAGACAGCTGGGAGTGTGGCCTAGTGGTAGAGCACTCGTCTAGCATGCACGAAGCCCTGAGTTTGATTCCTCTGTACCTCATACACAGAAAAAGCTATGGCACTATGGCTCAAGTAGCAGAGCATAGCCTTGAGCAAAAACCATCCAAGCACAGTGCTCAAGCCCTGAGTTCAAGCCCCAGGACAGGAGGAGGAAGAGGAGAAGGAGGAGGAGAAGGAGAAAGAAGAAGAAGACAACACATTTTCTGGCTGGTCAGATCATTTGGCATGTGTAAAATCTGAGGAATTGTTGGGCAGTGTCAAGGTACCTGATAAATGCTAGATATTTTGAACAAGCAAGGGGTGCCAGGTACATCAGAAAAGGTAGAATGGGGTCTGCTGTCATTCAGGTTTGGGGTGCCTGGCTGCCGAATAAGATGGCTGATGCATGCAACCAGCGTGCATGCCTGAGGCCGCCAGGAATGCCCCATCCCAAAGAGAAGTGGGCTGCCTTGCCAACTGAACTCTAAGTAGACCCAGCTCTTCACAGCTGGAGTCAGAGGGTCCTGCTCTGAGATGTCAAGTTCAGCCAACATGCCCAGCCCCAGATTTTTGTTTTTTAAGAAGATAAAATATAGGAGACAGTTAGGAAAACACTGCTTCCTGAGTAGGACAGAGTGGAGGGTGTGGGAATTCAAGATCAGCTGGGAAAGGAGAGACTTCGTTGTTTACCAGGAAGTAGACTCCATGGTGGTGTAAGAAAAATGATGTGGGGGCTGGGAATATGGCTTAGTGGTAGAGTGCTTGCCTAGCATACTTGAAACCCTGGGTTTGATTCCCTAGAGCCACATAAACAGAAGAAGCCAGAAGTGGCGCTGTGGCTCACGTGGTAGAGTGCTAGCCTTAAACAAAAGAAGCTCAGGGTCAGTGCTCAAGTCCCGAGTTCAAGCCCTAGGACTGGGAAAGAAAGAAAGAAAGAAAGAAAGAAAGAAAGAAAGAAAGAAAGAAAGAAAGAAAGAAAGAAAGAAAGAAAGAAAGAAAAAAAGGAAGGAAGGAAGAAAGGAAGGAAGGAAGGAAGGAAGGAAGGAAGGAAGGAAGGAAGGAAGGAAGGGAAAGAAAGAAAAAAGGAATCAGTCTCACTTATGTATTTATATAAAACCACATGTACATATAAAAGAAACTACACAAATAACTATGAACATACAAAAAAAATGACAGCTCAAGTCCCCATTGGTTAAATGGCCTGTGGTCTTGGTGGTAGCTGGAGGCGAGCCAACAGGGGCTTGCAGTTCTCCACTGAGACCAGGGGAGGCGCCATGATGAGGGCATCTGGACACAGTCCTGTGTGGCCTGTGAGGGGCAAAGGAATCTAGAGTCTCATTTGATTTCTGGGCACAGTGCATGTATGGGGTGGGTGTTACCAGGAGGACTGAGATTTGAGAACTGGTAGGAAGCCAGAGGAAGGACAGAGGCTATGAATGCGCAAGTGTAGAACATTAGAAAAGGCAATGCCATCAGAGGCAACGCGTCTCTGGTAAGAGGCCCATGGCAGAGCCTGGGCTTTTCCTGGGCTGCGCTTGTGAGCAGCATGAATTAGAAGAGGAAGAGTGGGGGGAGGGAAATGGGGACAAAAACAGAAGAAGGGGTATCAATGTGTGAGAAGTAATGCACCTACTATCTGGCGAATGTAACTGTAATCCCTCTATACATTACTTCCATAATAAAAGAAGAGGAAAAGAGAGGGTGCTGGTGGCTCATGCCTGTAATCCTGGCCACTCAGGAGGTTGAGATCTGAGTATCACAATTCTGAGCATCACAGTTTGAAGCTTCCGGCAGTTTCCGGCAGGAAAGTCCCCTTGAGACTCTTCTCCAATTAGCCAGAAACCAGAAGTGCTGTGACTCAAAGCGATAGAGCATTAGCTTTGAGGCCAAAAGTTCAGGGACGGTGCCCTGGGCCAACAACAACAACAAAGAGGAGAGGAGAAAATGGAAGGTCAGATGACATGCCATCAAGAACAGGAAAGTGTGTATCAACCAACATGAGCACTTCGAATCGCAAACCCCCCCAAACTTTCAGGTAACATTGTCCAAAAAGAAAGATACTCTCTACCTCCCTGACTTATGTTAACGGTAACCCCTCTGTGCTTCGAAAACAGTAAAAACTTTCATCATCTAAAACATGCATTTCCTGCATGGCATAATCCTTGCAAGTTTGTAGCACATTGGACATTCTGTGCCGCTGGGCCAGCATCTGCCTTCCTCTGCTCACCTGCGCCATTCAGCCCTTCTACTCACCTGTCTGGGCCCAGGCTCCTGCTCATTAATGGCAGGGAAAGGCTGGGCATCGAGTCCCTGCCTTGTCTGTGCCTTTCCAGTCTTTCTTTCCCCTACGGTAGGCTCCCGTGGCCTTTCCACAGGTGAGAAGAAGGGAGGGAGGGAGGCCACAGGCAGAACTGTGGAAAAAAGTGGGGAGGGAGAGCTGTCTGTGACGAGACGGTCCTCTGGGAACCCGGATGTCTATGATTCCTGCCACCAATCCCTGTGAATGGTCCAGAATTTGTCTTTATCTAGTGTTCACAGGCCTGTAGCTGGAGGGGCCAGACATGGCTGCTCTGTAAACAAAGATGCCTGCCTAAGCCAGCACATGTCCAGCTCCCCTATTTCTTTCCTCTCTCTCTCTCTCTCTCTCTCTCTCTCTCTCTCTCTCTCTCTCTCTCTCTCTCTCTCTCTCATCCTGGGGCTTGAACACAGGGCCTGGGCACCGTCCTTGGACACTTTTTGCTCAAAACTAGCACCCTGCCACTTGAACCACAGTGCCACTTCCGGCTTTTTCTGTGTATGTGGTACTGAGGAATCGAACCCAGGGCTTTGTGCACGCTACCACTAGGCCAAACTCCTGGCTCAAGCTCCTCAATTTTTGCTTGAAACTCAAAACCCCAGCAGGGTTCCATCCTCTTCACGGTGCTGGCAGCTGTGAGTGGACTGACAGGCACTGATGGAAGTAGGAGGGTCTCTGCCAGCCCCATCACAGATCCGGGCCTCTGCTGGTTATGTAACTGTCCTCTGTCTGGGAAAGAAAAAAGAAAAAAGTCTGGACATTTCCCGGTTTCCAGAGAGGGGGAAATGACGGATGTAGTTAGCTCTAATGCTTAAATTATGCAGGGCAGGGAAGCCAGACTCAGAGGTGCCTGGACAGCAGACCAGCTGGAAGAAGGGTTCCCCCGCAGGCCAGCACCTATGCCACAGTGCCCGGGAGAGCATGTCATGTGCTTTGGTGGGAGCAGCTGTGGCAGTCTGGAGGCTGGGGTGAGGAGGACGGGGATAGGAGGCCTCTAGGAATTACACACATTCCCAGCATTCGGTATGTCTGCTTCAGGGTTGTCTCCACGAGTGCCCTCACTCTCCTGACCACTTCCTGACTTCAGCATTGGCTGAGGTGTCAAACACGGGACCATCTGGGCCTGAAGGACGACGCCATGGAAGCACATGACAGCCTCTCTCCCCTCTGCCAGTGTTCCCTGGGCAGTGGGTCACCACTGTGGAACTTGTGCTCCACCACCACAAGAGCTTAAGTGCAGCCAGGCGCTGGCGGCTCACACATGTCACCCTAGCTACTCTGGAGGATGAGATGTGCAGATCATGGTTCAAAGCCAGCCCAGGCAGGAAAGCTGTGAGACTCTCATCTTCAATGAACCACCAGAAAACCATAAATGGTGCTGTGTGGCCTTGCACAAAAGAGCTCAGGGACAGTGCCCAGGCTCTAAGTTGAAGCCTCCCCCTCCTAGAAGTCTAAAATACCCCTCTGCTTACCATGTACCTCCCCAAGAGGGAGACAAAACCAGCAGGACTGCAGAGGTCCCTCCCCACCCTCAACAGCCTGGCTGCCCCTCTGGCCAAGCAGCTTTAGGATTTGTGACTGGGGAATGAGCTAACTCATTCCAGACAGTGTGAAGACGACTGAGGGCAGCACCTGTGGTGAAGGGATTGGATATTTGATTTTCAGATAATTGTTCCTACACGGGAGGCCTATACCGGATTTTTGGAAGAAAGGAACAGAAAACAGAAGTGAAAAACAAGTGATGTAACTCCAAGGGGACTCACAGCTGGAATCAGGCAGGGCCCTCCCTGGCCACACATCTGGAAACGTGGTGAAGGCAAAGTGGCGAGATGCAGTTGTGTTGTAGCTCCACACAAACATCAAGTCTTCAGACAGGGAGGGACAAGGGAGAGGATTATTATGAAAATCATATGGCTGATTCTTCTCCACTTCTCTCCAGAGTTTTGAAAACAAACCCTACGAAGTTGTTGGCTTGTGGACGCTCATCCCTAGCTTTTCCCACACCCCATTGGGGTACCAACCCCCAGCCCCTATAAGACCATCCTCAGCTCTGTTCCTGGGCCTGGTTCCATGGCCTGCTGCCGTCCAGCTCTAGTTACTTGCTCTACACCTCAGCTTCCTGGGGATATGCAGCTCCTGGGGGAAGGTAGAGACCACATATCGGGGGCCTCTGAACTTCACATTCATTTCTCTGAGATAACCAGCCTGAACCTTCCCATTACAAACTGCTTTGCAACGCACGGAGGAGGCGCATTTCTGAGTTCAGAAAGCTCCACCATCTTGGGCCTTCGTTTCCTCCTAAAATTGAGGGTGGGGTTGGGACACACATGGCCTTCCCACACTGCAGGACAGGTGTATCACACATCCCACCTTGCCCACACCTGCCCCAGGGCGCACCAGAGCAGCCTGCCTCTCCAGAAGCCCATCTGGGGACACCTGAGTTTTGTGCCGGTGGCCTCAAGAAAGTGGGCCTAAGCCATGTGTGGGCCACCACCATGTCTCCACTGTACCAATTTGGGTTTGTCCCTGTGGCCGGCTCACACTGGGTGGTGGGGGTGGGGGTTGGTTCTACCATTGTGCTCTCATTGCCACTACCCTCCTCCCTCTCCCGGGCTTTCTGGCCTTTTGCTACTTCTATTGATCAAGCACTGGCTCTCTCCTGACGTCAAGGCAAAGGATAACAAAGACGGTACTGGCTGGCAGCCCTCGGCCGTTCCTGTAGGACTGGTGGCTAGGAGATGCTGCCCCTAAGAACCACCATGAGAAAAGATAGTTACTTCTAGGCACTGGGTAATTAAGAGTAGAAAATCTAGCTGGGCATGGTGGCTCATGCCTGTAATCCTAGCTACTCAGGAGGCTGAGGAATGCAATTCAAAGCCAGCCCAGGCACCAAAGAATAAGAGATTCTTATCTTCAGTTAACCACTAGAAAACTGGAAGTGGGGCTATGGCTCCAGGGGCGGGGCTGTAGCCTTGAGCTGAAGAGCTCAGGGATAGCGCCCAGGCCCAGAGTTCAAGTCCCATGACAAAAAAAGAAATCCTCACCAGGTGCGGATGGCTCACACCTGTAATCCTAGTAACTCAGGAGGCTGAGATCTGAGGATCACGGTTCAAAGCTAGTAGGGGCATGAAAGTCTTGTGAGATTCGTATCTCCACATAACCACCAGAAAACCAGAAGGGATACGCTGGCTCAAATGGTAAAGTGCTAGCCTTGAGCTGAAGAGCTCAGGGACAGTGCCGAGGCTGAGCTCAAGCCACACAACTGATGGGAGAGGCACAGGACCCTCTCCATGGAGAATTTCTCTATATTCATGAGTCAAGTCTGCACAGAGGCCTCAGCTAGGACCCTCCCAAGGCTAACACACTCGTGACTGTTAAGTGGACATGCAAGATTCCAAGGCAGAAGTAAAATGGGGGAAGGTCACAAGGTAATGCACAAAAACCAAGCAAGCTGGGTCCTGAGAACAGCTGCCTCCTCCCCCACCTTCCGTTCATTCCCAGGAAGTAACAGAAGCCAGCAATGTAAGCCTTACTGATTGTTGATCCTGCTGGTGGAGGGAGGGGTGGGGAGAACATTACAGATGTGCCGAGTGCTCACACAAGGCTGGCCTCGAAGTGATCCTCTGATTTAAAACCTCTTAAATCATGACTGCTTAGCAATGTGACTTTTATGATGTACAAAGATTTTGTTTTTCCCCATTCAGCCACACAAGGGGCTGATTCTTTTAAGGAAAAATTCCCTCAGGTACAGTCATCTGAGCTTCATTTAAGCCCACAGAAGAGGCTCTGAGTGTTTCAGCTCTGAGCCATGACCTCTGCTGTCCATTACAAACCCACACAGGTCATTCAGGGGACCAACAGCCCCCACCAGGTTCATAAGATACCCAAGAAAAGAGGGCCAAGAGGAGGGGCACACAAGGGTCACAGCTCCGTCACCAGTGGCTGACTTGAGATCTTCCACACACACACACACACACACACACACACACACGTCTGTGATTCCACTGTAATCAGAGGCTATGATGTGGCTTTGTGGTCTTTTGGAGGCATAACCAGCAGCCATGATGGCCTCCAGCGGTGTCAGTGTCTCAACACCCCTGCCACACTGGGGAAGCACGAGCACGGCACGTCCAATTAGAAAACAGCTTCATGTCACTACAAAAATAACACCTCACTTTATCTCCAGGACAGGGGACCATTTTAGGAGTCAGGATCACAGATCGTAGTGAGTGACTTTGCATTGCCGGGCCTGGAGCTCTTCTTCCCCCAGCTACTGACAACACCGGCCTGCACTCATCTGCAAAACAGCCTCTGCACAGACAGACTCTGGGACCCAACCCAGGGAGGGTCCTTTCCCCTAGCCGCCTTGAGCCCTCTGAAGACATGGGGTCAAAGTAGGATGGGGCCAGCCCAGCCAAGGGCGGGGACTAGGAGCAGAGGTTCCAGGAAACCATTTAGATGGGGCAGAGCTGGTGGGGGGGGGTGGGGTGGGTAGACAGACCTGGAGAGAAATGTTAGTTTAGGAATTATATTAAAATTATAATCACACTCCAGCCTGGCATGGCTGACTCCGAGAGCCATGGACACTAGGAAGTGGGGGCTTTAGGACTTGGTTCTGAACTTTGCAGTGCTGAAGATGGAACCCGGAACACATACATTTAATTGCAATTCAAGTTATTGGATCCATTGTTCCTTGGATCTGAATTCCACTCTGCTTGACAAAGTGCTGTGACTTCTTCCGTTGACCATCGATTTCCAACGGGGTACAGGGGGACAGGGATGAGCAGGTCCCAGTGCTAAGGGATGACTGTGACACTAGGATCCACAGCCAGAGAGCCAGCTGAGGGGACCACAGCCTTTCAAATCGAAGAGGGCACTGAGTGGATTTGCTGCCAATGGGGCAGCCTCCAGGCCACAGTGCCCCGAGGCTGGATGAGCCCTGCCTCTCACAGACAGGTGCTGGCCAAGTCTCAGGGAAGCAGCAGCTGGAATCCTTCCTAAGCTGTCTGGGGGGGGGCGGCGCAGTTGGCTGGCACATGTATGCCAAGGGTGGGTAACTAATCAGCTCCTGGAAAATGGTCCTTTTTATTCCTTCCCTTTCGATCTGGCAGTCAGCTCTCCAAGCTGTTTCTTATACAGTTCTGTTTCCTACAGTTCTGAGAGAGTGGTTCCATCACAGATGATCAAAGGCTGGGTCCCTCGGGCTACTATGTAGGCCTTCCAGTGGGGGGCGCTGGCGTAGCCTTGAAAGGAAACAGTTAAATGTCAGTGGTAGAATAGGGAGAGCCCAGAGTACCCACAGAGTCCTAGGCAAAGCTTACTCTGGGGATGTCTCAGCTCTTCACAGTGCAAGTCCCTTCTCATGTGCTGTCTAACCTGCCATCCAACAGGTCCAGCAGGCTGCACTGTGAACCCAAATGTTCCCCATCCCCAGCCTGGGCAGCTCAATCACCCCGCAGGTCTCAAAAGCTGGCTGCCCGGGAAGGCATCCAGCTCTGTGTGTGTGTGTGTGTGTGTGTGTGTGTGTGTGTGTGTGTGTGTGTGTCCAGCTCTGTGTGTGTGTGTGTGTGTGTGTGTGTGTGTGTGTGTGTGTGCTTGTACGTGCATGCATGCATACATGTATTTTGAGATAGGGTCTATGTAGCCCAGGCTAGCCTCAAACTTGGGACCCTCCTGCTCTGCCATCTGAGCACTGGCATTACGACTGTGCGCCCCCATGCCTGGCTTGCTCAAGCTTTTTCTTGGAGGGGGAGGGAGGACAGTATAGTTATGAAAGGGAGCAAGATCTCCTAGCCAGTTCTCCTGAGGTTTAATTAGCATGTCAAGATGAACCCAAACTAGCTTTTCCCAAACTGGTTCTGCCAGCAACAGTGTTCTATAAGCTATTACGAAGGAAATGGCTTCCATGGCCACGTACATTTGAGGAACATGAGGTTTCTCTACAGCTGCCTGAGGGGGCGGTACACTGTGTCTACCAGCACTGGCAAAGTCCCCTTGTCAAGAGCACCTGTCCTATCCCTGAGACCATGTGTGACCCAAGCAGCAGTGTAGGAGACACAGCTGCATCATGTGAATGGCTCATGAGGGACATTTAGCTTTCACACTTGGGTAGTCTAATGATGCTGAACCTCACCAGGATCTAGGGCAACAGGACAGTGCTACACATGGAAATGTTTTTTTGTTGTTGTTGTTGTTGTTTTTTGCCCTTGTCGGTCGTGGGGCTTGAACTCAGAGGTCCTGGGCGAGTGCTTCAGCTCAAGGCTACTGCCTTATCCCTTGAGCCACAGAGCCACCTTCAGTTTTCTAGTGGTTAACTGGAAATAAGAGTCTCAGTCTTTCATGCCCAGGCTAGCTTTGAATCTGGATCCTCAGATCTCAGCCTCCTGAGTAGCTAGGATTACAGGTGTGAGCCACTGAGCCTGGCAACACGTAAATGTTTTGATAGATCACCCAAGTGTGGTGGTACATGCTTAGAACACCCAGCTCTTGAAAAACTGAGGCAGGAGGATTCTGAGTTCAAGGCTAGTCTCAACTAGCCTTGCGAGTTCTAGGTCAGTCTGAGCTACGTCAGACCCTGTTTCCAAATGGAAATAAAATAAAATAAATATATAAATTAATGAATATAAAGAGTTTAATTTCAGGTCAAGTTTTTCTTTTAACTACAACACAGCATAATTTAAAACAAACAAACAAACAAAAAAACCTCAGCCAGGTGACAGTGGCTCATACCTGTAATTCTAGCCCCTCAGGAGGCTGAGATTTGAGGACTGAGTTTCAAAGCCAGCCTGGCAGGAAAGTCCATGAAACTCTTATCTCCAGTAAACTACTTAGAAAAAGCCAGAAGTGGGCCGGGAGTTTGGCCTAGTGGTTAAAGTGCTTGCCTAGCATGCATGAAGACCCGGGTTCGATTCCTCGGTACCACATACATAGAAAAAAGCCAGAAGTGGTGCTGAGGCTCAAGTGGTAGAGCTCTAGCCTTGAGAAAGTCCAAGGACAGTGCCCAGGCCCTGAGCTCAAGCCCAGGACTGGCAAAAAAAAAAAAAAAAAGAAAAAGCCAGAAGTGGTGCTGTGGTTCAAGAAGTAGAGAGCTAGCCTTGAGCAGAGACAGCCTGAGAGTTGGAACCCAGGTCCTGAATTCAGGTCCACAACTGCTCCCAAAAAAGCAAAGCTTGCAGTCTGCTCCACACCCCTATCCTAGATGAGGTGAGAGGATTCGATGAATCTGGAGTCTTCTGAATGGCCCCATGGAAGCCTCACCTGGGTGGTGGGGCAGGAGACAGAGCATCAGTGGTGATGCTTTGGGGACGCTCGCTTCTGCCAGGCATGCTGCCTCAGTGATTGCTACTGACAATGCTTAATGCAATCCTGCCTGCCCTCTGGAGTCCTCTATTAGGAAATGAGGCACAGGATGAATTTCAGCCGGGAAAGCATGGAGTCAGAGTTGAGTATGAGCCATGCATATGTGGCTGCGACTTGGCTATTGGAGCCATGTGGGAGGGAACATTTCCCTGTGTAACCCTTGCCCTGACATAAGGCTTTGCACTCTTTTTTAATTTTTTTTCCCCCTAGTTCTGGGACTCAGGAGCTGAGCACTGTCCTTGGGCTTTCTCAAGGCTAGAGCTCTACCACTTGAGCCACAGCACCACTTTTTGGCTTTTTCTGTGTAAGTGATACCAAGGAATCGAACGTCGGTCTTTGTGCATGTTAGGTAAGCACTCTACCACTTGGCCACGCTCCCAGCCGCAAGGCGTTGCACTCTTTATCTGCAAAATCTTTTCACTGTTGTTGCATAATGGGGCTTGAACTCCTCAGGGCCTGGGCTCTTACATGGCTTTTTCACTCAAGGCTGGCACTACCATTTGGGCCATTCCTTCCACTTCTGGCATTTGGTGGTTAACTGGAGATGGAATCTCATAGAATTTTTTGCCTGGGTTGGCTTTGAACCACAGTTCTCTGGATCTCAGCTACCCGAGTAGCTAGAACTCAGCTTCTAACTTGATTTTTCTTTTTTTTTTTTTGCCAGTCCTGGGGCTTGAACTCAAGGACCTGGCACTGTCCCTGAGCTTCTTTTGCTCAAGGCTATTATTCTACCATTTGAGCCACAGTGCCACTTCCAGCTTTTTCTGCTTATGTGGTACTGAGGAACTGAACCCAGGGCTTCAAACATGCTAAACAAGCACTCTACCACTAAGCCACATTCCCGGCCTAACTTTTTTTTTTTTTTTTGCCAGTCCTGGGGCTTGAACTCAGGGACTGGGCACTATCCTTGGGCACTTTTTGCTCAAGGCTAGTGCTCTGCTGCTTGAGCCACAGTACCAATTCTAGCTTATTCTGGGTATGTGGTACTAAGGAATCAAACCCAGGGCTTTGTGCATGCGAGGCAAGCACTCTACCACTACACTATGCTCCTGGCCCCCAGCCTAACTTTTTAAGCCACATTCCCAGCCTAATTAGGAACAATAAGGGTTTGTAAATGTTGTCCATAGGAGGCATTTATCTCTGCCTTATTTAATTATTCTGTTCCTAAGCATAAATATATTGTCCCCATTAATAAAAGAATGGTTTTATTCTACTTAATAGAACTGTGGGGACAGCAGATTTGACATTTAAGAATATTTCCCAAGTTAAGAATGAGAGGGCAGCTAACCCTGCCCTCCCGAGGGCCTACATACCAATGTCCCCGGATTCTATGGGC
The DNA here is from genome assembly GCF_031878675.1 of Megascapheus bottae. Taxonomy (NCBI): domain Eukaryota; kingdom Metazoa; phylum Chordata; class Mammalia; order Rodentia; family Geomyidae; genus Megascapheus; species Megascapheus bottae. The sequence goes on from NC_143530.1 coordinate 11,126,449, forward strand.
ATGGCCACAGTCTGACAGTGTCTTCGACACTGGAAGGGAGGGATGAGCTGCAACATGGCCTCACCGCTGCCAAGAGTAAATAAGTCATGCACCTTATGCTTCTGGAAGGGAAGAACAAGAGGAAGGGGAGAGAAGGAAGAGAAAACAAATAAAACCTAGGCAATCAGCACACAAAAATCCTTTTACACAGCTTCAATTTCCTCACAGTCTAAACAATGAAAAGCTGAACCAATAACAAAATCCATAATTAGGTCCAAAAGGCAAAACAAACTTGTTTCTCCTAAACATGGCATCCCCAGTACTGGGACTAGGGCAAAAATCTCTTTAAAAAAAAAAAAATATATATATATATATATATATTTATAAATAAGGGGAGTGGACGAGGGGAGGGAAATGGGGACAAAAACATGAGAAGGAGTATTGATACCCCATCATCTCCCTCCCAATCATCTTGTTTTTTCCCTTCCCTTTCCTATTTCAAATAATCAAATAAACGTATGGCAAAAATCTCTTCCAGGAAGGGGTAGGGGAGGGAAATGGGATGAAAACTTGAGAAGGGGTAGCAATGATTGTGAAGTAATGTATCTTCTATCTGGTGAATATAATGTAACCCTTCTATTAATTACAATAAAAAATTCATTTAAAAAAATCTCTTCTATGTATCCTCTAAAGAGACACTAAGTCATCTGCTGGGCAACATCATCAATGAACACCAGATACTGATGAACTTGTTACTTTGTAACTATTTTGAGCCACAATTTCACAGCCAGCCATGGGGAACTGGCTGTGATCTCCTCATCTGGTGCTGTGGAGTATATCTGCTCCACCCTTAGCCATTCCCCAATTCCTCTCACTGAATCTGACCAAGTGCTCAGTCCTGGCAGAGGCCAGATAGCACATGGTGGTTTAGTATACAAACTTCCCAGGATTTGGTTTGATCCAGAATTCTAGATAAACAGAGTGTTGGGCAATCTCCATGGAATATCATTTCTCACTACTACAACTCTGAGTTACAAAGCACCAAGCTCAAGTTTACACCCTGGCACATCTATGCCATCTTACTAATGCAAACCAGTCACGGTAGGTGACCTCTGATGCTGAGGTCAAAAAGGACAAGCAGAATGTGCACCTGCACAGGCAAATGCCGCCAGCAGCAGGAACAGGGACAAAGACAGAGAGGTCTTGCTCAGCTTCACCATGCAAGAAAACCCTAAGGCCTCCTTCCCATCTGCTTCACTCCTTCCTTCTCTCTCCTCTATCACACCTCCTAGCTTCTGACTCAGGAAACCCTGGCCCTACAAAGTAGAGGTCTTAAGTCTTGAGACCTAGAGTAGAGAAAAAAAGCTAAACTCAGCCCAGGGAGTCAAAACTCAGGTTTTTTGTTTGTTTATTTGTATTTGCTAGTCCTGGGACTTGAACTCAGGGCCTGAGCACTGTCCTTGGATACTTTTTGCTCAAGGCTAGAGCTCTGCCACTTGAACTACAGCATCACTTCTGGCTTTTTCTCAGCATATGGTATCGAGGAATCGAGCCCAGGGCTTCATGAATGCTAGGCTACCACTAGGCTACACTCCCAGCCCAAGACTTAGGTTTTGGCTTCATCTTCCCCTGTGCCCAACACTGGCAAAGATTATGGCAATGCCGAGAGTCATTTCACTAGTTACCATGGGAACAGGCTACCTCGTCCCTTGAGCCATCCTGCAGCTCACTGACACGAACACTGGCAGAAGCCTTGAACAGCGGCAGTTCTGGAAAAAACCCCAAAAGACCAAGACCAAGTGCTGTGTTCCTTTTTGTAGGCCAGAGGGGCACAGAGTCATGCTCCCCATCCAGGGTACAAAGAAAGAGAGAAAACGAGGTACAGCCCAGCCCTCAGAAACAATGAGCTCTTCTCCCAGTGCTGTTTAGCATGGAAGCCCCACTGCTTGTCTTCTGCTGCTGGGCTGCCTCGTGGTACTGGGCCCACACACTTGATACCAGGGCCTAGTGAGGGGCTGGTGGACGGCAGGGTGGAGAAAGGAGAGCCTGGGCCAGGGTGGAGAAGCAGCTGCTCTCAGAAACCAGACTCTCAGGATTGTGACTTTGGGGCCACTCCCCTTCTCAAAACATCCTTAAGAACCATAACAAGATGACTTTGATAAGCACTTCACTAACTGTGTTTGCTCCTTTGGCTTGGTTCCTTAGTGTTAAGCAGGCTAGTGACATTAACTTCAATATTCAAGTGGGAAAACTGAGATAAAGATGAAGGCCCTCGCCCAGAATTATATCATAATTATGAAGATGAAATCACATCCAGGCAGAGTTCTAGCTGGAGATGGCCAGAGCCCAGCACCTCCCGACTGCTGGCGGACAGGAGATCTTACTGCTAGACAAAGTGACTGTTTTTATAAGCTTTTTAAATTCCTTCAACACAATTCAGCAATTTTGGAGCCAAATAACAGCATCAGAAGGTTGAAGACATAACCCACAGCTGGTAGAAGATCACAGGTTGGGAATTCACTTTTTTTTTGTACAAAAGAAAATTCATCCAATTCTTCTAAACCATTCAAGGTTCAAAAACTCCTCAGAAATGAGAACCAACAGGGGCCGGGAGTTTGGCCTAGTGGTAGAATGCTTGCCTAGTATGCACGAAGACCTAAGTCCTCTACATAAATGTCCTACCTTACTTCCCACAACAGGTTCTGGGTGAAGATGGAAGCACTTTTTTAAGGAGGCATCTTTTGGAAACGGCAGATGGTTAAAAACAGGAAAAAGTTCGTGTAAAATTTGTGATCTGTTCAGAGGTCTTCTCCTGTAAAGTTTGAGCAGAGAAAAAGACATTGGTCATGGTCAGCCAGCCTTTCTGGGAGACAAACAGAACTAAGCAGGGGCAAGGAACACAGAGAAGTGTAAAGAGAGCAAAACAGCAGTATAATGTCCTAAGTATTAGGTCCGCCAAGAACAGAGTGTGCCGCTGATGGGAGACAAACGCACATGCACACATGCACACAGATGTACTCCACCACCATCGGTTGTACGTGCAGGTGGAATGCTTGGGAGGAAGAAATCTACTCCTCTGTCTTGGGAAAGAGGCGGAAGGGAAGGGAAGAGAGAAGAGAAATGGAGGGGATAAAATGCCTAATCCTTTGTTGAGGGCAGAGTGGGGCAAGGGAGCCCAATTAGTTTATTAAACTAGGCATTCAGGAATACAACTACACACAAGTTTAAAGAAAGGTGGAGGAACAGGTGGCTCATGTCTATAATCCTAGCTACTCAGGAGGTGGAGATCTTAGAACAATGTTTGGAAGCCAGCCTAGGCAGGAAAGTGTGAGACTCATAGCTCCAATTAACTGCCCAAAAAGCCAGAAGTGGAACTGTGGCTCAAGTGATGGAGCACTAGCCTTGAGCAAAAAAGGCTCAGAGAAAGCACCCAGGCCTAGAGTTCAGGCCCTAGGGCCAGCACAAAAGAATGAACAAACAGGGGCTGGGAGTTTGGCCTAGTGGTAGAGTGCTTGCTTAGCATGCACGAAGACCTGGGTTTGATTCCTTGGTACCACATACTTAGAAAAAGCCAGAAGTGGTGCTGAGGCTCAAGTGGTAGAGTTCTAGCCTTGAGAAAAATCCAAGGACAGTGCTCAGGCCCTGAGCTCAAGCCTAGGATTGGCAAAAAAAAAAAAAAAAAAAAAAAAAGAATGAACAAACAAAAGGAAGGATGAATGGTGGAAGCTGTGTTGTGCAGACAGTGAGGAATAGGACACAGGTTTCAATGCAGCTGGTTAAGCTTTGGGTGAATGACTCTAATTCCTGCTTTTCTGGTCTGAAAAATAACAAGGAAAATCTATTTCCCAAGCTCTGCTGAGCATCACTAAGGAACAACAGATCCTGAGAACCAAGACAAGTAGCCCTGCTCAGTCAGGTGCCAGGAAATGCAGTCCTCCTTCACGCTTCCAGCTCTTTCCAGCCCTCAGTTCTCCATGAATATAAATGCTAAACGCACGCCTAGACAGACCCCTTGAGTTACAAAGCAATCAGTGGCTACCCCATGGTGCGCCCTTCCATTCCACCCACCCGTTCCATTCATCTCCTCTGGCTCATGACCAGAAGCTGGGAAAAGCCTTCTGGGTGCGAGCAACCTGCCTCACCTAAGGGGCTTGGTGGCTCTCCCTGCTTGGACAAGTGACCTATGCCTTTCCTACACACAAGCTTAGTGTGTTCACACTCACCATGGGTAAGGGAACGGGAACCACCGCTCAGGAAAGCAACGCCACCATTTGGTGAAAACCCCTTCCGTGAAGCCTTCTGTCACCTCTGGGTACTGGCACAGGAAGTGCTGCATCTTCTCTGACATGAGAGGCTGGCCCGTCTTGGCAAGGAGGAAGGGAAACAAGAACAAGTTTATGATGGTAAATTTTGAGGGACTTGATCCAGCCTTGGAGTGGGAGCCAGTCCTGGAGAGAAGCAGGCCTCTGCTCACCTTGATCACCAGAGGATGGAGGTTGTCTAAGTTCTTTGGGGCATCCTCCACAAGTGACAACTTGAGGGGCAGAGTCTGAGCACAGACAGTGCAGTCAGCAGGGATGGTCTCCGACCGGTTCTGCTCACAGTTGTTGTTCCAAATCTGAGAGTAGTCAAAATCTGAGGGGGGAGGGGAGATAAATACAGGTAGGTAGTTTGGGAGGAAGGTAGACAGTTACATGTAACTTTTCACAGGACAGCTCGGTATGGGAGGAACAAGCAGCCACTGAGGAGGAGGAGAGGGCCCAGGGGCCAGGGCTGAAGGAGAGCATTTGCATCTGCACACTGTTCCATGCTTTGTGGACATATTAGCATAGTCTTTCCTAGATCAGGTCACTAGACTCAGTGATCGCTGGAGGAAGCATCAGCAATTCAGTCAAATGTGTTCAGGCATCTGAAATGTCTAGAGCACACCAGGTGTGGCATTCCTGGTGCTCTCACATCACCAATACATCCTGACGCTTGTCATTTTGCACACTCGGGTGTACACACATGTACATACACACTAATGGAGGCCAACTCTCAGAAGGTGTGAGGACAGGGCAGGAAGGTTGGGGAAGCTAGAGTTCAGGGCATCTTTAGTGTTGGTGAATTGCCTGTGCTCATTGGATAGTATCCAGAAGGGGTGGGACTGCTACTAATCATTGCCCTGAACTTCATAATTGATGAATTTATTATAGGCAGGCTGCTCAGAAGGAAGATCTCTGCCCCCAATTCTGATGCACTACCAGACAGCAAGCTGCCTTGACACCCTCTCTGGGTGCCTCTGAGGGTCTTATTTTCACAGCCTTTCCCAGTGTTAATCTGTTCCTATCCCCTGTCAGTATCCTGTTCAGAGAGCTATTCATTATTTCTTGTTTACTTTCTGATCTGTTTTGGGTTTCATCTGTGTTCTTGAAGAGTCGTGTTTGTTTTAAACTCTAAGTTGAATCCCAAATGTTTCACAAGATGGTTCTGATTAAAACCTAGTAAAAGTGCCTAAAACAAAAGGCAACAACCAAATAGGGCCAAAATACAATCAATTTTTAACATTAATAAACACACTTTGGAATTATCAGTTAAAAAAAAAATCACAGGGCTAGGAATGTGGCTTAGTGGTAGAGTGCTTGACCAGCATGCTGGAAGCCCTGGGTTCAACTCCTCAATACCACATAAATGGAAAAAGCCAGAAGTGGTACTGTGGCTCAAGTGGTAGAGTGCTAGCCTTGAGCAAAAGAAGCTTGGGGACAGTGCCCATGCACTGAGTTCAAGTCCCAGGACTGGCAAAAAGAAATCACAAAACATTCCAGTAATCAGTAGTGAATATTGTGTTACCTTTTTTTTTTTTTTTTTTTTTTGCCTGCCCTGGGGCTTGAACTCAGAGGCTTGGGCTTTCTCAAGGCTAGGATTCTATCACTTGAGCTACACGGCATCATGTCAGGCTTTTTCTGCGTGTGTGGTACCAAGGAATAGAACCCAGGGGTCTGTGCATGCTAGGTAAGCACTCTACTACCCTCCCGACCCCTGTGCTATCTTTTCCCCCCACTTTTTTTTGGTTAATTTTGCATCAACTAATTGCCCAGGGTTTTTTTTTTTAACTGTATTTTATACAATATGTGTATAGTATTATGTATGCAATACCTTAATCAGATTGACCCCTTTGATTATTCTTACAGAAACTAAGTACTTGATTGCTACAAAGTTTTTGCAGTGCATATGTTTGATAGGTTGCATTGAATGCATCCGGGTTTTCTAAATTTAAGGCAGGGAAATCCTCCTGAGAAAGGGTTCTAATTGTTCTCTTGGGTCTCCAGGGCATCCTCCATCTTCTCCTAGCAGCCTTAGGGTTTCCTGAAGGCAGTACCCCCACCTCAGCCAGTCCAGGTTTGCAGGTAGATTTCAACCTCTGTAGTACCCCTCTTGTACAAGGGGGACTCTCCAATGGGCTCTCCAGGGGCATCCAGGGCAAGCCAAAACTCTTTCCATGTCACTTTTTTCAATAGGACATTGGGACTGCAATTTTTTTCTCTCTGGAATATTTTCAAGTGGTCCTTATGAAGCGTCAAATATTGCAAAATACAAAAACTCGGGGTAATAGATACACAATGTGCTTGAAAAAAACCGAAACTACATGGGATAGCCACGGCTTATGTTCCCAATTCTCATACTGATTTGGAATAATTTCAATTTGAAATATAAAAAGACAGTTCTTCAGACCAAACTAAGCTTTGCCTGGAAGTCCTGGTGGTGAACCCTCCCACCCCTCCCCATGAGTTGGGTACAATGCAGAAAAGTGGGTGGGTGGAGAGCTGACCTGCAGGAAGCTTCCTGGTAAAAGAAAACTGTTTACAAAGGAAAGTTACTCAGAGAGCTCACTGTACACACCATAGCATACCTTGAAATTGTCAGTGGGGAGAACCTGTTCACAGATTATTAACCTGGAAAAAAATTTTTAAAAAAGATTTCTTTCTAGAGCTGGGAGCATGGCCTAGTGGTAGAGTGCTTGCCTAGCATGCATGAAGCTCTCGGTTCAGATTCCTTGGTACCATATACACAGAAAAAGCTGGAAGTGGTGTTGTGCTCAGGCCCTCAGTTCAAGCCCAGGACTGGCAAGAAAAAAAAGAAGAAAGGGTTGTCTGTGTTGTTCAGTGCTCTGTTGAGAACAGTGCCGGGCCCACAGTAGGGCTCATCAAGCAGAAATGATGTGGCATGGCATTTCCCCCAACTTTTTTGAATTTTTAATAATAGGATACGTGAATGGGAAGAAAAACTAGACAAGCAGCCTCGCCTTCACAGGAATCTCAAAATAAAGCTGAAGTGGATGATTAGGGTGCCCATTAAAAGCCTGAGAAGCTCATGACAAGGGTCCCTTGGCTCTCACTGGTGTGTGCTATTTAATGCCATGCTTGCACTGCACTGCACTGCACTTCTTCTAACTTCCTGGCCTTTGCCAGGTCCCCTGCATGGAGGGCAGCATGCCCAGTGCCCGTTCATACACACAGGAGCAGCTCTTCATCCAGGAACCTCCCAAAGCACACAGTCCTTTTGTCTTCTCAAGTTTTCACTTGTAAAACTTTGTCTCCAGAAGTGAGTGTACTTTTTCTCCAGATACCATGCAAAGCAGATGCCCACAGAGGAAAACAGTGTGCACCCATACCCATGTTTACCACAAAGCAGCACATTGTTGAACCAACAACATTGGAAAGCTAAAACCCCACCCACCAATGTCCCCTTAAGACTGAGCACCAGGACCGCTGGATTTCCATGGGAAGACAAAATATTAATTGGAAGCAAACGAAGTTATTCAGATTGCTGATGAAAAACTGGAGTTTCTTGAACTTTAAAACATGATTTAAAGTAGGAGCAATCACAGTCCCTTGAGGATCCCAAATTTTTTCACTACAGAGCTCACTGAAACAAAGAAGGTAAATGCCATTAGCTCCACCTGGCTTTATCCCCGGGACAAAGAGCGGAAGCTGTTGAAGGTCAGAGGAGACAGCCAGACAGAGCTAGAAGAGACAGCATGACTGGCCTGTGACTTTTTTCCTGAGGCCCCAAACACTGCTGCTGGAAACTTCAGTTTGTTTTTCCAGACTCGGAGCTTGAGCTCAGGGCCTGGGCACTGTCCCTGTGCTTTCTCAAAGCTACTGCTCTACCACTTGAGCCACAGCACCACTTGTTTTTTTCCTGTGTACGTGGTACTAAGGAATCAAATCCAGGGCTTTGTGCACTTTACCACCAGGCCACATTCCCAGCCTACTTGATGGTACAGTGGTGTGAACTCAGAGCCATGCTTTTGCTTGCCTTATTTGCTCTGCAGGTAGTCAACCATTTGAGCCATGCGTGTCTCCAACTTTGCTGTTTACTGGTTATTTTGCATATGGAATCTAGTGGAGTTTTCTGTCTGGACTGCTTTCAAACTGTGATCTTCCAGTTTTCAGCCTCTTAAGTAGTTAGGCTGACAGGTGTAAACCACTGGTGCCTGGCTGAAAATTTCATTTTTTTTTAAAGCTCTGGTGTCATATCAAAAACGATTTTCCTACTAAATATAGGAACAACCCACCTGAAATTAAGAGTAAATATATGAGCTGTTGGTTTATTTAAAAGCTCATGGACTCTGAGTTCTTTTTTAATTAAAAAACATTTTTCTTGTGGGTCATGGGGCTTGAACTTTGGGTCTGGGCGCTGTCCCTGGGCTCTTCAGCTCAAGGCTACCGCCCTACCCTTGAGCTAAGCCCCACTTCCCATTTTCTAGAGGTTAATTGGAGATAAGAGTCTCAAGTCTTTTTGGGCCCCAGCTGGCTTTGAATCTTGATCCTCAGATCTCAGCCTCCACAGTAGCTAGGATTACAGGCATGAGGCATGTCGCCCGGCTAGGTTCTTACCTTACAATGTTCCCTTCCTCTGATTTTAATATAATTCTGGAAAATTTTTCATGACTTTCTTTTTTCTTTTTTTTTTTGGTCATGGGGCTTGAACTCTGAGCCTGGGAGCTGTCCCTGAGCTCTATAGCTCAAGGCTATACCACTCTACACCTTGAGTCACAGCTCTACTTCCCCTTTTCTAGTGGTTAATTGGAGATAAGAGTCTCATAGTCTCATGGTGCCTTGGGCTGGCTTTGAAAGGTGATCCTCAGATATCTCAGCCTCCTGAGTAACTAGAATTACAGACGTGAGCCACCACACCTGGCTCCTATGACTTTCTTAAATGTACAAAAATAGCTTTCAGGGGTTGGAGACATAGTTCAGTTGACAAGAGTGCTAGCCAATAAGGAAAAGCATCAGGTACCAAGTTTGATTTCTTGGATATAAAAGAAAAACAGCTTTCAAAGGAAACAGTTCAAGACATGGTCTCTATGACTCATAAAATCTTGCTTTAAAGAATGGCATTATGATTACAACAGCTTAGTTGACACCAGTCATTTTTTTCCCTGAAAACATAGTTTCTAAAAGTTGTCATGATCCAAAAGATTCCAGAATAGGGTTATATAAACAATTCGTTGGTGACATGAACGTATATGTCCCTCTACATGAATGCCACGTAAGTGGCAAGTGGATACTTTCCTAGGACACAGCAGGCTCAAGGTTCAATTCTCACCACCAAAAAAGAAAAGGGTAGAACTTTCCTTCAAGTTCCCCAAACAATGTCTCTATTCTTTTTCAGAAGTAAATGTCAAGCATTATCATGTTATATTATTCTCAAAAGGAAAGGGTCTGTCAGATTAGTAACTCCCTGCTATTGATGCACTGTTACTAAATTTAAATGTTTCTTAAATTCAACTTCCTGGAAAAACTGATATACTTTGGAGCACTAAATTAAGTGAACTGTGGCAGAAAGGGCAAGCTGAAAGTGTGGGACATCCCTAAACAAAAAAGCTAGCGAGACAGGCACAGGACTGCTACAGGATTGGCTAAAAGCAGCTGCCTTCCATGCACTGCTAGCTCTATAAACTAGGGACAGAAAAAGAGTCAAAGCTATGCAAAAGACATATCCCTAATGGGTTCTAGAACATCTGTATTTGTCTTTACCCACTGAGTTTTTCTGGTAAATGTCTTCATTTACCTGAGCCTATTTCCTTATCTATAAAATATGGATAATGAAACCTGATCCCAGAGTTCTTTTTTGTTGTTGTTGTTGATCATGAGGCTTGGATTCTGGGCCTGGGCACTGTCCCTGAGCCCTTCAGCTCAAGGTTCCCATTCTACCCCTTGAGCTACAGCGCCACTTCCAGTGTTCTAGTGGTTAACTGGAGATGAGTCTCACAGTCTTTAGTGCCCAGGCTGGCTGTGAACTGAGATCTTCAGAATTCAGCCTCCTAAGTAGCTAGGATTACAAGTGTGAGCCACCATGCCCGGCTCCCAGAGTTTTTTTTTTGCCAGTCCTGGGCTTGAGCTCAGGGCCTAAGTGCTGTCCTTGAACTTTCTCAAGGCTAGAGCTCTACCACTTGAGCCTCAGCACCACTTCCAGCTTTTTTGTATGTATGTGGTACCAAGAAATCGAACCTGGGTCTTTGTGCATGCTAGGCAAGCACTTTAACCACTAGGCCAAACTCCCGGCCCATCCCAGAGAGTTTTAATAAGCATGAATTAAAAAAAGAATATGTAGCAATGTTATTCCCTTTCCCACCAAACACTTAAGAAAACAATTTCACAGGTGGAAAATACAGCACACTACCTGGAAAGGGTCTATCTTCATCAATGACTGGTGGAGGACTCCCTTTATTTTCTGGCATATACTTCTTGGTAATGGGCAAGGACATCAGCCGAATGTGATAGATGAGTGAGCGCCAGGTGTCAGCTCCAGAAATTCCAGGTTCAGGTGCTAATGGGCTGAACGGCTGAATCACAAGATAGGCAGAGAGCAAAATGAAGCCCAGAGTTACAAGGACCTACCAGGAAAGATGGGAAATGGATTAGTAACTGTTCTAGTGAACAAAATACCTTAATGACAAGAAACACAACACAAAACCAGCCCTCTTCTGTTCCCAGTGCCTTAAGAAGTAATCTGTTTTCAAAATTAAGCCGTTTAGTTTTACTTCTAAAGGCATTCAAAATTAAGAAGGTTCACCAAGCTTGTATTACAGATTGGGGGTTATGACACACCTTAAAACACACACGTACAACCAAGCACTGGTGGCACACATCCCTAATCCTAGCTAGTCAGGAGGCTGAGATCTGAGGATCACAGTTCAAAGCCAGCTTGGGCAGGAAAGTCTGTGAGACTCTTACCTCTTACATTATCACAGAAAAAGCCAGAAATGGCACTGTGGTTCAAGTGGTAGACTGCTAGCCTTGAGTACAAGGAGCTCAGGGACAGTGCCCATGCCCAGAGTTCAAGCTTCAGGATTTGTAGCATGCACATGCACACTCATACACATGCATGCACACACACAGACACACACACACACATGCTGGGTGCTAGTGGCTTATGCCTATAATCCTAGGAAACTGAGATCTGAGGATTGTGGTTCAAAGCTGACCCGGGCAGGAAAGTCTGTGAGACTCATCTCCAATTAACCACCAGAAAATGAAAACAGAGCTCTGGCTAAAAGTGGTAGAGTACTAACTATGAACAAAAATGTTTAGGGACAGTTCCCTGGCTGTGAGTTCAAGCCCCAGGACCAAGAAAACATATACACATGCATGCACACACAGAGAATTCTAACCACACAGCTTTCAATTATGCTCTGCCTATTACCAACAGTGAGATTTCCCAGTAGCACATGGTAATAGGGCAAAGGCTGAATTATACACAGAAAACCCAAAGTTCTGTGATGGGACATGTCAGCAGCAACATGTGGGGTGCTGCTGGAGTTGTAAGAGCTTTACCTTATACACAGCAACCAGAAGAGGGTACTGGGGTGGTCCCCGCTGAGGTTCATTCTTTTCCAGTAGCTGTCTGATAAATTTTTCAATGGCTTTCTCAGACATACCACATTGATGGCCTGTCTGTCTCACCAAATCAACGGTCTCTGAAAGTTTGTCATAAATGCTGATTCCATTAGCAGCAAGATCCATGTCTTCCAACACAAGATTCCTGAGGGAGCAGACAAATGGAAAGAGAAAGCTGACTTCCTTCCCGAGTACTTCCTTTACAGCAAGGTCTCTCCACCTCTTCAGGGAAGAACCAGTTTTGTTTTCCCCAGTCCACTGCTGCACTTACAGTGGGTATGCTAGGAGGACATAAACTGTTGTATGTACAGATGTACTATTATTGTGTGTGTGTGTGTGTGTGTGTGTGTGTGATAGTGTTTCACTATGTTCCTCAGACTGGTCTCAAATGCCAGAGCTTGAACAATTCTTCTGCCTCAGCCTCCAGAGCATGTGGGACTACAGAAATGTACCACCATGCCAAACTTATACATATGTTTTTAAATGTTACTTAACTGTGTAGGAGAAACAGTTTACAAATGGGCACTGGCCTTTGAGGAGCACTGGTCTGGTGCATAATAAACCCCTGAGACTCTGAAGCACTAATGGCATCCAAGAAGAGTTCTAAGGCCAATCTGAGGAGATCTGCTATGACCATTTACGAAAAGAAAAAGGAATGGAATGTAGATAATATGATACTGACCAATTATTTATTCGCAATTATACCAGGTATCTTTCAACTACACAAAAGGAAAAACTGATCAGGGAAGGTAAGATTTACTGTGAGGAACATGCTGAGAAGCTTTGTTTCTGGCCAGAGCAAGGACTTCACACACAGACTTTGCAGCCTGTAAGCCTAGCACCTTTCCACAATTTTAGACAATAAAGGGGATTTTATTTGTATTGTATATTTAAAGGACCCAAGATCTATATTGATCTCTTTATTCAATTTGTAAATTGAAATACGTTTTAGTTAATGAAGATTGATTTGCAACAGTCTCAGATAAAAGAATTAAACGTAAGTAGCAAAGGAGTTCTCTCGGTATGATTCGTTCAATAAAATTAGATAATGGCTCTTTTCATGAGGAGGAAAAAAAAAGCCTAGCTGGGTGCAGGTGGCTCAGGCCTGTGACCCTAGTAACTCAGGAGGCTGAGGTCCTAGGATTGTAGGCAGGAAAGTCCGCAAAACTCTTATCTCCCATTAACTATGAAAAAGCTGGAAGTGGATCTGTGAACCAAGTAGTAGAGAGCTAGCCTTGAGCAAACAAGCTTAGGGACAGTATCAAGGCCCTGAATTCAGGCCCAGGCCCTGCACAAGAAAAAACAAAACATAGGGTTGCTATGGTCTTCCACTGGGCTGTTTTGTTTATTTGCTTTGGTAGTTCTGGGGATTGAAGTCCAGCCCCTCTCTCCTCTTTCCCTCTCTCCTACCACTCTCGCTTCATCTCCTCCTAAAGGTCCTCTTATATATACTCCATCCCCAGTGCCTCTAAACCTTGATAAGCACTAAATGGTAACCGGGTGTTTTATCAGGAAGAAGATGCTGCCCCCTGTAGGATAGAGATCACAGACAGTGGCTCTGGCAGAGAAAAGGCCCTAAACTGTCACATGCACAGGAGCATGCCTCCTATTTCCGCAGTCACTCCCCAAACTCCCTTTGTTCTTATTTTTACCAGTCCTGGGGCTTGAATTCAGGGCCTGGGCACTGTCCTTGAGCTTTCTCAAGGTTAGTGCCCTACCACTTGTGCCACAGCACCACTTCAGGCTTTTTTTGTGTGTGTATGTGGTACCAAGGAATCGAACCCAGTGCTTTGTGCATACTAGGCAAGCACTCTACCACTAGGCTGGGAGTTTGACCTAATGTTTGCCTAGCATGCACGAAGACCTGAGTTCAATTCCTTGGTTACCACATACATAGAAAAAGCCGGAAATGGTGCTGTGGTAGAGCTCTAGCCTTGAGAAAGCCCAAGGACAGTGCTCAGGCCCTGAGTTCAAGCCCAGGACTGAAAAAAAAAATTAACCATAAAGTTATGGCTAAGAGTCAAGCATTAAAGGGGACTAAGAGGGACCAGCTGGGCCTTTGCTGGTGACCTGTTTACCTCCAGAAAGAAGGTCCAATTGGAGCAGAAGTAATCTCAGTCACAGGAAATTCAGAAGGGTGAGTGCGACTCTAATAGTAATTTATACCTGCAAAGGCACAGGCAGGGATTATCAGTGGAGTTATTAAATTCAAGGTACCACATACCAGCCTGGACATCCAGTCACCTCATTTTATCCAATGGAGTATAAGTTTCAACCCCTCCCCCAGTGAATGCTGAAACCACAGTTAGTATTGAACCTATGAGTACCATACTTTCCCCACAAACACCCATAGCTATGATAAAATGGAATTCCTAAATCAAGCGTAGTAACAGTATACTGATTAATAAAGCTGTGTGAATATAGTTCAACTGTTCTTTTACCTGTGGTGGTGTGAGATGGTAAGTGCCCACATGAGACGCTACGGGGTGAATGATAGAGGGGCCTTACACTATTAGCCATGAGTCTGCAATGGGATACTGCTTGAACAGGAGCACGCGAACACTGTGACATTTAGTAACACAGATGGAACTAAGCATCTAGTGGGTTAGGTATTATAGCTACACTGCCAGAACCACTGGAGTCACAATGAATTGTCTCGGAAAGGCGAACTACTTCTGCAGAAGGATGTGCCATCAGCCAAAATTCTGGCAGACAAGCACACACAGCAGGTAGGCTGCTCCCTTTATTTATCCCTAACACAGCGGGCCCTGCCCCTCTGCTTAGGTTGGTTGAACTCAGGTCTACAACCTGCTCTGATTGGCTTGTTTGAATAGGATAAACTGTATTTATGTAAGGTCAGGAAATAAAATTACCAGTACACAAGTAATCTCAGCATGTATCTGCACCCCAGCTATTTTTTGAACAATCTGAGTGTGTCTTAAGCTCATCGTGAAAAGAAACCAGCTTAAGACAAATCCTTACATTTAAAAAAGATCTTTCCTTATCCCAAGAGTTTTCCTCTTTTCCTTACCAAGAGCCAAGCCACCAGGCCAAAGAAGGAACTTTAACGAAACACACTTTGGTAAAAACAAATAAATTTTTTTAAAAGTTTTTTTCTCACAGTAGCCAGAGATATACGCAGCTGGACACACTGGGACATATCACCAGCAGGTCAGTATGAAATCTCATCATGCTATTCAGAATGGCACAAGATACACACCTCGGATTAAAAGCATGATCCATTGATGAACCTTAGCACACTACTTCCTAGCCATATGTCACTTTGTTCTTCGTAAGTATTTGGTAATGTCTTAAGTATTTTTGACTTGCAACTGGAGGGGCCCTGGCATCTAGTGGGCAAAGATTGAACATGCACAAGGAAGTTCTCACAACAAAGAACTGTCTTGCTTGAAATGTTTAAAGAGCTCAGGTGGAGAAAGCCAGCTTTTTGGAAAGGCCTGTGGAGGTGAGCCAGGGAGCAGATTCCCCTCTGAAGGAGTACTTCAGCTCAATAGCTGAATCTACTCAGAGTCCCTGCTTTATTTACTTCTTTACTGTGGCCTTTTACAACTCTAACATATTTGAAGCAGATGTCTCCATATTTATTGCCACTTTTCCCAGTTTCTCCTATGAGAAAACTAGTAACCCTTCCCCTTCCCCTTGATGTGTCCAGCATTCTCCCCCTACTACTACCTCCCCTCAGGCAACTGGGGGGTGGGGTAGGGAAGAACATCACGTATTGCTTGTTTCTTCAGTCTCCCTTCGTTTACTAACCTACAGAAAACCACCTGCTTGCCCTCCCAATGGCTTTCTCAATGCCAAGTTCATAGGATACTTCACTTTTTACCCTATCTGACCCCTTTGTAGCAGCTGCCAGTCTAGTCTTCTCCAAGTGTTTTCAAACCCTGGCAGGTCTGCCCTGTTCTTCTGCCAGAAACTAAAAGTTCAGCATAGTCGTCCTTGACTTTCTCATTTCCTCCATTAACCACAGGCTGTTAATGATTCCCAAATCTCTTACATCTAGAGTTCTCTAAGGGCTTGAAATCCATCCAAATAAATAAACAAGTACTTATCAGACACTTAGATGCAGTTTCTTCCCTATTTATAATGTGCCCATAATTAAACTTTTCCCCCCTTCAATCCATTTCTCTTATTACACCCCTTAAAAAGAGAAAATGTGTCAGATGCTAGCGGCACATGTAATTCCAGTTACTCAGAAGGCTGAAATCTGAGGATCGTGGTTTGGAGTCAGCCCTGGCAGCTTATTATCTCAAATTAACCCACAAAAATGCTGAAAGTGGAGCTGTGGCTCAGGGAACGTGCCCAGACCCTAAGTTCAAATCTCAAGTCAGGCAAGGTGGGGGTGAGGAAGATGAAACATCAATATTTGTGCAACCATCATTATGTGTCTAGCTCTAAAATATTTCTATCACTTTAAATCTCTGTAATTCCTTTGAGTTTTATCTATCATATATTAGTTGCACAAAGGTGCTTCTTTTAAATAGAAACACTAGTCTTCCAATTTTTTTTTGGGGGGGGGGGTCGGTCGTGGGGCTTGAACTCTGGGTCTGGGTGCTATCCCTGAGCTCTTCAGCTCAAGGCTACTGCCCTACCCTTGGGCCAAGCCCCCACTTCCCGTTTTCTAGAGGTTAACTGGAGATAAGAGTCTCAGATCATTTTGTGCCTGGGTTGGCTTTGAACATAGATCCTCAGATCTCAGCCTCCTGAGTGGCTAGGATGACAGGCGTGAGCCACCTTGCCCAGCTCCTCTCTGCTATTTTTAAGACAGTCTCATTATATAGCCCAGGTGAGTGCTGGGATAACCAGAGTGTGCCACCAAGCCCAATAAACATAATGCTTTCCTTGAAGGCAGACATAAATGGAGAAAGTAACACACAAAAAGCTACCAGTGGACACAGAATTCACCTCACATATGGAACCTGTTCCATTTTATGGGAAGGACCTAACTTTTCACCATTTTGCTACCTAGCAATTGGTCCACATTCCACACTGCCCAAGGTTCCCCATTCTGCTCAGGACACGTAGGTCCAGTGAGAGTGTAGGCGAGCAGGTTAGGAATCAGTCTTATTGTTGTTATCGCTTTCATTATCATTATTCTTTAGAGTAGGTGTGAGAGAACGAGCGCTCACAACTGTGTCTTGCAAACTCAGTGCAAGCCGGGGAAACTCTGACAGGGTGAGTCGTACATCCTAGTCAAAACTGCAGACTGGCCAAGATGAACTTGGTTTGCTTCCGAACTCAGGGCCTCGCGCTTCGAGGTGGGCGCTCCTGGCGCCTGAGCCAGGCTTCCGGTCATGCACAAGCCCACCACTCTTCAAACAAAGGAGCAATTCACTACAATTAAAAAAAAACAACCCAAAAAACACAGCCTGCCTGGGGAGGGCGGGGAGTGGACTTGGTATTCCGCGGCGTCAAGACGCGGCCGGCGCCGTCGCTCGGGCTTGGGCGGTGGGCGCTGCTGGGACGCCCGGGCCCCCGTCCTCCCCTGCGCCCCAGCCCTGGAGAGCGGGAGCGGATCGTGTGTGTCTGCGCGGGGGGGGGGGGGGGGGGGGGTAGGGGCTGGTGTCCGGAGCTTCCGGAGGAGCTCGGCGCGGTGCAGGGATGGCGGAGGTTCCCGAGCCCTCACGGCGGCTGTCCGGCCGCCTCCCCGCCCTCCCGGCTCGGGCCCCACTCACTCACACGCAGGCCCGCGCCCCCCCGGGCTCCTCCCGCCTCGCCGACCCCAGCCGCCCCACTGAAGGGAGGACTGGATTGACAACTTCCGGCTTCCGGAAGTAGCTTCCGGGCCACAGCCCAGGCCACGCGCCCCGTGGTAGCCCCGCCTTCTCGCCCTACGCTTCCGCCGAAAACAGAAGGCGCGCGAGGTCGAGGTACACGGGGGAGGGGTGGGTGGGGCTGAGGAACTCTCGCGATATCTGGAGAGATTGGGGTTTCTGGCTCCCCCTGGTGTTCTTGACCACACCCCACAAGAAGCAGCAAAGTAAGCCCTTCAGCCTCTCTGCAGGACGAAGAGGGGAAGTTTGGGTCTAACTAGAGGAAAACTGAGGTGGCCAGGGGTATCCGAATGTGAGAAGGCTCGGAGGGAGGGCAGCACCTTATCATTGCTATCGTCATCACACGAGGGGAGCATTCTGTGAGACCTCCCACGAGCAGACTTCTCTGGCTCCAGGGTGCAGCCTCATCATCATACACACAGATACCTGTAGATATGTAATGTATACACACAAATGTATGTAATTGTCTTTATTCACAAGGCTCTGCTGATCTCTTCCTTGGGGATAACTTCATTTCTCATCATAAAGATATTATTGACCAGTCCTGTCCTATCCGGAACCCAGAGGGATTTCTGAGGAGAGACTCACAGTACAGGAGACATATGCAAAACGGAGGCAGGAACGGTAAGCTTTTATCCTGCTCAGTACCTGCCATAGTGATACATGTTGTTATGGGCATAAAGATGTGAAGGTAGAACAGGGGTAATCATGTGAAAATACTATGATTAGAATGAAAAGCAATGGAATCAAATACAGCTAAAATACTTACATACATTATCAATGCAAACTTGTATCTAAGGGCATGTGGCCATAAAAGATAAAAACACTGGAAGAGGGCATATAGCAGTAAAAGAATAACCATGGAAATGGCCAGAATCCAGGCACATGGCTACAGAAGAGAGAGAGTCACCATAAAAACGGCCAGAACCCCACACTTGGCCATAGGAGAGAGAATAACCGTGCAAATGGTTAGAGTAAGACACCAGCACACCCCTGGGACCTACCAATCAGGAAGAGACATTTCTGGGCATAAACAATCTAGAGTCAGACAACCCTGAGTGTAACCAATCTGAATCAAGTAAGGAGGAGTCTGGGCCAGAGAGGAGCAGCCAAGGACTCATGTAACCAAAGGACTCAAAATGATGGCCTGCTCTTCTGTGGGCCTTATATAGAGGCTGCTCCTTACCCCAGAGGGATCAAGAGCTCACACCATGACAGTACTAGGAGCACAGGCCCTACTCAACTTTGGGACTAAGAGATGTTGGAGAGGTGAGCCCAGTGGGTGTGCTGGATAGGCAGGCTAGGATTAGGCAAGTTAGGATTACAATAGAGTGTGTGATGTGTTAACTCTGCTACTCTATGTTAAACCAATAAAGTGTGTTGCATCATATTACCTGCCCATTGGTGAATTACTTCACCTGCTCACGACACGTCTATAATCCTCGAACTCAGGATGCTAAGGCAGGAGAACCACAAATTCCAGAACAGCTTGAGTTTCATAGTGAGGCCTTGACTAAAGCAAAACCAAAAGCATATGCAAGGCATACTTGTTAGAGGCACAATTTAAAAGCATCCATAAAGTCCATTAACAGAGTATGCAAACACTGCAGTGTTTTCAACCAATAAAACACAATATAGCACAGTGTTGTAAGGACCCCCTTCCCACCCCCAGAAGGTCCTGTCAGAATATGAAAGATCAGCCATAGGGAAATTATGATGTAAGCCTAGAAAAGGGCCATTCCAAATGGTGGGAACCAAAAAGCGGCAGGAACCAAAAAGTGGTGGGAACAGAAAAGCAGCATGGCCAAGGGCAAGTGGACCTTTGCAAAGGAGAACAGAGGAAATTTCATTTGTCTCAAGTTTTAGTTTGTTGAAGGTCAGGTCAATCTAGGAGATGAATTGTTCAGTGTCAGCTACACCCAGAACTAAGAACTGATCAAAGGAATGGTAATCACAAATGTCAATTTTTTTTTTTTTGCCAGTCCTGGGCTTGAGCTCAGGGCCTGAGCACTGTCCTTGGACTTTCTCAAGGCTAGAGTTCTACCACTTGAGTCTCAGCACCACTTCCAGCTTTTTTCCATGCATGTGGTACCGAGGAATTGAACCTGGGTCTTCGTACATGCTAGGCAAGCACTCTACCACTAGGCCAAACTCCCAGCCCCATAAATGTCAATCTTGTTTGGTTCAATGGATTGTAATTGTAATTATTATTTGCAGTAATCACTTAACTGCTCATTCTCCTTCTATGTCCCACTTGCCTGTGCAAATTTTAACTCTTACAACCATAGGTTCATTTGTATGCTTGCAATACAATCATTGGCTGCCTGGAACTGGGATGATTAAGTGGTGTAAAATTATTGGCCACCTACATGTAGTTGTGTGTGGTTTAGGCCTTCAAAAACCCCACTTGATGGAAAGTCAGCACTATAATCTATCATCTCACTAGTTGATTGTATTTCCAAGTAAATAAAGGACCCCTTGCCTTATTTTTGAGTCAGTGGCAGCAGTATTTTAATCATCGATGGAGGCATTTTTAAAAAATTGGGATTCATCAACAGAGAAAATTAAAATGCCCATTAAGCACAGCAACTATGGATATATTTGGTAAACATAAGGTTAAAAGATACAAAATTCCTTATGATTTTATATAAAATTCAATCAAGGAAATCAACCTGTGATATTAGAAGGTAGGCAGCAATTACCTTTGGGAAGGCTGGTGAAAGTTTTTGAGGATTTAGAAATTTATCTTTGTAGCAGTACTAAGGCTTGCCCTCAGGGCCTTGAGCTCTTGTTTAGCTTTTTTTTTTTTTTTTCTTTGTCCGTTGTGGGGCTTGAACTCTGGGCCTGGGCATTGCCCCTAGACTCTTCAGCTCAAGGCTACTACCCTACCCCTTGAGCCACAGAACCACTTCTGGTTTTCTGGTGGTTAATTGGAGATGAGTCTCCCGGACTTTAGTGCCCAGGGTGGCTTTGAACCTTGATCCTCAGATCTCAGCCTTCTGAGTAGCTAGGATGACAGATGTGAGCCATGGCGCCGGGTACATCTTGCTTAGCTTTTATTTTTACTCAGAGCTGATGCTTTACCACTTGAACCACACCTCCACGCTCCACTGCTGGGTTTTTACTACAGATAAAAGTCTCCCTGATTTGTCTGCCTAGACTGGCTTTGAACAGAGATTGCAGGTACAAGCCACTGTCACTTGGCTCACCATTTTTTTTTTTCCTGATTTGCTGCCTGCTACACAGCTGGGTTGTTCTAGTAAGTTACTAGTCCTCAGCCTGAAGCTATCCCAGGTCTTGGACCCATCAGTCATTAGTTCAGCTGATGGCCCATGCCTGTACTCTTAACTACTAGGGAGGCTGAGATTTGAGGATCAAGATTTGGAGCCCAACCCAGGCAGATAAGTCCAATTAACCAGGAAAAAGCTGAAAGTGCACACATGGCTCAAGTAGTAGTGCCAGCATAGAGTGAAAAAGCAAACAGGGACAAGTGCTCAGGCCTTGAGTTTAAGCCCCAGGACCAGCACCTAGCATGAGCACCGCCCCCCCCCCCCACATATACCTTTTACTACACCTAGAGTCCCAAGAGTTTAGTTGTATGCAGAAGAGGGAAGGGGAGACTATTACAGAGATGAAAAGTGTAACATCCCAGCCACTTTGTGGGGGGCCCTGAAAACCTGGGCAATAGTTATCAGCATTCAGTGAACGGGAGCTAGGAGTCAGTTATTAATAGCACAGCGGTACTCTCCACCTTTGGGCTGATAGAGAGCAGTCCTGACCTTCAAAGGGGCTGAGCTTTTATTTACTTTATTTATTTTTTGGTTGGTTGTGAGGCTTGAACTCAGGGCCTAGGCACTGCCCCTGGATTTTCTCAAGGCTAGGGCTCTACCACTTTGAGCTACAGCACCACTTCTGGGGCTGAGCTTTTAAAGGTAAACAGCACACACAGATGATAACTGCTCACAGGTAGTCGTGATCGTATGATGTCACCTTATGATGCCCACAGTCAACCACAAGGATGGAACCACACGCAGGTGATCGTAATCACACACAGGTAGTCGACCAGGTTAAGCAGTTTTACAAAAACTGAATTTGGCAGCTAAGCTTGCCAGGTTATTACAGACTTTTTTTTTTGGGGGGGGGGGGTTATGAGGCTTGAACTCTGGCCTGGGCGCTGTCCCTGAGCTCTTCAGCTCCAGGCTACCACCCTACCCCTGGACCTGGGCCCTGTCCCTGACCTCTTCAGCTCCAGGCTACCGCCCTACCCTTGAACCAAGCCCCACTTTCCCTTTTTCCCGTGGAGATAAGAGTCTCCCGGCTTTGTATTGTCGAGCTGGCTTTGAACCGAAGTCCTCAGATCTCAACCTCCTGAGTAGCTAGGATTACAGAATGATCTGATCTTCCAGTCTTACCCAAACTGTGGCGCTCAATGCTTCCTCCAATCAGATGGAAGACTTGGTGGCTATTCCCGCCTCCTTCCCTAAACCAACCAATCATAATCGTCCGGGACATGGCGCCAAAACATCTTTCCTAGCTTTTGCGTTTTTCACCGCCCAAGAGCCCACCCCACCTCCCGGTCTTAGAGGAAGGCCCCTCCACTTCCTGTGCCAGCCTCCCCCAAATCCTGAACTCGAAAGGGTTGCGGGGCTGGCGGCGGGACCGGAAGTGTGCGCAGCGGACACGGGTCCCCAGCGAACCGGCGCCGGAAGTGGCGGTGGCTGTGGGAGCTCCGGCCTGATCATGGCGGCGGTTCCCCCCGACACCTGGCAGCCGCCCACTGTGTACCTGGAGACCAGGTGAGCGGGGTTCGGGGTCCCCGCGCGCTGCTCCGAAGGCAGGGACCTGCACGTGGAGGAGCGCGGGGGGGGGCGGCTGGGGGGACCCCACGGCCCGCGTCCTGACGCCACTCAGTCACTCATTCCCGCGCTCGCCCAGATGGCGGGTGTTCGGCTGTGTCGTCCAACGACGGGACGAGTCGAGGGCGAGCCGGACGCCGGCGGCTCACGCCTGTAATCCTAGCTGCTCCGGAGGCTGGGGTCGAAACCAGACCCCGCAGGCGCAGTCCATGTGGCAGCAAAAGTGGCACATGGGAAGGCGTTCCTGCTTGGGTAGGGGGGACACGGCGTTTGGCGTCCGCTCTGCCGGGCGCACTGCCGTGGCTCCAGCGCCGTCATCCCTTGGCTTCATCGGAAGAAGCGCAGGGCGATCTTTCTCCAAGAAAGGGAAGGTCACAGGTTCTTACTCCTATGCACAGAGTAAAGTTTGTAGGCTGCCCTGGCTGTTACCCCCGCGGCCGCCAGGGGCCAGCCAAGATCTCTGCCTGGTTTTTCCAGTCCTGGGACTTGAGCTCAGACTCAGAAAAACTCAAGGCCTGGGCACCGTCTCTGAGCTTCTCTTGCTCAAGGCTAGCGATCTACCCCTGGAGCCACACAGGGCTACTTTCAACCTTTTCCGCTTACCTGGTACTGAGGAATCTAACCCAGGGCTTCATGCAGGCTAGGCAAGCACTCTACCGCCAAGCCACATTCCCCGCCCGGCTTTCTGTTCTTGCTCTCTATGCTTTTAACCTGAGGCCGAGTTTCTCCCAGTCGTGTCTCTAGTTGCTTCTGTTGTTCTTGCTCCTGAACTTCTGTGACAGAAGTACTTCTTTAGAGCCCAACTGTGGAGTCGCTGGTGGCTCATGCCCGTAATCCTAGCTACTCAGGAGGCTGAGATCTGATGGTCTCTTTTGTGCCCAGTGCTGTGAGATTCTTATCTCTAATTAACCACCAGAAAACTGGAAATGGTGCTGTGGCTCAAAGTGGTAGAGTGCTAGCCTTGAGCTGAAGAGCTCAGACAATGCCCAGGCCCAGAGTTCAATCCCCACGACCAATAGCAAAAAAAGAAAAAGTACCAGAACCCCTGCATGGGATCGTCTGTGTTTGTTGTTTTGTGGGGATGGCTTTTTTTTTCCCTGAACATGAAATACAGTGTTTCTCACAATTTTATGACTTCTACTGTTGGAAATCGAGTCCTACAGCAGTCCATTATATATATATATATTTTTATTTATTATTATTTTTTTTTTGCCAGGCCTAAACTCAGGGCCTGAGCTCTATCCTTGGGTTTTCTCATGGCTAGCACTCTACCACTTGAGCCACACCACCACTTCTGGCTTTTTCTGTTTATGTGGTACCAAGGAATTGGGGAACCCAGGTCTTCATGCTTGCTAGGCAAGCACTCTACTACTAGGCCAAACTCCTGTCCACTAGTCCATTATATTCTTATCCAGGTTTTGTTTTTGACTGCAACTGTTCTGTCCTTCCCCTGCAGCATGGGCATTATCGTGCTGGAACTCTACTGGAAACATGCCCCGAAGACCTGCAAGAACTTTGCCGAGCTGGCTCGTCGAGGTTACTACAATGGCACCAAGTTCCACAGAATCATCAAAGATTTCATGATCCAGGGAGGGGACCCAACAGGAACAGGTAAAGTTGAGCAAATCTGAGATTTTTGAAGTCGCGCTCATCAATAGAGCCCTCCTTGCCACTGAAACTGTTGGGAGATTCTGCGACAGTTCCCGCCTTTCTCAACCATGTGGGGTTCATCCATTGCTAATCCTCCCTCCTTGAGTCTCCCATAGTACTCGTGCACTCAGTCCAGCTGTATGTCTGAGCTGCAGTGATGCAGAGTGGTCCGAACAACCAGAAGTAAAAAGGCATCTTAAGAAGAATTAATAATTGGGTCCCTTTATCCACTTGCTCATTTAGCAGTGTTGAGCACCAGCTTTGGGTCAGCAACTTTTCTAATCTGTAGGAATTTAGCAGTGAACAAGGAGACCATTCTCTCTCTACAAAGCAGGGAAACCCTTCCAGTGTGGGGCAGATGTGAATGAGAAAAGAGAATGAGCCTTGCAATGGGCTTGGGGGCAGGGGAAGCATTCAGGATGGGATCAAGAGCAAGCACAGGGGCTGGAGGCAGGAGCAGGTGTGAACCCCACTGCATGCAGTAGAGGAGGGTGTGTTTTTTCTCAGTTGATGACAGCCACTGGAGGGTTTTGCCCAAGGAATGAGTGATGTGATTTATCTAGGCTTCAGAACAATCACTGGCAGTTTGCAGAATACATGTGTGGGCCTCTGTGTTCAGGTAGGGCTGCCGAAGAGAAGGTGCTGGCAGGTGTGCAGGTGACTGGATGCAGGTTGTGGCTGGGACTTGCTGGCAAACTGGATGGGTAATTCAGGAGCTGGGCAAGAGTGCCTCTTTAAGTTCCTCATGGGCAAATCAGGAAATTGATGTTGGCCATGTTACATTTGAAATACTTTCGCTTCAGGCAGACATGTAGGGTAATCGAATGGAACTGTGGAATCACGGAAAGCTCTGCCATGGAGACATGAATTGGGAGGGATTGACAGTGAAACTATTAAGAGTTCTTGCTTATTCCAAGAACTCTCACCTTTCAATTTGCCTTTTTTTTCTGCTAATTCCTGCTCATTTCCTTCAAAATAAGCTTGGTTTTTCTCTGTGGCAGGGCCTTACAGTGACACTCTCAATTGTTCTTTCCTTTCTTTTTTTTTTTTTTTTGGCCAGTCCTGGGCTTGAGCATAGGGCCTGAGCATTGTCCTTGGGCTTTCTCAAGGTTACAGCTCTAACACTCAAGCCACAGCATGACTTCTGGCCTTTTCTATGTATGTGGTACTGAGGAATCAAAACTCGTGCATGCTAGGCAAGCACTCTACCACTGACCACACTCCTGGCCTCTCGATTGTTCTTTATGACCAGAAGCATTCAGGTTTGGTTTTTTTCTATACAGAAATGTTTTACAACACTGAGTATACAGTAAAGTACATAAAAGGCATTGCAAACATGTCTAGTCTCCGACCCCCATGCCACGCATTCTTTCCACACATTCAGTCAAAAGGATGGATAGGCCGGGAGTTTGGCCTAGTTGTAGAGTGCTTGCCTAGCATGCACAAAGACCCAGGTTTAATTTCTGGGTACCAGTGGTTCAAGTGGTAGCGCGCCAGTCTTGGGGGAAGCCCGAGGACAGTGCTCAGGCCCTGAGTTCAAGCCCCAGAATTGGTGGGGAAAAAAAAGGATGGATAGCTAGTTAAATGGAAATGGTTTTAAAAGAATGTAAGATGTAAAGCTTTTTATTTTAAAGACAAAAGGTATTATATTTGACTGTATTTTTAACAGAAAAACTGACTGATATGAAGCCAGTCAGTACTTCTTTTCTGGCTGTTCTTATTCCCCAGTCCTTACTTGTGTTAATTTTATTGCTTAAAAATATTTTTATTATCTTTAAGTAGTTTTGTACAGAGGAGTTCCCATTCAACAAAGCAGTTTTGTTGCTTTCTGCTCTACACCAGAGCCTGTCTCCATGTGGGGTCCGCCTTCCAGAGAGCTCATTGCCCACCCGTGCTGACCTTCAGTGGGGCCACAGGGCAGGGATTCTCATCTGTTGGTTTTATTGCAAAGGCTGGGGGGTGTTTTATCTCCTCATTTGTTCCTGTCACTTTCATGTTGGAAAGAGCCTGGCTGGCATCACTGTTCTTGGCCACCTTCGTTCCCTCAGATCCATCACCATCTGGCTTTGAATGTGATTCAATGCCTTTGTAAGGTGCTGAGGCCAGATTGACTGGATCCTTCAATTCAGGGAAGTTTTTGAAAAATTCTGTTTCCTGAGTATTTTGTTCAGTGATATTTATTGGATTTCTATTTCAGGAAAATAGAAAGTGCTATTTGGTGACCTGTGCTGTCCCTAACCTATCGTATTTCCTTTGATTGGGTTAGGTGACTTTTTTCCTTACTCTGCCTTATTCAGTTTTCAGTCAGTCTTTTTCCTGTACTTTTCTGCCTTAATTGCTTCATTTCTTCCTGCCTCTTTGGGCTTCAATTTGTGTCTTTAGCTCTGTGATCCTCTCACCTTATTCTGTGATTTTTTTTTTTTGTCAGTCATGGGGCTTGAAAACTCTGGGCCTGGGTGCTGTCCCTGAGCTTTTCAGCTCAAGGCTACCTACCGCCCTACCCCTTGAGCCACAGCCACAGCACCACTTTTGGTTTTCTAGTGGTTAACTACATAGAAGAGTCTCACAGACTTTAGTGCCTGAGCTGGCTTTGAATCACAATACTCAGATCTCAACCTCCTGAGTAGCTGTGATTTTTCTTTTTCTTTCTTTCTTTTTTTTTTATTACATTTTTATAATTGTGATGTATAGAGGGGTTATAGTTATGTTCACCAGATAGTAGGTGTATTACTTCTCACACATTGATACCCCTTCTCATGTTTTTGTCCCCATTTCCCTCCCTGACCCTGTTCTGTGATTTTTTAAATCTGGTCTTGGAGCTTTGTTTTATGGGCTTCTCACTTCCGCTGAGCCATCTGTTTTGACAGCCACAAGAAGCCCTGTCCTGGCTTGTCCAGGCAGGGACTCTACCACTTGTCCAGCCATTCCCTATTTGTAGTCAGTTTGCAGTCCTCCCTAATGTCACTTTTCCATGGCATACTTTAATAAAATTGAGGCACTCAGAAGATCTCAGTCTTCAGTGAATGCTTGGCAGCTGGCTGGCAGAACTATGACACAAGGCAAATAAGGGGCAGGTCCTCCTGGGTTTCTATGACCTAGTGGCCTAGGTTTTGCTGGACAGATGAGGTGGCTGCCCAGCTGGGGCCTGAGGTACAGGCCCCAGGCTTGTTAAGTTGGTGAACCGGTCTCCCCATGTCATCCTCTGATGCCTCTGCCAGCTGCTTTCTCTACTCAGGTTCCTGCACTTCCTGGCTCACTATACATGGCCATTTTCTGTCTTCTGTTTCCCCTGTGAAAACCTTAGTATCAGCTTTCCCTAACCTTCCATGTCTCTTTTCTCTGCTCCAACTGGCTTCTTCCTCCTTCCAGTATCCTCTACTCCCGATTCTAGGGAGTCCTTCCTGCAGCTCTTCCAAATGCTGTGCTTGGCCCCACACCGCAGGGCTCCCCAGCTGCTGGGACCTGATGATTAATTAAATCTGATTATTCCACTTGTCATTCTTGCTCCGATTTCATTTCTCTTCTTAATCGCCCCAGGAACACCTGAAATCTGTCCTGATGAACACGGTCTTGTTAATTGTATTCATTTGGTGCGTCTTTGCCATGGGTCTGCTGGGTATCTGCCACATTCAAGACCCATGAGGAGGACATGGCAATAGAAGCCTGGCAAGAAGCAGGCTGTTCACTAGAAAAGAGAATGGAGAGTGGCAATGTTAAGTATAGAATGCAGGTGTCTGCTGGCATGGGATGGCTTGTGTGGGGGATGGGTTACAGTATTCATAATCAGGAGCAAGTACAGGGAAATGGCAAGGAGGCATACTGTGAAGCAGGCCTTGGAGGTCCTGAAGAATTCTGACTCTTGGACAATGGAAGGAAGGACATCTGGAACTTAGAAAGATGAGGGCATGCTGGCTACCGTTGGCTTATGCTGTAATCCTATCTACTCAGGGGGCTGGATCTCATGATCACAGTTAGAGGCTAGCCCAGGCAGGAACGACTGAGACACTCATGTCTTTTAACAGGATGTTTGGAAAATCTAGTGGTACTGAGACCCCCACAGTGTCCAGAGGAGCTTTGGTCTCCCAAGAGTGCTTGCGCTCCTGTCTGGAGACAGCATAGAGTGGTTGTTGCAGCACCTTGACAGTCGCAGGCAGAAGTATTCCCCAGCATCTGTGTCCAGCTCAAGAAAAGATGGACATTTTGTGAAATAAATACTGTCCAGGCCAGCCAGAAACAGACTAGACACAGCTCTCTAACAGGGACTAGTAAACTAACAGCGGGAGCTAAGCATGCCAGGGTCAGTTGTCTGCACTGGTCTGACACCCAGATGCCCAGCCAGCAAAGCTGCAGGTTGTTGGCTTCTACCATTGGCATTTGTGCTGAAGCCTCTGTGTATTCCTGCCCATTGCCTCTGCCCTGCAGCACATGTCTGCAGTGGAGTTGTTTGTCTTGCTGAGATTTTGCTGCTGAGTTGAATTGGCTTTTGGGGAAAGAATGGATCCCTGTAGAAGGTACTGTGGGGCTGGCTGCAGGCCACACCAGGCCTAGAGATTGAAATGGCCTTTGGTCTCCTGATCGCTTGAAGTCCGAGCCTCGTGTGGTTCCCCTTAATGCCGATCTGTTTGTGGGGATGTTTATGTGGTGCTTTTCAGGTCCAAGCAAGCAGAGCTTGGAGGTGCATGCTCTCAGCTCACTCCAGGACTGCTGGGGCCTCAGCCCTCTTGCTCTGGTCTATAGTATGCCCGTACTGCTGTAACCCCATGTGTGAGCCTACTCCTGAGGTTGCTAGAGGGCAAGAGGGAAGGGGGTACCTAGGGCTCTGGGTTGGCAGGGTTGGGCAGGTGTGAACCCAGCAGGGCAGCATGCAGACGGGGCAGCAGCACTTGTAGAAGGCATAGGGCGGTGGCTGTGGCACTCCTGCTACAATACACAGAAACTGGGAAAGCCAAACATCTTTTAACGTGTCAGATTCTGAATGGGCTTTCAATAGACGGTCCGATTGCAGGGGACTGCCGTGTCTTTTGCACTTTGGACAGTGCATATGTATTGGACTAATAAGCAGGGAAGCACTGTTATTTCAAGCAGACATGTTACCCGAGGGAAAGCAGTTATCTGCTTGTTTCTGTAGGTGTAGTGTCTCCAGCAGGCCACACATGCTCACTGCTCGCTGTATTCTAAGAACAGTCCTTTGACCTTGTTAGTCCCTGGCTCTTGGCGCACTGTGGGGCCGGCCACATCGTTTCACACCCATCTTCTCGTTGAACAGGTCGAGGAGGTGCGTCTATCTATGGCAAACAGTTTGAGGATGAGCTTCATCCAGACCTGAAGTTCACCGGTGAGTGTGATTGGTTGGCCTGGGCAGCAGAGAGTGGATTTGAGAGATTGCTCTTCTGGCTGTGAGCCAAGGCAAGTGCCTGACACAGTGGCATGGTGCCAGGTAGCTGCCCCGCCGTGGCGCCACAGAGAGCCCTGGCAGATGGAGGACTCAGAGCCTCTCAAGAGTGCTCAGCAACTCCAAGTGCTGGTGTGAGTGCAATACACCACTGCTTTTGAGTGTCATAAACTAAAGAGCATGGAAGGCTCACAAGAACCCTGAGGCCCTGCTGGGGCTCCTGGGGGGATGGGTAACGGCTTCCTGGCTGAAGCTGGGGAGTAGATGGGAATACTGGAAGCAAGGCCATCAGGGATGTGTGTGGTGGCCTTTGTGCCCACCTGAGTCCACTCTGAGGAAGGGAGAGTCTGGGGTGACAGTGGTGACAACAGCTAGAACAAAGCACCGGCCTCTTGTGCCCTGGCGCTCCACAGTGCCCCGTGCTGGTACCCTGTGGTCATTCATACTCATTCTTTGTTTTCTTTTCTCCCAGGGGCTGGAATTCTCGCCATGGCCAATGCAGGCCCAGACACTAATGGCAGCCAGTTCTTTGTGACCCTTGCCCCCACCCAGTGGCTTGATGGCAAACATACCATCTTTGGCCGAGTGTGCCAGGGCATAGGAATGGTGAACCGAGTGGGCATGGTGGAAACAAACTCCCAGGACCGGCCTGTGGATGACGTGAAAATCATTAAGGCCTACCCCTCCGGATAGCCTTGCTGTCCCCCGCAGGTACTCCAGAGCTGCACGGCGCCCCGCAGCAGCTTCCGGGGGCCCAGAGGGCTTGTAACTCCCAACTCCATTTTGGCCAGGCAAGCAAGTCGGGGGTTTGGAGTGAGTTAGAGAAAGAGGTGTCTTTAAGAGCACACTTCCTTCTCCCGGTGCTCTGGTTGCCAGGACATTTGCAGAAATGGCTCTCCATCTTCTTCTTCATCTTCCTGTCACGTGTGTGCTGACACACTTGGAACAAAACGAAGCTGACTCGGTCCTATTACAGTTCTCAGCAAACTTATTCCTGGGAGATTTGTATTCTAGCTCACACTGTAGTCTGGTGGCTGACAGCCACTGAATTCCAAAGCAAGTTGTATGTGAGGCTTCTTAACTCAGTGCACTCCTCTTCAGGCCCCTTGTTGGTCTTCCAGGAACCATGTGTCCAGATTTCTTCTCCAGCCACACCAGCATTGCTGTCGTCCACACTCAGGCCACCCATGCAAAGCCACCCTGGCAAATGCATCCAGCAGTGAGTTTCCCGGAAGGTGTCTAGTGGGGGATGATGTGTGGTAATGGATGACATAGTGAGAGGAAGTCTCTGCGTTCCTAAGGGAAGCGCTGCTCAGGCATTTTAACCAAGAATAGTGAACGTTGATGCTGTGAAATACATAGAAACTTCCCAAATAAAATGTCACTGATGTTTGAAATGACTTCAGTTTCTAAATACTGTACCATGCTCTCTCCTCTCTCTTTTTTCTCTGTTCTCCTCTCGCTTCTTTCTCTCCTTTCCTCTTTCTCTGGCTAGTCCCAGGGTTTGAACTAGGCAAGTGTTCTACCACTTGAGCCATACCCCCATGCCTAGGAGGCTCTAATGGCCATTTTCTGCAAGTAGAATAGCAGAGCTCCAGTCTTGGAGACTTCACATTAGTTTGTGGGTCTCTAGCAGACTCTTCCATTCAAGACCAAAGCTAATGCCATTCAGTGTTGGTGAGGGAGAGATGAGCTGTGGTGACGAGGCAGTGTGCTGAGACCTGAGGTAGAGGGGCTGTGGCCTTCACTTCCTTCCTGTTCACTGGCAGTTTTGGAAATGTTTATTTGCTTTTTTTTTTTTTTTTTTTTTTTGCCAGTCCTGGGCTTGAGCTCAGGGCCTGAGCACTGTCCTTGGACTTTCTCAAGGTTAGAACTCTACCATTTGAGCCTCAGCACCACTTCCAGCTTTTTTCTATGTATGTGGTACCCAGGAATCGAACCTGGGTCTTCATGCATGTTAGGTAAGCACTCTACCACTTGGCCAAACTCCCGGCCCCATGTTTATTTGCTTTTTAAAATGACCAAACAGTGGCTCAACTTTGACATTGATGATGGTCATGACTTCGTAGTGCTCTTGTCCCATCCCCTGCCTCTTTAACCCCAAGATGAGCCAGCCACTGACCTCTGCTTGCCTCCCTCCCACTGCTCTTGAGCTCAAGGCACAAGGGATGGCATTGGCTGTGCCTCTCTGTGTCTTCCCTGCACCCGAGCAGTGCCCTGAGCTCATTGCCACGTGGATCAAATGCAATGCTCTATCTGTTGGCAAAACAAGCTGTATCCCCAGCCCAGACTTGGGCTTTTCCACTCAGTCCTCTGGAAGGCCTCAGCTTATTTATTTTTAGACTGTGTCTCCAGAATATGTCAAAATACCTTTTCTAACACAAGGCACCCAGATCCTGCAGCCAGTGTGGCCCTCACCAGGACCCAGATTGGCACCATGCAGTGTGGGGAGGTGGTGGAGGCACTGAAAGCACAGTTTTCCCCATTTGAGCCAGTCATCTGCAGAATGGGTTGTTACTTTTAGGTAAACAACAGGACAAAAAAGTTCCAGAAACTAGACAGAGAAACACAGAATGCATGGGAAGAAAATAGAGCACGGTCTCCCTTTTAAGATTGGCCTGATCTTGAGGAATTGGGTCCCTGATTGTTCTAAACTGCTTGGTAACTCAAAATCCCTGCCTAAAACAGGTGGCCAGTTGTTGGCAAAATTTGTGCGCTGAATGTGAGGCCTTTGTGTGACCCTGGGAAGTCACTTGACCTCTGAAATTTGGTGTCATATTTAGCCTTAAATCTGAATCTAGGTCAATCTGAGAAGGTTCCATTAGCTGCCAAGTTCCCATTTAGCATGCTGTTTTGGACATTTGCCACTAGAGGCCACTGTGAATACAGTTTAGCCTTGCAGCATCTCAAAAGACACAGGCCTGCCAACACCTTGCATCATTTTACTAAACCTTGCCTGCCGCCCCTTCGAACACCAAAAGCCAACGACTGCTCAGATTGTGAGAGACTAGAATTGGGATGTCATCCTGGCACAGAGGAGCCTGTGGGAATTGGCAGCCCAGCTGAGCAGCCCTGTTCTCAGTCTAGAGGGCCAGGTGGGAGAGAAGCCCTCCATGTGGTAAGGTTGGCAGAGTCCCGGGCCTAGCTCCACATCATGCCTTGTCCCAAGGAACCAGCTTCCTGTGGCCACCTGATATTCCTCTTCATTTGCTCAATGGTAATTCGGATCCTCTCACGTCTAGCACCAACACTGCCAAAAGGGCCCTTAGAAGAAAGCAGTCATAGTCCTGTTTATATGGTCTAAGGGTGCCCCCCCCCCTTTTTTCTTGTGGGTCATGGGGCTTGAACTCAGCCTGGGCACTGTCCCTGAGCTCTTCGGCTCAAGGGTACCACCTTACCCTTGAGTGGAGCCACGGCCCCATTTCCTATTTTCTAGAAGTTATTTGGAGATGAGTCTTGAGTTCTTTTGTGCCCAGGCTGGCTTTGAACCTTGATTCTCCGATCTCAGCCTCCTGAGTAGCTAGGATTACAGGTGTGAGCTACCTCATCTAGCTGCTGCTCTCTCTTTTTAATTGGTTGGATTGCTGTCCCTGAAATTTTTGCTCAAGGCTAGTTTTTTGTTTGTTGTTTTTTTCAGTTGTGGGCTCGGATTCTGGGCCTGGTCACAGTCCCTGAGCTCTTCAGCTCAAGGCTATTGCTTTACCACTTGAGCCACAGAGCCACTTCCAGTTTTCTGGTAGTTTATTGGAGATTGGAGATAAGAGTCTCAGGGACTTTCCTTCCTGGGGTGGCTTTGGACCTTGATCCTTAGATCTCAGCTTCCTGAGTAGCTAGGAGTGCAGGAGTGAATCACCAGTCAGCCTCATACATTATTCTTTTAATCCCTTCTCACCCGCCCTCCCGTCCTGTTTCCCCCCCACACACACACACACAACAACCTCTGAGGTTAGTATTGTTAAACTTGTTTCTGGGACTGACCAGGGGCAAGAAGGCCCACACCGGGTAAGAATGAACAAGGCAGGAATTTACAAGCTCATGGCCTGCATGACCAGGACTTGAACTTGAGGATTTCTGATCTTAAACTGAGCTCTTTCTCTGATATCTCCATCTCAGATATAGGACAGGGGTTAACACCTTGCCTCGTGTGCCTGGCTGGAATGTCCAGCCTGGCTGCTCTCTCGGGGCTGGCCTTCAGGCTGTGCCATCTCCTAAGCAGAGCCTGGATGGGGCCTGGGAGGCCCGGCGGTGGAGCAGGGCCTCCCTAATCAGTGTATTTATTGAGTCTTAACTCTATTAGCCTTACTACCACTCAGCCCTGCCTGGAGCAACCACTCACTCTCTTCTGCTAGGACCAGCCACTGTTCCATTAAGAACTTTGTCTCCTCACAGAGTCCAAGTATCAGGGACTGAGCTCTCTCCTGCCTCCTTCCTCTGACTAGGAAAACAGCCACCTGACATTGACTTAGGTCCCCAAAGCAAGCCAACTGGCACTGGGCCTCTCTTTGTGCTGGAAGTAGACACCCAGCAGGAGCAGGGCGGGGATTGAGTTTGGGGACTGAAGAAGTTGGAGGAGAGCAGGAGGCTTGTGGTCCTGGGTTCTCGCCCCAGCTCAGCCCTGGGAGGGTTTCCCTGCCTTTCTCAGCTCTAGTCACTGCACAACCTTGATGATATCCGCCTTGGTAAGAGGAGGGTTTGGTGGCATGGTCTCAGAGACTGTGGAGGAAACAGTAGGGCTTTTTACCCTCCACCATTCAGCTGTACTTCAGCCCATCATTCTCGATGCTGAGCTGGGGGGCCCTGGGGAGAGAGCTAACATAGCACCCCTCTTCTGCTCCAGGCAGACAAGCTGCTGTCAGCAGCGCCCCCACCCCAACCCAATACCAGAGCCTGGCCAGGAGGCTGATAGAATTATCTGAGAACTTGGAACCAACATTTCCCACAATCAGGCCAGCTGTTCACAGCCAGAGGTGGAGGAGGCAGGCCCGGAAGCGTGATGAGCTCTTCTCCCAGGCAGGGCCAGAGCTAATAAACCCAGGGAAATCACAGCAGGCTTCAGGAGCAGCACGCATGCGCCCGGGCCAGGGCCTCGGGGACCTCAGTTTCCACACACAGCAGCCTTGTGGCATTTTGCACACGTTGCCATTACCTCCGCAGCCAGGCAAGCAAATACAGGCAGCTTGACATGCAAATCAATTTAGAGTTTAAGAAGGGGGAAAAAGAATATTTCATCCTCAGGAAATACCGCAGGGAAGATGCCAAGGAGAAGGGGCGACTAGGAAGCAGGGCTGGGGTGAATCTCCCCATTTTCTTCCTGCACCCCCATCTGCCTAAGGGAGGCCACAGACCTATGGTGAAAGCACACCTTTACAGCAACTAGGTCAGCGGAGAGGGTGGAGCCCCAAGAATGGATTGGTGAAGGGGTTCCTGGGTGAAAATCTCCCTGCTTTCCATGTCTCAGCCAGACAGGAAGGCATGACACAGGGGTGAGGGACGGGGGGCAGTTCCCAGCAGGGATGACTTTCCTATTAAGCTGATGAAATGTGAAGACTCACTGTCTGTTTCCGAAGATGCTCAAAGCAGGGGAAATGGGTTGTATGGAGTGGAGCGGGCAGGAGGCCTGAGAGCAGCCTGGCGACCCAGGAGGAGGAGGGTCAATGAAATGAACTCACCCACAGAAACCTGGCCTAGTGTATACAAGTGTTCCATCCCAGCACTGCAATTGGGAAGGAACCCCTGAAAACGAAGGTTTGCAGCTCAAAGCCGGCCGGGGCAGGTAAATCCGTGAGACTCTTATCTCTAATTAACTAGCAAAAAAGCCAGAAATGGAGTTGTGGTTCAAGTGGTAGAAGGCTAGCCTTGAACAGAAAAAGCCAAGAATGTGAGGCTCTGAGTTTAAGTTCCAGTACCAGCACACCAAAAAAGAAGGGAGGGAGGGAGGGACGGACAGACATGAGGTACCACAGGCAATTATGGGGGTGCAATTAGGCAGAGACCTGAGGGACCCAGGACCCTTTTCCAGGCTTCAGGAATAGCAGGCACAAAGGGCCTGTAGAGCAATAGAGGGGAGAGAAAGAGGCCAGAGTCAGGTCAGAACAAGCTGGGGACAAGCCTGTGACAGGAAGTCTTGTTAGCACAGAGAGAGATGAGTGCCAGGGAAGGTTCTGCCCTGGGAGTGACCCACCCTGATTGACTGTAAGCAGATACCAGGTCATCCTGAAGGGCCCAGCCTGGGGTAGGGAAAGGGGAGAAGGGGGTGGGGGGGGGTCTCCCTCTCCTGGAGCCCATGACTGACAGGAAGGAAACAGGCAGGAGGAGGGAGAGGGAGTCTGGGCCCCTGGGTTGCAGAAGGCTGACAGGATGGGGCCTGGACAGGAGGGCCCTGGCTTCCCTCTGTCCCAACACACCTGGACTGCGCTGGCTGGCACTGAGTGTTGGCAGGGGCAGCAAGCAGGGATTGTGGACCTTTGTCAGCCCCATCCCAGAAGAAGGAGGGCTGGAGGTCTCAGCACCAGGTCTCTGTCCCTAAGGCTAGCGCGCTCTAATACGTGAACCACAGCATCACTTCTGGCTTTTTTTTTTTTTCCTGTTTATGTGGTACTGAGGAATGGAATCCAGGGCTTCATGGATGC
Organism: Megascapheus bottae; assembly: GCF_031878675.1. Lineage (NCBI taxonomy): Eukaryota > Metazoa > Chordata > Mammalia > Rodentia > Geomyidae > Megascapheus > Megascapheus bottae. The sequence continues at coordinate 11,162,635 of NC_143530.1, forward strand.
TAGGCAAGCAGTCTAGCACTGAGTCACATTCCCAGACGTGTGTGTGTGTGTGGGGGGGCACATGCCAGTACTGGGGCTTGAACCCAAGGCTTCATGCTTTTGCTTGACTCTTGCTTACTGCTGGTGCTCTGACATTTGAGCCACACCTCCACACCCAGGCTGTGGCTAGCTTCTTGCACCAGCATGGCTTCTCCACTTGCGACCGGGCCTCACTGCTCCTAGGCACCTGTCTTGGCTGTTATTAATGCAGCTTCTCATTGAGGGAACATTCAGGTGACTGGAGCCCTTCATATCCTGCCCCCCTCCCTAAGCTCCCACCTAGATGGTCTCTAGTCAAGCCCCTTCTAGCATTTCTGTTAATGTGTGGAATCAGACCCTGGTCTCCCCTCCCTCAAGTTCCTGTCCCACCCTCTGGCTGTCTTCTCTTAGCACCACCATCCATGTATAAGGTATTGGCTGTGTAAGAACCCAGGCAAGGGGGAAAGCGGGGATTCTGGCCACACTGCTCAGTAAGCCGCATGCCCTGCCTGACTGCGGTTACCCAGTGTGGAGATAGTCTTTTTCTAGTTCTAGCGTGCAGTATGGGCAGTCCATGGTCCTCTCCTGCTTCAGCTCTTCAACACATCCCTTTTCTCTGCACCATGGAGAGAAAACAGGGCAGAGCAGAGGGCAGTGTTTACTCTGAAGGGAGAGGAAGAGGAGGAAGAGGCGGGGAGGGGAGAACAGCTGCTGTTTCTGTGAGGGATCTGCCCCTGAGCCCCCACGATTTTTCCTCTCCTTATCAATGCTGGGAGTTGCTTCTGGAAATTGCTCTGCTATCATTAACACCAAGGATTAGGTCAGATGGGAGCGTGTTTGCAGTCTTGGACGGCGGAGGCAGATTGCTGACGCTGGTAATTTCAGATCTTCGGGGCACAGCCCCCTCCGTGCTTGCAGTTCCTAATCAGAGAGATGAGTGGCAGTTACGTGGTGGGTGGGCCAAGGTGAAGGTTGGCTCTTATTGGGCTGCCAGGCCCAGACTGTTTGTCTGCAGCCCTTGCTGGGCCACCCACTGGCTTGCCTGCATGGCCAGGTGTCCCTGTGCTTACTGGCACTCTCCTGTCTGTCAGACAGATAACTGATCTAATGGCAGTGCCCAAGAGGTGGTGGTGGTGGTGGTGTGTGTTTCCTGGTACTGGGGCTTGAACTCAGGGCCTGGGCACTATCCCTGAGCTTTTTTTGTTCAAGGCTGGTGCTCTGCCACTTGAGCCACATCTTCACTTTCAGCTTTTTGGTGGTTAATTGGAGATGAGTTTCATGGGCTTTCTTTGTCAGCCTGACTAAACAAAGATCTTCATATCTCTGAGTAGCTAGGATTGCAAGTGTGAATGCCAGACTTGAACTACAAATTTTTCGGGGTGTCAGTCGTGGGACTTGGACTCTGGGCCCTGGGCGCTGTCCCTGAGCTTTTCAGCTCAAAGCTACCGTCCTACTCCTTGAGCCACAGCATCACTTCTGGTTTTCTAGTGGTTAATTGGAGATAAGAGTCTCACGTTCTTTAGTGCCCAGGCTGGCTTTGAACCTTGATCCTCAGATCTCAACCTCCTGAGGAGCTAGAATTACAGGTGTGAGCCATTGGTGCCCAACTATTTTAGCCATTTCTTTTTTCAGTGGGGAGGGTTTGGTCCTGGGGCTTGAACTCAGAACTTGAGTATTGTTCCTGAACTCTTTTCCTCGAGGCTAGTGCTCTACCACTTTGAGCTAGAGTTCTACTTCCAGTTTTTTGGTGATAAGAGTCTCACAGACTTCCCTGCTGGGGCTGGCTTTGAACTGCGATCCTCAGATCGCAGCCTTCTGACTAGCTAGGATTGTGGGCATGAGCCACCAGGGCTTGGCTGAACTACAGACTTTTATTTATTTATTTATTTATTTATTTATTTATTTGCCAGTCCTAGGCTTGAGCTCAGGGCCTGAGCACTGTCCTTGGATTTTCTCAAGGCTAGAGCTCTACCACTTGAGCCTCAGCACCACTTCTGGCTTTTTTTTTTTATGTATGTGGTACGGAGGAATCGAACCTGGGTCTTCATGCATGCTAGGCAAGCACTTTAACCGCTAGGCCAAACTCCCGGCCCCTGAACTACAGACTTTTAAATGGCAATATTATGAAACATGAATAACACTTTTAAGAAGCACAATTAAGGGCCAGAAGTGTGGCCTAGTAGTACAGTGCTTGTCTAGCATGCATGAAGCCCTGGGTTCAATTTCTTGGTACCACACATAGAAAAAGCCAGAAGTGGCTCAAGTGGTAGAATGCTAGCCTTGAGAATACCCAACGACAGTGCTCAGACCCTGAGCTCAAACCCTAGGACTGGCAAAAAAAAAAAAAAAAAAAAAAGCACAACTAAAGTACCAGGAGTTTGGCCTAGAGGTAGAGTGTTTGCCTAGTATGCATCCCACCCTGGGTTGGATTCCTCAGTACCACATCCACAGAAAAAGCTGAAAGTGGCCCTGTGGCTCACATGGTAGAATGCTTGTACAAAAAGTAGCTCAGGAACAGTGACCAGCCCTGAATTCAAGCCCCAGGACTGGCAAAAAAAAAGAAAAGAAAAGAAAAGAAAAGAAAAGCACAACTAAGAGTAGTATCTGGCCCAGCTCTTTGAAAACAAAATAGTGGCTGATGATTATTATTAGCAAAGTAGCCATAGAACCTGGCAAGATACACAGCAAATGCTCAACGAGCAGCCTGAATACAGAACTCCTACAAGTACATTTTGAGCAGTCTGGGTCAGGCATAGGGGACAGGGGCCATGGAGATGCAAATCCAGCTTTGCTCAAGAAAAGCAACCAGGAGGAGCGCATAGTATGGTGCTGTGTGTTTGTAAGCCCTGCTTCAAGGGAGGTAGAATTATGGCCCAATGACCCTATGAAAAATCAAAAAGCAAGAAGGGCTGGGGTAAAGCAATAAGTAGGGTGCCTGCCTAAGCCATACAAGGCCCTAAAGTCAAACTTGAATTCCTCCTCCCCCGACAAACACAAAGTTATTATACAGTTCTGTTAAATGTCATTAACAATTTATTTCCTCCTAAGAAAACATACAAGCCACTAGAATGTGAAGTTCATACCATGCTTTGCTGTTAATTTTGTTTCATTACTACACAGAATAATGATCTTAGAAATACATTGACAAGGGGCTGGGAGTGTGGCCTAGTGGTAGAGTGTTTGCCTAGCGTGCACAAAGCCCTGGGTTTGATTTCTGGGTACCACATACACAGAAAAAGACGGAAGTGATTCTGTGGCTCAAGTGGTAGAGTGCTAACCTGGAGAAACCTCAGGGAGAGTGCCCAGGCTCTGAGTTCAAGCCTCAGGAGGATCAAAAAGGGGGGAAAAAAGCATTGAAAACATTGTCTTCCAACTTGTGGTTCAAGCTGAATTTTGTGGTTTAGACTGGACTTTGTTTTGAATTTAAAAATGATAAAACTTAAAAAAAATACAAACATAGAAAAAGAGTTTGACTCATTTTGGGGGAGGAAGCACCTCAGTCCCAAACCCCAAAGTGATGCCTCCTGCCACAGTGTCTCATCCTGCCTTGGGGAGTTGGGGTGCCTTTGCCCTTTGCTGTGGGTCCCCAATGGCAGAATTGAATCCAGTCGATCCCGAGCCATAGGTAAACAGAAAACCCTTGTTCCAGTCCCAGGAATGTGGTATATGCCTGCCTGGTTCTGGGTCTTGAACTCAGGGCTTGGCATGGTTTGTTGTTTGTTTGTTTGTTTCTGCTCAAGGCTAGTGCCCTAACAGTTGAGCCACAGCTGCACCTCTGCCTTCGGTGGTGAATTGGAGAGCAGAGTCTCACAGAATGCTGCCCAGGCTGGTTTCCAGTGGTGACCCTGAGACGTCAGCGAGGATTACAGGCTGACCACCCAGCAGAAGCAAGCGTGTCTCCAGGTTTGTTTTCCACTCTGGCTGTGTCTGATATATTGGAAATTTACTTCAAACCGAATCTGGGAGCTACCGCGTGGCGGGGCTGTCAAATGCCAAGGGCCAGAAGCCACCTGCTGCCGTGTCTGCTGCACCTTGAGGCTCCAAGCATCCCCTCGCTTCGGGCTTCCCGGCATGCAGGCAATGGGCACCGTGTGCCTCGAGGAGAGGCGGGTTGCAGCTCGGCAAAGCTTAGCCGAGGCTGTGGAGTGCAGTCTACCCGCGCAGCCGCCCCGGCTCAGCGCTGCACCCCCGCCCCCGCCCCGCCCCGGCTCCCGGGCCGGGCCTGGAGCCCCGCGCGCGCCCAACCGGCATCTGCTAGAGTCGGGTTGTAGAGAAGCTGCGGGGATCGCCCCGCCTGGGGGACGGGGCGGGGGCAGAGGGGAAGGGGAGCTTGCAGCCCGGGAGTGGGGGAAGGAGGAAGAAGAGGCACGTGTTTTGTGTCTCTGTGACCCCGCGACCCGGGCCCCCCAAAAGCCAGGGCGTGTGGGAGACCCAGTGTCCCCCTTCCCATCCCCGGGGTCGCCCCCACACACCTCGGAGAGGAGACAGAGGTGAAGCACCCGGGCGGGCGCACACCCGGCCCGAGCCCCCTTCCGGGGCGGGGGTCCGCCGAGACCTTTCTCACACCGGGAACCCTGGGCCCTACGCCGCGATCGGGGACGGGGCGCGGGCACCGGGACCATCCGTGGCCGGCACGGGCAGCGGAGCCGCGTCCCCACGCCCGCCACGCACAGGCACGGGCGCCCCGCCCGCACCCCCTCACCCCGCGCGCAGCCCCCGCCCGCGGCCCCGCCCCGGCCCCTGCGGGCGGCCCCGGCGCGGGGCCCGCCCGGGAGGCGGGAAGCGGCGGCTTCGGGCACATTTGATTTTCCCGCAGTCGGGGCGCCCCGGAGCCCGAGCCCCAGCCGAGGAAGGTGGCGCTCGCCGCCGCGTCCCAGCCCCGCCACCGCCGGCGCCGTAGACCCAGCCCGAGGCGGCGCAGACCCGGCGCCCCGGGAATCCGCGCCCCGCCGCCGCCCGCGCCCCCTCCCCAGCCCCTCACCCCGCGCCCCCGCGGCCTCGCGCCCCTCTCCCCCTGCGCGGGGGGCCCGGACGCCGCGCGGAACCCCGGTGCCCTCTCCCCGCGGCGCTCTAGATCTGCCCGCGGAACCCCGGGCCCCACGCGAGCCTCGCCCGCGCCCCTCCTCGGCTCCCCCCGCTCCTCCGCCCCCGCCCCTCTCCCACTTCCCACGCCCCCTCTTCGCGCCCGCCTGGAGGAGGCGCGAACCGCGCTGGGATTGACTGATTTGGGGTAAGGGGCGCGGTGGGTGATGGAGCAGCCCGACGACATGGCGTCGCTGAGCGAGTTCGACTCCTTGGCGGGCAGCATCCCGGCCACCAAGGTGGAGATCACCGTGTCCTGCAGGTGAGCCGCCCGCTGCCCGGGTCCTCTCCCCCACCCCGGCCGCCGCGCCCCCTTCCCAGAGGGCACGCCTCCCCCGGACGCGCCCCTGCCTCTGCCCGCAGCCCTGCCCTGCTGCCGAGGGGCAAGGGCAGAAGCGGGGACGCCAGGCAGGGGTCAGAGCCTGGAAAGTTTGCGCTCCAGGTTGTTGCTTCAAAGATGGCACAAAGACCAAGGAACTGGGGTCCAGGCCTGGGAAGAGAAAGAGAAAGAGGAAGGGGCCGGGCTGCCCCTGGGTCTCCCCACAAATGGAGACCGAGTGCTTTGTCCTGGGGATCCCTCCCTCTCCCCCTGTGCCCTCCTTCCCCCCCTCCTTCCCGGTGGTCTCTGCCCCCGCCCCCCCCCCCCCCGAGATTCCCAAGGCTTCCTCCACTGCCAGCCAGGAAACCCGTCAGAGTGAGGAGAACCCCTAACTTAAAAACAAAACGCACTAACTTGGGTCAAAAATCTCAAGCCAAAGGCGGGGGGGGGGGGGGGGGATGGTGGGAAATTTTAGAACAAGGTAGGAGGAATGTTTGTGGACTCCCCCCCCCCCAGTCGTGTCACACAGGGTTTAGGGTAACTCCTCTCTGTGAACGCCTCTCTCTCGGGTTCCCTTAGCTGAAGGGGGGCCTCCCACGCAGTAGAGGGGTAGGCGTGGAGAAGTGGGGTGCTCTGATGCAGCCTCGCCATGGCTCGCGCGGGTCCCTGCCCATCCTGGAAACCCATTCTTCCTCATAAGGACGTTTCTGGAGCTCCAGCTTCATCCTTGCTCCAGCTCCCCCACCCTGTCTTCGTCCAGGTCTCTCTGTGGCCAGGCTCTTTGTCCACGCTATATTTATTCCATCGCTGGATCTAGTACCAAGTGTGACACTGTGGAGATTCAGGGGGAACCCCGCAAGTGGGGCTGGCGTGTAAAGGAAGCTGGCTTCACGATTCCAGGGGGCTTTCTCCTGAGAACTTAGAGTGAGACCCGGTGAGGTGCAACAAAGGAGTCCCCAGGCAGGCCCTCTAGGGGCTCCTGTGACAGCTCTCAAAAGCCCCCTAAGTCCCACTCCCCGTGCTGCCACTTGCTTGTTGCCTTAACTCTCCCAGGAGACCCCTGATGGCCCATTAGCTCTAGTGTTCACCTCCTCAGCCAGCAGCTTGCCACCACCTGCCCTCTTCATGCTCCTCTCCTGCCCGCACAACTGCCTGCTACTCCCTCCTCGCCTCCCATCATGCCTGTCGCATGCCTGTCTTCTTCAGTCTTGAGAGTGGCTGTCACCCCAGCCTTCCCGCCTCCGGGACTCTGAACAGCCTGTTCCCCAGGCCCTGTGCTCCCCCACTGCTCACCGATGAGACACCAGCGCCAATCACTGGTTTTTGGGGGGAACCCCAAGGGTCACAGGGTCATAGAGCTCCTTAGGACATCTCAGGTGTAGGTGTAGACCCCGCCTCCCCTAGAGCTGTCATTTAAATGGCTCAGGCAGCTCAAGCAGGCCCTCTCGGCCTTGAACCTGCTGCTTCAGTGGAGAGTAAGGGAGACAGGACCATGTGGCTCACAGAGTCAGACCTTTATGAGCAAAGTCTCTAATTCACCACCTGTGATAAGTTTTGAGCCTCAGTTTCCCCACTAGGTAAGTACCTATTTTCTGGAAGAAGAAGCCTTGTTCACTAGGGTAGCTTGTATGCCCAGAGCAGTGCCTGGACCCAGTGGGCTTCCAGTAGGCCAGGAAAGAACGGGTAGGAACAGTAGTGCACGAAGTAGCTACTTTACATTTGGCTCGGGCACACAGTAGGTGCTTAATAAGTAACTGATGATTACATAAAGGTAGCAATGCTTGGGTGTAAATCTTTTGCTTCAGAGCTGCATCCTTCTGGGAGGATGCAGTTCTGGGGTTGACACAGTGTCTGTGCTCCCAGGGCCCCATGGAGGCAGAGGAGGGGACTCCAGCCCTCCAGAGGATGGGGGTGGGTGAGTTGGGCATGGAGAAGGGAGGCTGGAAGCACCCCTTGGAATGGAGGGGAGGGAAGAGCAATCTGGGTGCACCTGAAGTTTCACATTCACCTCTGCTTCAACCAGGTCACCTCTGCAGGTTCTATAACAGAGCAGGAGGGGAGGAAAGGGAGAAGGAAGAGAGAGGGGACAGGAGAAGGGACAGATTTGAACTGTAGTTTTTTGTTGTTTTTTTTTTCTAGTGTGTTTTTATTCCATGGTCAAATTGCCAGGAGAGGAGCCCAAGTGGTGCTCTAGCAAAGCAAAGTGGGTGCTGGATGCCCTGCCTGTCCTGGGCACTCTCAGCTGAACACAGAGCTACATGTAGATGCCTAGCCCAGTCTCTGCAGAAGGCAGACCATGAGTTCAAATCCATGCTTCATGAAAAAGAACTCCTAGTCAATAACTGTTTCCCATCTTGCAGAGCCAGGGTCAAAGATTCACAAGGTTTTGGCTGTTTGGCATAATGGCTGAGAATGAGAGTCTTGCAAAGGAAATGTCTGTGAAGACCCTGGAAGTCAAAAGCTCTTTCTTCTAGACCTTTCCAGACTGTTAGCCACTCAGTCAGGGCTCACCTATCCCCTATTTCTTTCCCCAAATGTCCTGTCAGTGATGCTGGGGTCTGCATCACTCTGCTTTGTATTTACCACCACCACCATATTTTTTTCTTTGTCTTTTGTTTTTGGTTTTGTTTTGTTTTTGCCAGTCCTGGGGCTTGAACTCAAGGGCTGGGCACTGTCCCTGAGCTTCTTTTGACAAGGCTAGTGCTCTACCACTTGATTTTGTAGCTTATTGGAGATTAGGATCTCGTAGACTTTCCTGCCCAGGCTGGCTTTGAACTGTGATCCTCAAATCTCAGTCTTTTAAAAAAAGTAAAGTATCAGGGCCAGAGTTTGGTGTAGTGATAGACAGAGTGCTTGCCTAGCATGCACGAAGAACCAGATTTAATTCCTCGGTACCACATATATAGAAAAAAGCTGGAAATGGTGCTGTAGCTCAAGTGGTAGAGTTCTAGCCTTGAGAAAGCCCAAGGACAGTGCTCAGGCCATGAGTTCAAGCCCCAGGACTGGCAAAAAATTTAAATAGTTATACAAAGGCGTTTCAACACCTTGTATCACCCCTTTCGTGATTCTTCCCCCTACCCCTACCCTCACCCCCACGTGCTTTGCATCCTGTCTGTCCCAAGAAACCTTGGCATTCTGGCTGAATCCAGCTGGAGGACCAGCAAAACCAAGCCCAGTGCCACAGATTAAGCTGGAGGCCCCTGAAGGTGGCCGGTGGCCATTGTCTCCTCTGGTCCGATCTCCAGCTGTCTCCCAGCTCGCAGGGGACAGTAGCTGTGGCCTCTGTCCCAGAGGTGTTAGTTTCTGTTGTCTGTTTGGACTGGCATTGGGCTGGAGCTGTGTGCGTGCCCCTGGGAGTGCTGTCCGATAGCAGGGGATGGGTGGCATTGGGGACGGAGGGGCCGAAGGCATGGTGGCAGCTGTCACAGCCAGCACTAGGGAAAAGAAGTCCAGTTAACTGAAACACACCAAGGCACTGAGTTGGCAGAGCCAGGAAGGCACTTCATGATGGACTAATCCTGGTGTCTGCATTAGACGGCGCCATCTGCAGTCTCTGACCGCCAGCAGGAATTTAGCACCTCCTGGTTTATGAGTCTAGCTGAAAGCCTGGCCAAGCCAGCTCTGGCCCTCACCAGGCTGAGGCCGAGGCATCAGGGTGCCAGCTGCCCGGGATTGCTAGGCAGAATTTACGTTCTGTGAGATTAAAGTGCTGGTACCTTGCTGGTTGCTAGATCCAGGGACTTTCAGCTCAACAGGACAGCATCGGCGCCACCGTGCAGCGCTTTCCAGTTATGGCCTCTCAGCTGGGAGTGGGGGCCTTACATACATCCCCATGACCTCCTTTCAAATAAATGGCAGGAGCCGGGTGCTTTTTATTTTTATTTATTTTTTTGCTGGTCCTGGGACTTGAACTCAGGACCTGGGCTCTGTCCCTGAGCCTGTCTGTGCTCAAGGCTAGTGAGGCTCTACCACTTGAGCGCAGCATCACGTCTGGCTTTTCTGTTTATGTGGCACTAAGGAATCATACCCAAGGTTTATGCAGGCAAAGCAAGCCCTCTACTACCTAACCCACACTTCCCGCCCTGCTTTTTTTTTTTTTTCCTGCTTTTTATTTTTAACCTCTGTAGCATTAGGAATGGAACCCAGAGTATTGTGCATGCTAGGCAAACCCTCTAACATTGGGGAGCAGAAGAGGGTGAGATCGGAGTAGAGATGGAGGTGTAACATTGGCTTGTAGGCCATGGGAAACACTTGGATTCACTATTCTAACAGCTGTCTGGATGGAAAGTGTTAAGCAAGAGTTCCGATCAGCCTTTAAAACAAAGCTCTGAGCCCAGTGCTCGTGGCTCACTTCAAGAATCCTAGCTACTCTAGGAGACAGAGGTCTGGAGGATGGCAGTTCAAAGCCAGACTGGGTAGAAAAGTCCATGACATTCCATCTTCAATTAACCAGCAAAAAGCTGAGCTAGAGTCGTGGCTCAAATGGTAGAGCACCCTAGCTTTGAGAAAGCTGAGCAAAAGCACAAGGCCCTGCGTTCAAGCCCTGATACCTGTGCAACCCCTATAAAACAAACACAAAACAATGATGCTCTATTTGCTGTGGAGAGAATGAGCCGGGGAGGGGAGAGAAGGGAAGGGGAGAGGCAGGAATTGGAGTGTGTGGCAAGGTCAGGCCATCAGGGCTGAGGAGTGGGAAAGGTGGTGTCAGCCTGCAGAAGAGTGGGCAGATATGGCGTGGAAGGGAAGGGGACCACAGTGGCTGCCACAGGCCCACCTTAAGCCACTGGCTCCCCATCTTCTCTACAAGGCAGGTCAGCCACCTGGTGCCCTGGTGAGGACCCTGGGGTGAGGGCCCAGTTACTCTTTGGGAATTCCATGCATCTGCTCCCTTGAGAGACAATATTACACTAATTAATAATAATAATTCAGAGGCCTGAAAAGGGAAATTTCATTTTGTCAGTCCTGGGGCTTGAACTCTGAGCTTGGGCACTGTCCCTGAGCTCTGCTTTCCTTCCTCTGCCCACCAGTGGATGTTTGGAATGTAGACAAACTCTCTCCTTGCCCACCCTGTGCAGAGCTGGCTTTGGGCTTGCTAGGCAGGTGCTCTGTTGCTGAGCTACACTGTGGGCCCTTTTGAAGGCTGGTTCTTTTGAGGTAGGGTCATGCTTCCTGTGCAGGCCTGTGGCTGGATTATGATCTGCCTATTTTACTCTTCCCTCAAAGCTAGGATGACAGGCTTGGACCACCACAACCAGTTTCTTCTGTTGAGATGGAGTCTCAAGGGCTTTTCAGTCCAGGTTGGCCTCAAACTAGTGTCCTCTAGTATTCTCACAGTCCCAGCTTCCAACTTTTTTTAGAGGGGAGGGGAGACAGCATCTTCCTATGTCGCCAAAGTGCTGGGATTACATTACAGGTGTGTATCATTTGGCTAGGATTATAGGTGTGTTATCACTACACCTGATTCCATGAAGCCAGCCTTCCTTCCGTCCTTCTTTCCTTCCTTGTCAGCTCTGGAGCTTGAACTCAGGGCCTGGGTGCTGTCTCTGAGCCTCTTTTTGTTCAAGGCTAGCATTGTACCACTTGAGCCACAGCTCCACTTCCCATTTTTGAGTGGTTAATTGGAGATAAGAGTCTTACAGGGACTTTTCTGCCCAGGCTGGTTTCAAACCGCGATCCTCAGATCTCAGCCTCCTGAGTAGCTAGGATGATAGGCGTGAGCCACTGCATCTGGCTAAGAAACCATCCTTTCTTAACTTCAGCAACTTCTCTAGGAATCAGATGGAGATTCTCCAACACAATGTACCCCTATGGGGACCACTGTGCAGGGCTGACAGGTTGAGCTGGAAGAGCGGGAGGTAGAAGCCCGTAGAGATCAGCACACACTTTCCAGCCTCTCCAGTACCTCTCTGGGGGCTCTCTTTTGACCTTTCCAGTGTTCTCTCCTTAGATGGGACTTGTGGGATTTCTGACTTCCCATCCTGTGAATACCATTTCCCCACAGCCTCTGAATTAAAAAGGATCCTTTTCTCAGTGGAGAGCGGAGAATGGGCAGAGAGGGGGCCCCCAGCTCTGTTTTCCCAGCCTTGATTTAAGGAACAAAAGAAGCCAAGCTCCACACTGTTGGGTAGACAGCTGAAGGGTTTTATGCTCTTTGGGGAAAAAAAATACATTTTGTCTGTTGGAAAAATTTTTTTTTTCTTTTTGAGCTCTCCAGAAACAGAAAGTGGAGGCAAAGGCATTTGGGGGCTGCTCTTTCCTCTGGCTGGGCCTCTCCTTGGGGCAAAAGACCTGATTTCCTCCCTCCTCAGGCTGCTGGCCGTGTGCCTGGGGGAAGTTAGTCTCTGAGCTTGGGATAGCTGAGGGATCCGGTGAGTGGGGATCCAGAGCAGGTGCTTGGCTTTGGGGGAGCCTCTAAGCACCATGCTAGCCTATGTTGGTGTCTTTGGTCATCAGCAGTGAAGCTGAGGCTCTGAGACGGTAAGCCTCAGAATGTGGTGTTTATTCGTGTTTGGGTGTCCGAAATGCAAAAGGGAACCCGGCATGGTGATGCATATCTGTAATCCCAGCACACAAGAGGGGGCATGAGGATGAAGTAGTAGGAAGGCAAGGAGCTGGAGGCCAGTCTGGGGCACATAGTAAGACCCTGTTTCAAAAAAGTAAACAAGAGCTGGAGCCCTGGTGGCTCACAACTGTACTCCTAGCTACTCAGGTGGCTGAGATCTGAGGGTTGAAGTTTGAAGCCAGCCTGGGCAGAAAATTCTGTGAGAGGGGCTGGGAGTTTGGCCTAGTGGTAGAGTGCTTGCCTAGCATGCACGAAGACCCGGGTTCAATTCCTCGATACCACCTACATAGAAAAAGCAGGAAGTGGTGCTGAGGCTCAAGTGGTAGAGCTCTAGCCTTGAGAAAGTCCAAGGACAGTGCTCAGGCCCTGAGCTCAAGCCCAGGACTGGCAAAAAAAAAAAAAAAAAGAAAATTCCGTGGGATTCTTATCTCCAATTAACCAGCAAAATACTGAAAAGTGCAGGTATAGCTCAAGTAGTAACATGACAGTCTTGAGTGGAAAACACTAAGGGACAGGAGCTCCTGAGTTCAAGCCCTAGTACTGGTACACACGTGTACACACACACACACAGAATAAACAAGAGTGCTGACAAGAAGATCCCCATTTAAACTTGACACCTGGGCCCTGCTCCAGACCTACAAAACCAGACTCTGGGAACAGCCCCAAGGATTTTTTTTTCCCTTTAATGAAGAAAAAAAAAATCTCTCCTTCCATTCCCTGAAGTTAGGATCTGCCTTTTTAAACCCGGGTGCAGGTGAGTGAGCCTGGGAAGTTCTAATGGTGGACACCACATTCCCAGCTGAGGTGTGCCAGCTCCACACGCCCTGTTTCTGTCAGGACAGGGTTTGAGTGAAAGGTGGATGAGGTAAAGTGGATCCAGGTGTGGGGGGCCCAGGGTCCTCAGGGCTGGCTGGGGGGAGGGATGTGATGGAGGCGGAAGAGGTGGGGCTGAGACTGGGGGCGGGACCAGCCTTCAGCCAATGGAAATTCAGTGTGCTTCATTGGCTGCTGGGCTGCACTGGACCAGGGAAGCTTCAGGTGGTTTTGCCTTCCTTGCCTCCAGCGCATTGTGCAGAACAGGGGTCCATGGGTCTCATGGGCTTTGCTGGCTCCCAGGGGAGCCACGTTCCTCTCTGAGCAGCTCTGAACTAGACTGAGCCCCGCTTTACAGAGAGGAAAAGGGAGACACAAGGAAGATGAGGCATCTGAGCAGGCCCCACTCACTGCTCGCGGAGAAATCACCCACGTCTCAGCCAGGCCACCAGCGCCTTCTCTTGGGTCCTCCTCCATCTGTCCAACCTACCAGGCCTCTGGCACTGGGCGGGCATGTGGCAGAATGAGGATCTGCTCTGGAGAAGTGCCGAAGCTGTTGTGCCATGGACAAGGTCCTGGGAATGGAAGAGGAGTGCCCTTCAGGCCAGCAAGAGCTCTCAGGAGAAGGGGATGTGGTTTGGGTAGTAACCAGGAAAGGTGCATTGAGAAAGAAGGGTAGGAAGGTTCTGGAAAGGTGGTAGTAATTGTAGCCAGGTATGGCAGTGCACGTCTGCAACCCCAGAGCTGGAAAGGCTGAAGCAGGGGCATTGCATAGCCAGTGCCATCCTGGGTTACATAAGGAAGACCCTTGCTTCCAAAACAACCAAGGATTGAGATGTAACTCAGCCCTCTCCTAGCACGTTACAAGGTCCGGGGTTCAAACCTCAGCGCTAGAAGATTATAATAATAGCAATGGCCGTTATTAGTATTCTTATTTCAGCAGGGTGAGAGACAGAAGGTCTGAGGTCCCTGGGCGAGGCCACACAAACTAGGTGATCCTGTTTCTTAGCTGTGAGCCTTTAGCCCAGCAGAAAAACAATGAGCCCCCTTTACTTGCCTTTGCAGATAAGATACCATTTCTTCCTCCCCCAGTCTCTTGCTTACACGTTCTTACACACACACACACACACACACACACACACACACACACACACACACACACCACACCCTAGGAAGGAATCCTGGGTCTCACTCTCCTGCTGGCCCCCACATGACTTACCCTGACCCCTGTCCTCACCCAAGCTTGGAGGAGACCCAGACCTGGGAGAAGTCAGTGGTTGTCTCTGCATGTCACACTCCTGATTTGTTGAAGGAGTTGAGAAAGGTGACTGTGAGGTCCTCCCAGCTTGAGCATTCCAGAATTTTCTGTAGTTAAGAGTTTCATGGGAGAACTGGAAGATAAAGCTGCCTCTTGAGAAGTACCACATCTCCCCATTATTTCCCCTCTCGGTTTGGAGAGCCTACCTCAGCAGCTCCCCCAAATTTTCATGTGTTGGCTTAAGTGTGGTTTCCTGGGTACCAGTGGGGGGTGGGGTGCCAGGGGGTTCCAGTTGGCAGGCTGAGGGTGGCTGCATTTGGAGAGAGATTCTGACGGTGATGGGGTCCCGTCACTCTGTAAGCTGTCAATGGCTTTGGAGACAGTGAAGAAACTTCTAGAAAGGGCTGGTCTAATGTGCTGATTGGGATTGAGAAGCAGCAGGAGCAGGGCATAGGAATCTCAGGACAAGGGCAGCTTGGGGGGGGGGCGGTGCAGAGTTCTAGGCATCTAGGGAAAGGAGGGTCTGGGCGCCTGGGGGGCCACAGAGCTCCTGGCATTTAAGGACACATCACCAAAGTTTGCTGAAGTAACAGCCTTCTGTTTCTGTTACCCTGAGGCCAGGCCAGAGGCAACCTCCATCTAGGGTTCAGAGCTAGCCTGAGGCCTGAAACCCTTCCCCACTGCCTTGCTGATGCCTTTCTGTTTTCTTTCAGGAACCTCTTGGACAAAGACATGTTTTCCAAGTCAGACCCATGTAAGTCCTGCTGTAGCAATGGTCACAGTGACATCAGTGGCAGTGAGTAATGAGGGTCCCAAGAGTGGGCTAGGACTGCCTGAGTGTGGTAGCATTGCTGACCAGTGACTGGAGAAGGAGAACTGGGGTTTGGCCCTGCCCAGCTCCCATACTTGTGAAGCCTCACAGGGACCCAGCAGGTGGAGAGGGGTTGAGATGCCAGGGGCAAGATGGCTGCTGTCCCAGGAGAATGGTATAATTTGTGTGCGTATCTGGAGAGGGTCGGGTACTGGGGCTTGAACTCAGGGCCTGGGCTCTACTCCTGAGGCTTATTTTTCTTCAAGGTTAGTGCTATACTTCTTGAGCCACAGTGCCACTTCTGGGTTTTCTGGGGTTTGGGTGGTTAATTGGAGGTAAAAGTCTTTCTTGGGGCCGGGAGTTTGGCCTAGTGGCTAAAGTGCTTGCCTAGCATGCATAAAGACCCGGGTTTGATTCCTCGGTACCACATACATACAAAAAATAGCCGGAAGTGGTGCTGAGGCTCAAGTGGTAGAGCTCTAGCCTTGAGAAAGTCCAAGGGCAGTGCTCAGGCCCTGAGCTCAAGCCCAGGACTGGCAAAAATAAAAAAAAAAAAAAGTCTTTCTTGCCCAGGCTGGCTTCAAACCACCCTTGTCAGATCTCAGCCTCCCGGGTAGCTGGGATTACAGGTGTGAGCTGTAAACCAGTACAGTTCTGAGCCCTGATTGGCTGTGGTCCAGTGGAACAGTTTTTGGGTTTGGAGTGCCATGAGTAGGTCTTGGGGCTCTCCTTAGCCTCGGTTCCCCCCTCCCCAGTATAAGGCGGGGCGGATGAGACTAATAGACCTTGTAGGACTGTTTGGGTGTAAAGAGACCCTGTGCTTTCAAGAGGTTCTCCTACCATACCTCTGCCACCCTGTCCTCCATCACACCTGTCTACCTGCCTAGGAGTGAACAGTGCCCACCCCTCCAAAGCATGCAGAAGGAGAGGCATGTCCCTGGGAGAAGCGCCTGTGTTCCAGCCCCCTTTGACAAGCTGACAAGATGCCTAGACATGAGTGGTAGGGCGGAGGGGATGCAGCTTGGTGGTAGGATGCTTGCTTAGCATGGGCAAGGCCCTGGCTTTGATCCCTGGCACAAGGAAAGAAAGAAAGAAAGAAAGAAAGAAAGAAAGAAAGAAAGAAAGAAAGAAAGAAAGAAAGAAAGAAAGAAAGAAAAGAAAGAAAGAAAAAAATCAAGATCCGGATGCCCACAGCAGCTACCCTGCCCATATCCCAGGGCAATCTAGGCTCGAGGCCGCCATGGTGTACACTCAGCCTCAGCCCCCTTGGGGACTTCCTTGGCCTGGAGTAGACATTGATTTCTTTTTCTTCTCTCTTCCAGTGTGTGTCATGTATACGCAAGGAATGGAGAACAAGCAGTGGCGAGAGGTAAGTTCAGCCCCTGCCCACTAGGGCACCACCCAATCCCTAACTGTGCCTGTCTGCTGTGTTCAGCTCTCGAGTGATCTTGCCAGAAGAGGTTCAACTTGTAGCCCCGAGCCCTCCTGAAGGCTGGTGGGCCTTCAGGGGGCCGTCCTGGTCCTGTCCCTGGTATGGCGGAGGAAAGATTGAAATGGGGCCGATGGGGCCTGTCTCTCCTCAGGGAGCCTCAGTCCGAGGGAGACACGGCAGTATTAGCTGCTTGTTGTACAGCTGTGACCAACATACCTGGGAGAAAACAAGTCCCAGGAGGCAAGGTCTGTTTGGGCTCCTGCTTTTGGGGAACTCAGCCTTGGGTCAGTTAGCACTTTGGCTGTTAGGTTGCAATATCATGGAAGTAGACTATTTCACCTCATGGCAGACAGGAAGCAGGACAAGATCCCCCACCCACTCAGTTTCATGTTCCCCAGCGACCTACTTCCTCCACTGAGGCCCCACCTCCCACCGCCTCTCAATTGTCTTTTGGAGCTGGTGGCAGGGAGGGGGGGTGAGCCTTTTTTCTGCCGAGGGCCATTTGGATATTTATAACCTCATTAGTACCCACACAAAATTATCAATACAGGCAGATGAGCCGTGGGCAGCCGACAAGAAGCATACGTGGCTGTCCCATCGCCCACCAAAAGGTTTCTGGGGCTGAATCCCTGATAGGTCAGCGCCCTCTGCAGCCCCCCAGAGGTGGGCTTCACTCACCTCCCAGGGGGCTTCTCCATTGGGTCAGGTTGATGGTCAAGGACTGTTCTGGGGGAGTCCAGCTCATCATGGCGTCTGGTATTTCCTCCCTACCCACCCCACATTTCTGGTAATGTGGGGATGCATTCAGCAGGGTGATGCCTGCACGGGAGGCTTCATGTCTCCGGTTTGCTTTGGTGAAATCTCACCGTCCTCCTCCTCCCCCCCCCCGTGCCTGGCTTCAAGCCAAGAGTAGTCCACCTTGTGTTTTTGTCATTTCTGTTGGCCCATGTCCCTTTGTCCCTTGTCGCCGGTACTTTGGAGAGAGGGCAGACTTGAAGAACCAGAGACTTCAGAAGGAGAATGGGGTCTCCTAGATGCTTCTAGTCTCTTCCACCTGGGTAGTAAGAGAGCCTGCCAAAATGGAATCTGTACCTGCACTGCTCATAGCTGGATCCTGGCTCCCATCTTGTAAAACCCATCTCTCCCATGGCAACCAGTGTCCGATGAGCAGACTTCCTTAACCTGGCTGACCTTGCCTCCCAGGGCTCCTCCCCTCCCTGTTGGCCACAGGGCCTTCTGCCACAGGGCCTTTGCACTTGCTGGTGAAGGCTGTACTCTGTGTTCCTATGGCCCCTCCCCTGCTTCCCACAGATCTTGTTTCCATCCTCATGGTCTGGAGGCTTTCCCTGACCCAGTGGTTTGGCATCTCTGCCTCTCCCCCCCCACCCTTTTTAATTCCCCTTATCCCTTGTCACAGCTCCCAGACTCTGGCTCAGTATTTATCTTGTCATCTGTCAGCCCCACAGGGCACAGCCTTTCATCTCTCTAGGCTCTGCTCCACTTGGAGCATCTTGAGCAGGGCCCAGCATACTGCAGGCACTTCATAAATGGTTGTGAAAGGGCTGGGTGAGGAATGGGAGCTGGAGCTGTTTTCTTCTCTAGGCTGGGCCTTAGTTCCACTCACCGGGATCCTGCAGGAGATGGCTTTTGGTTGTTGGACAGAATGAGGGGACCAGGGGACCAGGGGGATGGTGAGGACCCCCTCCCCCCCCAGGGGAACAGCAGAAAGCTGAGCTTGCTTTATCTGGAACTCAGGGGGGGGGCTGGTCAAGCTGGGAAGGGAGGGGAGGGGACTGGAGGGGAGCAGGAAGCTTGTTTTTTCCTTCCCTGTTGGCACTTGTCTGGGTGATAACCTGTCTTGCTCAACCTCCCTCCCCCTCTGCCCCCCAAGGAGCAAATGGCTGAGGGGGGCGAATTGAGTCTGGAGATTGTGCAGGAATTACATCCACAGGGGCAGCACTCGAGACGGAAGGAAGCCCGTTGAAGCATCGGCCAGATTGCTAGGGAAACGTTTAGCCTACTTAAGTGAACTAATTACTTGTGAGGCCTTTGGCCAAGCTTCCTAGACATTAGCGCCAGGAATGTGCTAATGTCTTGGTGATTCATTGGGTCTGGAAGGGCCTCTTCAGAAGAGCGCTGCTTGGCGAGCCGTTAATTACATTCTATAACTGTGGCTTGTTTCCATTTAGATCAGGGTCTCCCAATCATCTAAGCACTGTTGTCATGCTTGACAGCAGAGAGGCAAGAGGGCAGAGAAGGTTAGTGGCCCAGGACTGTGATACATCCTTGCTCCAACCCCTTAAGGAGGCCTGGAGCTAGTGGCTTAGTATCTGTGCCTCTGGTTTGCCCAGATGCAAGATGGGAATACACCTACCTTAAGGCCCGGAGTGAGGGGGATGTGAGAGGTGCCTGTCAGTGCTCAGGAAATATTCTCTGATAGTTTTGGGGCTTTGCTAAGGGCTGGAGAAAGTGTTATGAGGCGCTGGGGCAATGCAGGGCGGGAGGTGTGTATGGGAGAGAGAAAAGGAGGGGACAAGAGGGGACTATAGGGTGGCCTGGCATGGGATTTCGGGAGAACCAGGAGACACAGCACAGGATGGTGGCACAAAGCCATAGAAAGGAGGTGTCGGTGAGCAAGTCCCCTCAGGTGCTGTGGGGTTTCAGTCGGTGGCCAGGCACTGTAATGAAATACATCGGAGGGCATTCACTTATAAAGAGCAGAGGTTCTGCTGCACGCTGGTGGTTCATGC
The DNA here is from genome assembly GCF_031878675.1 of Megascapheus bottae. Lineage (NCBI taxonomy): Eukaryota > Metazoa > Chordata > Mammalia > Rodentia > Geomyidae > Megascapheus > Megascapheus bottae. The sequence continues at coordinate 11,181,680 of NC_143530.1, forward strand.
TTCAGGAGCCCGAGATCTGAGCATGGCAGCTTGAAGCCAGCCTGGGTAGGAAAATATGTGAGACTCTGAGCTCCAATGAACCACCAGAAATTTGAAAGTGAAGAGCGGTGGCTCAAAGTGACAGAGTGCTAGCCTCTAGCACAAGAGCTCAGGGACAACACCCAGGCCCAAGTTCAAGCCCCACATCACACACACACACACACACACACACACACACACACAGGAGCACAGCCCACCCTGCCAGCCCAGCTTTAACACTTGGGCCTTGGGGGTCATTCAGGATCCAAAATACAGCACTAGGATTTAAGGGGACAGTAAGCAGTAAGGAGTGGTAGTTAGGCCACAGGTCTGGCAGTTGTGGGGAGCCGTGCCTGATCCTGCCCTGGGGATCCATTCCGAGGTGGTTTCTGAAGCAGCCCTGGAGTCCAAATGTGAGACTAGGCGGGTTCCTGGAGCCCAGGGGGGTTGCTTATAAGGAGGGGAAGGACCAGCACCTGTTCCCAGACTCTGTGTGTGAGAGAGGCAGAGCCCAGCCACAGGGCCTGTCCCAAGGGCATCGACTTCTGGCTATTTCTGAAGAAGTGAAGAAGCACAAGTGCGTGCGTGCGTGCGTGCGTGTGTGTGTGTGTGTGTGGTGAGAGCGCTTGTCTGGTTCTTTGTGGATGTTAGAAATGAAGCACAGGGAGGAAACCTCACCAGTCCTCAGTTTCTGTCCTGGCCAGTTCATAGTCCAGGCACAGCAGATTCTTCTTTACAAGAATCTTGGCTCAGTGTTTCTCCTCTCTGGTGGCAAGCTCAGGGTGGCAGGGCCACAGGCGCATGCGTGTGCGAGTGCAAGGCCCCAGTCTTGCACTCAGAGGCCAATGCTGGGAAGGAGAAAGCCGCTCTTGCAGCCTCTGACAGTTGGCCTTCGGCTGATTTTAACCGTTTGGGTCATTTTCTGTGCCTTGTGAGAAAGTTCCATCTTCTCGGCACCTAAATCTGTCACCACATTTTTATGAAAATGGACTCTAAGATGCAGTTTTAGCCCAGGAAATCGCACAGAATTTGCATCAAGCCAGGCCAGGTCGTTCTGTGTGGCCTGAGGCAGGGAGGTTGCCCCAGAGCACCATTCTCAGATGCACTTTGGGTAGTGAGACAGCACAGGGACCCTTCACAAAAGATGGGGTGGTGATCCCCAATCCTCTCTTGCCAAGCAGCTGGTCTGGCTGAGCCCATTGGAAAGGAAGGGGTGGGGATTATGGAATCGTAGGGTGTCAGTGGATCTCTTCACATCACTTGTAGTGCATGTGGCCCCAGCCACCACACCCACAGTCCCAGCTCAGTGCTCCAGCCTGTGAGAATGTGGAATGCTCTTTCCTTGAAACCACCAGGTCTTGCTTGCTTTATTGAGCAAACTGTAGGATAAGGCCCATTGTTTCTTGATTGCTCCTCTAGGTAGGAGGGACCTTTGCACTTGGGTGCTGTGAATCAAAGCTAGGCAAGTGCTCTACTGCTGAACTAGCCCCCTTGGGTCTCTTTGATAAGGACACCAGTTCCCCCTGCGTGAGGGTTCTACCCTCATGACCTCAGCAACCCCTGCTTCTGGTACCACCCCCTGTCAGGGTGGCACTGGGCTCAGGGCTTCCACATACATCTGGGGGGATGTAAGCACTCACCACTGTATTTCTCTAGATCTTACAACAGATGCCTGCTGTAAACTGGGTCTCAAAGGGAGCAGGAGGGGGGAAGGAGGGAGGGGAGGGAGAGGGAGAGACAGAAGCAACAGCAAACAGCAGCAACAAACCATGAATATCAACGGCAAACACACAACCACGGTGTACAGAGCTGTTCTAAATCTTTTACCGGGTTTCATCCATTCAATCCCCACAACAGCCCCAAGGGGTTCAAAGGGAGCTCATTGGTAGAATGTGCCTAGTTGTGGCGGAGGGGGGGTGCCTCATTGCACCTGGGCTGGACCCATTAGCACTGGGAGGGAAGGAAGGAAGGAAGGGAAGGGAAGAAGGGAAGAAGGAAGGAAGGAAGGAAATGAAGGAACGAGAAGAAGGAAAGGAGGAGAGAAAGGAAGGAGGAAAAGGAGGACAGAAGGAAGGAAGAAGAGAGGAAGGATCCCCATGTCTGTGAAGGTGGTATTATTATTATTATTATTATTATTAATAATAATTAGAACTAGCCTCTTCCACAGAGGGGAAAATCATCGTTTCCAGTCTCATCGTTTCAGGGTGTTGTTTTCAGAGTGTGTTGTGGGCTTCTGTTTTCCACGGATGGCTGCTTCCTCACGGGGTGTGGATGGGTCCCTGTCAGGCCTGTGTGGTCTCAGTGGCTGCTCCTCGGCTTACAACACAGTTACATCTGGATGAACGGTGAAAATGCGCATGTGCTCCACTGGGTGTGTCAAGTGTCTGGCCTAGTGCAGCACTCGGTTGTTTCATGTGGCCTCCTGAGAGAGGACTGAGCCACACAACACCAGCCCAAGAAAAGATCAAAATTGGAAACTCAGAGGATGCTCTCTGCTTATCACTTTCACCATCACAAAGAGAAAACTTCTTAAGTTAAACTCTTATGAGGGGCTGGATGAATATATGTGGTTTGTATGCCACTGTTCTTTCACTGAGTTGAGTTTGGGGGTTCCTTCCACTTGGAAGGGACACGCGTGCTGGCCTCATTCTGAATCTGTTACTGTGACTATGGACAGCAATAGTGTATTTTGATTGCATGCTCAGTGGCTTGGTCCCACCTCCCAGTCCTGTCCCAGCTGTCAGTCATCACCATCCACACCCGTGACAAGGATCGAGTGGCAGGGACTGCTGTGTCCCCTTCCCACCCTTTTGAAGGCTGGCCTCAGTTCAGCGTTGACGGGCTTTCAGAGAACAGTCAAAAGTCCTGTCAGATGAAGCTCTGATCTTGATGACCAATGATGGAACCACCGTTCCATCTGCTAACATTGTGGTCTCAGTTGGGATTTGTCTTCCCCGCAGTTTATTCATGTACAGAGCAGGATCACGGGCATCCTGGGATGCCGGTTAGCACCTGAGATAATGCTTTTGGACAGGTCTAGAAATACCAACTGTAAAGTGCCATTGTCCAGCTTGAGCTCGATTGGAGCCTGGCACTAGGGGCTCGTTCCTATAACCCTAGCTACTCAGGAGGCGGAGATCTGACCATCACCGGTCCAAGCTAGCCAGGGCAGAAAAATCTGTGAGACTCTTATTTCCAATTAACCACCAAAAAGCCAGACATGGAACTGCGGCTTAAGTGTCAGAGTGCCAGACCTGAACAATGGAAAAGAAAAGACACCATGCAAATTGTGGAAGCTAGCTCAGTTGGTAGAATGCTAATCAATGACCAAAAGCATCAGGTCCTGAATTTGAGTCCTGATCTCTGACCTAAAGGGGAAACAAAACAAAACAAAACACAAGAAGCAGGAATGCAAGCCCCGAGTTCAATCCTCAGGATCCATCCACATACAACTAAAAGGTGGTAGAGCTGGGACAGTGTCAACATCTGACTCTAGATCCCCAGCCAGACACTCATCCAAAGCCAGCTTTTCTGGGCACCTAGGAGTGTGTATTCTCCACCCCTTCAGCCCCAGGTATTTCACTTTCTGTGGACATTTGCCCAAGTTGTCATCTGCAGAAAGAGTTTGCTTGAGGATCAAGAGTTCCAAGCTAGCCTGAGCTACTGAGAGACCCTGTCTTCAAAAGCCAAACAACAGAAAAAAAACAAAACAAAACAAAACAGCTTACTCTTCCAGTAGCCTGAGGTTCTAGGCCAGGTCCCCTGGTGGCACTGAACCTACGGTGTGCTGACCAGCTATATCTTAAAGCTGGCCTGAGAGTGCAGGTGTCACCTGCCCAGGAGGGACAGGTTCAGAGCAGCAGGTGGGAAACCACAGATGAGTTCACAATAGCCAGTCACTGGGGTGGAGTTGCTGATTGATAATTACTTTTCCTTTTGTGTGTGGGGGTGGTCGTGGGGAGGGGGGAGGGAGTTCAAGCCTCTAGGACTTGAACTGGGAGCCTTGAGCTCTTGCTTAGCTTTTCCTGCGCAGGGCTGGTGCTTTACCGACAAAGTTACTTTCCCAGCTTTTTGGTGGTTCATTGAACATAAGAATCTCTCTCAGATCTGTGTCACGGAACTGACTTTGAAGAGTAATCTTCAAATCTCAGCCTCCTGAGTAGCTAGGAATACAGGCATGAGCTACTACTGCCTGGCTAATAATGACGTCTTTCAAGAAGGCCTGAGCGAGAAACCAGGGCTTTCCCAAGAGGGAAAGAGGGAGGGAAGGAGGGAGGGAGGACACACATCATGATGTCATAGATAGGAACAGGGATAATTTGCCAGGAGGACTCTACCTTCAGAGAGACTGGGCTGTATGGAGAATGGTGCTGGCTCACCCCTCTCCTTCCTGTAGCCTGGAAGTGGCAGGGGAGGCAGGGAAGGCTGTTTTGTGAGTACTTGGCTGCCAGGCTCACTGGCAAAAGGGCCATGCCCTCCAGAGCTGGGACGTTTAACAGATTATCTGGAACAATGGCTCATTTAGGAGCTAAGCTTGTTTTGGCACAAGTCTTTCATTATAAGCTTAGTAAATCTTCAGAGGCCTGTTGCTGATATCTGGGGCTCAGGGAGGAAAATTTCTCTGTTCAGTCTCCCCTGCCCCCACAAACCAGGGGAGCCTGTGTGTCCTCACTCACTGGGGCTCCCCGACTCTACTCTTGCACACAAGGCAGGAGGTAGTGGGGGCCCAGAGACATGGCTCATCAGGCCAGCCCCTGTGCCCACTTTTCCTCACTGAGCAGTGAGGAGTTCTGGACTCATAGTGAGAGAATGAGAGACAACTTGCCAAGACCCCTAAATGCTGATAGGCCTGGCATGGAACCAACCCTTCTGGCCCTTTCCTACTCTCCAAGTCTTGGGATATTTTCTCCCCTGCCACCAGAAACAGGGCAGCCCCTGTTCCCAGGCCAGCCTGGGAGACACACTCCCCTTTCCCTGGGCCCATCTGAGTCACAAACAGCCCAGTGGCCTCTAATTTTAGTCGTGCCCAATGTGATTCATGAGGGCCAGGCCTGGCTCTGCAGCCGGGCTTTTAGAATCACTAATTAAGGAGCCATCAATAATATATAAAAATTACAGGGGGAGCTTGGGCTGGGAAGTGTGAGCAGCTTGGAGGTAGAGCCCAGTCTGTCAACTCCTGCCTCCTGTCCCGGCTAGTGCAGCCACAGGGGCCCTGCAGCTGGGGCAATGTCTTGTTTGTCAGAAGGCAAGAGCTGCAGACCTGCAGAGCCATTATGAGAGGCACCCACCCATTACTAAGCAGGGGGCCTCGGGGACACTGCAGGGTGCCCTGCTTTTGTCACTCTGGGATGTCCTGGCCCCCTCTCCCACTTGCAGTGTGGCTCTGGGAGGGCCCTGTGCTCTCCTGGGAACTCAGCTCCTTCGCTTTAAATTGGAGACGAGAGTAATGGCATCTGGGCAGGGTCACGGGGGAGGGGGGGAGCTGGGGAGACACATGAGATCAGGGCTGTGGGGAAGATAAGTCACAACGGAAAGCAAGGGAGGAGGATTTCATGGAGGAGGAAAGCCTGAGTGAGGGGGCGCCTGGCAGGCTCCCGTCACAGCCCATTTCCTAAGGAGCTGGGTGGCCTCAATAAGAACTTCCCAGCTTCTTTCCCTGCCTCTGGGTTTTCTCGTCATAGGACTGGAGTTCTAGTTCTCCACTCTTCAGATCCTTGGTCAACTTGTCAATCAACATTTTGTGTGTGTGTGTGTGTGTGTGTGTGTGTGTGTGTGTGTGTGTGTGTAGAATGGAACCTCCTGGACCTGCAGAAGTATAAGGATAAAGGGACGGTGAGCATTGAAATACAGAGACTGGGCTGGCACGGGCGTGAGGACACCCATGGCTCCCGCCTGTAATCCTAGCTATGGCTCAAAGCGGTAGTGCTCAGGCACTGAGTTCATATCCTACAACCAAATAAAAAAAAACTTGTTGGGGCTGGGAGTTTGGCCTAGTGGTTAAAGTGCTTGCCTAGCATGCATGAAGACCTGGGTTCTATTCCTCGGTACCACATACATATAAAAAAGCTGGAAGTGGTGCTGAGGCTCAAGTGGTAGAGCTCTAGCCTTGAGAAAATCCAAGGACAGTGCTCAGGCCCTGAGCTCAAGCCCAGGACTGGCAAAAAAAAAAAAAAAAAAAAAAAAAAACTTGTTGGTTTGTGATTCCATTGGCTCTTTGTTCACCACCTAGGTTCCTTTTCTCACAGCTCACTTAGCTGTGTGACTCTTTCCATGGCTCTGAGCCTTTGTGTACAAGATGGAACCACAGTGGCACTAACTTCCTAAGGTTGTCGTGGAAAACACTGAGGGCTGTGCACACAGTGGGGGCTACACGAGGACTAATATTTACATCATGGACCAACTTAGTGTGGGGCACCATGTCCCGACTTGGGGTGCGCAGTGCGTGTGGTGTGGTCTGGAGCAGTAAGGCGGGGACTAAGCCAGCCAGGACTGCCTCTCTACAATGGGGTGCTGGGAAGACAGTGGGACCCACCGACTCCCCACCCCCCCACGCCAACTGTATGTACAGCAGAACCCTGGGAGCCACTCAGACCCCAAGGACGTTTCCAGTCTGCCCTTCACGGGTCTCACTGGGGCTGGCACCCTGTCATTTACTCAGCCTGACTGATATTCTGGGTGGCTTTGTGGCCCATCAGAGGCCTTTCCCACTGGGGTTTTGTTGCACGAGCCTCACGGAGAGGTAAGCGCCTTCCCTCCCAGGCTCCCTTCCTTCCCAGCCCCCATCTCAGCCGCTGCCCCCACCTCCACTCCTCAGCCCACCGCATCCATGCCCGCCCACTGCCCCATCCTTTCCTGGGCCTCTCTGTGTCTGTCAGCTCCGTGAGCTCAGTTCTGGGGTTCCTGTGGCCTTTACTGTGAGCCACGTGACCTCCCAAAATGTGGGTATAGGGATAGGAATGGACTAGAAGGGTGGATGGGTGCTTCCAGGCAGCAGGCAGAGATTCCAGGTGATGAGGGGCTGACACTCCCCCACCCCCCGCCCCGCTCCACCCCGCCCCAGTAGAACTGTGCACACCCACTGGCAGTCACCTCCCCCTGCTTCTTCCCTTCCCCTCTCCCATCCTGCAATGCCTCCTCACCCCTGGCTAATCCTCCATCAACTCCAAGACCTGTGCAGCATTCTTTCCCTGCAGATCTTAGCTCAAGCAGTGGAGCCATAAGCATCTTTCATCCCTCCCTAGATTGGGGTTTACCGCCATAGCTGGAGACACCCATGCATGTTGACCATTTGCTCCCTATCCAGCTGGGCCCCTCCTGCTCCCCTCCACTCCCACATGGGGGGCTCTGCCCCTCTCCAGTCCTGCTTCCAGGGGAACCCCCTTTCTTTTGCAGGCACTGTCAGCTTCTAGGGGAATCCCCATTTAGAAGCTTCTAGCACCATGTGATGTTGTGTCTTCCTTGGAGTCAGGCAGGGCCTGGAGGGTAGATGGCCTTTGAGGAGGGCAGACTGCAGGGAGTGCTGGAAGTCTTATCTTTCTGGAGGATTCTGTGGAACCTGAGTGTTTGCTTGGAAGCTTCCACAAGAATGACATTAGGAGAATTTCTTTTTTGTCTGAAAACAAGTCTTCAGCTACACCAAGGATCCCCCTGAACCCCTGGGCATTCCTTTGTAAGGAGTGTCATAGAATTTGCAGGATAAGACAGAACCCCACACATACCCCTCCCCCCACCCCCTGCCGTCTTCTTCAACCCCATGTTCTCCCAATCCTCCTCTTTGGTGGATTTTCATAGTGTGGAATGGTTCCCTGCAGTTGGATGAAGGAAAGTATCATGGACTTTGCAGTGTCTGTCTGTGTGACCCGGATGAGGTACTCAACCTCTCTGATCCTTTCCTCTCTTGACTGAATAAGAAAGTGATCCATCTGATCTCTGGAGCATTCAGTGACTCAGTAAATATTAGATTCCAGCTTATTCAATAGTAAAACATCTCTTAACTCCATCTGCTTGTTAGAGCCTCTGAGAGAACCTAGAAGGAACATTTGTCAGGGCCCCACCCACTGTACCCCCATTTAATTGGTCTAGGCTGGAGAAGGGAGAATTGAGCCAAGGTATATTCTAAATGCACTTGCTACAGGTTGTATGTTTTCTTTTGTGGGTCAGTCATGGGGCTTGAACCTGGGGCCTGAGTATTGTCTCTGAGCATTGTAATCAAGGCTAGCACTCTACTACTTGAGCCAAAGCCACTTCCAGTTCTGGGGTAGTTAATGAGAGACTGAAGTTTTGCAGGAACTTTTCTACCCAGGCTGGCTTCAAACTGTGATCCTCAGATCTCAGCCTCCTTTGTAGCTGAGATGACAGGCGTGAGTCACCAGCACCTGGTAAGATAAGGTATATTCTAAATGCACCTGTTACAGAATGCATTTTTTTAAAAAAGGGCAAACCTGACATCTGTACAATCATAAAATATGTGCATGATAAAGACTCATTTAAATTTGCTCTAAGGAAGGAATCAGGAAGACTTGTCTCTCTTAATCAGGGTGAGGACCAGCTGCATTCTGGAATGTACCTGGTACACAGCTGGCTTGGATTTCTGTACCCACTCTACATTTTTCAGAGTTGTATAGTAGCTCTAAGACGAAGGCAGAGGGGGAACTCTTCAGAGGCAATACCAGTACCAACAGGTGACACAGGGCATATGGTCTCCCAATTTCTGCATGTCCAAGATCTTTCTTCCCAGGACACCTACCATGCTGTCAGGGGGAGAGGGCAGCCTGTTCCTTTGGGTGTTACCATCCTAGCATGGCAAGGCCTGGCATTCACTAATCTCCCCCCCCTCCACACCGCACAAAAATGTAAGACTTATACAAGAATTGAATTGAATGATAACCCTAGAAGGTAGGGGGGGAAGGGGGGAGGGGGCACTCGCCTGTAATCCAGAGGCAGGAGGATTTTGTCTCCCATCTCCTGATGAGGAATGGTTCTGATCAAACCACACAGTTACCTTGTAGCAAAGATAAAACTCAAGCTCCTGCCTTCATTTCCTTATTCCATATTAATTCATTCACCAACCTATGGGTGTCCGTTGTGTGCCGGTCGTGGCTGGTGGTGAGTGTGGAAGCTGTGGCCAGTCCTCTGTCCCTGTTGTATCTGGTTTGGGAAGTGCCCTGAGGTAGGGGGTTTAGCTGTGTAGCTCCTGACAAGTGAGTGCTTTCATCTCAAGAGGTGGGAAGCTTGTCCTGTGGTGATACAGCTGGCCCTGGCACACTGCAGGGGCTCCGTACTTCAGGGGTTCTGCATGGTAGGCACTTGGCATTAGGTTATTGCCTGCCCCTGGGAGTCCACAAAAGGCTGTGGCTGCAAAGATGACAAGAGGATGGAGCTGGAGAGCTCATCGTCCAATGGGATGAAGAGAAGCTGGCTGGTCATTACTGACAGTGCTGGAGATGGGGAGAGGGTGTCCAGGGGCCCAGCACCACCAGCATCCGTTCCTGCCTCGTGCCAGAAACCAGGGGCAGCTGTGGGGGCCACAAGGCTTGGGAGTCCCTGGAAAAAGAGAGCCATCTCCAAGCTGAGATTGGCTGGGATGTGGTTGGTTTAATACGAGATAGGGACAGAAAGGCATTGAATGAAAAGGACCCTGATTCCCTGGGCAGGGAGTTGTGGTCCAGGTACCCCAGCTGTGCCAGCCATGTGGGGAAGGGGGTTGGGTGGGAGTTTGGGGAGGAGGCCTATGAACCGAGGCTTCCCACCAGAAGATTACTTGTTTACTTTAGTCATTACTTTCCATGCTAATATATTTAGAAAGATTAGTGTTCTATTTAAAATATGTTGTCTTGCACCTATCTGTCTTATTCATGGTGAGATTCCAGGAAAGATAATCAACAAGGCCCTGCGTGCCCGGATCATAGAGCGAATGGTTTGAAGGGTTTAGAGTGATTGAAGTATGTGATTAAATGTACATGCATATGCATGCACACACATGTGTGTACAGACACAATACATGCACACATCTAGCCAGGTAAGTGCCAATAGCTCACACCTGTAATTGTAGCTACTCAGAAAGCTGAGATCTGAGGGTCATGGTGTCAAATCAGCCTGGGCAGGAAAATCTGTGAGACTCTTTTATCTCTAATTAACCAGCAAAAATCTGGAAATGGAGCTGTGGCCTTAAGCAAAATGCTAATGGACAGTGTCAGGCCCTGAGTTCAAGCTCCACTGTTGACAGCCCCACTCCCCCAGGGTTCAAGCCCTAGTGATGCTAATTAATAATAATTATAACGGATTTTTTTTGCCAGTCCTGGGGCTTGCACTCAGGGCCTGAGCACTGTCCTTGGGCTCTCTCAAGGCTAACATTCTGCCACTTGAGCCACAGCACCACTTTGGGCTTTTTCTATATATATGTAGTACCGAGGAATTGAACCCAGGTCCTCGCGCATGCTAGGCAAGCACTCTACCACTAGACCAAACTTCTGGCCCCTGGAAATTTTATTATAACTGTTTTGAGTGTATTGATCTGTGAAGTATGGAAAGCAGATCTCTAGGAACTTTACGTGTGTGTGTGTGTGTGTGTGTGTGTGTGTGTGTGTGTACATACATACGTATCCTGGAGCTTGAACTCAGGGCCAAGGCACTATCCTTGAGCTTCTTTTATTCAAGCTAGCACTCTGCCACTTCCAGCTTTTTGGTAGTTAAATGGAGTTTTTTTCAACCTGAAAAATGGCCATTCCATACTCACTAAGCTCCCTCTCCTCCACCCAGCCCTCTGCTCCCTGCTTGTGTGACTGCTCCTGGGTGGGGAGTCACACAGCCCGGGTTCTTTTGTGACTTAGGGCAACATCCTCAAAGTTCATTCATGCTGAATGTGGTGAGTGACAGGACGGTCATCTGGTTTAGGGCTGAATAATATTCCACCAAGTGCAGAGGTTTTGGGTTAACTTTTTATACTCATACTTCCTTTTTGTTAATTGTATTTTTTTCAACCTGGAACTTGAACTCAAGACCTTGTGAGTCCCAGTGGTGGGATGGGGGCTTACCCCTGCCCTGGGGCCTCTTCCACTCCTAGAGCCAGGACTGGGAGCTCATGGGGGTCTCCTTCCAACTTTCTCTTCCAGTTTGGCCGCACGGAGGTCATTGACAACACACTGAACCCCGACTTCGTGCGCAAGTTTATCGTGGATTACTTCTTTGAGGAGAAGCAAAACCTCCGTTTTGACCTGTGAGTAGGGGAGCCTGGGGGAACATGGTTGGGGGGGATAGCAGTTTCCTTACCCCTACCCCAGAGGAGCTGTGACACTCCTGGAGCCCAGCATCATCAGGATTGAAGTGACATTTAGCTAAAGCCACCCCATCCCAGGACCTGGGAAGCAGGTGGGGATTCGGAACAAAAGTGCTCCCCAGCAGACCCAGCTTGATGGAGGGAGGAGAGGAGGGGAGGGGAGGGGACAGGGCAGATCTAGGCTCCCCAAGTAACCAAGAGGTGCTGCTGACTGACCCCTGGTCAGGGTGCATGTGTGTGTGTGTGTGTGTGTGTGTGTGTGTGTGTGTGTGTGTGTGTTGTTGTTGTTGTTGTTGTTGTTGTTTGGCACCAGTCCAGTCCCTGAGCTTTTTTTTTTTTTTGCTCAAGTGGTGTTTTTTGTTTTTTTTTTTTGCCAGTCCTGGGCTTGAGCTCAGGGCCTGAACACTGTCCTTGGACTTTCTCAAGGCTAGAGCTCTACCACTTGAGCCTCAGCACCACTTCCGGCTTTTTGTATGTATGTGGTACCAAGGAATCGAACCCGGGTCTTCGTGTATGCTAGGCAAGCACTTTAACCACTAGGCCAAACTCCCAGCCCTCAAGTGGTGTTTTACCACTTGAGCCACAACTCCATTTCCAACATTTTGGGTAGCGAATTGGAGATGAGTCTCATAGACTTTGTTGCCTAGACTTCACCCCTCAAGCCTCAGCTCTCGGCTTCCTGAATAGCTAGGATTATAGGCATGAGCCACTGGCACCAGGCCAGAGTGTGTTTTGTGGCAGGGCCTCCTCTACCCTCACCCCAGAGTTAATATAGCGTTAAAGGTCAGTGTGGGATTTGGGCTTGGTGAGCAGATGGGGCACTGCGTCCATGTTGTTTCTTTCAGGAGATGGGTGGTGGGAGCTGTTACCAAGGTCTGTGTCCCAGAGTTGGCAGACAGCATGGGAAAGGACAGGGTTTGGGCCAGGGGCCGGTGGCTGGGGCCTGTCAGCCTAGCTGCATGGGGGTGGAGCTGGGAAGATCTGAGTTCCAGGTCAGCCTGGCCAGAGAAGTCTAGACTTCATGTCAACAGATGGGCTGGGTGGCCCATGCTGTCATCTCAGCTACAATAGGAAGGATAACGTAGGAGGATCGGGCTGGGAATGTGGCCTACTGGTAGAATGCTTGCCCAGCATGCATGAAGCCCTGGGTTCCAGTCCTGGGAACCACGTAACAGAAAAAAAAAAAAAAAAAAACGAAACAAAACCTGGAAGTGGCGCTGTGGCTCAAGTGGTAGAATGCTAGCCTTGAGCGCAGAAAGACTCAGGGGTAGTACCTGAGTTCAAATATTGGTACTACAGAGAAAAAGAGAGACAGTGAAGAGCGAGGGGAAGGGAGGGAGGGTGGGAGGGAGGAAGGGAAGGGAAAGGAAGAGAAGGGAAAAGAAAGGAAGGGAAGGAGGAATGGAATGGAGGGGAGGGGAGGGGAAAGAAGGAGGTGCATAGTAGAGGAGTAAGGAAGCACTAAGGTAGAAGACACTGCAGGTCCAGGTGGAAAAGTCTCCTGGTGCCATCTTGGTGAAACAGAGAGCTCAGGGTGGCAGCTGGTGGCAGTGTTTGTTCCCTAAGAGACACTGGGCCTAGAGCAGCTAGCTGCAGAGGTGGGAATGGAGGTGGGTATGGAGGCCAGGTGAGGATGCAGAGCGAGGCCAGGCGGTGCAGCCACCCGAGACACAGCCAGAGCTAATTAATTGAGTTCTTCCATTTTTAACAATGTGTAACACATACAACATGAAATACACAGACCTTTCTGGTGTGTGTGTGCATGTGTGTGCATGCATATATGTGTGTGCGCGCGCGCGTGTGTGTGTGTGTGTGCACTTTTACATGAGGGGCTTAAACTCGGAGCTTCATGTTCCCCTTCAGCATTTTCACTCAAGGCTGGCATTCTATCCCTTGGGCCACTCCTCCACCTTGGGCTTTTGCTGGTCATTTGGAGGTAAGAGTCTCATGGACTTCTCTGCCCGGGCTAGCTTTGGACCATGATCCTCCAGATCTCAGCCTCTTGAGTAGCTGGGGTCACAGTGTGAGCCATCGGTGCCTGGGTTAAATAAAAACATTTTTTTTCCAGTCCTAGAGCGTGAACTCACTCAGGGCCTGGGTTCTGTCCCTAAGCCTCTCTGTACTCAAGGCCAGCACTCTACCACTGGAGCGACAGCGTCACTTCTGGATTTTTCGGAGTCATTTATTGGAGGTCATAATCTCGGGGACACTCCTACCCAGGCTGGCCTTGAACCACAGGCCTCAGATTGCAACCTCCTGAGTAGCTACAGGCAGGTGTGAGGTACTGGCAGTTGGCACTTTTGCACCTGTTTATCCCTAGATCCAGACAGAACATCAGCCATTACACCTCCAACACTTCCATGTCAGCCTGCTTAGGGGATGCGGGGCCTCAACTCTATTGAAGAAACAGTAGTGCTGGGCAAGACATCCTTATCTACCTTCACCCTGTCTCTCTGTTCCTGCAGATACGACGTCGACTCCAAAAGTCCTGACTTATCCAAACATGTGAGTTCTGCCTGTGACTGCCAGTGAGTCTGTGCCAGTGAGTCATGATGCCCTGTTGTGTCATGTCCTCTCACACCCCTCGAAGCCTGAGCCCAGGTGACTGGAGAGGTGGCAGAACAGGAACAGCAGGTGACACCCGTCTTTTGTGTCAGCAGGATTTCCTGGGCCAGGCCTTCTGCACCCTGGGAGAGATTGTGGGGTCCTCTGGTAGCCGTCTGGAGAAGCCACTCACGTGAGTGAAGATGGGGTGCACTTTGTCTTGCTGGCTCCCCTAACTGCTGTGCACTCTGCTAAGAGCTGGCTGGTTGGAGTCAATGCATCAAGCTCACAGTGACACCTGGGGGTGACCTCTGCCAGGCTGGCCAGGCACTAGAGGTGACCACTCTTTTGCCCCACCCCAACTCCCCCCAGGCACAGGCCCCAAGCAAGTACAGCCTGCAGACTAGAACAAGCTCCAGGCGGCACTGAGGCTTGAACTCAGGGCCTGGGCTCTGTCCCTGAGACTCTCTGGGCTCAAGGCTAGCACTCCACCACTTGAGCCATAGCACCACTTCTGGCTTTTTCTGTTTATGTGGTACTGAGGAATGGAACTCAGGGCTTCATGCATGCTAGACAAGCACTCTAAACTAAGCCACATTCTCAGCCCCAAGAAAGTCCTTTTTGTCTTCTGAAAGCTCCCATCTCTGGGCTCTCAGAAAAATAATGAAAAATCTCTATCACTTATGAAGAACAGCAAGAGTTTTGAAGCTTAAAGAATTTGAGATCTAAGCCTGGGAAAAAGGTAAGCAATACCTCATCTTCATCAAGAAACTGGGTCAGCCGGGCTCTGGTGGCTCATACCTATTATCCTAGCTACTTAGGAGGTTGAGATCTGAGGATTGAGGTTCAAAGCCAGTCTGCCTAGGAGAGTCTGGAAAACTTATCTCCAATCAACCATCAAAAAATCTAGAGGTGAGCAGAAAAGCTAAGGGACAGCCCCCAGATACTGAGTTCAAGCCCCATTACTGGCACCCAAAAGATAAAGAAGGAAAACAAACAAAACAAAGCAAAAAAAAAAAAAAAAACCCACCAGGGAAGTAGTCATTTTATTTACTTAACCTAACCCCTTTATGATTTTCACAAAACAGTTAAGATTTAACTTAGAATTACAGGTGGAAGGGGACCCAAAGAATTTACCCAGCTCAACCTTTAGCTTGGGCTGTAAGTACTCCATTGTTTGCAAACGAGAATCGTGTCCACTTGTAGGTAAATGCCAGCAAAGCACAGTTATAAAGAACTGGCATTTGGAAAACCAGTCAGGAAATCCAGCAAGTTCGCAGCAAAATGCACAGCCAGCAAGTATGAACCAAATCGTTTCCTTGCAATCATGGAAAAGTGGAAAAAAAGGAATTTTTACAGGGGAAGTCATGATTGTCAATAGCCATTGTCTACTTCTTTGTTGTTATTTTTCTTTTTGCCAGTCCTGGGCTTGAGCTCAGGGCCTGAGCACTGTCCTTGGGCTTTCTCAAGGCTAGAGCTCTACCACTTGAGCCTCAGCACCACTTCCAGCTTTTCCTATGTATTTGGTACCGAGGAATTGAATCCAGGTCTTCATGCATGCTAGGCGAGCACTCTACCACTAGGCCAAACTCCTGGCCAATTGTTTTTTATTTATTTATTTATTTTTGCCAGTCCTGGGCTTCAGCTCAGGGCATGAGCATTTTCCTTGGGCTTTCTCAAAGTCAGAGCTCTACCACTTGAGCCACAGCACCACTTCTGGCTTTTTTCTATGTATGTGGGACTGAGGAATCGAACCTGGGTCTTCGTGCATGCTAGGCAAGCATCCTACCACTAGGCCAAACTCCTGGTCCCCTGGCCGATTGTTTTTATTTTTTATTTTTGTTGTCAGTCATGGGGCTGCAACACAAGGACTGAGGGCTGTCCCTGAGCTCTTTTTTGTTCCAAGGCTAGTGCTTTACAACTTAGAGCCTCAGCTCCACTTCCAGTTTTTGAGTCTGCCCCAGCTGACTTTGAACTTCCATCCTTAGGTCTCAGCCTCCTAAATAGCTATGATTATAGGTGTGAGCACTGGTGCAGTTTTGTGTAAGTGTGTGTGTGTGCATGTGTTTAAATTATTTTGTCTTTTGTTTGAGACAGGGTCTGACTATGCAGCCTAGGCTGGCCTCAAACCCTCCGTACTTATGCCTCAGTTTTGAGTACAAGCATGTACTAACATGCCCAGCTATACCTACACTCTCTTAAGACTCACTTATAATGAAGATATTCATACAGAAGTACTGTAACCAATTTCAAGTGTATATATCTTTTTGATGGTACTGAGATTTGAACTGAGGGCCTTACAGTTGCCAGGCAAGCCTTCTCCAGCTGAGCCATGCTACCAGCCCTGCTTTCTCCCTCGTCATTTTTGAGATAGGGTCTCACATCCTGCCCAGGCACACACTTGGACCACGATTCACCTGTTTTAGGCTTCTTGTCATTGCTAGAAATCCAGACACTCACCAGTGTGTCCGGCTTCTTTCTAATATGAAAGAATCCTGTGGATTTTCCTGCCTAGGCCAACCTAGAACCGTGATCCTCCTCTGCTTTCAGGCCCCCTACCCTCCCAGGGAGCTTAGCATGACAGGCCTATGCTATTGTACCAAACTATAGGTTAAGAAGTGGGGGGAATCTCAAGCATTTTTCTGCTAGGCTGGTCTTGAACTTTGTTCCTTCCATTCTCAGTCTCCCAAGTAACTAGGATTATGACGAGTGCCATCTGTACCTAGATTAATTGTAATTTTATACTTTTTATCTACCTCAGAAGAACTCAGGCCCATCTTCCCATTGGCCTGTGTCCATATTAACCATTGTTTAAGCGTAGACCCCGCCCTTGACTTTTGACCTTTATGAAGTGCCTGACCCCATCCTCACCATAGCACTGGTTATACCTGGGTGGAATGACTGGCCAGAGATACCCAGTCCTAGCAGTAGCCCATTTCCTGCCAGCTGTGTCCAATTCCTGTGTCCACCTTTGGTAGAGGGCACGCCTGGGTGGGGCTAGGGTTTTGAGGAAGACTTTGTGTGGGAGAAAAGCACATGCCAGATGCAAAACATGACGGTGGCAGGGAATGCTGGTGAGAGAGGGGTCTTCAAGCCCCTGAGGGCCCCGCATGTCTAAGCTTAGCTGCCTTCATGACTAAGCCATCTTGGCAGCAATCTTGATGGGCATCTATTCTAGAGCAGATGGGAGAGTCAGTGCTTTACTTGTGAGGTCTGTGTAGTCGGCCCTCAGTGTCTGTGGATTCTGTCATCATGGAGTCATCTAATCCCAGATGGAAAATACGGGGTGGGGGCACTATAGCACACACAGACGTCATTCTTGTCATAACTTACTTTCTTTCTTTCTTTCTCTTTCTCTCTCTCTCTTTCTTTCTTTCTTTCATTCAAATTCTGGGGCTTGAACTCAGGGCCTGGGCACTGTCCTTGGGCATTTTTTATACAAGGCTAGCCCTCTGCCACCTGAGCCACAGCGCCATTTCCAGTGTTTTCTGTGTATGTGGTACTGAGGAATAGAACCCAGGGCTTTATGCATGTTAGGCAAAGCTCTCTACCACTAGGCCACACTTCCCACCCAACCCCCCCCTTTTTTTTAAATTTATTTTTGTGCTGGATCTGGGCCTTGAACTCAGGGCCTGGGCACTGTCCCTGAGCTTCTTTTGCTCAAGGCTAGCGCTTTACCACTTGAGCCACAGCATCACTTCGGGCTTTTTCTGTATGTGTGTACTGAAAAATCCAACCCAGGACTTCCATGAATGCTAGGCAGATATTTTACCACTAGGCCATGCTCCCGGGCTTTTTTGTCATAACTTTTTGCTTTGCAGCATATTACAACAAGCTTGCACACTGTATCAGTGCCCTCCCTCCATGGAGAGCCACAGCTTGGGAGGTGCCTACAAGCGCTGCCCCACTTTATATAGGGGCCAGAACATCCTGACACTGGCTTATCCAAGGAAGGGTCTGGGACCAATCTCTTGTGGATATTAAAAACAGTTGCAGCTGGTGGCTCACCCCTGTAATCCTAGTTTCTCAGGCAGCAGAGATCTGAGGGTTGCAGTTCAAAGCCAGCCTGGGCAGAGAAGTCTGTGAGACTCTGATCTCCAATTAACTACCAAAAAGCTAGAAGTGGAGTTGTGGTTCAAGTGGTAGAGTACTAAGCTTTGAGCAAAGCTCAAAGTCAAGGACCAAAAACAGCAAAAAAAAAAAAAAAAAAAAAGGTGGAACCAATGGCTCATGCCTGTAATCCTAGCTACTTTTGAGGCTGAGATCTGAATGAAGATTGCAGTTTAAAGCCAGCCTGGGCAGGAAAGTCTGTGAGACTCTTATCTCCAGTCAAGTCACAGAAAAAGCCAGAAGTAGCGTTGTGGCTCAAGTGGTAGTATGCTAGTCTTGAGCAAGGAGCTTCGAGACATAACCAAAGCTGAGTTCAAGCCTCAGGATCATGCTTAAAAAATTAAATTTTGGCCCTGAAACTGTGTCAAGTTATAGAGCACCAGGTTTGAACAAAAAAAAAACAAAAGCCAAAAGTGGTGCTGTGGCTCAAATAGTAGAGCTCTAGCCATGAGAAAGCTCAAGGACAGTGTTCAGGCCCTGACTACAAGCCCCAGGATGGTCTAAAAAAAAAAAAAAGAGCTCAAGGACAGCATCTCAGCTCTGAGTTCAAAACCCAGTACCAGCACGTACACACACACACACACACACACACACACACACACACACACACACACACAGCCCTGTTCCCCAATTCAGTCACATTCTGGGGTACTGGGGGTACAGTGGCCAACATATGAACTTGAGGGGGACCACAGGTCTCCCCAGAACATGATGCCCACATGCAGCATTCTTCCCTATCCATGGGCTAGACCCCAAGGCCCAGTGAAGTATAAGCTGGTTCTCTACCTCTAGGGAGCATCTCATTGCTCTCCCCCTTCCCCCCACCCCCCCTTTCTACCCTGTAATCTGGGTGGGCCTGGCCAAAGTACATTTGGAACATTTTTCCAGGGGTGCTGGGACCCCATTTTGAGCTCAGAGGTAGCCTAACCTGTCCTGGACCCCACCTCAGGTGTGGGAAGGTGTCTCCTTCTGTGGCCTGTGGCTCTGGGCCTCATTTTACAACCTCAGGACACATCCCCGTCTCAAGCAGCCTTAGCTGGAGGCAGGCTTATGGCAGGTCCTCTCTTCCTCTCATCGCAGGATAGGGGCCTTCAGCCTGAATTCCAGGACGGGCAAACCCATGCCAGCTGTGTCCAACGGGTAAGTCCCCGGGCAGCCCCCGGCCTGGCATCCTGCCACACCCGGCCAGTTTCAGCAAGGGCTCCTGTAGGTGGGCCCTGTTTGGGAGGCCCACAGTCCTGGGTCCCCTCCACAAGCTCTCGGGCACTTTGGGCCCTGGCTGGAGACCTGAGGTTGACCTGGGCTCCTCCATTGGAGGCAGCGGGGAATCAGGCACCACTGCTGTGTGCAGGCTCTGAGGACTTCAGTGAGCAGATGGGGCTCCGAGGTAGGAATGAGAAAGCCTTTTCAGGAATGAAGGGGCCCAGGCACTGCCCAACTTTCCTCTCCCTGTCCCCCTCTTACTGCCCTTTCCCTGCCTCCTTCTGTGCCCCCTTCCTCCACCCTCATGGCTCCCTACTTCCCTCTCTGCTCCTGGACTATCTGATGCCAGCTCCTCATTACCACCCATGGCACAGCCTGGATATGGCTCTCTTCCGCTGGACAGAGCCACCCTCACCCTGACCACTTGCTTAATGCCAACTGCATGCAATCCAGGCTTTGCAGGCTCTCCCTGCCGCCTTCTCTTTCTTCTTCTGGCTGGAGAGACCCAGCCGCTTCTTCCCCGTGCCTCTGCGTGGAGGAAGGAGGGTCTAGAAGCTGGCTTTCTGTCTATTGGAACAGGAACTCTGGGCCCCTCGTAGAGGGTGGCTGGTTTATAAGAGGAGAATCGGAGAGAGACAGAGGCTGGAGAGGGAGGGAGGAAGAGGAAGGAAGGCCAAGCCAGTGGGAGCAGTTGGGGCTGGAGAGGAGGGAGAGAAAGATCAGAAATAGAAGCCGGCCTCCAAGGCAGAGAAAACAGATGGAGAAGCAAGGGGTGGAGGAGGCTGGAGTTGAGGATTCTCTCTGCCGGCCACACATCAAGTCCTCACTGCCATGGGCGACCAGACCAGCAGGTGCCGGAGGACTTTGAACCACTCAGCTCAGCTGCCCACATCTAGGGCACAGACAACCTGGCAGCCCTGCCACCTGCCCAGGGCTAGGGAAGGCTGTAGTTATGGCCACCGTTCTGTCTACCTAGTTTGGAGGGGACCTGGGCTGTCACCTTCCCCCCAGCCTCCTTGGTTGGGAGACACTCCCTCCAGAAGCCACGAGCAGGTCCTCCAGCCGTGGTTCTCAAAGCATCTTCCACAGATCGCATGCTGGGGCCTGGGGTGTGGCTGGAGATGGGGCTACATTTGACCAGCTCTGCATGGTGATGAAGAGAAGGGAGCCAGGAGGAAAAGCGCACGCGAGCCCTTCGTGGGCCTGGTGCTGTGGGAATCTTAGTACAACCCATGCAACTACACTCTCCATGGGTGAGAAAGGGGGTGCAGTAATGACGTAGTGGCTATGCCGCCAGACCTTTGACCGTCTCCCTCCCAGGAGCCCCTGGGTGCTGGTGCTGGTAGTGAGGGAGGCGGGGAGTCCTTCTAGCTGAGTCTGTAACACCCGAGTGGAATGGGTTGATCTTGGGGTCCCATCTGATGAGAGGAGAAGTGGGGTCCCCTGGACCCAGTACATACTTTACGTGTAGAAAGAGGCCTTCAAGATGGGCCCCGCATGGGGCTGGCTGGCCACATGCTTGGTGGGCTCTAAGGGACTCAAGGGGAGGCAGAGCCTGGGCCAGGCCCACCAAGAGGACCCCAGCTCCCCTGCCTCACCCCTCCTTGCTAGTCTCTATCCCATCCTGAGGGGCTTGCAGCTGGCACATGGGGGTCACTGGCCAGCTGGTGCAGGGTAGGGTGGCCCGTCCATCAGGTCTTTTGCCCACAGAAGTGATGTTTGGATGGAAAGTTTGAGAACCACTGGTCCGGAAGCCTCCGGGTGAGTCTGGATGCAGTTGGGATTCTAGAACCTTCACAGTAGACATAGCCTTCCTGGTGGGCACAGACAACAGGGGGTGGGCAGCCCCCGGGCCGGGCTCCTGGCCCCAGGTCCTAGCACCCTAGGCCACACTGCCACAAGCACTCCTGGAGGCTGGGTCTTCTCAGGGACAGGGGGGTGGGTAGATCCGCATGGTGGGGGAGGGTGCAGGGAAGGACTGAGGCCAGGCTGTCAGCGCTGGCTACCTATATCTGGCTTTCCATTCTGCTCTCTTCTCTCCCAGAGGCGTCCCTGGAAAGAAGTGTGGCTCCATCATCCTGTCAGCTGAGGAGCTCAGCAATTGCAGGGTGAGTGGCAGAGGACCGGGCTGAGTGAAGAACTGGCTGGCTGGATGATGGGCGTGGCTGTGGGCAGGGCCGGTGGGCAGGGCCTGCTAATCCAGCACATTGGTGTCCCAGCAGAGATTCCCAAGCTGGCAGGACTCTGGGGCCCTAGAAGGTCCCTTCTTTAGCATTGCATACTCCGAGACCCAGGGCAGAAGTAAACCCAGAGTTTTTAGACCCCAGGTCCAGGGCTCCAAGTGTCAGATCCAATATCTCAACCTCCATAGGCCAAATAAAGATATGTGGTGAAGGGCAGAGGACGCCAGCCCTAGAAGACATCATCAGCTGCTTTGGGGCGCAGACATGAACTAGGCTTAGACAGACAGGGAGCTGGTGGCAGTGGCAGGAAGGACATATGCAGAATTATGCCTTTTCAGTCCTGGGCGTTTGACGTTTGGTTCCACTTTTATCTGGGGGTGGAGGGTTGTGAGAGAGTGTGCATGAGAGTGTCCATGAGAGTGTGTGCGTGTGTGAATGCATGGATTATATGTGTGTTTGTATGTGTGTGTGTGTGTGTGTGTGTGTGTGTGTGTATATGTGTGTGTGTGTGCAGGGTATTGGGGAATGCAGTCTGCCATCTCCAGGCAGCTCTCCCAGTTGTCTGTGCCTCAGGACTGTGGATGGAAGCAGGGGGGCAGCGTTGGCCACCCAGGAGGGAGGGGCTAAGGGATCTGATGATTCACAGCAATGATAAAATGTCTCAGGGGGTGCAGGCACTTGTCAGTCACGTGTCAGGGACTTGTCAGGCACATTGCTCATAATTTGTAACCACCCCTTGGAAGCCAAAGAGACAGGATTCCCATTTTATCAGAGGTGACAGAGTGCACTCATAGTTCCAAACCAGATCAGGCTCATTCTAAAATCAGGGCTAATCTCTCAAACCTCCCAGGCTGAGACTTCAGTTCAGTTAGGTGCCTTGTGGGAGTCTGAGGTCCTGGGGAGGAGAAGAGGTGAACCTGCAGCAGGAGGGACAGAGACCGCATACTGGGGCTGGTGCGGTTGTGACTGGAGTGGTGAGGAGAAACAACAAGACTTTCTGACCTTTCCTGGTCCTATCTTTTGTGTGCGTGTTTGCCAGTACTGGGCCTTGAACTCAGGGACTTGTGTTTGGGATGGGCTTTTGTACTCAAGGCCGGTTCTCTTCCACTTGAGCCACAGCTCCCTTTCTAGCTTGGTCTTGGTTAATTAGAGATCAGAGTCTCTCAGAGTTTTCTGCCTGGGCTGGTTTCAAATGAAGATCCTTAGATTTCAGCCTTGTGAGTAGCTAGGGTTGCAGGTGTAAGCCTCTAGTAGCATTTCATAGACATTCTTCAGTCGAGGGGCTGGGAGTTTAGTCTAGTGGTAGAGTGCTTTCCTAGCATACACAAAGACCCAGGTTCAATTCCTCAGTACCACAAACATAGAAAAAAGCCAGAAATGGTGCTGTGGCTCAAGTGGTAGAGCTGTAGTCTTGAGAAAGCCCAAGGATAGTGCCCAGGCCCAGAGTTCAAGCCCAAAACTGGCAAAAAAATGTAAAAAGGAATTCTTCAATCGAAGTGTAGCCTTGCTTTACAAGGCAGCCAGAGTGGCTCAGAGTATAGCTTAGAGGTGGCATGTCACCTAGCTTGCACAGGGCCCTGTGTTCCATTCTTAATGCCATGTAAAAGTCCTGCTTCTGCAGCCAGTCTGTGATGTCCCTGCCAGGGGTTGTCTGGAAAGCTCTTTGTCTTACATTATAAGAATCACGGTTTTGACTTTATAGACCCTCCCACCCCCCCCCTCCCAGTGTTTCTGTGGTATAGAGGGTTAACTGGGTAAGCCAACACACACTGAGCACAGGATTATAAGCTACAACATGTACTAGAATACTTTGTCATAGCCCGTGGATTGTTGTGGGTCTTCATTTCCACAAAGAAGCAGAAGCACAGAGAGGTTCCGTAACCCCTCCAAAGTCACACAGCCACTGAAGAGAAGACAGTTGAAAGCTAGCAGTGAGGTTGGAGAGTCCAGGGTTTTTACCACTGGGTTGCTTTTCAGAGCTTTCCGTTAGAGACCAGGGCCCCTGAGTGAGAACAGACTTGACCCCGGGAGACAAGGGAGACAGCGTGTGAGCTGTTTGTCCTGGCGGCCATTCATCCTCCCTGTGCATTTACCTCCCTGGATCTGCAAAAAATAACCCTCGCCCTGCCCGTGCTGGGCTCATGACTTGCTGCTCTGTCCCAGCTCAGGGAGGCTTCATTTATTATGAATTAGGTGGCTGGGGGAACTCCTGTTCAGCATCCGCAGCAGATGTGCAGACACCAGAGGCTGAGGGGTTACTGTGAGGACGAAGGTGATCTGTTCATCCGTCTGTTGGTCTATATATCGACCTGTTGATCCACCCATCCAGCGGTTGATCTATGTATTGATTCATCCGCCCATCCATCCACTGATACATCGTTTGGTCCATCTAACTGAACAGGAGGCCACGGTGCTGTGTGTGGTCTGAATCTCCTGAAGCCTGAATTCACTTTCCTGGCTGAAGATTTCTTCCTGGAAATTCCAACACTGCACAGAATTCTGGTGCTGTTGGCTTAGTACTCCAGCCACCCATAAACTGCATCCTGCAGTACCTCACAGTACCTCACTCTCTCCCCCCCTCCTCCTCTTCAGGCTCCCTTCTCCCTCCTGTGGGGATGGTGGGAAGCAGTTCTCACTTCAGGGCTGGGGAGGAGAGGGAGGCTCCCTCCCCACTTCTCAGGCTGTCAGCTCCTTTTCTTCAGGCATATCTTTGGCTGAGCTATGTTCTCCTCCTCCTCCTCCTCCTCCTCCTCCTCCTCCTCCTCTTTCTTCTCTCTACCTCCCTTCCCACTCCCCCCCCCCCCCAGCTTTGCTAGGCAAAGAGACTAATCCCCAGCATCTGGCTGAATTAAAATAATTACATCTGAACTGCTGTTTGGCTGTGTCTTCCAGCCCGGCAGTTCAGTGGGAGGATCAAAGGAAGAGGGCGGAGCCTAGGAGGTGGCTTCCTGCATGAATGAATGCATTCTGCCTTGGTCCTCAGGGACTGGGGACGGCGTGGGCGGCTGGGGATGGCAGAGGATGGATGGGGTAGGCTCCAGCGTGTCACCCCTGCACTCTGATAGGTGATAGAAAGGACTTGCTCATCTAGAACCTAAATGCAAAAGCAGATTCCAGCCATCAGACTTGACCCAGATACCACAGGGTGGTGGTTGATGCTGGTGGGATGAGCCCAGGTCCCCAAGGGGCTGCCACGCCACCCCAGACCTCGTCATGCCAGGCATCCGGGACATATGCTTTTTCTCATGTAATCCAGACTGTCCTGGAACAAGAATTCCAGGGTCCTCGAGTCCACCTCGTAAGTGCTGGGATTACCGGTGTGAGCCGGGGTACCTAGCCTTACACCTTGGTGACTTCTCCCCATGGGGATGGAGGCTGGCTCTGGGCAGCTGTGAGCCACTGCATTTGGATACTCATGTGTACCTGTGCGGCTTGTATACAGAGCACAGGCTCCAGCCAGCCCAGGTAGCTGACCTTTCACACTGTACACACCCTGGACACACACACACACACCCCATTGCTCAAGCCTGTTCATTCATACTGGGGCAGCATCTACATTTTCACAGAGTCTCTACTCAGGATCTCATGCTTGTTAGGTGCCATACCTCTAGTCTGTTTTTGAACTAGTTTCTCCAAGATAGTGTTCCCCTTTTTGCCCAGGCCAGCCTGGATCACGATCCCCCTTACGCTTCCTGTCATAGCTAGGATGACAGGTGTGTCCTGCCACGCCCAGCTTTTTCCATTGAGATTGGGGTCTCAGGAATTGGTTTGTGCTGGGCTGGCCTAGAACCTGGACCCTCTTCATCTTAGCCTCTCAATGTGAGTGACCCAGATACAGCGTGGTGATAAGACCTGCATGAAGCCTTTTAGTTTTAGAAATAATCTCTGATTTGAAAAAAAAAAATAACATGTTCATTCTAGACAAGTTGAAAAATATAGAAAAAAACACAAAGAATAGGAAAACCACCCTGAGATAATCATTGTTGACATTTTGATGTGTTTCCTCTGAGGCGGCTTTCTGAGCATTCACATACATTTTTTTTCTTTTAATCTAGTTTTACAGCCTGCATTTTTCTTGACTAGGTATCTTAGAAAACACATATCTAATCATTGCACGTTATTATTGACATTTTTTTCTTTCTGGTACTCACACTTTCTAGGCAGGTTCTCTACCTCTCAAACCATAGCCCAGTACTTTTGCTTTTTAGATAAATCTCTTGCTTTACCCAGGTTGACTTCAGCTTTGGACCTCGAGCCTCTTACCTCTTCTTCCAAAGTAGCAGGGATTACAGGTGTTACCACACCTGACAGGGCCTGGCTGAACCTGATCTCTGAAAGGAAACAAACAGCAGAAGCCATACTGCATTAAACATGTCCTTGTTCTCATTGTTTCGGGGGTGGACTTGATTGATTTTGATTAGGTGTCATTAAGAATTAGGGTTTGGCTCACGCCTGTAATCCTAGGTATTCAGGAGGCCGAGATCTGAGGATTGCCTTTCAAAGCCAGCCGGGCACCAAGTCTGTGAGACTTATCTCCAATTAACCATCAGAAAACCAAAAGTAGAGCTGTGGCTCAAGGGCAGAGCATTAGCCTGGAGCTGAAGAGCTCAAGGACAGAGCCCAGGCCCAGTGTTCAAGCTCCATGATCTACTGGGAAAAAAAAAAAAAAAGAATTGGGATTCTAGGGCGAGGAGAGTAGCCTAGTGGTAGCATGCTCACCTAGCATGCACAAAGCTCTGGGTTGGAACCCTGGTTCCATGTACACAGAAAAAGCCAGAAGTGGTGCTGTGGCTCAAGTGGCAGAGTACTAGCCTTGAACAAAAAAGTGTCCAAGGACAGTGCCCATACCCTGAATTCAAGCCCTAGGACTGACGAAAAGAAAAGAAAAAAAAATAGATTTAGGGTTCTAGATCCAGACCAACTACCATTGCCTGCCTGCTGTGTGACCCTGGGGAAGTTACTTGCCTTCTCTGTGCTTCCCAGTTGATTCAGTTGTAGATGCGTGTCTTTACTTTAAAAAATTGAATGTTGGGGTGCCGGGAGTTTGGCCTACTGGTAGAGTGCTTGCCTAGTATGCACGAAGACCCGGGTTCGATTCCTCGGTACCACATACCTAGAAAAAAAGCCGTAAGTGGTGCTGAGGCTCAAGTGGTAGAGCTCTAGCCTTGAGAAAGTCAAGGACTGTGCTCAGTCCCTGCGCTCAAGTCCAGGACTGGCAAAAAAACAAAACAAAAAATTGAATGTTGGGATGGAATGTAGCTCCGTGGCAAAGCGCCTGCCTGGCAAGTGCAACGTCCTGGGTTTGATCCCCAGTACCCCCCCCCAAAAAAAAGGATATTTCATTATCATGGATTTCAGCATTGATTTCTATTGTTTGAAATAGCACTTTAAAATATTAAGTCTGAGAGCCAGGCATGAGGGTGCATGCCAGGAGGAGGTGGTAGGATGATCCTGGACCAAGGCCAGCGGCTAGGATAGATGGGGAGGGACAGGAGCCAAACCTGGAAAAAAAAAACAAAACCTAAAAAGCCAAAGGGCCAGCCTTGGGGCGTAAAGGGCTGAGCAAGCCTTGGACGAGCCCTTGATTTCATCCCCTGCCTGCTCTGCCAGCAAACCCCAAAACAGGAGAGAACAGACTCCTCCCCTCTTGACCCAGGCCTCCCATAGGCCGGTGGGCCCGTGGGCCTGACCTCTGACCTCCAACTTCAGAGCCTAGCAGGGCAGGGAAGGCTGAGATGCCAGGGAGCCCGAGCACTGCCAGGCTGGAAGGGAGAGAAAGGCTGTTTGCAGTGTTCTCCCTAGCAGCTCAATTAGCATGCGAAGAGTCGTAAATTGAAGCAATCCTGCTGTTTTAGAAGAACTTAATATGGTTTTTTTTAAGATAGGGTGAAAGGCAGAAATTGCAGGAAATTATACACTGCAGAAGCTGCTCGAGCCTCTCGGGAACGGCATCTCACCCCAGCCTCAGAGCCTCCCATCTCCAGAGCCCCCAGCCTCAGAGCCCCCAGTCCCAGAGCCCCAAGCTCAGAGCTCCCCCAAGCTCAGAGCTCCCCCCCAGCTTTGAAGCCTCCCAGCCCCAGAGTCCCCAGCCTTAGAGCCCCCAGCCTCAGAGCCACCCCTAGCCTCAGAGCCCCCCAGCCCCAGAGAGTCCTTAGCCCCAGAAACCGCTTAGCCCCAGGGAGCTCCCCTGAGGATGTTGCTGCAGAAGCCAAGCCTGACCTGAACCCTTAGAGACCTCCACTCTGGCTTCCTTACCCTGCTCCTTGCTGTGCCTCGTTCCTCACCCTTCCTTGGCTTTCCACTCAATCAAGGGGGTGAACTATCTATTACCCACATTGGGGGCTTGTTCAGATGTCTAGTTTTGTGTGTGTGCCTGTCCTGGGGCTTGAACTCAGGACCTAGGAGCATTTTTGCTTGATTACAGTCCCAGCAGCTCTGTGCTTAACCGCCACCAGCAGGGAAAGAGGGAGGCCTTGCCTTGGCATGTTTTTCTTCTCTAGCTTTCAGAGCCAGTCCCCTTTCCTTCCTTCCTTCCTTCCTTCCTTCCTTCCTTCCTTCCTTCTTTCCTTCCTTCCTTCCCTCCTTCCCTTTCCCCT
The DNA here is from genome assembly GCF_031878675.1 of Megascapheus bottae. Taxonomy (NCBI): domain Eukaryota; kingdom Metazoa; phylum Chordata; class Mammalia; order Rodentia; family Geomyidae; genus Megascapheus; species Megascapheus bottae. The sequence continues at coordinate 11,209,609 of NC_143530.1, forward strand.
CCCTCCCTCTCTCCTTCCTTCCTTCTTTCCATTTCTTCTTCCTTTCTTTTTCTTTCTCTTTTTTGGTGGTCATGGGGCTTGAACTCAGGGCCTAGGCTTTGTTCCTGAGCTTTTGTGCTCAAGGCTAGCACCCTACCACGTTGAGCCACAGCTCCATTTCTGGGTTTCTGGTGGTTAATTGGAGCTAATAGTCTCAGGGCCTGAGCACTGTCCCTGAATTTTTGCTCAAGGCTAGTGCTCCATCACTTGAGCCACAACTCCTTTTCTGTCTTTTGAGTGGCTAACTGGAGATAAGAGTCTCATGGATTTTCCTGCCTGAGCTGGCTTCAAACTATGAACCTCGGATCTTAGGCTCCTGGGTAGTTAGCATGACAGTCACCATTGGCCGGCTTTTTTAATTTGAGTTGGCTGGCACAGAGGCCCTTCTAAGTGGATTTCACACTTCCCAGCATCTTCAACCGAGGCTATAGAACATAATTAAACTTGTCTTGATGATGTGTGGTCATCATCTACAATCTCAGCTCATCCACCTTTGAAGTCTGATTGGTTCCTGGCCCTCCTCCTAGCTATGGCGACCTGGGGTTTGAACTCAGGGCCTTCAACTCACTCAGTATGCTTGCTTATCGGGTGTTGTACCACTGCTGGGTCAAGGCCTTTTAAACCAAGCAGTCTGGGGTCCAGTATCAGTAGCACTTTGAGAATCAGAGACAGGCTAGCAGATGGGTCACTCAAGAGGAAGGTTGCTGGGCGCTGGTAAGTTGCACCTGTAATCCTAGCTGCTCAGGTGGCTGAATTCTGAGAATCAAGGTTCAAAGCCAACCCAGGCAGGAAAATCCATGAGACTCTTATCTCCAGTTAGCCACTCAAAAGACAGAAAAGGAGTTGTGGCTCAAGTGATGGAGCACTAGCCTTGAGCAAAAATTCAGGGACAGTGCTCAGGCCCTGAGTGCAGGCCTAGGACAGACACAAAAAACTGGGGTGGGGGGTGCAGCCCAGAGGACAGTCTGAGCATGCAGAACTCTTCCAGCCCCTCCGCCCACACCCCCAAGCATGAGGCTGGCTTTTTATGACAGCAGCCTGCAGGTAGCTGGGGGTCACTTAAGCGTCCTTTGGGGCACAGGGGACCTGTACACCCCACATGGACTCAAGGAGGCAGACCTGGGCAAAAGCTTGCTATGTGAAAAAAGGAACTAAAAGGATCTTGGATGTGGTTGTATTGTGGCTTGGTGCTTGCTTGACCATGGAAAGGCCCTGAATTCCAATCCCAGCACTGTCAAAATAGTAACAATAAGTAAATAAATAGTAATAATAAATAAAAAGCTAAGCACTCCGTTCCACCTCTGTCCTCTGGAAAATGGGAGAAGTGGCATGTCACTCACATGTCAGTTGAAGTATGAAGGCTGGAGGTTCTGAGTAGTGTCTCCTGGATACTCACTAAGCCACCCCCGTCTTTTCTTTTGTGGGTTATGGGTGGAACTCAAGGTCTGGGCACTCTCCTTGAGCTCTTTTGCTCAAGGCTACTGTGTCACCACTTTGAACCACAGCACCACTTCAGGTTTTTAGGTAGTTAATTGGAGATTCATAGACTTTCCTTCTCCATTGGCTTTGAATTGTGATGCTCAGATCCCCATCTCCTGAGGAGCTGGGATTACAGGCATGAGCCACCAGCACCCTTGTCTCCTTCCTAAAGTCCCAGGGTCTTCTGGGGGCTCCAGGATCTAGGAGCTTACTGGGTTTTCTCCTCGTGGGTAGATTAGAGCCAGGCACTCCCTGTTCTCCTAGCCCCTGCAGTAGGGACTACTGTCCTGGAGTTCCCAGGACTCAGTCCCTCCCTTCCAACACAAGCCCCAGAATCTTAGAACTGAGTATTTCCAAAATAACTAGCAAAAAGCAGGACTGGAGGGCTGGGAGCATAGCCTAGTGGTAAAGTGCTCACCTAGCATGCATGAAAACCTGGGTCGATTCCTCAGTACCACATATCCAGAAAAAGTCAGAAGTGGCGCTGTGGCTCAAGTGGCAGAATGGTAGCCTTAAGCAAGAAAGCCAAGTAAGGATGAGGCCTCAGTTTCTAATTCCAGTACTGCAAAACAACAAACAAAAAACCCGGATGGCATCTGGGGAGATGCAGTTTGCTCTGTCCCTCTCCGCCGAGGCAGAGGGGCTGAAGGGGCCAGCAGGTTTGTTGAATGGCGAGTGACTACAAGGAAGGATGCTGGGCATTTGTGATTGTGTCTGTACTTGTGGGAAGGCCTGTCCGGAATCAAGGGGGACAGAGACAAACCCCACACAATTTGGGAGAGAGCAGCGTGTGACTAACACACATACACACTGGCCTGGTTCAGCCTTGTGCTTTCATTATAGCCTCACCAGCCCGTGAGGTAGGCACTGCCATTGCCTCAGCTTTACAGATAAGGACCCTGAGCACAGAGTGGGGGAATAACTCGCCCTTATGCTACCACAGCACCGCTGTGCAGGCTACGTGCCGTCAGGTGGCCTCTCCCTCTCTTTTTGTTCCCCAACACATAACTCTCCAGAGAGAAAAGGGGCAGTGGAAGGAGCAGCCTGGGGAGCTGTCTGGGCCCCACTCTGCAGGAGGAGCCTGCGCCCAGGGCTGTCAGGCTGTCCTTGTCACCAGGGTGCAGTGGTAGCTTTCGCTGGGGGCTGAGCCCAGGGTGCTCATAGCTCCAGCAGGCTGAGGGGCTGCACCCTATAAGAAACACATCTGAGGACGGAGCCAGCTCTGCTCAAGTCCTGACGCCTGCCCAGGGGCTTCCAGGGGCAAAGTGGTCAAGGAAATAAGCCGGGTCGCTGTCTTCCAGCGTGGGAGTGAGCCAGGACCCAGGCCCACAGTCGCGTGGAATGGCCCTGTGCTGCCATGGCCCTCTGAGCTGCCAGGATGATGGCAACACACTTCTCCATCTCCCACCCCACTGGGGGCTTGGGCTCCTAGGACCTGCCCCTCCCCCCACCCCTGCCTCAGCCCTGTGTGCCAACTTCTCCTGCCTGACCCGCCCTCCCTCCTCCAGGACGTGGTCACCATGCAGTTCTGTGCCAACAAGCTGGACAAGAAAGACTTCTTCGGGAAGTCTGACCCCTTCCTGGTGTTCTACCGCAGCAACGAGGACGGCACGTGAGTCTCCCTCGCACCCCTGCCCCAACAACCCCCCCCCCACCACAATGCAGTGCAACCACGCACATTCCCGCTTGGGGCCAGAATGAGTGGCCAGACCTGGGTTTGGCCCCCTCTGCTTCGCAGAGCCGTCGTCCTAGCATACAGATGGGGTCTGTGCTGGCGGTGCCTTCCAGAGGATCTCAGTGTGCTGGGTGCTAAGTACTCAGCGGTACTGGCTGCAGGGTATACCATAGGGGGAGGAGGTGAATGGAAGTAAAAGCTGTCAGACTCCTCTGATAGCCTGCTCATTTTCTTTTCTTTCCTTTTTTCTCCCCGCCCCCTCTTTTTCTGTTGGACATGGAGCTTGAATTCTGGCCTGGGAGCTGTGTCTGAGCTCTTCAGCTCAAGGATACTGCTCTACCACTTGAGCCACAGCACCACTTCCTATTTTCTGGTGGTTAATTGGCGATCAGAGTCTCTCAGACTTTAGTGCCCAGGCTGGCTTTGAACCACGATCCTCAGACCTCAGCCTCTTAGGTGATAGGATTACAGGCATGAACCACCAGCACCCAGCTTGCTCATTTGCCATACAAGTCTGCCTCCATTTCCCTGGAGCATCTGAGATGAGGTTGCCCCGCACTGCATGCTGGCTCCCACCACTCTGCCATGGCGCATTCAGAACCCCAGTCTCTGCTGCCCCTGCCTCCTCCTCTTCTCCCCATGCCAGCCTGCTTGTTGGGAGACCCCAGGAAGCTTATGCCCTCTCAGAGCCTGTCTTCTCAGCCGTAAAATGTAGACGGTAGATACAGGGGCCTTGGGGAGGTAGCTAGGATTTTGCAGGAAGAAGAGACAGGGCGAGGAAGGTTCCATGGAGAAGCTGCTGGAAGGGTGCTGGGAAGATAATAGGTCCACAGGGCTGGGAGGGGGAAGTGAGTGCAAAGAGCAGGGTGGGGGGGCCAGGACAGGACCCTGGAAATGCTGAATGTGTATGCATGTGTGTGAGCAGGTGCGTGTGTGTGCACCTATCTGTGAGCGTTTATGTTGTGTGAGAACATGTCCGTGTGTGTGTGTGTGTGTGTGTGTGTGTGTGTGTGTGTGTGTGTGTGTGTGCTGGGAAGGGAGCAGCAGGGAGGAGATGAGTTTCAGTTCCAGGAAAAACTGATTTTCAAACCTCAACTACAAAGGAGGAAATGAGGTGCAGACATTTGCATGACAAAAGAATTCTTTGTCTCAGGAGACTCCAGCGGGGCTTCTTTAAATAATTCCCATGGACTTGGACTTGGGCTGCAGGAGGCCACAGACCCCCGCATCTGAAGCAGAGCTGATGGGGGGGGGGTACAGGGCAGGGCCTGGGCTGAGGGGGAGGGGGAGTGGAGGGGGAGGCTCATGGCTGCAAGGTGAGCGGTGAGTGGAAAGGGGTGGGAACAGGGCAGGAAGAAGTATGATGATGGGTCGTGATGGGGGGGCGGGGGGGGATGAGAGGTCGCAGCACCTCCCTGTAGCAGAGCTGGGGGCCTGGGTTGCTGGTCTCCCAGGCCCAGGGAGTTTATTTGGAGGTAAGCTGGTGGCTGCTGTCTTGGGCCTCACCCCCTACCACCACTGTAGACACAGAGACTGTTGTGGGGTGCAATCAGGATGGACTGAGGTGCCATTAGAACTCAGGCAGCAGGCATGGTAGGGCATGCCTGTAACCCCAGCACTTGGGAGGGAGAGGTAAGGGCCAGCCTGGGCTACATATTGAGGCCCTGGCTTAAAAACAAACATGAAAAACAGATAAAAGGGTCCCCACCCCCAAAACAAACAGCCTGGCAGATTAGGGATGGCTCTTATCCATACTGTCTGTACACAGAGAAGGAAGTAGCTTTCCTGTGGGGACTGTGACCGTCCACGCATCAAAATGGATTGACTTGTTTGGTGGGCTGACCACAGGGACGGCAGAGGGCAGGGAGGTCCTGGAGGGCCTGTCCACAGCAGGTGCAGCCAGGGAGGCAGAGGCTTGGGGATGAGGTGATGAACAAGGGTTTAGACAAAAGGCAGCAGCACAAACCCCACTGCAGAGGCCAAGGAGCGAGGAAGGAGAAGGCCAGGTCAAGAGGGCCAGAGCGCAGTTTTCAAGGGATGGAGAGCCTGAGGATTTTCCCCCCACCTCCTCAAAGGCCTGAGTGACAGCTCAGCATGGCTTCTGCGTAGTGTGATCTTCCCTCCCCCCACTCTGTCACTCTTCCTTGTCACCAGCCTCTGCCACCCCTGCCTAGCCGTGGGCACCCGCTCCCTGGCCCCCCCATACCCACTCACCCCACCACGGGTATGCAGTGAGATCCCTCTCCTATGCACAGCTCTATTCCTGTGGGTGGGTGAGGAGCGGGGGAGAGAGGAGAAGCCACAGTGACAGGAATGACATTTTGACTTGCAAATTGCCAGAGAAGACATGGCACAGGCTGTGTAGGCACGGGTGGGGCCAGGCTCTTTAGGAGTGACCTTTCCAACCTGGTGTGTCTGCTGGGGGTAGAGCTGGCAAAGCTCGCCTCCCCACCGCTGTCCACGGGGCAGGCCATTTCCAGGACAGGCGCTGGACATGGCGTGGTGACTGGGCAGGACTCTGGGATGGGGCCCAGCCACATTACTGCTGCACCTCTAATTTGCTAAGCAGGCTGGCAGAGTGGCACTGAGAAGCTGAAGAGGTCTGATCAGGAGGTCATCTAAGGGAGGACTTTAACATTCTCAACTGTAGTCATTGGTTCTTTAAAAAAACAAAAGGATGGAATGCATTTTAAATGTCACACTTCATTCTTAGCACTAGGAATAGGTAGGTGATCAAGCAGGATAACACCAGACAGTGCAGTGGTGCTGTGGCAAAAAGTGGTAGAATACTATCCTTGAGCAGGGATAGCGCCCACCCTGGGTTCAAGCCCCATAACTGACCAAAAAACCAAACCAAAACAAAAGGCTGGGCACCACTGGCTCCCATCTGTAATCCTAGCTACTCAGGAGGCTGACATCTGAGGACTGTGGTTCAAAGCCAGCCAGGGCACAAAAGTTCATGAGACTCTCATCTCCAGTTAACCACTAGAAACCCAGAAGTGGTGCTGTGGCTCAAATGGTAAAGCAGTAGCCTTGAGCTGAGGAGCTCAGGGACAGTGCTCAGGCCCAGAGTTCAAGCACCATGACCGACCAAAAAAAAGAAAAAGAAGGAAAACTAAAACAAATCATGGGGGGTTTATAGGTCAGTGGGGAGTGAGGGGTTTGAGGTCACATCGAGCCAGCTTCAGAGCAAGGCCTAGAACCCAGGTCCCAGCCACTTAGGCAGGACTTGCTGTTCCAGTGTGGTCCCCATCCTCTCTCCCCTTCCCCAGGTTCACCATTTGCCACAAGACGGAGGTCATGAAGAACACCTTGAACCCGGTCTGGCAAACCTTCTCCATCCCTGTGAGAGCCCTCTGCAACGGGGACTATGACCGGTGAGATGTGCCCGCATTGCTGCAGCCATGCCCAACAGCGGCGGGGGGAGGGGGGAGACTGGGGAACCCCAGCCAGCGTGCCTGCCTCCTCATTACCTCCCCACTCGGCTTCTCCTCTGCCCTCCCTGTGCACTGACCCCCTCCGTGGGGCACAGAGATGCCTAGACTCCTGAGTAGCTAGGATTACAGGCGTGTGCCATTGGTACCCGGCCTCTCACTTGGCTTTTTGGCTCAGGACTACCACTCTACCAGTTGTGCCACACCTCTGGGCTTTTTTGGTAGGTAAATGGAAATAATCAGACTTTCCTGCCCAGGCTGGCTTTGATCCTCAGATCTCAGCCTCCTGAGTAACTTAGGATTACAGGTGTGAGCCACTAGCACCTGGCTGAAGTCCGGCATTGTGTCCATGCATCCTTGAGCCTCTTCCATGGCTGGCAGGGAGCCTCAGGAATGGAGGTGTGGCCTTTACCCTTCCTCCAGTCTCCTAGAGTTTCACTCCATGTAGTGTTGGGTGGGGGGAGAGGGACAGCCAAGCATCCACTGATCACATAGACAAATCATTACCCATGCAGGAAGGCAGCGGTGGGGGCCATAGCACGGGGGGAGCTGGGGAACCTCCAAGAACCTCAGGGTTCCCGGTGATGGATGCAGCCAGGTGAGCCCAGGGCCTGGAAGAAGCTAGGCCGCTGCCAGCCACCTTCACAGGAAGCCTGAGACATCTTCAGACAGCCTGGAGCTGTTCACAGTAGCTGCACTTGATGGAGGGCGTGGTGATGGATGGGTTCTCCAGATGGTTGCTCAGTACTGCTATGTGCCTCTGAGCTACTAGGCGTCCAAGGGCAGGGAACTGTGTTTCCTTCTGTCTTCAGGGAGCCTCTGCTGTGACCACCAAGAGCTCAAACATGTACATGCATTTCATTTCTTCCTACTAGTAGTAGTAATGTTTACAGAATTGCTCTACCACTTGAACCATGTCCCACCCCTGCCTTTTTGTTGTATATTTTGGAGATGGAGTCCAGCACAGTTTGCTGCCTTAGGCTGGCCTCTAACTGGGACCCTCTAGATCTCAGGCTTCTGAAAGGCTAGGATTACAGGTATGAGCCACCGGCACATACACATCTCCTCTAAATAGCTATAAGGTATACAAAATTAGATGAGGTAGGAAGATAGTGGGGTCTAACAGAGGCTGCCGCAAGCTGGAAGGTAGAGAGGGTCATGGAGAGGCCGATTGGATGGACAGGGGGAAGAGAGAGGGGGTCGGAGGCAGGGGGCAGGAGGTAGCCAGGTACAGTCTTCTAGATAGAAGGAATTGGAGATCCTGGGACAGCTGCTCTGCGCAAGGCAGGGCCCAGCTAGCCCCCACAACCCTGTGTCCCTAGAGAAGGAATCCCAGAGGCCTCAGACCTCCCCCCCTCATCTTGGGACAGGGAAAGGCAGGGAGCAGGGCCTGAGGGCTGGCTTACTTTTGGGCCACTAGAAGGCAAGTAAGTGTTGGATGCAGGGGCTACCCAGGGATGAGGAGAGTAAAGCCAGGCTTCCAGTCCCATCTCTCAGCCCAGCCCAGCCCAGCCTCTCTCCCTCCAGAGACCAGCAGCTTACCCAGTCCCCTTCTCTGTGGCTGGGAACAAATTGACTGTGACATGGCTGACAGCTATATTCGTCCCAGACTAGTCTTGTCAGCTGTGTTCACCCCAGGCCAGGCTTGTCACCTGGTGTTGCCGTGGCCCCAGCAGCCTCTTGGGAGGTGCTGCATCAGAGGCTTTCAGGGCAGGAGCCTTGGGGAGGGAATCGGGGCCAAGACCCCTGCAGGAGCCTTACAGAGGGCCTCCGAGGTGCCGTGTTCAGAGGTCAGGGGCAGATAGGAGCTGTGGTCCCAAAGCTGCTTAAGCAGATCCAAAGTTCAGCCAGGTTCAAACCCCAGGGCTCCAGTCTGTAGAGAAGCACAGAGCTCAGACCTCACCTGGAGACGACTCCAAAACTTTCCAGACTGTCATCTGACCAATTAAATCAGGCCCTCTGGCTGTGGCGTTGAAAACTGATTTGTGGCTGGCATGTCTCCCATGGCTTCTAAGCCTGTTACTGTCACCTGTCATCACCTGCAGAGCTGGTGGATGAGGAGAGTTCCCCCTCCCCCGCCCCCACTGGGGTCTGCAGAGCTAGGGGCTCTGGAGAAGGACCTGGAGGCAGTGGTCCAGGCCATGGCTTGTGGCCTAGGCTATGGCTTAGAGGCAGAGACTAGATCTTGACCTGTCTCACACATCACCCACTGTGAGACCGTGGGCACGACTCTGGGGGCCTTTTGGGCTCAGTGCCACCATCTGAAAATGAGGATACCGAAGCCATTATTTTCACTGTATGACACACACGTCCCAGTTTCTGGCTGATACCTGGGCCAAATAGCCACGGCCTATTAGAATCCAGCAATCATAGACCCCAGGTATCCAATTGGAGTCTCTAGACTTAAGTAGATGTCATGATAATTATTCTTTCAACCAAGGGCCTGTCAAGGTGCGGGTGGCTGATTTCTATAATCCCAACTACTCAGGAGTCTGAGACCTGAGAGCATGGTTTGAAGGCAGCCAGGGAAGGAAAGTCCACGAGACTCTTATCTGCAATGAATCACAGAAAAAGCTGCAAGTGGAGCTGTGATTCAAGTGGTAGCGTGGTAGCCTTGAGCAAAAAGAAACCCAGGGACAGTGGCCAGGCCCAGAGATCAAGCCCCAGGACCTGCAAAACAAACAAAATGAGGGCTGTGGCTCCGGGAGATTGAGTGACAGGTACAGGTCCCATACCTAGGGCTTCTCTTCCAAGCCTAGAGCCATCAAAAAGACATGTTGGCCTCTTTCCACTCTTCCAGTTTCCAGCCTACCTTAGGGATTTACAAGTGTGTGTGTGTGTGTGTGTGTGTGTGTGTGTGTGTGTGTGTGCATGTGCGTGCATACACTTGCTCATGTGTTTTCTATTGATAATCATTCAGCACTGAGGCTGAGTTTTTGTATATTTGACAAGAATTTAAAAATTCCTTAAATAGTGAACTTGCACATCTCTGATATATTTGCAATCTTCCTGGCATTCCTCTGTTCAGGAACTTTCTACCTCATGCTGTGAATCCATATCCTGCTCTCACTCCCCCCACCCCCGCCATGTGCCTCATCTGAAGGAAAATAGCGCCTCCTTCTGGCGCACCACAGAACCCCATGACCAAGGCCTGGCAGGCTGGAGAAGATAAGCCGCCATGCTTGAGATCTGTGAGCTAATTAAAGCTGCCTGACTCACCCCGCTTGGAGCTAGAGGCTGGACACCCCTGCTTACCAATCCTCTTCCCAGACCCTGGCAGCTCCCATGCCCCTAGGCATCCCTCAGGGCAGAGCAGCCAGCACCAAGGGTTAACCTGCAACCTTCTCCCTCCTTCCTCCCACCTCTGGACCACTAGCTGTTGCCATGGGAACGTAGCTAAAAATAAAATTGGTTCTCAAAGCCCAGCCCCAAGCATAGGAGTCAAAACAAACTAATTAAAGCAGCCAGGCTCAAATGTGAAGATAATTACACCCTCACTCAGGAGCCAGTCTTGGGATGGGAAATCACAGCAAGCTATTGGGGAGTCAGGGACCCTGGGCTCTTCCTTGACATGGAGGCCTAGGGCTGCCTCCTCCAGGTTCTACCAGGCAGTCTTATCACCAGAGAAGGAGCCATCCTGCTTAGGCCTGAGATCTGGCCATGGCCCCATCATCAGGGCTCCCCTCGTGTGAGCTCTTGCCCCCTGGGCTAAAGCTCCCTCCGGAGTGGCCAAGAGGAGAGGTAAAGCCACATCCTGGAAATGTGGGGAAGTCCCTTCCCAGCTCTGGAGCCACCTCTGTCCCTAAAGTCTTTGCTAGACCACAAAGGACCACAAAGACTGAGAGGCTGGTGGGAGGCTGGCGTCCTTTTTGGTCCAGGAGCTGGGGAGGCCCTATCCTCAGTCCCCCCTGGGGCAGGGCAGACCCAGCCCACCAAAGTCTCTGTCTTCCAGGACCATCAAGGTGGAAGTGTACGACTGGGATCGAGATGGCAGGTAAGCTGCTGACAGGTGAGGGGCGAAGGTGCGTGGGGAGGGGAGCCCAGCGGGCTGAGGGGGTGGCATTCCCCTGGCCTCCTTTCCCCAGTAGCTGCCCAGTGATGGGGCTAGTGCCCACGACGCCTGTGTGTGGTAGAATTGGGGCTTTGGGGAAGTATGTTACAAATACCAGCAGCTACTGAGCATCCAGGCCACATTCTGTGCCTGCATGGGTGAGGCCTGGGCCTGGTCTGGTAGTTCCGTGGTCTGTTAGGGAGCCTGCTTGCAGGACAGAGCTGGGGCAGAGGGTGGGGAGCAGGGGACGGAGTTGATGGGCATGATGGACTACAGCACCAGGGGCCACAGGGCTGCCCGATCCAGCCCCCTGAAGTGCCCAAGAGACCACGGCCTTTCCTTCCCGCAGACCTAGTTCCTAGCAGGACAAGAGCAGGTCATGTGACGCTCCAGGCCAGGACCCTCACTGGCTTCCACTTTCCTGCCGAGCCAGAGCCAAGTGGACCTTGGCGACCTTTCCCTGCTGTGCTGGCCAAACGGACCACTTAGGGACACCAACGCCCTGCAGTCACAACCACTCCCTGAAAGGCTGTGGTGTGGGCACAGGTGGCTGTCTCTTCTCAAATCAAGGACTCTTTGCACGTGGCTCTAAGTCAGGTCAAGTTCATCCTGCTAGAAACCCCCAGTTCAGACAGGTTCTGGCCATTAGCTCCTTCCCCTCCCCATCCTTTCCCTTCCCTTCCTTCCCTTCACCTCCCCTCTGCTCATGGTCCCTTCTTCTTCCCTCTTCTCCCCACCACTCCACTTCCAGATAAGTCAGCTCCACACTTCCACCCGGGATATGCCTCATCTTACCCTGCCATCCACCTTACTTTTCCTTTACCTAGAATATTTTCTTCTGTGGCACCAGGGGACAGCCACCAGGTCTCCTGCCCTCAAGTTGCCACTGGAAATAGGAGGAGGTCAGAATACAGGGTGGGTTGGGTACTGGTGGCTCAGGCCTGAAATCCTAGGAAGTTTTTGCTGTTTGTTTTTTGTTGGTGGTGGGACTTGAACTCTGGGACTGGGCATTGTCCCTGAGCTCTTCAGCTCAAGGCTACCACCCTATCCCTTGAGCCACAGGGCCACTTCTGGTTTTCTGGTGGTTAATTGTCGATAAGAGCTCCATGGACTTTAGTGCCTGGTCTGGCTTTGAACCAGGATCCTCAGGTCTCCTGAGTAGCTAGGATTACAGGTGTTGCTACTGCACCCAGCAACTCCTGAGGTTTGAGATGTGAGGATTGTGGTTCAAAGCCAGCCCTGAGCTGGCTGCCCATCACTTATCTCCAACTAACCAGCAAAAAGCTGGAAGTGGAGATGTGATTCAAGTAGTAGAGTGCCAGCCTTGAACAAGAAAAGCCTAACAAGAACACAAAATCCTGAGTTCAAGCCCTCGTACCAGCGCAAGGTTCAAGGACACTGTGGGGCTGCAGTTGATTCCCCCCTCCCACCTCTAACCAGGTCCAGTGTATTAACTCCTGTGTTCTAGCACTGAATAATGAAATCAACAGGGTATCCACGAGGCCAATAGGAGGTCTGTTTTGTACAAGTTTTTACTGAACTAAACAAGCACACACAAAAATGGACACTGCAGGAAACATCTCCAGCTGCATGGCCCGCATAGAGATACAGCTAATGGTCTCTGTAGTGAAGCAGACCTATACTCCCAGCTGCTTAGGAGGTGGAGACAAGTGACCAGCCCAAACAAAAAAGCATGAAATCCTATCTGATAAAACAAACTCAGAGGCAAAGGACAGCAGGCATGGCTCTAGTGGTTTCTAGATGCACAAGATGTTCTGAATTCAAACCCCAGCATTGCCAAAGGCACAAAACAAGACAAGCAGTGGAGGGGTGGGAGTGGAGGGAGCATGCTGTAGGCCCTGGTTTTGATCTCTAGCTCCAAAGTCATTAAGAAGAGCAATTTGGATAGCAGGAAGAGGCTGAGACAGGAGAGTCACTTGAGCCTAGGGGGCAAAGGTCAGCCTGGCAATAGCAAGTACAACACCTATCATCAAAAACAAAACAAAAACAAAGTTTAAGTGTTTCCACTTAAAGCCTGTGCTCAGGCTTGACCTTGAATTCAGGCCTGGGTGCTACCCTTTGGCAAAGCTCAAGGATACCGCTCTACCATTTGAACCATGGCTCCACTTGCAGCTTTCTTTGGTGTTTAATTTGTGATAAGAGTCTCAGACCTTCCTGTCCAGATTGTCTTTGAACCTTGATCTTCAGATCTCAGCTTCTGAGTAGCTAGGATTACAGGCATGAGCCATCAGCACCCAGCTAGAAAAGCTTTAACAGGGTGTGGGGGGGGGGTAGTTCAATATACAGAAGGGCAATGGGTGTTTTAATCCCTAAACCCATTGCTTGAATTTGACCATTTTTGGAGTTTTGTCTTGCCCATGTCTTTTACCCCTGTGATTTACATTGAATTATGCCATTTCACCTCTTACATTCTTACCTCTAACACTGGAATGTGTAAAAAGTAAGAGCATTTTTCTACCTAAGTACAAATGCCACCATCAACCCCGATAATTGAGTATGTTTTCCTGACCACCATCCAGTGTCCAGCGCTCATCCCGCAGTCACCCTAGGTTCCACTGTGCTTCTTCAATGCCTTTCACTGCTGGCCCGGTAGAAGTGAACCACCCTCTTCGCTGGGTGACTGTTGGACGTCTTGTTCCATGAGTGACACAGGGCGGGAGGCTACTGCGCGAGAGCCCAGGCAGAGTTAGGAGCCAGAGAAGGGGCCCAGAGGCTGGGCTGGGCAGAAACTCTGCAGCCTGGACCCCTGGCTCAGCAGCCATCTTCCCTTGCAGCCACGACTTTATCGGGGAGTTCACCACCAGCTACCGGGAGCTGGCGCGCGGGCAGAGCCAGTTCAACATCTATGAGGTAAGGCCAGTCCCTGGACTTGGTGGTGGCTCTCATGGTAAGTGGCTCTGGGTCATTTTGGTGAGGACTGTAGTGACGTTTGTGCCAGCCAGGCTTTGTGCTTTCTTGTGGGTCTTGTCATCCCACTCTATAGCCCAGGAGGCCTAGACGCAGAGAAGGGTGAGCGTTTACCCAACCTCAGGGTTCTGGAAGTATGGAGGTAAGAAAACCTGTATGACTCCAAAGAATAAGCAACAGTGCCCCCTACAGAGCACTTCCCATAAGAGGGTGGGATAGGGCAGGGAGGGAGAGAGGGAGGGAGGAAGGAAGGAAGGAAGGAAGGAAGGAAGGAAGGAAGGAAGGAAAGAAGGAGGGAAGGAAGGAAGGAAGGAAGTCGATCCTGAGTTAGAAGTAGCAGTGTAGACACGGGCTACTGAAATCACTGCTTTTTCCAGAAGAGTCAGGAGAACAGAAACTGGTGGGGGGGGGTGTCTTAAAAATGATGTGTCAGAGCACATTTGTCCTCAAAGGACATTTCTGACTTGGGGCCCTTATTTCCTACTGGGGTGCCCTCCCTACCTTGAGGAAGAGGAAACATACCTCCAGTGAAGACTCTGTCCTAAGTTTTTGAGACCCTATCTCAAAGAATCAAGCTGGGCATAGTGGCTCATTTCTGTCACCCAGCTTATGCAGGAGGCATGGATTAGAAACACCACTCTAGAGAAGAAAGAAACAGAAGACCTTCTCTGAAAAATAAGCAAAAAGGCTCAAGTAGTAAAACAGTTGCCTGGCAAGTGTAAAGACCTGAGGGGGGCGCGGAAGCCGGGTCCTGAGCCTGCCGTCAGCCCCAGGGCCTGACTCCTGCCTGGAAGAGCTAGCGGCATGCATCGGCTGAGGATCCATGGCACAACACCGCCCTCCCTCTGCCAGCTGGAGCCCCGAGCACACTCCACGCTAGGCGAGGAGCCCCTGGCATCTCCTGCACCTCCAGACTCTGCCCCTACCTTCTCAGTTTCCTCACATCTGTTCCTTTCATCTCAGCCAGCTACCGCCATCCTCGCCTCCCTCTCCCTCTCTCCGGGGCCTTCACACCACCGCCCCCACAGCAGCCCACAAGGGACCAAAGAGCTCAGCGTGTGGCCCACAGGCCTGGCTTTGAAGCCTGCTGGGCCATCTGGATTGCACATGTCTCCTCTGTAGCGTGGCTGCTGGACCTTCATGACCAGCGGGCAGACGCACCAGTGGAAATCCCCCCCCCCCCATGGTGAACCACACAGGGGACAAGGAAAGATCTCCACAGATGTGTGATCTGGCCTGAGGCTCACTGCCTTAGGGGGTGACAGGGTGAAGGACAGCCCCTGTTCCAGCCCCAACCTGGAGCCAACTAGGCTTATCAGTGATACATGGTACATGTCGCCAGACCCCCCCCCACACCATCCTCAGCTGCCAGGCCCCTGCCATGTGCCCACCTCTTACCTCCTACCCCAGCCCACCCTTCATTCCTGCTACCCAACTTTCTCTGACCTCTAGTGGTGAGGGGCTGTGCTCCTCCAGCAAGCCCCCCCCCCCCACCTCCATCCCAGACTATGCCAGGGCTCTGTGACAGTTGCCTGTTTGTAATAGTGCCCACTTCCAAAGCCTGTGAGATACTCAGGGATAGGGACCATGCCTCACTTGCTGCAGTGTCCCCAGAGCCCCTGGGAGCTCACACCTGCCAGGAGAAGGGGGGATGGGGTGGAGGGGGAGCTTAGTGGAGTAGAGCACTTCCTAGGATGGCCCCTAGGGGGCACTGCAACACTGTGCCGCTTCACCCATCCGCTAGCACTGGAGGGATGGGGAGTCCTCCTCAGCAAGCAGGGTCCCCCTGACCCCCCAAGGCCCAGGGTATCAGGTCACCCCTTCTCAGAGCCATTCTTGCCAGAGCTGAATAGCAGAGGGCTCATTGGAGTCTCTCCAGCTTTGTCCTAGGGCTCTCGCAGACTGTCACTAGAAACACCTGCAAGGGGGGGGGTGCAAATAGCCCTGGTGGAGAGCACTAAGCTTGGCCGCCGCCGAGTCTTTTTTTTTCCAGTCCTGGGGCTTGAACTCAGGGCCTGGGCACTGTCTTTGGACACTTTTTGCTCAAGGCTAGCATTCTGCCACTTGAGCCACAACATCACTTCCAGCATTTTCTGTATCTGTGGTTCCAGGGAATTGAACCCAGGGCTTCATGCACGCTAGGCGAGCATGCTACCACTAGGCCATGCTCCTGGCCTCCCCCCACCCCGCCCGAGGCTTTAGGAAGCAGCTACTACAATAGCTATTAGCTGTCAGCAAGTCTGATCTGAAAGTGAGAACAGCAAGGGAGGTGTGTGTGTGTGTGTGTGTGTGTGTGTGTGTGTGTGTGTGTGTGTCCTGGGATTTGAACAAGGTGCCTTGTGCTTGCTCTTTGCTCCAGGCAGGTGCTCTATCATTTCAGCAACAGCTCTGTTCCCAGCTTTTTGCTGGTTAACTAGAGATAAAAGTCTCCTGAACTATTCTGCCCTGGCTGGCTTTAAGCATTGATCCTCAGATCTCAGCCTCCTGAGTAGCTAGGATGACAGGAATGAGCTAGGAGTAGGGTGGCAAATTCTGAAAGGAGTTGTCCCAAGGAAAGGAAGGGGAGGTGGCACTGGCAGGAGAAAGGGGGCACTTGAGGAAGGAAGGCACAGCTGGGCCAGCCCAGGAGACAGGCACAGGCAGGGCTGCTTTGCGACATCCAGTCTTCTTGGCTTGGCAGAGCAGAGGGCGTGTTGGGGGAGCATGAGAAAGAACTTTAAATAAACAGTCCTGGGGTGTTTGATC
This sequence comes from Megascapheus bottae, assembly GCF_031878675.1. Classification (NCBI taxonomy): domain Eukaryota; kingdom Metazoa; phylum Chordata; class Mammalia; order Rodentia; family Geomyidae; genus Megascapheus; species Megascapheus bottae. The sequence continues at coordinate 11,225,960 of NC_143530.1, forward strand.
GTGGGACACTGGGTTAATCGGGGACCCTGGTTGTGTAACTGAATGCCAGTCTCCCACAAGGCCTCCTGAAGCCCTGTGCTCCCCCCTCCACTCCCACCCCTGCCCTGGCTCCTGTGGTCTTCGCTCCCCACACTCGAGGGGTGGGGTGGGGTGGGGCAGGCAGGGCCACATCTGGGCACTAGTAGATGCCCTGAGCATCTGGGCTGGGGGGCAGGGGAAAGTAACTGGCTTTTCCTACAGGTGATCAACCCAAAGAAGAAAATGAAAAAAAAGAAGTATGTGAACTCTGGAACTGTACGTAGCTGCCTCAGCTCTATGGGGCGGGGGAGGGGGAGGGCGCACGGGACTGGGGGGAGGGGGGATTGGGCTCTGAGCTAGGCTGGTGTCAGGGAGCCAGGGCATGTATGGGGTCTGATCTGGGAGGATGGGTAGGGATGCTGGAGGTGGCCTGCATGTGAATACGTCCATGCATACACACACACCTGGCAAGTGGAGAAGTTAAAAAAAAAATAGGGATGAGAAATAGAGCCAAAAATTAAGAATATCAGGACCCAAGTTGGGCGTGGTGGCTCACGCCTGTAATCCTAGCTACTCAGGAGGCTGAGATCTGAGGATCGCAGTTCAAAGCTAGCCCGGGCACTAAAGACCATGAGACTCTTATCTCCAATATACCACTAGAAGGGCCGGGAGTTTGGCCTGGTGGTAGAGTGCCTGCCTAGTATGCACAAAGACTCAGGTTCGAATCCTTGGTACCCACATACACAGAAAAAGCCAGAAATGGTGCTGTGGCTCAAGTGGCACAGTGCTAGCCTTGAGGAAAAAGCCCAAGAACAGTGTTTAGGCCCTGAGTTCAAGCCCCAGGATTTGCAAAAAAAAAAAAAAAAGAATAACCCCTAGAAAACCGGAAGAAGCACTGTGGCTCAAGAGGTAGGGTAGTAGCCTTGAGCTGAAGAGCTCAGGGACAGCACCCAGACCCAGAGTTCAAGCCTCACGGCCGACAAAAAGAAAAAGGAAAAAAGAAATAATACCAGGAGCCAAGCATATTGGCTCACACATGGAATCCTAGCTACCCAGTAAGCTGAGATCAGGAGGATCACAGTCCAAGGCCAACCCAAGCAAAAACACTCACAAGACCCAGACTGAACCAATAGCTGGGTTTGGTGGCCTGCCCGGGCTGGTCTCATCCAGCCCTCCGAGCCTAGAGATGAAGAAACTCCAGCTCAACGAGGGGCCGTGGCTCCTTTTGTGACTTATATGAGTTAGAGATGGGGCAACCCCACGTCTTTCGGTCGATCTTTATTCCCAGCCAAGCAGTGTGATAGATGCCTATAATTCCAGCCAAAGCTGCCAAGGCACAGAAAGCAAATACTTCTGCTTAAGACAGGAGTTCTGGGTGGCCCACTATCTCCAGGGACAGGACAGGCTGCTCATGAGGGTCCCAGACCTGAGACCAGAGAGCTGGAAGCCCACAAGGAAAAGTGGGGCAGGCTAGTGTGCGGTGTGTCTAGGTCTGTATTGCCAGGTGCACAGCCATGCAGCTTATTGATGTCAGGTTAGTCTGGGGCAGGAAAACCCCCTGGCCCTTCACATCCAGGTAATATGGGCACTCAGCAAGTGGCCTGGACACACTGGTGTGGTATGGAGTGGGGGAGACCCTGCTTTCTGCTCCCCCTGACTGGGCCCTCTGTGGTTCTCCAGGTCACGCTGCTGTCCTTTGCTGTGGAGTCCGAGTGCACCTTCCTGGACTACATCAAAGGAGGGTGAGGAAGGCATGCCCCTTCCCTCCCACCCCCACATCCTTGGCCCAAGTGGGGAGGGCGGTGAGACCCCACACCAGATGGGGCCCCACCCGGCCTCCAGCTGAAGGAAGCCTCTGATGTGGGTTGTGCTCAACCCAGCAGGGTTGGAGCTGAGGCCACCAGCTGAGAGCCCCGCTTCTCTGGATCCTGAGCCAGGGAGGCTCAAGTCAGGTTCCCATGCAGAGATGGGGCCTCCATGGGAGGATTGGGGGGGTGGGGCTCCATGACAGAGCCATGGGATGGGGGTGGAGGGAAAGGAGGAGGAAGAAGAGGAGGAGGAGCAGGCTCAGGACTCACTTGTGCCACACTTGTGCCAGATTTCTTGGCCCAGTTCTGTCCCTTCCCCTGTCCAGGTGGGGCTGGGCTCCTTCCAGCATTGACCTGTGTGGAATGCCCAGTGATTAGCAGGTGCAGTTGCCAGGGGCCTGCAGAGGGCAGTAGGGTTCAAGGGCAGAAGGTGGTCAACCCTTAAATTTAAGTAGAAAAGCCAGGAGCTGGTGACTCAAGTCTATACTATAATCCTAGCTTCTCAGGAGGCTGAGATCTGAGGATCACAGTTCGAAGCCAGTCCATGTAGAAAAGTCCTTAGGAGACTCTTATCTCCAATTAACCACTCAAAAACTAGATGTGGCGCTGTGGCTGAAGTGGTAGAGCTCTAGCCTTGAATACAAAGCGCCTCAGGTAAGTGCCCAGGCCCTTAGTTCAAGCCCCATAACAGACGAAAAGAAAAAACGGAATGCCAGGCATCAGTGGCTCTCACCTGTAATCCTAGCTACTCAGGAGGCTGAGATCTGAGGATCGCAGTTGGAAACCAGCTCAGACAGGAGTCTCAGAGAAGTGCCCAGACCCAGAGTTCAAGCCCCAGGACCAACAAAAAAAACAAAACAAAAGAAGGAAGACCCAGGGGCAGGGGCAGGGGCAGGGGCAGGGGGACTGGCATCCAAACCCTGGTAGTAAAGTCGGGTGGTCTTGCCATGCACCAACAGCTCATGGGAAGAAAGCCTGTCCAAAGAGGGGCCTCCCTGGCCTGCTCCCTGCCAGGACAGGTGCCAGGGTAGGGCGTGGGCAGCATAGAGCCCACAGGTGCAGGCAGGTAAGGAGCGCACCTGCCTGGAGAGTAGACAGACAGCAGCTGCCAAGGTTGCTTCCTGCCAAGAGGCCACTTGGCTGCCCGGCTCTCCAGGGCAGAGGGAGAAGCCAGCCTGGGAAGCCAAGCTTTCGCATGGCTCCATTCCTTGCTCTTTTGAATTCAGGATTGGAGCCATTCCCATGTGCATCCCTCGTCCATCACCCCAGGCCCCCGTGGTCCTCTGAGCCACTCCTTGCCCAGGCTCTCTTCTACCAGTAAAACGGTTCTATTTTTCTCCTATTAAGCAGCCGACCAGCTGTGGCTTCCTGCAGCCTGGTCATCATTTCCAAGCCTCTCCGTCCCTCTGATCCTCTCATTTGCATGGCGCCCCCAGAGGAATGGAATGGAATGGGAGGTCCTTATCTCTGTTTCACACCTGCCTTCGTGGTGGCTGGGGCCACTGCTGTCACCATAGGCTGCCTTTTGTTCCTGAGTAATTAATAATCCTGGCGCTGCCTTCTGTGGCTTCCGGGCATGGCTTGGTGCAGATGGACAGGACTGGGAGAAAGGAACCCTTAGAGGCCAGGGCAGAGCAGCACCGCGCTGGACCAGGCAGATTAGGGCACCCCTCCCCCTTCACCGACCTCCCCACCCCCTCTCTGTGCTCCCTGGAGGACCGAGGGGAACAGCTGCTACAGAGAGCCCATTGCGCATGTCCAGGCAGGAGGCCAATAGAGGAGTCTAAGGATTCTCCTCTCTCAGCCCCCCAGAATCCTAGAGGAAACACTCAAGCATCTTTTCCTCCAGGTCAGAGGAGGAACAGTACTCTGCAGCCTGCCTTCTGCCTACCGGCAGAAATAACTGGACAGCAGGGAGTCCTTTTCCTGTTGTCATAGTAGCTTTCCAGTTGCTTCCTTCCCCAGGGTTTGCAGGACCCAGAGCTAGTTAAGAAGTAAGGCCAGCAACTCCCCTCACCTTGTTTTGGAAAGTGCCAGAAGTACTCCCTCAGCTCTTCCCCCACCACACACCCCCTTCTTAAAAAAAAAAAACAAAAAACAAAAAACGACTGAGTGTTCCTCACTAACAGATGTCAGTAGTTAATGGACCTGAAAAGTAACCAATCTCAATCACAAGGCTTGATACAAACATTGCGGGGAGCCAAGAGATGAAGAGAGAATTAAGAGAGAAAGCTGGAGTTGAGGATTTAGCTCAGTGGAAGAGCACTTGGCCTGGCAAGTGCAAGACCCTGGGTCCTTAGCTCTGGAGAAAAAGAGGGAGGGAGGAGGGGGAGAGAGGGGGGAGATCTACCAGTGAATTTGTGGGTCTTGATCTTACTTGGATTTCAGACTCAAACCAATTTTTAAAACTTTATAATGCTCAGTGTGAGTGGCTAATGCCTATAATCCTAGCTACTCAGTGAAAATTGTGGTTCAAAGCCAACCCAAGCAGGAAAAGCCATGAGATTCATCTCTAATTAACCACCAGAAAACTGGAAGTGGAGTTGTGTCTTGAGCAAAAGAACCAGGGACAGTGCCCAGATCCCCAGTTCAAGTCTCTGTAAGACAACTGGGGACATTTGAACAGTGTTGTCTCCAACTAAGGAACTGGTATAGCTGTGTGTGCATGCATATGCATGCATTTTTTGAGTGGGGAGCTGGTCCCTGCAGTCACTCAGCTGCCCAGGCTCTTGCATTCTTTGCGTGCGTGCGTGCGTGCGTGCGTGCGTGCGTGCGTGCGTGCGTGCGTGTGTGTCTGTTGGGGCTTGAACAAGGCCTGGGTACTGTCCCTGAGCTCTTCATCTCAGGGTTACTGGCCTACCCTTGAGCCAAGCCCCACTTCCCATTTTCTAGACATTAATTGGAGATAGGAGTCAGGGGTCTTTTTGTGCCTGGGCTGGCTTTGAACCTTGATCCTCAGATCCTCAGATCTCAACCTCCTGAGTAGCTAGGATTACAGCCACCTCGCCTGGCTCCAGGCTCTTGCACTCTTGTAGCTCCCTTCTTTCCTGAAGAATGGAAGCCATAGGCGCTCCCCAGCCCAGCCGGCAGCAGAGAGGAAGGAGTTGGTCTCTGGCCAACAGACCTTGGCCTGAGTCTCTTGATCTCCATGCTAGCCTTTCACTTCATGTGGCCACCTCCGAGGATCAGAGCCATCCTGTAGGGCCATGGCTGGGCTTGCTATCCTATTCGCAGAGCCGACAAGATGAACTCTTCATCAAGGCCACATACCTAGCAGGCGGTGACACTTGGAGGACAGCCCAGCCTGGCTCTGTCCTCCCAGGCCAGCATGGCCAGCCCTCCTCACAGCTCTGCCCTCTCCAGGTGACTCCCTGGTTCTCCTCCTTCTCCTAGGACCCAGATCAACTTCACGGTGGCCATTGACTTCACTGCCTCCAATGGTGAGTGGGGGATGGGCAGGGGAGGGGGAGGAGGGGCGTTTCAGGACTGTGGCACTTGGTGGGCAGTGACAGGGACCTAGTTGAGGAGGGACCTAGGCCTGGAGGACCAGAGACAACCAGGATGGTACAGACCCCTCCACGTCAAAGCGTGAACACCAACAAATCTGGGCCTAGGGGCTACTCAAGCTGAGCCAGAGTCTCGCCTTGTGTTCCTGGGGCATGGGGTTGTGCAAGCTGAGTCCACAAAGCACTCTGAGAAGCCATTTCTTCAAGAATCAGATCCCACCAGTGCCCAGGCCTCAGTGATACCAGGCCCAGCTCAGGACCCCAGCCCTTACTTACTGAACACCCAGCTCCTTCTTTTCTGCTCATCTCCAGTGTCTGACCATGGCTACACCACCAGAAGTACTATAACCCTAATTTTCCCTGGGTGCTTTGGGCTCATTTTCATTTGTTTTCCCCATTTTTCCTTATTTACTGACCCTCATTTAAAATCACCGAAGAGAGGCGGACAAAGTTCTTTTTTAAACCCTATTTGTGGGAGGGGGCATACTTTGTATGCATGTGACACTTGGTACTATGAAGCAAGAATCTAGCCAGGACTCAGTAATTCTACTTCTAGAAATCTTTTTCTGAAACTAGTAAAAGATACAAATATTTATGTAAAAATATGGTCATCGCATCGTTATTTTCAAAGTAAATAGTGGTATAGTACCAGTCTTGAGTGAAAAAGCTCAGGGACAGCGGCCAGGCCCTGAGTTCAAGCCCCACACTGACAAGAAATAGAGAGAGAGGAAAGAGAGAGAGATTGAGAGATTAGGGCTGGAGGCCAGTGAGCTGTGAATGCAGATGGCATGGGACCTTGTGGGCTCTGGGTTTATCTGGATGGGCTGTGGGGCCAGAAGCCAGAGGGTGGCGGGAGGATGTGTGTTGTGGGTTTGGAAACCATGGTCCCAAACATAGGGTCTGAGGGAGAGAGGTGGCAAGAAGAAATAAGAGTTAGAGGTGTGGCTGGGTGCTCTCTTCTGCCTTCTGCACCTGGGGTCCAGGCTGGCAGCATCCCCATATCCTTCACTGCAGGAAATCCCTCCCAGTCCACGTCTCTGCACTACATGAGTCCTTACCAGCTGAATGCCTACGCGCTGGCGCTGACAGCGGTCGGAGAGATCATCCAACACTATGACAGCGACAAGATGTTCCCTGCGCTGGGCTTCGGGGCCAAGCTGCCCCCTGATGGCAGGGTGTCCCACGAGTTCCCGCTGGTAGGCTGGTATAGGAGATCTGAGCTAACCAGGCTAAGGGGTCAGGTGACACACTGGCAGCCAGCTTGTCCTCCGTTCGCAGGAGCTGAGGACCCTGGCAGACTCTGTGGGGTGGTGGCAGTTGCCTCTGTGAGCAGGACTGCTGTGGAGGCTTCTAGAAACCCACTTCCTACCTGCTCACAGATGCCTCTGTGAGGACATGGGAGGGGTGGGGGGAGAGGGGAGGCAGCCGAGCCTGCCCTGTTCCCCAGGACCCTGAGAAAAGAAGAGGGTGAGGGGTGTGGATGGGGGGCTAGGGACCGCAGGTCCTCCCCACAAATCAGTGCTGGGAAGGGAAGGGGTGACGTCTCCCTGGTGACTGAACATGGCAACATCTGGGGGTCCTGAACCCCATAGAGGTAAAGCCTGAGCCTCTGCCCCTCCCGCCCTCCCTCCCGTGAACTGGCGACCCTCATTCACAACAAGCCCCCCTCCTGAAGCAAGAGTGTTCAGTGCCAGGCCCAGCAGAGCCAGGGCCTTTCCCAGGCTGCCCCGGCCCAGTCATCTTAGGCTCTGGGCTGGGCTTCTAGGAAGCAGCCACCCGCTCAGGGTCTCCCGGAATCCAAACCTGCTGAGCCAGGCAATGTGCTGTGCTTCAGGGTGGTTCCTGGGGGGCTCCCCTTAGGCCCCCACCTCCTCACCTGGCTCTGCAGGCTCAGCCCTTGTCCATCCCCTACCCCAGAATGGAAACCAGGAGAACCCCTCCTGCTGCGGCATCGATGGCATCCTGGAGGCCTACCACCGCAGCCTGCGCACCGTGCAGCTCTACGGCCCCACCAACTTTGCCCCTGTGGTCACCCACGTGGCCAGGTGAGTGGCGCCGGCGCCCCTGCCTGCACCCCATGAGTCCCTTCCCCGCTGTCCACCTGGCTTTTCATGGGGGTCCTGACCCTGAGCACACCCCTCCCCACCAAGCAGTGAGCTGACCCCAGCGAAGCCCTCCGAGGCCCCCAGGCCTCAGCCTGTGCCTGTCCCCCCAGGACCGCGGCCGCCGTGCAGGACGGCTCGCAGTACTCCGTCCTGCTCATCATCACCGACGGGGTCATCTCAGACATGGCGCAGACCAAGGAGGCCATCGTGAACGTGAGGGGGCTGCCACTGACAGGACGGGGGGGCGGGTGGGATGGCAACAGGAAGCTGCGCCCATCCGGCTGCTAATCTGGTGGGATTTGGGGAGGGGGGGTCAGGAGGCACTGAGTTGTGACAGATCTGACTTCCTGGTCACACCCAGATGACCCAGTCCCCCCAGAGGCCTGTGGCTTCTTTATTCACACTCCCTAGGAGCGAGAAGTTAGACCGTGGCCTGTAGAGGAAGTGAGGGCCCAGAGTGGGGGGTCTCAGAAATACTGTTCCTGTATCCTACAGTGGTCTCTCTGCAAAAGGGACCCCGGCTGCTTCCCTGGCCCTCCCCCCACAAACCATGCAACAGAGGGTCCCTGCACAGTGGCAGCCAGTGTCACAGAGGTGCAGGGGCGTCACAGAAGCAGCCCTGTGACCCACTGCCCTCGGCCTCCCTTCCTCTCCATCTCTTTATCTCCTGGTGCCTCTCCCTTCCATCCTATGTGTTTGCCCATCTCTCCTTCGCCCCGTCCCTTCCCTGTACCCCAACCCTTCCTGTCCTCGCCCCACACCCTTGTTTCCCACCCACCCAGGCTGCCAAACTGCCTATGTCCATCATCATCGTGGGTGTGGGCCAGGCAGAGTTCGATGGTGAGTCCTCCCCCCTTCCTGCTACACACCCCACCACCCCGCAGTTCCCCAGAGGCTGCGAGCCCCTCCAAGAGCAAGTGTGCGTGCCTGGGCGTGTGGGGCTGCCTGGTGTGTGGATTTGTTTGCCCAGGGAGGAGTGCCAGGGTGTGCCAAGCCCTCACTCCAGGGCTGTGGAGAAGAGGCCTGAGTCAGTCTCCCTCAACCAGGCAGAACGGGGAAGCAGGGGCCCCCAGGCTTCCATCAGAGGCTTCCCTGCTTCGGTTCTTCACCTTCCTGATCTCAGCTTCATCCTTAACACGAGGTGGAAGCTGTGGCTTGGCTGGAGATTGGAGGCCAAGTCCATGGCGCCACACAGCCGTTGTCTCCTTCCTCCCCACACAGCCATGGTGGAGCTGGACGGGGATGACGTGCGGATCTCATCCCGGGGGAAGCTGGCCGAGCGGGACATCGTCCAGGTGAAGCCCGGACCCTGCCTGCGGCACACAGTGTGGACACCCCGCTAGCCAGGCTGGCTGTGGGCTCCCTGGGGAGGGGCGCCCAGAGGGAGTCACAGGCACCCTATGAGGCCGCCACAGGAGAAAGCAGGAGCTAGACTCTGGCCGCACCTCTCTCTAGACCCCTTCCTGCCACCCCTAAGGTTTGGGGTACCCAGGACCCTGAGGGGCACACTGGTGCCCTCTCTCTGCCCTCCCTAGGGAGATGAGTCCCCTTGCAGATGCAGGTGGTGGCCTTACTGATGGCATCAGTGTCCGTGTACGATGCAAAGGCCGTGAGCACAAAGGGCAGGGCTCAGCCTCTGGGGACAAGGTCCCTCAGTCAAACCAGGAGTGCACCCCATCTGGGCAAGCCTCCCCCACCCCCACCTCTAGACCCACTGTGGTCCTTCAGACTGAAACCCTAGGGCTTGCAAGATTCGGAACACAAAACACAGCCAAGCCAGCCGGTGGTGGCACATGCCTGTAATCCCCGCTACTCAGGAGGCTGAGCTCTGAGGTCAGCCAGGCAGGACAGAAAATTCCAGGAAACCACTCCGAAGGGGGCTTAGGGGAGAGAGAGCTGTGCAGGAGGGGTGGGAGGAGAGCTGAGTCAGGGGCCCATCCAGCCTTCCCTCGCGTGCCCCTGCCCTGTGCGGGGTTCCCGGTGAAGAAATCCAGTTCCATGGTGGGTGTGGGCAAGGCCGGGGCAGTGGCGGGGACTCTGCTCAGCAGGACATGGGCAGGGGTCCAGCGGGGGCCGGGGATCGAACTCCATCTCCCGCTCTCTAGTTCGTGCCCTTCCGGGACTACGTGGACCGCACTGGCAACCACGTGCTGAGCATGGCGCGCCTGGCCCGCGATGTCCTGGCAGAGATCCCAGACCAGCTGGTGTCCTACATGAAAGCGCAGGGCATCCGCCCGCGGTCCCCGCCGGCCCCGGCGCGCTCGGCCCCGCAGTCCCCGGCCCGCACGCCCCCCGACTCGCCCCTGCACACGCACATCTGAGCGGCCACTCCGCTGATGGGCAGCGGGTGTAGGGGGACCCAGTGGTGAGCTGGGTTATGGCCCCAGACGTGAGCTCGAGCTCTTTTCTTTCTTTGATTCTTGGCTCCAGCCTGCCCAAGAGGGCATTAAGGGGATGATTGGGGTCCCCTCCCCAGACCTGGAGCAATCCTGATTGCTCACTTGTCCCCGGTCTCCAACCTACAGTGCCCACGCCTGTCCCCCCTCCTCCCCAGGCCCCTTAGCTATCCCACACTCAATTCCCAGCCATCCCCTGCCCCCAGGAGGCCACGACATTTGCAGGGAACCCAAATGTGAGACCCTTTCCAGAGGACACCATGTCAACCAGAATTGGTTCTGGCCAGGAAGGGCTGTGCTGGACCCCAGGCGTGGGCTGGGCAGGAAAGACTTGTCAGCAGGGGCCTCTCTGACACATTGTGAACCCAGATATGCAGGCCTGGCTCTGGCCACTGGCTCTGCCACCCTTGAACCCTTGGTACCCCCACTGCTGCTGCCCACATGGACATCTGGGGTAGCCCAACGCTGTATCCCATAGTTCTTGTTCTTTGACCTCTGTCACATGGAGACAGGAAATGGGAGTCTTGGGGTCCAGGTCTGTTCCACTGCTGCCTCCTGCCTGCTGGGCCTTGGTTTCCAACCTGTGATGAAGTTAGCGATTCCATAGTCCAGGTTTTCCTTCAGCTGTGATGTCCTGGGGGTCCTTCCACCCCACGCCCACCTATCCGCCCTCTGTCTCCCTAGTGCCACCCCTCCCTCTGCTCTCCAGTTATCCTGTTCTATCCTGTCACCCAAAGCACACCCAGTCCTGCAGCTCTGGGCTCCTGAACCCGGGCTCAAGCTCCTGCCCCTGTGGTGGCCACCCAGTGCCAGCCTGTGCCCACCGGGGGAGCGGGTCCCGCATGCCACGCTGTCCCTTCTGCTGCATGGGACCCCCAGTACCGAGCCTGCTCCTCCCACCTTCCTCCCTGTCCTGCATGGTGATGGTGGTGGTGTTGGTGTTTCTGCTGTGGTCCTGTGCCTGTCTCGCACACAGTCTCTGTGGATTTGCCTTAAACCGAAGTAAACTTGGTTCTTTTCCTACATCTCCTGGGTTTTCTTCTGTGAACAAGAGCTGGAGCGAGGGGCTTCTCTCTGTGCTCTCAGTCAGGCTGCTATCCAGCCTGGGTTTTGTCAGCAAGAGTGAGGTTCTGTGCTAGGCACAGGGCAGTGGGGGCTGCAGCAGTGGACTGAACATACCCTGACTCAAATAAGACAGGACATGACACGGGAAGCTTCCAGGAAGGCTACACAGCTGGTGGTACATGATAGTGATAGAGCCTCAAGGAGATGAGACAGGACTCTAAGGAGAAGAGGACTGTAAGTAGTTGGGATGGCAAGTGCAAAGGCCCTGGGATCAGTGTCCTCTAGGATCATAAGGAGGGGGTGTGCTGGGAGCTGAGTTTGGGTGGAGAAAGTGAGGAGGCTGGTGTGCATTCCTGGGGTCCCTGGGGAACTTTTGGTGCTTATCCTGGGAACACCAGGATCGCCTGCGGAGGTGGAAAGTGAGGCCTGAGGACATTCTCTGCAGCATATTTACCACATTTGATCACTTACCACCTCTCTACAAGTGCTTACGAGCATCAGAGCTCTGGTACCTGCAGGACCCAGGGCTGTGAGCCAGAGAGGAAGGAAATGAGCCACCATCAAGTACAGGAGGGTTGGGGTCTGCGGGTAGCAAAGGGTGCTTCTGACCCGACTGGCTGGATGATTCAGGGCCATGTGTCCCAGACGTGCTACCTCCCCCACATCTGTGTCTCCAGCCCCCACGTCCCTTCCTGGAGAACTTTGCAGCAAGATGATGAAAGGCCCAGGACCTGTCAGGCACTTCTTTCTTTTCTTTTTTTCAATCAGTCTTGGGGCTTGAAGTCAGGGCCTAGGTGCTGTCCCTAAGCTTTATTTGGCTCAAGGCTAGCCCTCTACCATTTGGATCCACAGAACCATTTTTGGTTTTCCGACGGTTAATTAGAGGTAAGAATCTGCTCCTGCCGGAGCAGGCTTCAAACCACAAACTTCAGATCTCAGCCTCCCGAGTAGCTAGGATTCCAAGCATGAGCTGCAGGCTTCAAGTGCATGAACAGCATCTTCCCCCCCCACCCCCCGTGTCTCCAATGGCAGGTCAGGATCCGCAGGGACCATAGTGACTGGGTAAGGGGACTTCTCCCTCCTCAGCAAGTTGACCCTGCAATCTGCCCTCTGCCCTCCCTTCGGCAGGCAGGCTCGCTGTGATAATTGTACCAGAGCTGGGGACTTGTTTACTTCTGTAGGCTTTGGAGTTGTGTGCAGCTGATTCACAGCTGTCCCTATAATTAGATGCCCCTGGGACTCCACTACTCTTTGAGGGAGAACAGGGTGGGGTCACAGCTTGGGAGAAGGGAAGTTCCCATAACCAGCGGCTCATTTTCCAGCACCTTGGGCGCCGTGGGAAAATGTCTGGGCGATGTTTGCCTAGTTAGGTGAATCAAGCTCAAAGGCCCATGTCCCAGAGATGGGATGTCAGCAGCCTCTTTCTCGTGTGCCACACGGTCTCTTCTTCCCCGGGTTCTTTGCCAGAGTGTGGCCCCTAGAATGCTGGTTTCCTGGCATCGAGTTTGAGAAACTGCTTGTTTGGACTCCTTTATAGAGAGACTCAGTGGCCTTCAGAGTATTCAAGGCTCTGACAAGTCCTGTAAGCAAGAGATTGTTTTGAGTCCATTTCAACCCCCAAAACTTGTCTCCTAAGTTTTTGATCTCATGTATGCATATGGAAAGATGGATTTCAGTAGAGATGAGATGATCACTCTGGTCCGCAGGCCAACACATGCCCGAGGCCTCCTCTAAGGAGACCAGAGGGGGAGGGATGGAGGGAGGAGTCTCTTAGAGGAGATGGAGCAGGAGAGATGGGGACCTTGAGTTGGATTCTGAAGAGAAAAAGAGCCCTTTCTAACCATCTTGGGGAGCAAGCCACACAGCATCCAGAAATTCACAAGCCCAAACTCATGGCAAAAGTGGACTTTATTTCTGTCTCCTTGAGGGACAGAGCTAGAAGGGTGGGTGCGCAGAAGGGTACACCAGGGCCCTGAGCCCCAGCTGGTGCAGCCACCCCCCCATCCCTGATTTGTAGGTCTAGGATACCAAGCTGTCAACCCCTAGATCATCCCCTGCTCCCCCTTTGTCCTGCACAAAGAGGTAAGAGTGCTAACACCCCTCCCGACACTCCCACACTCACCAAACCCCAGGCGCTCTGCCAAGCACTTTTGCTGTGCCTGTGGATTCATCTCTGTCACTTCCCACGGGGAAAGGATTCCCACTCCCCCACTTCTCGGGTGAGAAAACAGAAGGCCCAGCCCAGAGTTTTGCTGCAGCCTCAAGGCAGAACTGAAGGCAGATCTGGGTGGCTGAGGCAGGTCGTAGGCAGCCCTGATTGGCTGGGCCACCTGCCTGTGGGGACAGGGGCGGGTCTAAGAGTTTATTCCCCTCCCCTTAAGTAAAACAGAGGCAGAGAGATCAAGTCCCGGAGGTTCCTTTCTCCACCCTTTACACCTCCACCCTCCCCACCACTCCCAGTCTGTCCCTCCAGCCACCCGTGGCCTCCAGCCAGAGGCCGTCCCTCACTTGACACACCCCTCCTCTGGGATGCCTGGCTATCTAAGGCCCTGACCTCCGGAACGCTGCTGCCTCCTCCACCATCACCCACTGGAACAGCCAGGCCCAAGACTCACAGGGCCACAGAGCCCCGTTCAGCCCAGATCCCAGGCAGTAGCCCAACACTTACTTTATAACTGACACCATATGTGAATTAAGCCAAGTGCCAGTGGCTCAGGCCTGGAATCCCAGCTTCTCAGGAGACTGAGATCTGAGGATCGCAGTTCAAAGCCAGCTCAGGCAGGAAAGTCCATGAACCACCAGAAAACCAGAAGTCACACTGTGGCTCAAAGTGATAGAGCACCAGCATTGAGCTGAAAAAGCTCATGGACAGTGCTCAGAGCCTGAGTTCAAGCCCTGCAACCTACAATGATGCCAACAACAGCAAAAGATGTGGATTAGGAGTCTGTGCGCAAGGGTAACTCCTACAAAAGTTTATTCCCTTCCCACAAGACTCATTTTCCTGATCTTATTAGAAATACACAGTGTGGAAAATCACATTTTTTAATAAACACAAAGGAAGAGATCGTTCCACCTTCATCCTGTAACTGTACCACCCAGAGAAGTGAGGCAGTCAGACGGCTTACTTCCCAAAGCTAGAGCTCTACCACTTGAGCCACAGCACCACTTGCGGTTTTTTTCTGTTTGTGATACTGAGGAATCGAACCTGGGTCTTCATACATGCTAGGCCAAACTCTCAGCCCCACTTCTGCTCGTTTGCTAGGCTTTTCCTCTCCTGGAGAATATACCACCACCTCCTGCCCCTCCCCGACCCTCAGCCAAGCCCTGGTGGCCATGGGCCGCTGCCCAAGTCCTGATTCCAGGGGTCCCCGCCTGTCCGCCCTTGCTGGGCCCAGAAGGGCAAGCAGAGCTGAGGCCAGGGTGGTATGGTAGGGTCAGAAGCCAAGGCGGTGGGGTCAGAAGCAGCAGCGGCCTTTCTTGGGCATCCCCTCGGGGGCTACTTTCACTAGTGGGCCCCTCAGGCGGTCCTCCTGCAGCTTCAGCGACCTGCAGGATAATGCCACATCAGTGTCACCCCTCCCACTGCACAGAGGGATGGAGAGTGGGGGGAGCGGGGAAGGGGGAGCACTCACCGGGCCAGGTTCACCATGGGTTCCAGGATGTTGTGGCCCAGGGCAGCACTGCACTCCCCAAAGGAGACCCCCAGCTCCTGCAGCCAGACAGAGAGGCTGAGGGGCCGGGGGCCTTCAAACTGCCTGCTACCAAATGGCCTCGGCCCAGTGCCTCCACGAGGGAGGGGCCCAGCTGTGGGGGAAGGGCTCCACCCTCAAAACACACCCCACTTCAGAGGGATACCAGAGGCCCATGTCCCAGCTTGGAGAAATGAGAAATGCCTTTGGACTTTTGTGGGTGGCACCAGGGTTTGAACTCAGGGCCTCATGCTTGCTCAGCTTCCTTGTTGGGCAGAAATTCAACAATTTGAACTATACTTTCAACTCTGTGTGTGTGTCTGTGTGTGTGTGTGTGTGTGTGTGTGTGTGTGTGTGTGTGTGTGTGTGTGTTACTACTGGGCTTGAACTCAAGGCCTGTGCACTGTCCCTTGGCTTTTTTTTTTTTTTTTTGCTCAAGGCTGGTGCTCTATCATTTGTGCCACAGCTCTGTTTTCAGTTTTTTGCTGCTTAATTGGAGATAAGTCTCATGGCCTTTTCCTGCTCAGGTTGTCTTTACATCTTGATCCTCAGATCTCAGCCTCCTGAGCAGCTAGGATTATTAGCCTTTTTGCTTGCTTTTAAATACTTTTAAATACACGTGCTTTTGCCTGTGCGGGCCTCAGACTCATGATCCTCCCTATATCTGCCTCCCAAGTCACGGATCACAGGCACACACCCTGTACCCAGATACTAGTTGAAATGGAGTCTCGAGAACTTTTTGCACAGGCCAGCCTTGAGCCACGGTCCTCCTGACCTCAGCCTACCTGAGTAGAAGCCTAAATGTGAGCCACCGGCCTCTGGCTTGACTGGGAATCTTCGGTGATGCATTTAGCATCTTTTCCATTCTGCAGATACTTTTTAGGTAGGTAGGGAGTTGGTGGCGGTTTGCAAATTCAACCCCAGGCTCTGTGTTATGACCTCCGTCTCAGCCTGGGTTTGGGTCTCGAGCTCGTTTGCAGTGGCCAGGGTGGGCAGGTAAAGGAGGGGCCTGGGTGGGCGGGGTGACCCGTGGTGGTCCACGTGCCACAGAAAGAAACAGAAGCAGGGACTCACCTGAGCCAGTTGACGCCCAGCCTCAGTAGACACCTGCCGCTCTTCCTCACAGTCCATCTTGTTTCCTAGCAGAAGGATGACTGCACTGTCCACCCCTGCGTCCTGCAGACCGAACGGGAACCTCAGTCCCCTCCATGGACTCTAAGCTCCTAGCCTAGAAACTTCTGGAAGTTTCTAGAAGCTGATAGGGAGCCTCCATCTTCTCCCTGTCCACATTCCATGCCCACCATACATCCTTCCCTTCCCCTCCTCTTCCGTGTCCTCCTCTCCCACAAACAGCTCTGAAGCCCGCCTGAGCTGCAAGGCAGTCTTGGAACCTTCTGTAATTGTCTCATGAGTCCTCGCACCAGAAGAACACCTCTGACAGCCAACCAGCACCCCTGCATTCCCTGTTTGTCAGTCATCCCCTCTCCTCTACGGGAGAAGTCAAGGAAATCAAAGCCCAGAGAGGTTCAGTCACTTGTCCAAAGTGACACAGTCAAGGAGGAGGAATTGGATTTCAGGGTTTGGTCCGATTCCTGCCCCCCCTCCCCTATGCCACTTGGGTATCCTGCTTCCAACTAGATGAGAAGCTTCTGAAGTTAGAACAATGTGCCCAGCCTCCTGGCAAGGCAGCTTTATGTTGTACCCTGTGCTGTAGAAACTCAAGGTGAGTGCAGTGAGGACATGACACACACAGAGACGGTGACAAGAGGCATCTTTAGCCGGGACAAGACGAGGCCTGCCTGGTCCTCAGGTGCTAGAAAGTGGGCATCGTAGCCGAGCTGCCGGCTATAGCCGCGCCTGGACGATGAAGGAAGTCATTGGTTCGAGGCTGCACTGTGCGCTGTGGTTTCTCTGTCCTGTTGAGCTCCCAGCTCATCCAGCCACATGTGCTCCTTAAGTGGTGTCAGGCTTGTGTCCCTGGTAACCCCGGGAGACGAGGAGGAGTGGGGGGGCAGGACACTGACCTGCAGACAGTCCAGCCAGTAGCGCACGTGGGAGAAGCTCTGGTGGGAGGTGACGTCGTACATGAGCACCACGCCCTCAGCCTTGCGCAGCAGCTGCCGAGTCATGCTGTGGTACCTGCGGAGACCCCGGGAGACCACTGCACCCCACCCTGGTCCCCGGCCTCCCTGGGTCCCACCACGCCCTCTATTCCACCTCTGAGTGCCTCCCAGAATCTCCCTGTGCCCTACACAGTAGCTGGGGCTGGCACTGTGCCGGGCCCTGCCATACCTTTCCTGGCCAGCGGTGTCCCAGAGCTGCAGCGCGAAGAGCTTGTTGTCCACCCACAGGCTCTTCACTCGAAAATCCACTCCTAGGACGCACAGAGGAGTCAGGCCTGAGTCCCATCTCCATCCGGGGCTCCCAGCCTCGGCGGCACCTGCACCAGCCTCAGAGCTACGGGAGCGGACTGCCCCGCTGCCCCCCTGCTCTCCAATCCCACCTCTACCCACCTGCTTCCTCCACGCAGCCTTCCTTCCCACACCACCAGCCTATAGGGTTTTGTTTTAGCCACAGCTGTGCCATTCCCTAATGGTTGCTGGAGGCCTCATGTTTCCATTAGACAGCAGGGTAGAGGGGTGGGGGCCAGGGGCCAGGAGAGCAGCTGCCGAGGGGATAAGTGGAATCTCTGCCCCTCTCTCAGCCCCCTTCCTTTCCCTCACCTCCCTTCTCCTTTCCTTTTCTCTTTGTCTCCATTGGTGCCAATTCTGGGGCTTGAACTCAGAGCCTGGGAGCTGTCTCGGAGCTTTTTGTTTACTCGAGCCACTGATCCACTTCTGGCTTTTTGCTGGTTAACTGAAGATAAGACTCTCCTGGACTTTCCTGCCCTAGCTGACTTTGAACTTCCATCCTCCGATCTCAGTCTCCTGAGTAGCTGGGATTTACAGGAGTGAATCACTGGCACCAGGTTTTAGCCAGTCTTTTTTTTTTTTTTTTGCTAGTCCTGAGCCTTGAATTTAAGGCCTGAGCACTGTCCTTGGGGCTTTCTCAAGGCTACAGCTCTACCCCTTAAGATACAGCACCACTTCTGGCTTTTTTTCGATGTATATGGTACCAAGGAATCAAACCTGGGTGTTCGTGCATGCTAGGCAAGCACTCTACCACCAGTCCAAACTCCCGGCCCTTTAGCCAGTCTTTATAACCACTTAGAACCTTGACACTCCAATTCTCCCATTGAGCAGATGAAGATTTGGGGCTCAGAGTGCTACAAAAGGGGCTAAGAATGTTCCCAAAGCCAGTGGTGTGTTGGAGGTTGTGTCCCCTGCCTGGCACTGCTGGGAGGAGGAGGGGCTGGGGGGGGTCGTATGGCTACCGGGGAATATCCTAAAAGGGGTTGAGGGAATTAAGCCCCTCTTCTCCCTCCCACTTGCTTCCTTACTACAAGACAAACAGTTTTGCATTACTACTGTGCTCCCTCACCATGAGAATGTTTAGCCACAGGCCCAAAGGCCAGGGGGCCTACACAGACTGCAACTTCCCAAACTGAGCCCAAAAGAGACCTTTGTTCTTGATAAGTTGACAGTCTCAGGCATTTTCTGACAGTGGCTGAACGCTTCCCGATAATTTGCCCATGGGAAGTAGTAAAGCTAGGTTTTGAACTCAAGCAACCCAGGTCCCTAATTTGCCACCTGCAGTAAATGCATCCTGTGTCAGCCATATGGGAACTTCTTGTCTGAGCATGCAGGCTAGCCTGGGGCATGTCAGGAGCTGGTCCAGCCAAGCTCACCTCACTGTGGGTGGAGACGCCAGTTTTCACTGACAACTAACATGGTATCTAAATTGCAGGGTGCTTTGTTGACGTGGCACATTATAAGCTAATCAGATCAATGCAGAAAAAGCAAATTACCTGTAATTAGAGACAATTAGTGAAATAGTAAGATTATGCCCATATAAAATAATGCTTCACGCAGGCTGATGGCCAGGGCAGAACCTGCCATGTCCTCAGGCACTCAGGCAAGGCTTGCTCCAGGCCTGCTCCAGCTTGCAGGCCCAGGCCTGGGCCTCCCCTCCACACTCCCCAGCAGCCCTTACCCACAGTGGCCGTCAGTCCCGCTGCGAATGAGTTCTCATGGAGCAGGTGCAGAAAGGAGGTCTTGCCTACATTGGAGTCGCCCACGAAGATGACATGGAAGAGGTGGTCAGGGTCAGCCTGAGGACCAGATGTGTGGTCCCCCCGAGAGATGGCCAGACCAGCCGTCCCCGAGGCCATCCCAGGCTCTTCTGGCCTGCCCTCCACCCCTGGTCCCCTGGATTGCGGGGACCTGGGTTCTCTGTCTGACTGAGCAGGCAGGGGTGGGGGCCCGGGGTGGGATTCCAGCTCCGCCAAGGTAGAAGGGCTTTGTGTAAACTCCTGGGGTCTGTCTGTTGCCCCCTGAGCAGGGGCTTCTGCCTCTCCTGGAGCCTGTGACGTATCAGCTTTAGAAGGCCCAGGCTGAGCAGCTTTCTGGGGGGATTCTGGATATCCTGTTTCCATGGATTCAGTGGCCTGATCTGAAGCCAAGCCCGGCCTGTCTTGGTCTCCTGGTTTTCCTTCCTCCGCCCTGGGCTCCTCTTCCAGGACCTGCACACCACCCAACCTGGCCACCAGGATGCCAGCTTTTCCCATGGCCCCAGCCTCGCCTTCCTGCCCAGCGGGGCTCTGCTCACTCTGCACCTGCCCCTCGCTGAGGGTTTGACCCACAGACTCCAGGCCTTTTGAAGGCTCAGCTGGTCCCTGTGGGAGGGCCACGACCCCTTGAGCTGCTGGGCCTGGCTCCCCCTGCCTGAGCCCAGCCAGAGCCTGGGGAGCCAGGGGGGGAGGGGACCCATCCCCCCAAGGAGTGAGCACTTTGAGTACAGCTGTCATCAAGCTCCCTGGCTCCCCAACTGGGGCTCCCAGAAGACCCCCGGGGAGACGGGGTTCAGGCCTGGGGCCTGGCTCCTCATTGGGCGCCAGGTTCTGGGGCTCAACAGGCTGCGGGGCTGGGCTGGCCCTCCCCGCAGAGTCCACTCCTTCCCCGTCCTGGGTGCTGGGAGGCATCCCCGGGGGCTTGCTCAGCTCCTCATCTGGCTCTGGAGCCAGCTCCTGATCAGACCGCTGAGCTTGTGGCTCGGAGATGGAGATCTGTCTGACCACGCGGGGTGTCTGGGGGTCTGAAGTGGCTCTCGGGGTGGGGGACGGGCTCCAGGAGAGTTGGGAGGCTCTGTGTGGGGTGCTGCTGAAGGTACTCAGAAGCTGGTCCCAATCGTCACTGTCCCCAAACAGTCCAGGCAGTGGGGCCTCCTCAGGGGAGGCCCTCTGAGGAGGCTCCTCACTTGCTCTGAGGAGGCTGGAAAGGAAGTGGGGAAGGGAAGGTTGGTGCGGGGACAGAGATGCTCCATGCTCCCCTCAGCCCACTCTGCTCAGTGCAAGACCCACAGGGGGATGGGAGTGTGGCCTAGAGGCAGAGTGCTTGCCTAGCATGCATGCAACCCTGGGTTCCATTCCCCAGGGCCACATACACAGAAAAAGCCAGAAGTGGCACTGTGGCTCAAGTGGTAGAGTGCTAGCCATGAGCAAAAAGAAGCTCAAGGACAGTGCTCAGGCCTGATTCATCAAGCCACAGGACTGGCAAAACAAATAATAAAAAAATTAAAAAAAAAAAAAAACGAAGACTCACAGGAAGCCTCACTGACTCCATGCCTCTGTAGAAAACTGGAAGAGCAAGTGTGTGCCCAGCATGCTCTAGGAGTGTGCGTGCGTGCGTGCGTGTGTGTGTGTGTGTGTGTGTGTGTGTGTGTGTGTGTGTGTCTTATTCCCAGCCTGGCAATCAGAGGCACAGCCTTTCTTTCCTCTTTTTTATGCCTCAGTTTTCCCATCTAAGCTATGGGTACAACCTGCCCATGAGATTTGGAGACCATGCATGCCTGTGTTCTAATCAAGCCCAGGGAAAGCGGGGCCTGGTCAGGCCATTTCATGACCTTGGCCTCTGCCATGGTCCAGCCACCATAGCCACTTGCCTGGGTTCCTCTTCCTTCTGCCAAGACACTCGGCCTCTGGCTGCATCCAGGTGTCCCCTGGTCACCTGCAGCTGTCCCTGAACAGCCTCCAGCTGCCTAGCCAGGTCCTGCTGAGTCTCTGCAAGCTGCTGTTTCTCCAACATGGCTTCCTGCTGGGTGTCACTGAGGTGGTGGAGATGGGCCTCCAGCTGGGACAGGTAGAGAGGGATGAGGAAAGATTTGAACTTGCTCTCTAGAGCAAAAACAATACCACCAACAAAACCCTCTGAAGGTTACTGTGACTTAGACGCCCTCCCTCTCCATGTCCAGGCTCCCAGGAAGCAGCATAACATCTAGAATTGGACTGGGCACTCAAAGCTCAGCCCTATAATCCTACTACTTAGGAGGCTAAGATCTAAGAATGACTCAGAGCCAGCCCCCCATCTCATCTCCAATTAACCAGCAAAAAGCCAGAACTGGAGGTGTGGTTCAAGTGGTGGGGCACCAGCTGAGAGGGGGAAAAAGCTCAACAAAAGCTTGAGGATCGGAGTTCAAATCCCAATACCAGAAAGTGGAGCGTCAGCCACAAGCAAGCAAGCAGCATGAGAACTGGAAGCCCTGAGTTCAAGTCCTGGTATCAGTACAAAAACAAAACCAGATCTGAGAGCCGTGACAATGACTTGGGGTCCGAACCCCACTCACTCACCTCCCTCTGGCCCTCCGCCAACCGCTGCACCTCTCGCTCCTTGGCCTCCAGCACCTTCTGTGTGCGGGCGTTGAGGGCCAGGTCCCGGGACTCACTCTGCAGAGAAGACAGAGCCAGCCCTGCTCTGCAGACCGTAGAGCCAGCCAGGCGGGCCCACCCTCTCCCCTGGCTGGGGCCCAGGGTCCTACAATCACCAGACTTGGCCTAGATTCTAACAAGGAACGTGAGACCCAGAGAGTAGAAGCTGACCCTAAGGGGCAGAGAGACCTGGCCTAGCTGGGAAGTGAACCCAGGCTGGGAGAGCCCCACCTGTCTCTCTGGGGACCCCCAGGCACTCAGGGCAGGGAGAGGACATGGTCCCAGCAGCCTCTGCTTCCCCTCTGGCGCCCACCTGCGCCTGGAGCTGCTCCTTCTCCCTGGCAATCTGCTCCTCCATTTCCTTGTACAGCCGCTGGACCTCTTGATGGTGGTCAGAGTCCCGCCTAGGAGGGGTGGGAGGGGGGACCAGGTAGCCTCAGCAGCCAGGGGCCCTCAGTGGGGGGAGGGAGGACCCCGATATCTACAGGCATCAGGTTCATAGTCTCTGTCACTTCCCCAGCCATCAGCCTGTTGCTGGACCCCTACCACCAGCTCCGTCTACTCCTTTAACCCGGGGCACAGCCAGCCCCCACTCACTGCCTCAGTGACCGCTCCAGGGCCTCCCTGTCTGCCCGGGCCTCCTGCAGACCGAGGCTCATCTTGGCCAGGAGCCCCTCCATGGTGTCCGCCAGCTGCGGCTCCCCCCGCCGCAGCTCCCCCCACAGCTGCCAGAGCGCGGCCTGCCTAGGGCAAGAGGTCTCCAGAGATTAGACACAAAACCACGAGGACGTGGGACCTCACTCCTCGGGGGTCTTTTGTGCTTGTTTGCTTTGTGGGTCATGGGACTTGAACTCTGGGCTTGGGCGCTGTCCCTGAGCTCTTTAGCGAAAGCCCTACCCCTTGAGCCACAGCCCCACTTCCAGTTTTCTAGTGGTTAATTGGAGATAAGAGTCTCACAAACTGCTGTGCCCCGGCTGGCTTTGAACCGAGATCCTCAGATCTCAGCCTCCTGTGTAGCTAGGATTACTGGCGTGAGCCCTGCGCCAGGTTTTTATGTTTGTTTTTGTGCTGATATTGGGACTTGAGTTCAGGGCCTTGTGTTCTTACTCGGCTTTTCTTTTTTCCACCCAAGGCTGGTATTCTGCCACTGGAGTCACATCTTCGTTTACAACTTTTGGTGGGTCCTTGGAGATAAGACTCGCACAGATGTTTTCCTTTTTGCCTGAGCTGGCTAACAATCCTCAGATCTCAGCCTCCTGACCAGCTGGGATTACAGGCGTGAGCCACTGCAGCAGCCGGTGACCTCTCTCTCCTTGAACCCCTGTGGGGAGCCTGCCAGACCCTGGCTTCCCTCGGCCTCCTCTCCTCTCTCCCTTTTCACTGTCCCATCTCCTCTCTGTGATCATTTATAAAATGAGGAGACAAGCTGGCCTGGCAAAGTTGTTGGGGAAACGACAGACATGCCCAGTGGAAGAGCCAGCCAGGGGCATGGCACCTGGTTGGCACCCAGTAAATGCTACTTTCACATGGATTTAATTAAGACATGAAGACAGAGCCTGGGCCAGGCTGCCAAGTGGGTAAATGGCTGCCCGCTCCACCTGTCCTGCCAGCCTACACCCTGGGGTGCCGCCCAGCCCAGCCCTTGAGAGCAGAGGGGAGGCGGGGGAGGCAGGGGAGTGGTGAGGACCAATTGCTGGTTATCTCTTGGGTCCCCAGGGTGTCAGGAAGATGCACACCCACTTTTTTTGAGGTGGGTCCCCCTCCTCCAAGCATAAGAGACCACCCCCAATAACCCGAGCCCAAGACACATGGGAGAAAATGCCTCTTGTCTTCAAACACGCGTGGTTCGGGGCACTGCCAGGCTGGAAGTCACCCCCCCTGCAGGACTCTCTCTGCACTCCCCCCTCAGCTGGCAGGGCCCCCCCAGCCCCACACAGGGACTTACTCAGGAAGAAAGTGGTCCGCGCCCAGCTGCCCCATGAGGGCCAGAAATGCCTCCTTGTCCTGGGGCCCAGCCCCCTCCACGGCTGGGAAGCTGGCAGAAACAGATGTCTGCTGAGAGGCCGGGGGTGTTCTGCTGAGTCTGTGGGGGCTCAGGCCTGAGCCAAAGATGTTCCCTGGGGGAGAGAGGGAGCTGAGGAGGTGCAGGGTGCCCCAGCCCTCGGGGAAGGAGTCCTGACTGTGCTAGACACACAAGAGCTACCGTCAGTGCTCAGACAGAGCTCGGGGTCACTTACGGCAGACACTGTGTTCCTTAGACATCTTCTAGGGTCCAGATAGGCACCAACGTTTATCTGAAGCACACAGCAGCTCCCCAGTGACCAAAGCCTTCCTTATCTAGTCAAAGGGTGTTACTGAGCATCTGCTTTGTGCCAAAATCCCTGTTCTAGGGAGAACTGTCCTTCTGGGATGAGTTGAAAAGGATGCCTTTGGTTTGGGTTTTGGTCAGTCATAGGGCTTGAACTCTGGGTCTGGCTGCTGCCCCTCAGCTCTTTTGCTCAAGGCTAACACTCCACCAGTTACTTGAGCCACAGCTCCACGTTCAGTTTTCTGGTGGTCCATTGGAGAGGAGAGTCTTGTGGACTGGCTGGGCTGGCTTCGAATCACAATCCTCAGATCTCAACCTCCGGAATAGCCAGGATTACAGGCATGAGCCACCGGCACTTGGCTTACTTCTTTCTCAAAGCCAATTTACTAAGTGAGCTAATGGGATACATTCCCACTAGGAGACAAGAGAGAGGAGGGAGACTTCTTGGGACAAAAGTGGCCAGCCACATCCCCAAGAGGTGATGTGAACAATGGGATGTGAAGAGGAGAAGGAGTAATAACCATGTCAATTTGTAGAGAAAGGCAGGGAAGAGCATATGCAAAGGCCCTGGGGAAAATGCTGGGCTGGTAAGATAGAAAGGTGAGGGGACCCTGAGTGAAGCTGGCAGGGTAGAAATGGCACTGGCCCTGCGGGTCTCAGAGAAGAGCCAGCCTGTGTTCCCTCACAGGCACTGGGAAGCTTGTGGGTGGCGCAAGTGACTCAAGATGGTCCCTTGGGGCTACAGGGACAAAGCCTCTTCTCTGCCCTGCCCGCTAGGCCAGGCAAGCCAGCCCCACCCCATGCCGGGCATTCCCAGGGCCTCCCAGGACAGACGTACAGAGTCCAGAGCTGAATTCTCTCAGGGAGAGGCGACCCCTCTGCTCGGTGTCCACCCAGTCGAAAAGCATCTGGGGTTCCTCGCCGCCTATGAAGCTGAACTTGGCCTCCTGGAAGGAAGGCAGGGGGTGGGTTTGTGCCAGTCCTGGGGCTTGCTTCAGAGGGGTGGGGGGAACTCTGACTCCCAACCAAGAAAAGGGAGCCGTCTTCAGTCACCCCACTTCCCTTCTCCTGGGGGTTCAGACTTCCCCAAAGGCCTGACCCTGGGCCTTACACTTCAGGTCCCAGCCTTAGCCCCCTAGGGGAGCCCTGAGCTGGGCTATGGATGCTTCCTCCACATCCCAGCCCCGAATCTTGAATCCCCGCCCCTGGGGACTGAGAACGCTTGGCAGAGGGTCCTCCCCAGGGCTGTCCACAGCCACAGCTAAAACAGCGCAGGACGCCAGCGGGGAGGAGAGGAGGAGGGGGACTGGGGGTGAGGAGGCGCCACGTTAATGAAAATGGGGACGAGGGGCCAGGAGCGTGGCCGAGTGGTAGAGTGCTCCCCTAACATGCACAAAGGCCAGGGTTCGATTCCTTGGTACCACATACACAGAAAAAGCTGGAAAGCGCCAAGTGCAGTGGCTTACGCTTATAATCCTAGCTACTCAGGAGGCTGAGAGCTGAGGATTGTGGTTCAAAGCCAGCCCAGGCACTGGAGAACGAGAGACTCTTATCTTCAGTTAATCACTAGAAAATGGGAAATGGAGCTGTGGCTCAGGGGTAGGGTGGTAGCCTGGTAGCCTTGAGCTCAAGAGCTCAGGGACAGTGCCCAGCCCAGAGTTCAAGTCCCATGATTGACAAAAAAAAAGGTGACTAGGGGCCAGAAGCAGGGCCTAATGGTAGTGTTCTTGCCTAGCATGCACCAAGTCCTGGGTTCAATTCCTCAGTACCACATATACAGAAAAAGCTGGAAGTGGTGCTGTGGCTCAAGTGGCAGTGTTAGCCTTGAGCAAAAGTGCTCAAGGACAGTGACCAAGCCCTGAGTTCAAGCCCTAGGACTGACAAAAAAAAGGTGACTATGAGTACTGGGACTGTGGCTTAGTGGTAGAATACTCACCTAGCATACATGAATCCCTGGGTTCAATTCCTCCTCAGGACCACATAAATAGAAACACTGGAAGTGGGGGGGGAGGGAAATGGGGACCATGTCATAAGAAAGGGTGTCAATGTTTGTGAAGCTGTGCACCTTCTAGCTGGTGAATACAATGTAACCCTTCTATTATTCACAATAAAAAAAAAAAGATAAAAACAAAACTGGAAGTGGTGCTGTGACTTGAACTCTGGGCTTGGTGCTGTCCCTAAGCGCTTCAGCTCAAGACTAGTGCTCTACCACTCTGAGCCACAGAGCCACTTCTAGGTTTCTGGTGGTTAATTCAAGATACGAGTCTCAGGTTCTTTTGTGCCCGGGCAGGCTTTGAACCTGGATCCTCAGATCTCAGCTTCCTGAGTATCAAGGATTATAGGCATGAGCCGCCGGTACCTGGCTCCACCTCTTTTCTTTTTTTAATTAACACTCATTTTTATACCATTTTTCAAATATCAAGTTTAACAAATAAGTAGTCACGAATGAACTCACTATATGCAATCGCTGACACATAAATTTAAGAACAAAATTACAATTCAGCTGACACCAAGTACAGTGGCTCACGCCTGTAATCCCAGCTACTCAGGAGGCTGAGATCTGAGGATCAAGGTTCAAAGCCAGCCTGGGCACAAAAGGACCTGAGACTCTTATCTCCAATTGACCCCTAGAAAATGGGAAGTGAGGGCTGGGAGTTTGGCCTAGTGGTTAAAGTGCTTGCCTAGCATGCACGAAGACCCGGCCTAGTGGTTAAAGTGCTTGCCTAGCATGCACGAAGACCCGGGTTCGATTCCTTGGTACCACATACATAGAAAAAAGCTGGAAGTGGTGCTGAGACTCAAGTGGTAGAACTCTAGCCTTGAGAAAGTCCAAGGACAGTGCTCAGGCCCTGAGCTCAAGCCCAGGACTGGCCAAAAAAAAAGAAAAAAGAAAATGGGAAGTGGGGTTTAGCTTAAGGGTAGGGTGGTAGCCTGGAACTGAAGAGCTCAGGGACAGCGCCCAGGCTGAGTTCAAGCCTATATCATAGATGCATAGTGATCTATATATCAATATGTCTATAGAATATATATATTTCCCATCATAGATTTATATGTCTATATAGTTATATTTATATCTCCAAGTTCATGTCAATGACTTTGAGTGCCCGAGTCAGCTCTTTTTACTTGTTCATTTTTGCCGGTCCAGAGACTTGAACTCAGGATTTGGGCACTGTCTCTAAGCCTCTTTGTGTGCAAGGCTGGCACTCTAGCGCCATTCCAGCTTTTTCTGAGTAGTTTCTGGAGATGAGCATCTCCAGGACTCTCCTGCCGGGACTTTGACTAGCTCTTTTAATGTTGCTTCTGCCACGATCAGATCCTAACTATTTGAAAGAAGTTTGTAAAATGCAAGAGCTGTTCTTTGTATTTATGAAATACCTCCAGGCGCCTAGGAGAGCAATGCGAAGGAAAGCGGGCCTCCCCCAGGCTAGACTCACACTGGAAAATGCTGCTGGCGAAGGCTGCATCACAGAGCTGTCTTGGTGCCTTTCCTGTCCTGACTTCTTGTCCCTGTCTTCGGGGAGTCCCTGCTAGAACCCTTATAAAGCAGGATGCACAGGACCCTGGCGGGGAATTGTGCTGGCCTCATTCTGGCATGATTTGTTCCTGTAATCTTTAACCAGCACCCCTCCGTCTTCTCACTGAACAGGTTCTGCTTTTCTACAGTTGCCCGGAGGGCTCTGCTGTCAGCTGCAAGCCCCAGCTTGTGTCTACCACCAACAAAGACTGGCAGGACTGTCCCAGGTGCAGAGAATTATTTATGTCTGTTGGAGTACAGGCTTCTGAGTGGACTTTAGATGACCTCTCCAGATTGGCCTGGGGGCCTGGGGGTTCACTGGCCCCTGAGAGCACCTGCTGGCGGCATACCTAACTTCTTTTTTTGTTGTTGTTTGTTTGCTAGTCCTGGGCTTGAGCTCAGGGCCTGAGCACTGTCCTTGGACTTTCTCAAGGCTAGAGCTCTGTCACTTGAGTCACAGCACCACTTCCGGCTTTTTTCTATGTATGTGGTACTGAGGAATCGAACCCAGAGCTTCATGCGTGCTAGGCAAGCACTTTACCATTAAGCCACATTCCTAGCCCTGAAATGAAATGTTTTAAAGCTTACTGCCCCAATACTTCGATGAACTATCCTTACATTTTAGAGTAATCTAGTTATTTGCACAAGCTGAAAAGAGTCCTTCTTCCTCTGTGTGTGTGTGTGTGTGGTGTGTGTGTGTGTGTGTGGTGTGTGGTGTGTGGTGTGTATCTGGTACGTATGTCTGGTATGTGTTTGATATGTGTGGGGGGGTGTGGGTGTGGTATATCTGGTATGTGTTGTCATTCTGGTGTGTGTGTCTAGTGTGTGTTATATGTATGTGTTATGGGTCTAGTGTGTGCTGTCAGTCTGGTGTGTATGTCTGGTGTGTGTGTGTGTATGTTGTCAGTCTGGTGTGTGTGTCTGGTATGTGTGTGTGTATGTTGTCAGTCTGGTGTGTGTGTGTGTGTGTTGTCAGTCTGGTGTGTATGTCTGGTGTGTGTGTGTGTATGTTGTCAGTCTGGTGTGTATGTCTGGTGTGTGTGTGTGTGTTGTCAGTCTGGTGTGTATGTCTGGTGTGTGTGTGTGTGTGGTATGTGTTTGGTAGGCGTGTCTGGTGTGTGTGTGTGTGTTTGGTGCATGTGTCTGGTGTATTGTGTGTTTGTGTGTGCTTGTGTGCACATGTGTGCGCTGGAATTTGAGTGATGATGTATGAAGTCCTGCACCTGGTTTGATAAGGGGCTGAGGCTGCACCCCACTTCCCTGTTCCAAAGGCCTAACTTTCCACCATTAGCAGGCTGCTTCTTTGGCTTGAAGTCCTCTGCCTTGTTGAACTATGAATATTGGGCCAGCTGCTGGCGGCTCACACCTGTTCAATAATCCCAGCTCCTCGGAAGGCTAAGATCTAAGGATCCTGTTCGGATGCCAACCGAGGCAGAAAGTCTCATCTCCAATGAGCCACCAGAAAACCAAAAGCGGAGCTGCGGCTGAAAGTAGTCCAGTGCCTAGCCTTGAGCAAAAGAGCTCAGGGCCAGTGCTCAGGCCCTGAATTCCAGCCTCGTTACCCAGGCTTGACAAAAACAAAACCAAAACAGCAAAAATCTGGAAGCAGAGCTGTGGCTCAAGTGATAGCTTTAAGCAGAAAAAGCTACAGACAGTGGCCAGGCCCTGAGTTGCTGAGTTCAAGCCCTGAAAAGAATATTGGGCTGGCAGCCTGGTTCCCCAATAGAGTGCCTGACTTGCAAATTTGAGACAATGAATTCTAACCCCAGTACTGCAACCAAAAAAAAAAAAGTGTGGAAAAAAGTAAGATACACAGCCTTGTGCGTCATTTACATGTTAGTATAAACAAGCCTCTAGTTTTGGTTTTCTTCTTCCTGAGGACAAATTGTCCAGGAGGGGAGGGGAAGGACCGGAAGCCTGGGGTGGGACAGTGAGCTCACCGCCAGGTCCTCCCGGGTGACAAAGCCCCTCTGCTCCGCGCCGCAGTGCTGGAAAAAGGCCTGCAACTCTGAAGTGGCCTGAGGGGACCAGGACTCTGGGGCCCCAGGGGCGTCCTGGCTGTCAGCTGGTTCTCTCATCTGCCAGCGGCGGCTGGAACCCAGCTTCCGGCCCCTTCGGGTTGATCTCTGTCCACGCTCCATGATGCCTTGGACCTGGGGACAAAGGAGAAGGGTGCTGGGTTGTTATGTTAGGACTCCATGTGGCCACTGCCTCCCTCTTCTGCCATCAGAAGGGCAGAGTCCCCCTCTGAGCCGGCTGCTACCCCACTGTCACCTCTCCCTTGGCAACTCTTTCCTTTTTTCCCCAGGCAGCAATGTATCCCCAGCAGCTCTTGGAGACCTGCATGACAGCGCCCACTCCTTCCTGCCCCCTCCACACATGCCCCCCTCCCATGGGGACTCCGCAGAGGTCCTTGGAATGACAGACTCTGTCCCAGCCTGGCTCCCAACACCTCTCAGCTCTCATCTACCTGACATCTTCCTTCCTCTTCCAGGAAGCCCTCCTGGCAGGCACCCTCGCTCCCCACCCTGCAGAATGAGTCTGGGACACGGGGAGGGGGGTGGGCCGTGTGGAAAGAGGAGGCTTGGCTGTCTAGACAGTCAGGGTGGCTCACATTTGCAGTGACTAAAGGAATACAGTGAGATTTGGAGATGTGGAGTACGTTAAAGGACCCGAGGCAGGCCCTGCTCCCTCTGTCCCTAGCCAAGGCCACAAGAAGACTGAATGGCGGGCAGAGGCTCAGCCTCAGTGGCAGAGTCGGCTCAGGGCCAGCTTCCCCTGGGAAGCTATCTGGGGATGCCAAACCTTCAAGTGCAAGGTGGAAGTCGCTGTCTGTCCGCTTCCAGCTCTTTGGTTGGTTTTGGTAGCTAATGGGAGCTGAATCTCCTGGGCTTTCCGTCCCTAGGTGGAGAACCAGACAGCAAGGAGGGGCTGGAGGCATGTCCAACGAGGCCAAGGGAGCCACGCTGTCACTCAGGAGCCAGAGGCTGGCCAAGAAGGGGTGGGTACCTGGATGAGGAGGGTGGAGTGGGTATCCACGGAGCCACAGAGCAGGGGCAACTGCAGCAAGAGCTGCCGCCCCCCACAGACCAGGCCTGCGTGTGGGGCTCCCGGCCAAGCTCGGCCTTTAGCTCGCCCAGGAAGGAAGTGAAGAGCGCCTCAGAGAGTCTGTGAAAGCCTGGCACAGCCACCCTGGGGTAGAGGCAGCAGGGCCAGATGCCTGGCGGCAGAGAAGCCTCGGGACTCCCCGCTGTGTCCGTCAATACAGACGCCAGACATCAGCTGGGCTGCGGAGGGGCCACCCCCCCCCCAGCCTTCTGAGCTGACATCCTCCTTCCCTATTAAGAATGGTTAATGACGCCCTGGCACAGGTGGCTCACGCCTATAATCCTAGGATAGTCCTAGAGTATCTACAGGGAGGGGCGGCGAGGATGTCATCGGTGACGTCACCAGTGACATCTTTGGTCAGGGTCCACACCTATATCCCCATTGACAGGTGGGGAAACTGAGGAAAGCTCTGCGGGCCAGTGACCCAGCCACCATGCCAGGGAACTGGTGCCACGTCCCATTTGTTTTTGGTGATTCATGGAAGAGCAGAATCTCATAGGCTTTGAACTGTGATCCTCAGATTACAGGTGTGAGCCACGGGCGCTGGGCTTGGTGCCATGTTCTTTTCCTCTGAGATGGGCCTCCCTGGCACTTCCAGGGTGGCAGAGATGCCCTGTGGAGCAGGCCCCTGAGTAGGCAGGAAGCCAGGCCTGCATCTGATGTGTCACTTCCAGTGACAGTGACAACACACTGATAAGATGCCCAGGGTAGAGGCCTGGCGGGGGCATGGGGGGGAGGAGACTGGATTACTGAGCCCGCCAGGTCCCCACACTCCTAGAATCAAGTCCCAGGCCTCACCTCAGCAGCTCCTGGCCACCTGCCCCTCCCAGCCCCTTCCCAGCCGTCACAGGGAAATGTTCCCCGGATGTCCCGCCCAGCTCCAGCCCCACTGGGGCTCAGTGTCCTCTCTGTCCCAGAAAGCCACCTCTCCCCACCTTCTGGCCTGCCAGGAACCTGCACCCCAAAGCCAGAGCTGCCTCAGGGTCAGGGGATTCTTGTTATCAGCATGTCCCGCACACCCCTGGGGCCACAATGTCCTCCCCTTATGGCCACTCAGAGACAGAGGAACATCCTTCAGTCACTCAACAAATGCATGCACTATTCCTGCTCAGCTGTCACCTCCTCTCCCCCAGCGCTAGTCTAGGAAGCAGACAATGCCCCTCTGGCCATTCTGCAGGTACCAAAGTCCCCTTTGTCAACTGGGCCTTGGGGCTGGCCACAGGTACCTGCTACCCACACCCTCTCCACCGCAGCGCCCTGGGATGTCACCGGCCAGGAGCCCAGTCTGGCCACTCGACCTTGTCCTCACCCAACCTGATGCCCCACTCAGGACCCTAAGCCTCAGAACTTTGTTCTGGCCCTCCTGTCCTTCTTCCCTCACTAATAGAGAACTTGGGGTGCTAGGAAGCCAGTGGACTTGCCCAAGGTCAGGGAGCCATGAGGGGAAATCATCTACCCAGACTCTTCCCAGGACCTCCCACAAGACCTGGCAGAGCATCAAAATCCAAGCATGGTGGTGCCCAGCCTGCCATCCCACCACTCCAGAGGCTGAGACCAGAGGACGGAGAGTGGAGGCCAGCCTAGGCTGCAGAGTGAAATTCTGTCTCCAAAATACAAAGACAAAAGCAGCGCCAATGCTCAGTCCTTAAAAGGCCTGGCACAGACAGGGTTGGGAACCCTGCATCCCCCCCTGCCCTCACCCCCCACAGCAAGACACACTGCCCCTGGAATGGCTCTCACCGCTCTGGGGATCCGGGTTCAGCCCTGCACTGTGCTCCTGGCCCCGGAGAGACAGACCTCAAACACTCAGGCTGCTAACAGTCATCTCTCTTGCTAAATCACCCTTTCCGTTCCCCCGCCAGCCAATCTCCTGCGTTCATCTGTAGTACTTCCTCTTGGAACGACCCCTGGCTGACCGCTCGCCCTCCTGCCCGGCACCCCCAGCCCCTGCCCTGTAGTCTTGCAGTGGAGGAAAAAGCTTGGGCTGGGAGGAGACTGGGCTGGGGGAGTCTTCTAAGCTGAGGTTCAAAGGGTACAGTGACCAGCTCTCCCAGCCCTCCAAAGCCAAGGCAGAACCGGGCTCCAGTCTCTGTACCCGAGTTTCCTGCCAGGATGTCCTCACCAAGGCAGAGGCTAGAGAGGTAGTTGTGCAGTTGTGGCTACAGCTGGCATAAGAAATGCCTCTGCCCACCCCCACCCTCACCCTGCACCCAGCCCTGTACCTCCTTATCTTAGGTCCTCATCCTCAGATACAGCTAGGCTTGTATCTAACTTGATCTATACTAATCTAACTGGACATCAAAATGTATTACACATCCATGACCATGAGAACATGAGATCTAAAGTTCTCAGTTCAAAGCCAGCCTGGGTAGAAAAGTCAGAGACTCTTCAATTAACCTGCCAAAAGTAGGGGGGAGGGGAGCTAGAACTTGAGCCATGACTCCTCCACTCTGGTAGTATGCCATATGTGCAAGAAGTTGAGCAAGAGCTGAAGGCCTGGAGTTCAATTCCTGCTTGATTCTCTCAAACTCATGAAGACTCTCTGGAAAAAGAATGTTCAGGGATAAGGAACAGTATGTGCAAAGGTCCTGAGACAGGAGCAGGCTTTTCAAGACCAGGAGGCTGGAGCACTTTGAAGAGGGAGGAGGAGCAGATAGGACATTTGAAGTAACAGGCATGACTTATGGGCCATGAGAGGCCTGGTTTTTTATTGTGAGTAGGATGGAGGCCTCTTCTTTCCACTTCTCTGGGAAGAGAGTGGGGCTGGACTTTTCAATCCCAGCCCCAGATTCTCAAGACATCATTTGCCTGCCCCTCCCCCTTCCACAGGCCCAGCTCCCTCCATGGAGACAGAAGGGGTGCAGAACAAGCAAGGTGTCCCCACATCTTGAATCCTGGAGGTAAGGATACGGCTGACCTTGCTTGCCCTGGTCACCTGTTTGAGGGGAGGAAACTGGACTAGCTGGACACCAGCTGCTAAGAGGAGGTTAGATGCAGGCAGAAACAGTAGAACTCTTAGAAACCCAGTATCGCTGGACTTCCATACACGTCACTCAAGAATGAAGATATTGGGGCCAGGGGCATAGCCTAGTGGTAGAGTGCTTGCCTAGCATGCATGAAGTCCTGGGTTCAATTCCTCGGTACCACATATTCAGAAAAAGCTGGGAGTGGTGCTGTGGCTCAAGTGGCAGGCCACCAGCCTTGAGCAAAAAGTGTTCAAGGGCAGTGCCCAGGCCCTGAGTTCAAGCTCCAGGACTGGCAAAAAAAAAAAAAAAGAATAAAGATTTTCTAAATCAAAACCCTGGCTCACTAATTTTCAACTCCCTATAGCCGCTTGCATTCATAAGTGTGGGTGAACAAT
Source organism: Megascapheus bottae (assembly GCF_031878675.1). Lineage (NCBI taxonomy): Eukaryota > Metazoa > Chordata > Mammalia > Rodentia > Geomyidae > Megascapheus > Megascapheus bottae. The sequence continues at coordinate 11,259,640 of NC_143530.1, forward strand.
GAGGCCAGGAGATCCCGGGGTCTCTGCTTCTCTCCACGGGCTCCAGAATGGGGCTCTAGTGGGTGGGCAGTGGGCACCAGAGGAAACCGGGTGCCTGGAGCTCTGCTGGAAGCTCCCTGGGTGGCACCACTTCCAGGCCACCAAGAAAGCCCGACAAGGACAGAGGATGGTGGAGCACAAGGCCCCAGAAGCCTCTGCTTAGAACCTGCCGCCCTGGGTGAAATACTTCTGCTTTCTGGCTTATCAAGCAGCGAGCTGCGGCCCTCAGCGTGGGTCTGGGTGCCCACACTTCCTAGGGGCGTGGTCTGGCCTTGGGGATAGAGTGGTCCCTGCAGATGTAAGGGGCAGATGGCTGTGGGGGCCCACAGAGAAGGGCGGGGCCAGTGCACTGGCACTAGGTGCGAGCTAGGAAAGCCACTGCCAGTAAGTTCTTCTGCAGATCAGACCCATTACTGCTACTGTGGACACCTCCTTCCCAACCACCTTCCCTCCCCTCTGTGGTTCTTGGCAAGCACGGAGAGTTACCGAGCCTGGAGCAGGCCCTGAGGCGCCTCCACCGTAGTAGTGTGCAGTGTCCCATGGACACAACCCCCAGGGACATCTGGCAAAGTGTCCTAAACAGACAATACCAGGAGGCCCGCCCATGTTTTCCTGGAAGTCACTGCAGGTGTGAGCTTCAGTTGCACCCCACAGAATTGGTTCCCCAGTATCTTTGTTGTTGGCTTTCCCGTTCCTTTCTTATGTTCTCTACACTTCCGCCTGAGCTTCCACAAAAGACACCCTCAAGATCTCCTGCACACAATGTCCTTGTGTCAAGGATGGAAACCAAACAAAATAACAAAAAACTAAGAGAGTTGGTACCAGGAATGGCAGAAAGTCATGGATCCCTCACCAGGGACAGGACAGTAAAGACACAGATGTTGGTGGTGAGCACGGCAGGCTGCAGCATCTCAGTATCCAAACCTTGGCTAGGGATTGTGGATGGAGACAATGTGGAGGTGGAGTGGAGGAAGAATGCTGGGTGCAAGAGATGTAACGCTTGAAGGATACATAAAACTGGTATTGGGCTGGGAGTTTAGCCTAATGGTAGGGTACTTGCCTAACATGCACGAAGACCAGGGTTCAATTCCTTGGTACCACATACATAGAAAAAAGCCAGAAGTGGTGCTGAGGCTCAAGTGGTAGAGCTCTAGCCCTGAGAAAACCCAAGGACAGTGCTCAGGCCCTGAGTTCAAGCCCAGGATTGGCAAAACAAAACAAAACAAAAAAGCTGGTATTAGACCAGGAGCATAGCCTAGTGGTAAAGTGCTTGCCTAGCATGCACAAAGCCCTGGGTTCAATTTCTTGGTACCACATACACAGAAAAGGCCAGAAGTGGTGCTGTGGCTCATGTGGTAGAGCTGTAGACTTGAGGAAAGCCCAAAGACAGTGCTTAGACCGAGTTCAAGCCCCAGGATTGGCAAACACAAAACAAAATGTATTGGTGACTGGCTCAACTTGAAGCACCTTGGCACCTTGTATGAGATGTAACTCCACAATAGTGGTCTTACAGACCCTTATTGCTCCAAGGCCAGGATGTACTGAAAATCAGCTTCAGGATCTGATTATAGAGATGGTGACCGGCAGCCAGGCGCAGTGGCTCACTCCTGTAATCCTAGCTACTCAGGAAGCTGAGATCTGAAGATCATGGTTCAAAGCCAGCCCAGGGACTAAAGAATGTGAGACTCTTATCTCTAGTTAACCACCAAAAAACCGGAAGTGGGGCTGTGGCTCCAGGGATAGGGTGCTAGCCTTGAGCTGAAGAGCTCAGGGACAAGGCCTAGTCCCAGAGTTCAAGCCCCGCAACCCACAAGAAAAAAAAAAAAAAGATGCTGACCTGCAAGGGAGATGGAATGCCTGCCCAGGCCAAGCCACATTCCCCTCACTTCAGGACTTCGCTGGGGAAAGTACTTGAGACCTGTGTGAAAATATCTGCATGGATATCCCTGAGACACTTGTGTTGTATCATTGGCTGAGTTCTACTGCCCTTCATTTTGTGAAAACCCTGCCTCCCTGAAAGCAAGGTAAAAGCAAGGTAAAAGCCGGGCGCTAGTAGCTAATTCTAGCTACTTAGGAGGTGAGATCTAAGGATAGCAGTTCAAAGCTAGTCCAGGTACAAACGTCCATGAGACTTTTAGCTCCAACTAACCACCAGAAAATCAGAAATGGAGCTGTGGCTCCAAGTGGTAGAACACTAGCCATGAGCTGAAGAGCTCTGGGACAGCGCCCAGGCCCAGAGTTCAAGCCCCACGACTGACCCCAAAACAAAACTGATGACCCCAATTTAAGTGAGCAAGTCAAAAATAAGCATTGTTGAAATGTATGTTTTTCTTGTTTGTATCAGGGATAGCACCCAGGCCCTGCATTCAGGGAATATGAACTCAGCATGAGCTGTGAATTGTAGGCCCTTCACAATTATTTTATTTGAGCACTGTTCTTGGGCTCTCTCAAGGCTAGCGCTCCACCATTTGAGCCACAGCACCACTTCTGGCTTTTTTTCTATGTATGTGGTACCAAGGAATTGAATCCAGGTCTTCGTGCATGCTAGGCAAGCACTCTACCACTAGGCCAAACTCCCGGCCCCACGATTCTCTTAAAAACAATGAGCACCACATATGCAGCAAAGGTATTCAGTGGACAAAATGAACTATGTGAGTTGTGGGCAGGGGGGGGAGGGGGGCACTGGAGAAAAGCAAAGGATTGTGTAAGATGAAATGTGCTCATGACCTGCTATACGGACTGTAACCTTGTTCTGTGCACTATGTTCATAAAACAATAAATTTGTTTTTAAGTAAAAATAAATAAAACAAAGAATACAAGCAACTCCCAAGAACACACCATTCATCCGTTTTCATAACCATGGAGGTAGAATGACCACCGCTGTGATATGGCAAGTCAAAAAGAACCGTTTATTGAGCACCTGCTGGACAGGAACACTAGCCAGCACATGGGTGAGACGGGAGAGGGCACCGCAGGAGAGGGCACCGCAGGAGAGGGCACCGCGGGAGAGGGCACCGCAGGAGAGGGCACCGCAGGAGAGGGCACCGCGGGAGAGGGCACCGCAGGAGAGGGCACCGCAGGAGAGGGCACCGCAGGAGAGGGCACCGCGGGAGAGGGCACCGCGGGAGAGGGCACCGCAGGAGAGGGCACCGCGGGAGAGGGCACCGCAGGAGAGGGCACCGCGGGAGAGGGCACCGCGGGAGAGGGCACCGCAGGAGAGGGCACCGCGGGAGAGGGCACCGCGGGAGAGGGCACCGCGGGAGAGGGCACCGCGGGAGAGGGCACCGCGGGAGAGGGCACCGCGGGAGAGGGCACCGCAGGAGAGGGCACCGCGGGAGAGGGCACCGCAGGAGAGGGCACCGCGGGAGAGGGCACCGCAGGAGAGGGCACCGCAGGAGAGGGCACCGCAGGAGAGGGCACCGCGGGAGAGGGCACCGCGGGAGAGGGCACCGCAGGAGAGGGCACCGCGGGAGAGGGCACCGCAGGAGAGGGCACCGCAGGAGAGGGCACCGCGGGAGAGGGCACAGTCCAGGCGGCCCGGCAGGAGCCCAAGGGGGCTGGGGGTCAGACCCACTAAGTGCTTCGGCCCCTCTTGGGGGGGCTCAGTGTTCAGTGCTGGGAACGACAGCGCCCACCCCACCCCTGGCTCCTGTCAGCACATGCGCACCCGGCTGTACACGCCTGCCTTTCCCAGCCTCCCATGCCTGGTTTAACCGCTACTCAAAGTGCCATGACGGGTGGGGTGGGACATCACAGGATGACTTCTGGGGGCCGGGGCAACCCCTAGTCAAAGGAAGCCTGGCTCCCCCCACCCAGGGCTCGAACCCCAGAGCTAAGAGAAGAGGTGGCTGCGGCTGCTCCAGCTGCCTGAGGTACAATGGGGAGCCCTACTTTCTGGATGACCCTTCAGCTCCAGTCCATGGGGGGCGGATACAATGCTCAGGGGCCTGGAAGGGAAGGACACAGGGGCAGGGAGAGCAGCAGAGGGGCCTTGAGAGCCAGCTGCAAAAGGAGGACAGCTGGGGCCCCCCAAAAAGTAGACATGGAGCCCACAGGGAGGGAGGCTCAAACACTGAGGCAGAAGGGGCTTGAGGTGGGAGTGAGAGATTGCTACAGGACCCCACAGTCCACTGCCTTTGCAGGAGGCAGTGGGTGTCACCAGCTAGGCCAGTCCCATGTCCCCAGCCTGTCACCCTGCTCCACCCACAGGAGGTGAGGGGTCACAGGGATTCGACACTGGCCTACTCTGATGGGCCCTTTCAAAGTGCTACCTACTTACTTCTCAGAGTCAAAGGAATTCATGTCTGAGTGTCTAGGGGAAGCAGAGAATGGGCACCAGGCCACTCCAGAGAGGCCCCGCCAGGAAGAGGCTGCAGCATGAAGCCAGCCTCACTTTATCAAAGGCAGGGAGGAGAAGAAAGCATCTGGGATGAGAGGGGTTTAAATAATATTTCATTGAATAAAAAATATCCAGCTCTCTGATCAATCTACTATCCTACTACCTACTGTGTTTTCTTTAAATAACTAATGCCAGAGGCTGGTGGGAGGGACCAGGCAGGGTATGTACATAAGGGAGATTAAATTAAAACACAAATAATAATTAAGACGTACAAAGTGAGGGAGAAGAAAGGAGATGCAAAGGGGCTGGGGCCACCAGGAGTGGAGCAAAGCTTCCGGAGGGCGGCTCAGGGCTTCCTCTTGCAGAAGATCAGACGGCGTTTGGAGTGGTAGAAATCTGTGGAGACAGATCAGTGTCAGCAGGGGACTGAGCAGGGCTGGGGATACCCCTCCCTAGAGACAAAGGGCCATGTGGCTAAGGAGCTAGGCTCCCTCTCAGAGGGGACTTAATTTTGTATGATAATAACAAAAGAGTGGCAGAAAAGATGTGGGACACAGGCCTGCTCTAGGGACCAAGGAGAATCATTGTGGAAACTTCAAGAAGAGCCTGGTATGGCATCAGTTCCCAGTAAATGTTAATTGGTTGGTCTTGGCTACAAACTTGCCAGTACCTTCCCTGCTCTGGGCCTGTTTCCTCTGTCAAAGATACAGATGGGGTCGAGCGCGAGGTGGCTCACTAGCTACTCAGGAGGCTGAGATCTGAGGATTGAGGTTCAAAGCCAGCCTCGGCACCAAAGGACCAGAGACTCTTATCTCCAATTAACTACTAGAAAATGGGAAGCGGGGCTTGGCTCCAGGGTAGGACGGAGAGCTCAGAGACAACACTCAGGCCCAGAGGTAGGGCAGTATCCTTGTGCTAAAAGAGCTCAGGGACAATGCCCAGGCCCAGTTCAAGCCCCGTGACCCACAAAATAAAAAAAGGTACAAATGGGTCATCCCTGAGGCCAGGGACCCTGGGGGTCCCCGCAGGGCCTTTCCCTGTACCTGTCATGCTGGTCTGCCGTCGTTTTCGGCCCTGAGAAGTTCCAGGCCCAGCTGGGGAGCCGTCGAGCTGCTCGGCAGAGCGAGGCACCAGGGCGCAGGACAGCGACAGGTCCACGTGGTCCTCCTGCTGGGTGGGTGGCAGCAGGGTGGCAGAGGTGCTGGGCCGCTTGCTTCCTCCCAGCTCACCTGGGGCCACGGGAGTCAGGTAGAGCTTGGGCAGGCCTAGGCCTCGAACAGGCTCCCAGGCAAAGTCGCCTTCCAGGGGGGTCTCCGTGACAAAATCGAAGTTCCACCGCTCTCGGGCCTCCTGGAGACAGCTGGCCATGAGGGCGTCGCAGTCCTGTCGCAGCTGCTCGCTGTCCACGGGCCCGAAGAGGCAGCGACAGGCTTTGCTGCGGTGCGGAATGGGGCGGGGGTCCCTAGATTGTTGGGACATGGCACCTGCAGGGGAGACACAAGGAAGGCCGGGTCACGGGGGAATGGAGCTGGGTGCTTGCTTGCCTGGACCCTTATGCTGCCTCCCCAAGGACCAACAGGCTCTGGGGGTGGGAAAGGGCCTGGATCGGCCAGCCCAGCTCCCCAAGGTCACAGCTGAAGGGCACAGAGGCAAGTGTACGACAAACTCAGGGTTTATCAACAGGTGTGGTGAACCAAAGCCAGAGTGTCTTCCCAGAGGTGACCATTTACATGTCAATGTCCTAAACACGTGGGAAATGTGGGAAATGCCAGAGGTCCAACTTTCTGGACAAGAGGTCACAACCGTTGCAAAGGAGCCTGTGATGAACCACAGCTGCCCCTCCTCCCAACACAGCCTGCCCAGCCGTCCACATGCAGGGCCTGCCCTGCAAAATAAAAAGCTCCCTGAGATCTGGGGCTAAGGTACCAAATTCCCAGTTGGACTCTTTACTGCCCAGACAAGGATGCTTCAAGTCTCTGGCCTCAGTTGCTTGCCTCATCGATAAATGGGGCTATGGGAGTTTAAAGAGCACAGCTGTAGCTGGTATAGTAATACAAGGACAGTGTCTGTGCAAAAAGAGCAAAGGCTGGGCCGGGAGTTTGGCCTAGTGGTAGAGTGCTTGCCTCGATTCCTTGGTACACATACATAGAAAAAAGCCAGAAGTGGTGCTGAGGCTCAAGAGGTAGAGCTCTAGCCTTGAGAAAGTCCAAGGACAGTGCTCAGGCCCTGAGCTCAAGCCCAGGACTGGCAAAAGAAAAAAAAAAAAAAAGAGTAAAGGCCCAGTGTGAAAAACAAACTAAAGAAAAAAGGGGGCGTGGCTCAAGTCAGAGGCCTTAAATTCAAATCCTAATCCCACCAAAAATAGAAAAAGGAGGCTGGGACAGGTCACAGGGGCAAGTCAGAGTAGAAGATGGTGGAAGGGGCACCAGGTACTGGTGGATCCAGAGCCAGACTGCCTGGCTCTACAGATGGCTTAACTTCTCTGGATTCTACCTGCCTCATCTGTAAGAGGGGTGCAGCTGTAAGGATGAGCTGGGTGACTGTTGGCACTGGGCTGGGGGCAGCAGAAGAGCTTGGGAATTGGAAGAGTTGTTACTTCTCTGTCTACAGTTCTGGTGAGCTTCTCCTGGCCACCTCCTTCTCCCAGACAGCAGCTGACAGGTGCTGAGAGCGAGGTCCTTTCCCAAGGGTGTCATTGGGGGGAAAGGGAGGGAGAGGCTGGGCAGGGTAGGCAGGGAGATGATCTACTCACCAGCTGAGCCACATCCTGCCACACATATCAGGTGATCTGAAGTCTAGACACCTCCCAGGCCCTACCCTTCCCCTTGTGCCCAAGGAGCCTATTTTGCAAGCACAGAAAATGAGAGGTGGTTGGACTCCCACTCCATGAAAGGGAAAACTAAAAGGAAGTGATCAGGAAGAGCTCCTGCAGGCCCTGCCCTGGCCCAAGGCTGAGAGCTGGATGACCTCAGAAGGGACAGGACTTCCCTGGGGATAGGCCCCTGGTGCAGGCTGACAATGAAAGCTGAGACGCTCCAATCTCTCCTAGAGGCCTCCCTCTCTGCTCTAACTGGAAGGGAGGAAAGGAAGGGTGGCCCCAGATAGGGATAAAGGGCAGGCCCAGGAAAAGACAGGAGACTCGACCCGAAACCACATGACCAAAAGGGACTAAGTCCACTACCACCCTCAAATCACTTCTGCCCACCATCTTCACCAATGCTCAGGCTGGGGCTTATTTCTACGTTTCAAGGCAGGAGCTGGTGTTGTTCTAAGCAATTAGGAATTCCAGTTCCAGGCCAGCCAGAGCAAAGTTGGCAAAAACCCCCTCTCAAAACCAAAAGGGACAAAGCCCATTACTTGGGGGCTACTGGAGCACGCAGAGCCACAGTCCCAGTGGCTATGCTTGTATAGGGCACTGGGTTCAATCCCAGTGCCAAAGGGAACACACTGGTGGTCTGATAAACCAAACTGGTGGCCTGGTACTCACCCAGAGCAGTGAAACCCTATGGGAAAGGGGTTTTGTGCACTTCCCCAGTGGGTCTTCCTGGGGTGCTAGGGGCGGGGAGGGGGGCACACGGAGAGATCTCCATGCCTGGCATGCAGGAGGAGCAGCCCAGGGAGGGCTGGGCCCGAGAGCTTGGCCACTCTTCCCCGGCTTCTAGGTGAAGACGGGACCCGCCTGGGGCCGGAATCCTCAGGTCTCCTGGTCTAGCGCCTCCCCCGATGTCTCCACGGGCGGCTCCCCGCCTTCCCTGCGCGTCCCGTGCCTTCCCTGCGCGGCGCCTAGCGCGGCTCCCTCGGCGGGCTTTCGGCCTACGCCTTCAGCCACTGGGGTAGCGGAGACTGGGCTCAGGGGCGGAGCGCTGGCCCAGCCAGCAGCAAAGGCGGGGGGACGGGGAACCCCAGTAGTAACTGCGGCTCCCGGGGTGGGGTGGGGCCTCCCCCGAGGCGCAGGGCGGCGCCGCCCATCCGCGCGCGGGCGGGCGGGCTGCAGCTCGCGCCGCGGCCGGGAGGGGGCGCCCGGCTCCAGGAAATCGCGCGGGTGGGAGGTGCGTGGGCAGCGCCTGACTCCGCGCGACGCGGGATGAGTCAGTTTCCTGCGGGGCGCTGTCCGCCCGCCCGCCCGCCAAAACCGTGCTTCCACTCCGGCGGGCGGGCGGCGCGTCACCCCGGGGTGGGGCCGGCCCGGGAGGGAGGGGCCGGGCCTGGAACACGTCACGCTGAGCCAGCACGGCTTCCGAAACTCCCGCCACTGTTGGGAAACCGCGCGCGCTCCCGGACGCACAGGCACGCGCGCTCCCGGCGCGCGCTCGCGGGCACGCGGAGATCGGGCCCCTCCACCTATCTCCGCGCCCAAAGCCCGGGATGACTCAGATCCCTGGAAAATAAAAATAGACGAGGGCAACGAAAAGCGAACCGCTCGAGGGTCCTCTCCCAGGAACCCGACCGAGGGGAGGGGGGCGAGCAAAGGCAGCCAGCGGCCTCGGCGCCCCCCAAAATGCCAACTCCAGTCCTAAGATTCTTTTAATAAGAATTGTTTTAATAAGGGGTTCCCGGGGGTTCCAGACGGGGCGGTGCGCCCCCGTCTGTGCGGGGGCCCCGGGCACCCAAGGAGAGATTCACAGTCTGGCTCCGCTCAGCCTTCCAACAAGCGGGGCGCGCTAGATCGGAGCGCCCCGAAGCCCCACCCCTCACGGATTCCTGCCGTCCCCCGGTGCCGCTCCCCCGGTGATGGCCGCCGCCGCCGCCGCCGCCCGGAACCCCGCGCCCCGCCGGACGGCTGCGCGTGCGGGGTGGGCGGGAACCCCGCGCTCCCCGAGGGCAGCCCCGTGGGGATCCACCCCGCTCCCGCCAGGGAGTAGCGTCGCCCCCGAGGGCGCGCCGAGGGGGACCGGACACCGGGTCCGGGACCTCCCAGTGTCCCGACTTCCCTGGGAACGCGCTGTGCCAGCCAAATAGGTCACTGTGCTGACGGGGAGGGAAGGGCCGCTCAGACCCAGGCGGGGCTGCGAAGGGGACTTCTGGGGTGCCACGGCCCCTCCGAACGCGGCGGGTCTGATCCCGGGGTCTCCTGGTCACAGTGAGTCACCTTTTCGCGCGCCCTTCGGGGACGTGTCCTGGCACGTTCTCGAGGCCGGGACACAGCCCGCGCTGACCTCAGCGCCCAGCGGAGTGGCGGACACCGCGGTCCAGGGCACCTGGACATCAGAGGCCGCGGCCGGGGCCGGGGAGGCGCCGATTGGATCTGATTGGATCCGAGAGCCGATCCGGGTCGGGTCCCCGATGAACTTGCTCTTCTCTGTGTCCCCCATCACTACGGATCCACTCAGGGTCCACTGTGGGTCCACTCCGGACACACGGGCTTCGTCCCCACGCCTTGACCGAGCGGCGCCCCACCCGGAGCCCCTGGCAGGCCCCACGCACGCCGCCCCTCGCCCCACCGGAGTCTCAAGAGCGCAAAGTAGAACTGGAGACCCATCGGACTCCAGATCCCTCTGTCCTCCCCGAGTCCCCCACTTTGCGGGGACTCGGTGATCGTCGCTACTTGCACGGAACCCACGCCCGTGGGCGCAAGACCAGCGCGCCGGACCCACGCCCGTGGTTCACCTGCCGCGGGAACACCTGTGACACCAGCGCACCGACGGACGCGGCATCCCAGGGACCCCAAACGCAGACAGTTACGGGACCCGCTGGGCTCCACTCGGAGCCGCGGCCTTGGCTGCTGTACCCCGCGCCCTCACCTGTTCGAGGGTCTCAGTTGTTCGGGTAAATCCAGCGAGAGTCTCCGGCTTCCCCAAGCCCCAGCTTGCCAGCTGCTCACGCACTGGCTGCGTCCTGCGCGGCGCCCTCTTATAGCCGCGGCCACGCCCCTAGGGGGCGGTACCTGTTGCGCGAATACACGGCCACGCCCCCTCTGGAGACCCGAAGCCTGGCAGGCCAGCCACGCCCATGGGCGGGGCCACACACTTCGCTGGTGAAACAGGCCACGCCTCCGGGCAGGACCTGCTGCTGCGCACCACACCCGGTGCCTGGGGACCCTGCTCGCCCAGGGCCTGGTGGGGCTCCCGCGGGTCCGGACCCCCCTCCTTCCCGGAAATCCCACACATGTAACTCCAAACCTGCCTTTTCCTTCTTGGGGACTGAGTTGTCCCCTCCCCAGGCATCCTCTCCCCGGCCCACCTGACACCACTGAAAAGATGGGAAGGGAAGGCATGAAAAAGTAAAAGTCCGTAAGTAAGAATAATAATACACAATGTTCCTGTTGGAGCAATTTCTAGAACACTGTAATAGCGCTCATCGGTCCTCCACGAGGTGCCTGGGATTCATAACAAAACACCTTTGGAACTGAAGTGGGATTCAGTCCCCAATCTCACCGAGGGGGAAACTGAGGCCCTCGCTGCTAGTACGTGTGAAGTTGTTGCTTGTCAAGGAAGCCAAGGAGGAGTTGGGGCCCAGTGTTCAGAGCCACCTCGATGGTTCTCCAGGGAGAATGAGGAGCAGCTCTGGAACCAGTCTCCCCCTGCGCCCCGCTCCCCCCCCCCACCTCAACCGAGGAAGCCAGGGCAAAGGCAGCAGGCCTGAGAGGAAGGGAGGGGAGACGGATTTAGGAAGCCAGTTATCTCCTGGGTACCCTCACACAGAAGGAGGCTCAGAGAAGGCCTGTGGACTGACTGAGATGGCACAGCAAACCAAAGTTGTGGCTGGCGCTTAGCCTCCTGCCTAGAGCTCTCTGCTTGTTCTCCATTTCTGTACTATTCAGTGGGAGGAAAAAACCCAGCCTGCCCTCCTTTCCAGGCAGTTTAGTGGGGTGACATGGACAAAGGGCAGCTCTAGAGGTGTCTGCTGATGCTTGGGACAAGAAGGAATGGAGGACCACACACCTTCACTGCCTTTGTTCACCTTTGCCTCCTCCTCTCAAACTGATACTTTGGCTTTTCTAACTGTGCAGAAGCCCACAGAGGCTGAGGCAGGAGGATGATGGTGAGCTGGGGGCGTGGGGGGAGTAAATCTTTAAAAAAAGGAAAAAAAAAACCATTGCAGTCGAGGATGTGTTCATCTGAACAGAAATGTCACAAAATAAAATCCGGCTTTGGAGTGGCTACAGTTTCTGACAGCTGAAGCTCAGGCTGTCTGGAAATCTCTGCCCAGACATGCCCAGTGTTCTTCCTCTAATACAGCTGACCTCAGGGAGGACGGGCTTGATCTGCTGTGCACAGAACCTCTTCGGGAGGCTGGGAGGACCCTGGCCCCCTCCCCTGGCCTTCCTAGCCCTGAGCCAGGCCTGGATGTGGGCCATGACCCTCCCCACCCCAGCTCCCACCACCCTGGCCCACAGACGGGACTGCCAGAGGCAAGCACTCCTGCTGTGCCCAGTCCCCCTTAGCCTGCAGGCATTTCAAATAGGCTTGACATTGTCTGACTGTTTGCTTTGGGGAAAAACATTTTTTGTACTTTTTTTTAATTGGAAAACACTTTTTTAATGAAGGCTTGTGGTGAGTTCCATGACATTTTATGGTCCTGAGCTTCACAGTGAAGTAATTCTTTTGTTGTTGCTAAGGTCGGGAAGTCCATTTTTCAAATAACTTCTGGGTCCCCACTACACCACAAAAGTATTCAGCAAATATTTATGAAGCACTTACTAAATCTTCTTTACTGTTTTGTTTTTTTTTAATGTTTGCAGCCGTGCACGTGCACACGCACACACACTTGACCATGGCCAGGCACACGCTCCTGACAGGATGTCAGCCCTGAGGGGACAAACAAGGGAGCCCAAGTCCCTCCGGATTTTCAGTATATACACAGGCACACACATGCAGATAGACACACAGACATACAGATATACAGACAAATGCACAAACATGTAGACATACATATATACATATGCTTAGGGACACACGCACAGACACCAAAACATACATACAAGCATATACAGAACACATAGACATACAGCGCACATGCATGCACACGTATAATAGAGATACACAGCCACACATACCCAGAGAGAGACACTCATACTTATACTTGCATATACATACACAGACACATTCAGAGACAGACACAAAACACATATAAATCATCACACACCCCAGGTCCCTAGCCTTCCCCCAAAGGACAAGCAAATCACCTATTTTGTGTCCAGAGAAATAGGCCAAGGCCTCTCAGGGCACTGCGAGTGGGATCCCCAGGATAAAGCAGCCTCCAGCCCCCTCTGCTCCCCAGCTAGGCATGTTAGGACTTGTTCACAAGGACCAGAGGGCCAGTCCCGGCCGCAGCCTGCTGCCTGGGCATGCTTCTAGAAAGGGGGTGAAGGGAGACTGGGCCTGGGGGCGGGGTGGGCAGGAGGGTCCTGGACGATGCAGCTGCCTGGGTGAGAGAAGTGAAGAAGGCAGAGGACAGTCTTGGTGCTGAGTGCTCTGTGTGCGAGCTACCCAGGAAGGGAGAGGAAGCGTGAGACAATGTTTCTGAGAAAAGCACTAGGGAGTCTCCACCAGGCAAGTCGGCCTCACACAAGCTCCCAAGAAGTGAGACCCCACAGAAAAAGCAGAACAATCCTATTCATGACTACTTGCTTTGTTTTAGAAGATGTTCGGGATGGGGGAGCCCCCGCCCTGGTGAGCTGGGAGCAGGGGCTTTCCCCACCAGCACCCGGACCAGGACTAACCATAGAAGATCACAGAAAAATTGGTGGTCAGATTCGCAGCCTCTCCCTCTACCAAACTTCCCACCTAAAGCTGAGATTTCGTCGTTAGACATTCATCCTTCTGCAGGTCTGCTCTTCATTAAGTAAGATCAGGCAAAGGGCTTAGCCTGGTACCCAGAAATCACTCTGGGCCTAATGGCATTTACTAGATCCCAACGCTTCCAGGACAAGCATTCCTGGGATTTGACTAAATCACTTCACTTTAGTAAGAACCTCAGGCAGGCTTCCTGGCAACTGCAGGAAGGTGCAGATATGGTTTGAAGGAGGGCTACTGTGGGGAGAGGGTGCATTTGTAATCCATGTCCATCTGGGTATGAAGGAAACGGGGGGGGGGGTGGAAGTGAGGGGGGTAGAAAGAGCAATGGCTCTCATGGAGACCAGAGGCCTTAAAGAACTCTAGGCTTCTCTGGAGGTGAATAGGGAACTCCGGAGTGGATAGAGCTCTATCATTCTCTTCCCTGACTTTAAAGTAGTCCTCTGATGTGGCTTCCCTTGCTTCAGGGAGATGGGCCATCAGGCAGAAAGTGCCTTTATCCAAGGGTGATCACAAGAAGGACTTAGTCATAAGTACCACCAGCAGCAGAACTCAGCTGTAAGTACCACTATCAGGATCAAGTATGAACACCACTATCAGGACTCAGCTGTAAGTGCCACCAACCAGTTCCTTCTCCTGCCCACCCCGCACCTTCCCCCCCTCCAGCTTCTACAGAGAACAAATGCCTGGAACTGGAGTGGGATTCTGAAGCCTGAAGAAGGCTAGCAATTTCAGCTCGTACAGTGGAAATATTTGATTGCCCTAATATCATCAAGTTGGGAGAATCACCTGCATGCTCACTTTGCTGCCTCAGTAGCCAGCATCATCTAGGCCACCTTGGAAGCTGATCTGGTACAATCAAATCTCACTGGCTAATGCCTTGTGGAGAACAGATAAATCTCCATGACAGGGCCGGGAGTTTGGCCTAGTGGTAGAGTGCTTGCCTAGCATGCACGAAGACCCAGGTTCGATTCCTCGGCACCACATACATAGAAAAAAGCTGGAAGTCATGCTGTGGCTCAAGGGTAGAGCTCTCGCCTTGAGAGAGTCCAAGGACAGTGCTCAGGCCCTGAGTTCAAGCCCCACAACTGGCAAAAAAAAAATCCCCATGATATAAAACCTTGAGGTAAGAGTCTCTTGGATTTGTCTTCCCAGGCTGGCTTTGAACCAATTATGCTATCTATCCACAGACATCTGGTTGATGGCCATATTTTTAGTGTTCTTCACAAGGATGCCATGAGTACTAGAACTCAAGTTTCTGGAATTCCCCTGGAACCTATATAGAGAGGAAGACCTTGGGTTTTGGTCCTGCTAGGTATGTGTTCCTTTCATAATTATCAAGCCTTGAACACATTCTGAGAATTCTTACCACTTGCATTTTTGTGCAAGAGCCACAGCAACCCAAACAAAGGAAGGTCTAAGAGTGAAACTTCAGACACTGTAATACTTGAAAATAGTCCTAGGAGCAGGCCTTGAAAGTTTGCCAGATCGCGCATGCCTGCAATCCAAGCTACTCAGAAGGCTGAGATCTAAGGATTACAGTTTGAAGTCAGCCCTAGCAGAAAGTCCATGAGACATTTCTCTCTAATTTTGAGCACAAAAGTTCAGGGACGGGGCTCAGGCCCTGAGTTCAAGGCACACATGTACAAACACACACACACACACACACACACACACACACACACACACACACACACCTGCCTCCCACGAGGCTTCTTCCAAAACGCTCCCCATCTAGACCAGCCTTCTGCTTACCCCCCAAAGGTGGAGGGGGGTACACACATCAGGCCTAGGCCATGGAGATCTCTTCCTTCAGTGGGGGGTTCAGAGGGACATGAAGATGTGTTCAACTGCTCACACCTGGTTCCTGACTATGGGAGGACTGAAATCACATCCCCCGCCCCTTTCTCGCCCCCACAGTCCACAGATGAAGCATTGATCTGTGGCTGCCCCTCAATGCAGCAGTTCTGAGAGGGGCATGAATCTGCAAAGGCATTTGCTAGCCATGCAGAACAGCAGGGAGCAAGGCAAATGGGATCCCTTCCTGTTGCCATCTTCAATCAGATCTTTCCCTGCCAAGTCTGCAGACACCACCATGCACGGCATCTAGGATTCTGAACCTACAAAATGAATTATTTTGGCTGGGTGCTGGTGCTCAGCTTGTAATCGTAGCTACACAGGAGACTGAGATCTGAAGATCATGGTTGAAACTGAGCCCAGACGGGAAGTCTGTGAGACTTTAATCTCCAACTGACCAGCAAAAAGCTGGAAGAGAAGGAATGGTTCAAGCACCAGGGTGTTGGCCTTGAGTGATAAGGGACCGGCACGGAGGCCCTGAGTCTCAACCTCACTAGTGGCATAAATAATAACAATAAACACACAAAGTTCTGGTATCTGTGGCCTTTTCTGGAGACTGGGAGTAGTGAGGTAGACCTAGGTCCTTCTCAGTTCCCAAAGCGGAAATAGGACACAAAGAGGCAGTGTCCCTCGGCTAGTCCCACAGCAGGGCCCAACTTCCTCCTCTGAAAACAGCTTGATTTTTATTTTTTATTTTTTTTTTTAACTAACTAGTCAACATCAAAGCCTAGGAGTCACTGGCCTGCACTCAGGAAAATCCCTTGCTCAGCAAATCCATCTGAAAGTCCCCTGGGGCCCAGGAGCAGGCTGACTAAGAAAAGTCCTTTCATTACCAGAGGTGCAGGCACAGCCCCTGAGGGCTGCTTGGTCGGGGGAGGAGGGGGGATTGTGGGGGGAAGCGAGGGATGGGGCTCAGCCTGGATCTGAGGGAGGGGAACAGGACTCCCTTAGCTGTGCTGAGACTTAGGGGAAAGGCCAATTCTTTCGCAATTTCCACAGACCAGAAACAAACCATGTTCTCTCCAGCCCAGTGATTCTCAATGTGAGGAGGGGGAGAAAAAGGACCCCTTTGATTAAGCTCCCCCAATATTCAGAGATGCTGCATGACGAGAAGAAACAAGCACGGAAGCTGTTGCTGCCTAGAGCAGCAGGTCATTTGTCTCACCCTTTTCCTGTGTTCCCTTAGCCCCAGGTCAGCCTGTAGTGTACAACGCCCCCTGGAGGTGTGCAAGTACAGAGCCTGTTTTGCCTTGAGGTGTGAGGTCAGCCTATTCCTCATAATACAGCTTTAAATAGTTAACACTTATTTTTATTTCTTTCTTTGGGTTATTCCTGGGCTTGAACTCGGGGCCTGGGCACTGTCCCTGGTCTATTTTGCTCACGGCTGGCACTCTACCATGTGAACCACAGCTCCACTTGTGGTATTTGGGGTGGTTAATTGGATCTCAGCCTACTGAGGAGCAAGGCTCACAGGAGTGGCAGAGAAAGCCTGGGTGCTGTCCCCGAGCTTTTGCACTCAAGGCTAAATAGCACTCTAGCACTTTGGGTCAAAGCTCCACTTCCAGGTTTCTGGTGTAATTGGAGGTGGAAGTCTCACAGACTTTCTTACCCAGGGTTGGCTTTGAACCTTGATCCTCAGATCTCAGCCTCCTGAGTACCTGGGATGACAGGTGGGAGCCACCAGCACCTGGCTAATCTCATTTTAGATCATAACGTTCAAAACAGCACCAACGTCCCAGCCCTCCCCAAACCTACCAGAATTGGGAGTGGGGGTTTCAAGGCCAGCCATGTGGTACAGGTGATATGAAAAAAAACATCTCAGTTTCTTTGCAAGTTCTGAGGGTCAGCTTGAGTCTTCCGTAAGCTCTGGCAGCCCCTTGCCCCCAGGGAAGGGAATGATGGGCACAGCTCAGGGATGACGGAGAGGAGTGGGGAGCAGGGAGGGTGGAGAGGCCCCTCCCACCCTGGCCTTGCACCCCATAGTCCCAGCATGTGCAGCCGAGGCCAGTGGCCTTGCCCGGGCTTGCCTGTCATTGCATCATTGCTGTCCCCACCCAGAGCCAAAGGAGTGAGCCGCCCACTCACCACTGGAAAAAACAGCTAATTATATCACGGAGATCCAGAGCCAAAGCATTTGGGCATTTTCAGCTGGTCCAGCCTGTTTCCACTTGCTTTGTGTGAATGTCTCAGACCTTCGCAAAAATAATAACAACAACAGCTATTAACTAGGATTTTTTTTTACTCAGGGGTAGGGGGCGCTACGAAAGTGGGAGCTCTCTCCCCCTGATTCCACTGTGTCAGGGCTTACCTCCTCACTCCAAATCAAGACATTTGACCCACCCCCCACCACCACCAGTCAGACCAACACTAGACAAGCCACCCTCAGGACAGGCTATGCTGGAGGCTGCAGATACAGAAGACAAATATTGCTTTTGATATCATGGATAACAGCCATTTGTTTTATTTTTGTTGTCTCTAAAATTCTATTTGTAGTATAGTCCAAAGTGCAGAGTGGTTTGTTTTGCCATAATTTCCTGTATTTATTTTCTGAAGAGATAATTCTGTCACATGGCTTACAGTCAAAACAAGAAAGTCGTTGATCAGGCACCAGTGCTTATACTTGTAAATCTAACTACTCAGGAGGCTGAGACTTGAGGATCGTGGTTCAAAGCCAGCCAGGAAAGTCCATGAGACTCTCATCAACAATGAACTATTCAGAAAAAGCTGGAAGTAGTGCCGTGGCTCAAGTTGGTGGAGTGCTAGCCTTGAGCAAAAGAATCTCAGGGACAGTGCCCAGGCCCTGAGTTCAAGCCCCAAGACCAGCAGAGAGAGAAGAGGGAGGAGAGGGAGCGAGGGGGGGAGAGAGACAGAGACAGAGACAGAGACACAGAGACAGACAGACAGACAAACAGACAGACACAGAGAGAGATTCTGAGTGTGACAGAGAGGTTGATTTATTTTAAGAATAGCTTTGTGGTTGTGGGACTGGCAAGTCGGTAATTTGCAGGGCAGGCTGGCAGGCTGGAACTTTTAGCAGGAATAAATGCCTGCACAGGATCTGGAGACACAATTCCTTCCTCTTCAGGAGACCTTGGCTTTTGTTTTTTGGTTTTGTTTTTCCTCTCAAGTCGTCAGCTGATTAGACGAGGCTCAATCACATGATGGAAATTTGTCCCCACTGATTGAGAGGTTTAGCTGGGCACCACTAGCTCAGGCCTATAATCCTAGCTACTCAGGAGGCTGAGATCTGAAGGATTACACTTAGAAGCCAGCCCGGACAAGAAGGTCTGTAAGATTCTTATCTTACCAATTAACCAGCAAAAAGCCAAACATGTACCCAAGTAATAGACTACTAGACTTAAGTGGAAATAGCTAAGGAACCATGCCCCAGGCCTTAAGGCCAAGCCCTCGTATCTGTTCATTCCTTCCTTCCTTCACTCTTTGCAGGTCTAACCCAGATAATGATGGAAGCACTGGCTGCAGGAAGGGACTCAAAATACTGTGAACAGTAATAGATGCCTTTTTTTTTCCCCCCCGGTACTGAAGCTTTGAAGTCAGGGTCTTGGGTTCACTATGTCTTCATCCCAGAGCCACACCTCCAGCCCTGGCTTTCACTAGTTATTTTTAGGATAGGGTCTCTCTTCCTCCTGCGTTAGTGCGTGAGCTGTAATCCACCTATTTTAGGCTTCCCATAATTGCTGGGATCACAGACACGCCCAGCGAGTCCAGCTTCCCTTTTCATAGACACAAGAGTCTCAAAGAAGCTTTGGCCCAGGCTGGGCTGGCACCTCAGTCCCTCCAACCTCTGCCTCCTACCATAGCTTGGGATGAGAGCCCAGTGGCAGTGTAACCAGCTTAGGGCTGAGAATGGAGCTGTCAGACGGTTCTACCTGGGCTGGCCTTAAATTGCAATCTTTCCCCAGCTACCCAACCTGCAATGCAGTTAGTAATTCCTGCAGGTGCACCAGCGCCCAGCAGGCAACCAAAGCTTTGAAAATGCTCTTGCTGAAAAGCGCTGGCTCTTTCCTTGGGCGCATGAATAAACTAAAAGCGGGAGAAACGCTTGGTGTTTCCAGACTCTGCTTTGTGTCTCTATTGTCTGTCCACAGCCATTCTCTCTGGTTCGTCATTTGACAGCCACCTTGGAATCTAGGAAGAGACAAACGCTGTGGAACCACCTGCCAAGTGTCAGTGACTAGTCTTTTATGTTTGTTTTGTTTTTGTTTTTTGTTTGGTTGGTTTGGGACTTGAACTCAGGGCCTGGGTGCCGTCCCTGAGCTCTTTTTGCTCAAAGCTAGGACTTTACCACGTTGAGCACTTCCAGCTTTCTGGTGGTCAAATAATTGGAGATATGAGTCTCACAAACTTTGCCGGCTAGGCTGGCTTTGAACTACGATCTCAGTCTCCTGAGTAGCTAAGGTTACAGATGTGAGCCACCAGTACCTGGCTTGGGGCCACTGTTTTAAAACTTAAAGGAACAGGACAGTGTAGACTGGAGGACAGGGGAGAAGAGAAGAGAGGAAAAGGGAAAGTGGGGGAGCGGAGGGGAGAGAGAAGGAGAGGAGGAGGAGACAGAGATTAGGGCCATCTCAGAGCTCCCACATCACCCCCTCCCCCCGTGACTCTCCCCGGGTAACCTGTGCTCCCCTTTTTCTGTTTCCTCCAACAGTAATAATGATAATAATAATAATTAGTGTTAACATAACTAATGACTCCTGAGCACTTCGTATATGCCAGGCTCTGTTCTAAGCATTTTTACCCACAGTTACTTGGGTAAACTATAGTTATTTTCCCCTTACTCACCTCATGAAAAAAGGCACTGTAGCTTTCATCCCCATTTTACAGATTAGGAAACTGAAGTAGAGATAGAGGTGAAATTAATTCCCAAGGCTGAGCAAAGATTTGAACCCAGACAGGCTGGCTCCGGAGACCAAGCCCGTAACCACTAATCACCATAGCAGCTGATACTCAGGTTCCTTTGGCCTGTGCCAGCAGCCCTTGGCAGTGTCCTCACAGATCAATTCCACTAATTCTTGCAGGTTCCAAAGGACTCAACCTAGAATCAGAGAGGTCAAGCCGATTGCTCAGGTCACACAGCTGCAGGAAGCAGACTTGAATCCAATCAGTCAGCTTGGCTGCAGAGGTCCCCGTCTTTTCGAGGAGGCACAGTCCTGTGCTGTAACTCAAGGATAACCAGAGTGGTGAGGGTGGACCCCATTTCTCTGCATCATATGTGACACCAACAGTACCGAATTTAATAAGGACTCAATAAATAGGCGATGAGTCACCTTCTAAAATGTTTTTGTGATATTTATAGAAATCAGAGTCCAGAAGAGACAGGGATGTAACTCAGTGACAGACGCTGAAGTATGCAAGACACTAGGTTCCATCCCCAGCTCTGGAGAACAAAATCCCGTTCTCAAGTTCATTGCAGGAAGTCTGGACGACATAAACAAAAGAACTGCTGGTCCCTGTGCATTCAGCGGGGAAAACAGTCACAGATGGTGTCTTTCCAATCAGTGTTACAAAACAAGATTCCCACTCGGAGTCCTGTTTCCCCAGCCTTTCTTCTCCCTTATCAGCAGATCACATTTTCTCATGTCTTTATGTTTTCTTCTACAACTTCTATGCAGAAATAGTCCCATTGCCTCTGAACCAGAATCCCCGCCCAGACTCCTCCCCTCACCCAGAGTTCGCCCTTCTCGCCTAGACTGCCCACCCTCTTCTTCCTTTTATTCTTTTCAGTGCCAGTCCCAGGGCTTGAACACAGGACCCACACATTATCCCTGAGCTTTTTTCCACTTAAGGCTATTGCTCTACCGCGTGAGCCATAGCTTTATTTCTGACCTTTTGCTGCTTAATTAGGAAAAGAGTCTCACAGACTAAGGGCTGGGAGTTTGGCCTAGTGGTAGAGTGCTTGCCTAGCATGCACAGAGCCCTGGGTTCGATTCCTCGGTACCACATATGCAGAAAAAGCCCGAAGTGGTGCTATGGCTCAAGTGGTAGAGTGCTAACCTTGAGAAATCTCAGGAACAGTGCTCAGGCCCTGAGTTCAAGCCCCAGGACTAACCAAAAAAAAAAAAAGAGTTTCACAGACTTTTCTGCCTGGGCTGACTTTGAACCATGATCCTCAGATCTCAGCCTCCTGATTAGCTAGGAGAGAGCCAGCCACCCACACCCTCCCTTCTTCTATTTTCTGGCATTTCTGAGGAGTTCGCATCATTCCCTCTAGCTTTTCTTCCTAAATCCTGGGTATCTACCCCTGCGTCTGGTCCTGCTAAGGGTATGTCCCATCCTTCTCAACCCCCAGCCCTCACCCTGTATCTGCCCCCTGCTGTTGCCCTGTCTCCAAGTGACTCTGGGCCCTTCCTACCCCCTCCATCACCCACGATCAAATCTCCTCCATCCCACGCCCTATTCCCACAGGACTCGCTAGAGAAGATCCAGCCCTCTCAGCCAGCTGGCACTAGACAAGATCTGTTGCAACCCATGGAAGACAATGGCAGAGAGGATGGGGCACACATCACCCCTCCCGAGACACACAGGTGCATTTGGACCAAGAGCCTTTGAAGCCCCATGCCCTCACTAAAAGAAAGCTCTCCTGGTATAATTTCAGGCTGCCCCAGCAAGGGCTGCGAGAGCTATTTTGGTACAGAGAGCTCTTTTGATGTGCCTAAAGCTCCACCCTGAGGGTGGGGCAGCCTGGGCGCCTGGGCCCATTAGGACGGAATGAGAGGCTTTTGAAGGTAGTGGCTCAAGGCAGGTGGTTTCTTGATTCCAGCCACAGTGTCTCAGGCAGGATGGGGGAGGAGTGGGTGTGGGGGACAGGCTGACGGCCTGACAAAGGGGGAGGCCTGGATCCTGCAGCCAGGAGGGAGAGGGGACTTCTTCCAAAGCTGCTCTGCCTCATCTGGGCTTCTTTGGCACCCTTGGCCTAACAGCAACTCAGGTGAACAAAAGGTCTTTGCCAAGAATAAAGCCCTAAAGTCCAAGTCCTCAGGTCTCTCAGTCTCTCTGGAAGGTATCTTCACTAGTTATTATTGTTGTTGGTCTTGAACTCAGAGCCTGGGTGCTGTCCCTGAGCTTTATCCATGAAGGCTAGTGCTCTACCACTTTGAGCCGTGGCATCACATGTGGTTTTCTGACTGTCAATTGGAGATTAGAATCTCATGGCTTTTCCTGCCAGGGCTGGCTTTGAGCCAAGATCCTCAGATCGCAGACTCCTGAGTAGCTAGAATAACAGGTGTGAACCTGCAGCGTCTGGCTCTTTGTTTTTATTTTTTTTCTTTCTTTCAATTATATTTTATTGTCCGAGTGATGTATGGAGGGGTTACAGCTACATTCATCAGGTAGTGGGTACATCACTTTGTGAGCACTGACACCCTTTCCCATGTTTTCTCCCAGTTCGCTCCCCGCATCCCTCTTTGCTGTTTTTTGTTTGTTTTAAGGCACTTTGTCCCTAGACAGGGACTCCTGGGGGATTCTGAGCTTGGATTGTCTTAGTTCTAGGCCAAGAGGTGGCCGCACACACACCAGCAGCTCAGGTTGATTTATTTAGGGTCCTGGCATGACTTGTTTGAGCAATGTGTAGAGTGCCTAATTGTCTTGGGTTAGAGTACTGAGGGGTTTTCTGGGACCAGGGCTTTCCATGCTGAGGGGCACACAGAGATGTTGGGTCATTCTAGGTAGAATCGAGTGCTTGAGGTGTAGGTGTGGTTTTGCTTAGTGGGTGTATAGATGTTGTGTGTGTAAAAGCGGAACCTCTACACATGGGACATGCCTGAAGTCACATGCGTGCCGTTTGCAAGATGTGCCCCCACACACGTAGTTTGTCCCGTGAGTTGGACTCAGTGTGGCTTGAGTAACTGTTTTCATGATGTTTTTTTCAGCAGAGGTGTTCTGGATGTCCATGTTGTTGGATGTGACTGGTGACCGCTTGGCCAAATGCATGCACGCGTCCTGGTGAGCCGGCTGTGTCCAGAGATGTGTCCACGGCCTTGTCCAGCAGCGGAGGCCCACGGGGGGAGCGGGGAGCTGCATCTCAGTGGTAAATTCTGGGTGTGGGGGCTTCCGCTCAGAGCTCTTGCGCATGCTCTGTGTGCCGCAGTGTGTGGGATTCATTGGGGGTCGTAGGCCATTGGTGTGCCCAAACACAGAGCAAGTTAGTGCGAGGGCTTGGGCTGGGGATGTGCAGTCCTCGTGCGATGTGACACATGTGGGATGTGGGATGTG